>NC_060067.1:120770000-121377500 GCF_922984935.1 Meles meles | reverse complement strand
AGATTTTTTCCTTCCCCTTTGACTTGGCAAATCAAGACTACATGTTAAAAGATAACAGAAAATAACATGGTAAGGGATGTGAAGAATAAGAATTTTATTACAGCCACTATGTTAAAATATCAGTTGCTAATAGGAAGAGAATACGTAAGAAGAAGCAAATATTATACATCTAAAAATATTAACAACGAAATAAGTAATTAGAATATTTTACACATAATTCACGATAGCTCCATTACTGTTATTTTTATCTACAAAAACCATCTTTAAGAATCTTGAATCTAATTAAAGACATTTTAGCCTTACCATTGCAATATAAGACGTGATGGCATTTAATAAAAAAGTAAAGACACAATCTCTTCCTCTCAAGTAGTGATGACAGTGACATTTAAACACTGACTTGGGAAATAAACATGGATTTGGGAATTTCATTCAACACATTATACTACATTTACTTCAAAGCTTGGCTAATCCATTCAGTGATAAGCTCCATGAGGGTAGGGCTCTTACCTATTTCCAGGGCTCAGTATCTGGTCCATGTTAGGTCTTCAAATGTTGAGTGAACGACTGCATCCCAGTTTACATTTAATTTTTTGGTCCCTGAATCACCAAACCTCAGCCTAAAATATCAGGTATTTTTTGCCAACTGACATGAGGGTTTTTAAAGCTAGATTAAAATATGTCTACTTAAGATATCTGGAAATACTGACCTCTATCCCATACTTTTTCTGTTTCATGATATCATAACAGGTTTAGAAAATGAAAGAGGTTTTGGGCTGACAGAACTGGGGCCATTTCTATAGCAGTCTTTTGAGCTATCTACCTACCTGAGAATATAGTGGCAAGCATCACGGTGTACTATGCAATCATTCTGGAGTGGGTCTGAAAGAGAACCAAAGTAGTCAGATTGCAGGATTGTGGTTTAGCATGGAATGCACATAACCGTGACCTTCACCACAGGTACCTTTCTAGGACACCATGGTTCCTCCAAATCAGTGTACACCCGCCTTCAGCAGAGTCTATGTAATAATTAGGCTTGGTACTGCAAAGTTCTGTATGATACCTGCTTACTAAACAGCTGCCCTTCAATATCTATGCCCCAGAGTAAGCCCATTTTTTTTTTCCTCTCAGAAATCATGTCCTCTCTCCTGTAAGGAAGTGCCAATAATTCTATGACAGTTGATATTCACTAAAATTTTATTATGTTTCCATTATCAACATTAAATTCAATCAAAGCTATTTTATGACATGCATTATTTTAATCTATAAACTCTGGGAGTTCATGAAATAGGAGTAAAACTCTTTCTTCCTTTCTGTGGTAATAGTATCATTACACCAAGAAATCTAATTTTCAGTAATGGTAATTTAAATTTTTGATTCACACGGATATACAATGTCTATTCCAATGTATCAAAATATATATTATACCATTTCTGAATGTGAACTCTAACAGGAATAAAGGATCATGTTTTTAGAAGCTCCACATAATAATTGCTATCATTTATAATGGGATTGCTAAATACCTAGAACAGTGCTAAGTATGCTTATACTAATAAGTATTCACCAACAATATTCATAAAACAACTCTTTCTGTGCTATGTATCAGAATATAGTGATTACAACACATTCTCCTAGGTTTCAGGAGAAACCTTCAGGTCAGAGAATATATAAGTAACCAGGTTATGTTAAAATGGTAGAATATGTTAACAGCGAGGTTTCCAGAAGTTTCTGGGTGTAAAAAAGATAGAAACACAAATGCCCTTTGAAAAGGTCAGAGAATGCTCCTCAGAGAAGATTCTTCTGCTAACATAATTGGGATAATCCCAAAGTGTAGGTATTATTATCCCAGATGGAGGAAACAAAGGCTTAATAAAACTACTTAAATTTCTCAAGTTCATGCAACAAGTAGCAGAGGTAAAACTTGAACCCAGGTCTCTAAATCCAAACTTTGTGTTCCTTCCACTAGCCACGGCTACCTGATGTTAGTAATTTCTTTCCTTCACAGTGTCCTATAGTCCACTTGTGTGAATTTGTGATGGGGATGATAAATGATTCCTCTTTTAGTAATAATCTTAGAATTAGTTAATACTTGATTAAAATCATTCAGAAAAAAATGTTATCACCATCAAAAACAGCAAAACAAAGTTATGGTTGTATCCTTTGTAACTACATGGCCGTGTCCCTTCATTGACATAGGCAGAAAAAGTCTAGTTAGCTACCCCAGTGCTGAGCCCGATGATGCCTCTGTAGATCTCTGGGAGCACTCCAGCTATGTTCTGTAACACTGAGTCTTTATTTATTTGACAGACAGGGATCACAAGTAGGTAGAGAGGCAGGCGGGGAGTGGGGAAGGCTCTCCACTGAGCAGAGAGCCCGATGCGGGGCTCAATCCCAGGACCCTGGGATCATGACCTGAGCCGAAGGCAGAGGCCTAACCCACTGAGCCACCCAGGTGCCCTGTAACACTGAGTCTTGATAGCCTTCCTCTCATGTTGGATATATACTCCTTGCTCAGGAAAAAGTCAAAAGCTAACTGACTGAAATAATACCTTACCATGGTTATTATCTTTTTCTTTATAAGTAATTTTTGCTGTTCTTTTTTCATTAAAAACAGGCTGATTAACATTCCTAAAGAAAATGAAGATAATTATATATTTTTGCATTTGGGCAGCAGCATGGGCTATTCCAGTAAGTATGTATTCCTCAGAAAATCTCCTCACTTTGTTATCTCTTTTATCCTAACATTAAATAATATATATTTCCTTAAGACTTTGAAGACTTTTTAGACTATGCCTAAACATTTAGATTTGCATGAAAGACTTTATGAGATATCTTTATGGGTCTCAACAAACCCAAATATGCACTCCAATTCATGCTCCATGCTCCCATTCCTCTAAATGAAACTAATATCTTGTCAGATGGATTATTACTTTTAAAATTTATTCAGTTTGTGTTTGCTTCGGCAGCACATATACTAAAATTGGAATAATACAGAGAATATTAGCATGGCTCCTATACAAGGATAACACACAAATTTGTAAAATTCATTCAGATTTATATTC
This sequence comes from Meles meles, assembly GCF_922984935.1. Lineage (NCBI taxonomy): Eukaryota > Metazoa > Chordata > Mammalia > Carnivora > Mustelidae > Meles > Meles meles. Next base: position 121,374,441 of record NC_060067.1, on the reverse strand, counting down.
AATGCCCCAAAGTCATGGAGACTTCAGCCATCTTTGCTCATGCCCTATGAATTTCATTATAATATCAATGAAGCCTACATATTTTTAAAAAAGATTTTATTTATTTATTTGACAGACAGAGATCACAAGTAGGCAGAGAGGCAGGCAGAGGGAGAGAGAGGAGGAAGCAGGCTCCCTGCCGAGCAGAGAGCCTGATGTGGGACTCGATTCCAGGACCCTGAGACCCCCCGAGCCAAAGGCAGAGGCTCAATCCAGTGAGCCACCCAGGTGCCCTGAAGCCTACATTTTAAAGGAAGTTTTCAGGGAATGATTTGGAAAAAATAAAGATTTTTTCAATGTAGGAGAAAATTAATGTTTCACTCAGATAATTTTTTTTTAACGCTCATTGGGGAAAATTTGGAATATACAGATAAACACCAACGAAAAAAATTAGGAAAATTAAACCATTTGTAATTATGTTTACCCTACTATGGGTAACATTCTGGTATGTTTTCATACTATCAAACAACTTGGTATTTATGCAGTTGAGAATTTTCTCAACTATTTCAAATGTGCTCCTGAAGGACAGAAGTAGCATATTACTCTATTTTGTTTCTGCACTGGCTCTGGTCATACCTCGTATTTTCTTAGGGGTTTGGTCAGGATTATACTTAAGGTGGGTTTTGTGCTAGTGTGGGAGGTTTGTACAGAAACATCAAAGGTCCATCTCCTCATTTTTATAAAAGACAATCCTCCTTGAGATAAGTGGTCTGGTTAATATCAATAAAATCAGTAATACCTTTGGGAGAATTATCTGTATGCCCAGTTTAAATTCTACATAAACTGTGTAACAAGGTTGATTAGATATCACTTTGGCCTTTGCATTATATATTTTTCTTCATTTAGAGAAAAATGTGTGTCTGTATGTATGTGTGCATGTGTGCATGTATGCATGTACACAAAGTTATAATGTTTTCAATTTCTAATATTTTCATTTTGGTAGGTTCCTCAAATCAAGCCATTGGAGAGACATGCTATTGACAAATCTACAAATTTAAATCTTCTGGAAAAAGCAAAAGTGCCAATACAGGTATAGGGTACAAAATGTGTTTCTAAGCTGTTTTTTAAATTCTTTTTTTTTTGGATTATTTACTTATTTATTTATTTGAGAGAGAGAGAGAGAGAGAGAGAGATCACGACAGAGAGTCGGGGAGGGACAGAGGGAGAGGCAGACTCCTCACCTAGCAGAGAGCCTGACATGGGACTCCATCCCAGGACATTTAACCTACTGTGGCAGATGCTTCACTGACTGTGCCACCCAGATGCCCCTAAATTCTATTAACTTCCAGAAAACTGATGCTTACCTTTTCAGTCTGTTTTATTTCAAGATAAAATCTACAAATTATTCTGAATTGTTACTCTTTTCCAGGATGAGTTAAATGCCAATGATACCACTGAAGAAAGTGGTGACCCCCATGAAAATGAAAGAGGAAGGCAACAATATACCAGAGATGGTTACAAAGAAGAAAGAAATGGCTCTGAGTGGGTAGAAATAGGAGGGAAAAGTTCTTCTATAGATTCCATGTTAGTAAATGATGAGGGGAATAGAGTAGACCAAAACGGGGTCACAGGAAAACCAGAAACATATGGTTATGATGGGATACATGGAAAAGAAGGCAGCAGCACAGCAAATGGCATCAGGGGACAAGTAAGCATCATCGACAATGCTGGAATAGCAAATGGAAGCAATATTAATAGAAATGCTGATAAGAATTTGAACAATGGAGGAGTTGTTGGAGATGCAAGTCAGAGTGAGAATGCCACTGTTGTCCAAGAAGAAGACCATCAAATAGGTAGAAGCAATAACAGTACAGGCCATGAGGATGAAATAAATAGGAATGCCTGTAGAAATGAGGGTGATACAAGTGAAATAACACCTCAGAGAGAAAGTGAGGGAAATGGGAATCAGGAGGCAGAAGTAACACCAGGAAGAAGTGGAGCTGGCAATGGAGAAGATGCTGGCCTGGATAATTCTGATGGGAGTCCTAGTGGAAATGGAGCAGAGGAGGATGAAGAAACAGGCTCTGGTGATGATGAAGATGAAGAAACAGGGAATGGAAAAGAGGGTACTGATAACAGGAAGGGCCAAGAGGGTCAGCCTCATGGAAAAGATGATAATGATAACAGCTTAGGTCAAAATTCAATTAGTAGTGAAGATGATGACCCAGAAGACAAAGAAGATCCCCATGACATCGATGGAGACAACACCTCCAAGAGTGAGGAGGATTCTGATGGTATTTCTAAAGACAAAGTTAGCCCATCAATAGAGGACATGCAAAAGCCCAATTACAAAGAAAACAACGCTGTGGAAAAGAAAATCACTGATGAATCAGAGCCAGGTGCTACTGGGAAGAGTCAAGATAAGGTTAGTTTGTAAAGCTGATTCCTTTCAAATGGCAGTTTAAATTCTCCCCCTCCATTCACTGATGGTAACACAAAATAAATCATAATAAGCATTCATCTGTTTTGGCACAGAAATTACTTGAATATTTATGGGAAAGTTAGAGTCCCTATTAGACTCTGATACAGAACAATTTTTTAAAAAGATTTTATTTACTTATTTATTTGAGAGTGAGAGAGCACAAGTGGAGGGGGGGTGGAGGAGCAGCAGAGGGAGAGAGAGAAGCAGGCTCCTCACTGAGCAGGGAGTCTGATGTGGGTTCTGATATCAGGAATCTGGATCATGACCTGGCCCAAAGGCAGAAGCTTAACTGACTAATCCACCTAGATATCCCCAGAACAATTTTAAAAACAGACATTTCTGAAAATTTGGTTAGAATTCTATATGTCTAATCCTAATAACTGATGCACCATGTACCTGTTCACACAAGTTCCTACTGGGTAAAAATGTGAATGGTTGTTATATGATCTAAACACCAGAATTCTTGCAGGTGAATAAAGCATGTTTTTACAAACAGAAGTTTATGAAGTACTAGAAGCTGAACTTCTGTTTTTCTGGTCACATTCCGCAGTCCTGTCTTCCACAGACTAATGCAATTTTGCAGCATACCATCCATTAACTAATCATTCTTTTCTCCATCTTTCCACAGGGAATAGAAATGGAAGGTCCCAGTAGTGGCAACAGAAATGTTACCAAAGAAGCTGGGAAAGTCAGTGAAGATAAAGAGAGTAAAAGACAACAAGGAATGGTCATGGGGAAAGGAAATGTCAAGACACCAGGAGAGACTGACAACATACAAGGGCTTGGTCAGAAATCAGAACCTGGAAATAAGGTTACACGCAGCAAAACAGGTAGTGAAAGTAATAGTGATGGATATGACAGTTACGAGTTTGATGACAAATCTATGCAAGGAGATGATCCCAACAGTAGTGATGACTCTAATGGCAATGATGATGCTGATTCTGAAGGTGACAATGACAGCAATAGCCAAGGAGACACTGGTTATAACTCTGAGGAATCAAAAGATAATGGCAATGACAGTGACTCAAATGGAGGAGGTGATAATGACAGTGATAGCACATCAGATGCTAATGACAGTGACAGTAATGGCAATGGTAACAACAGGAGTGATGCCAATGGCAAATCAGACAGCAGCAAAGATAAATCGAACAGTAGTGACAGCAGTGATAGCAGCGCCAGCAGTGACAGCAGCGACAGCAGTGATAGTGACAGTAGTGACAGCAGTGACAGTAGTGACAGCAGCGACAGCAGCGATAGCAGTGACAGCAGTGATAGCAGTGATAGCAGTGACAGTAGTAACAGCAGTGACAGTAGTGATAGTAGTGACAGCAGCGATAGCAGTGACAGCAGCGACAGCAGCAATAGCAGTGACAGTAGTGACAGCAGCGATAGTGACAGCAGTGACAGCAGTGACAGTGACAGTAGTGACAGCAGCGATAGCAGTAACAGCAGTGATAGTGACAGCAGTGACAGTAGTGACAGCAGCGACAGTAGTGATAGCAGTGACAGCAGCAATAGTGACAGCAGTGACAGCAGCAACAGCAGTGATAGCAGTGACAGCAATGATAGCAGTGACAGTAGTAACAGCAGCGACAGTAGTGATAGCAGTGACAGCAGCAATAGCAGTGACAGCAGTGACAGCAGTGATAGCAGTGACAGTAGTAACAGCAGCGACAGTAGTGATAGCAGTGACAGCAGCAATAGCAGTGACAGCAGCAACAGCAGTGATAGCAGCGACAGCAGTGATAGCAGCGACAGCAGTGATAGCGACAGCAGTGACAGTAGTGACAGCAGTGACAGCAATAGCAGTGATAGCAGTGACAGTAGTGATAGCAGTGACAGCAGCGACAGCAGTGACAGCAAGTCAGACAGTAGTGACAGTAGTAACAGCAGTGATAGTAGTGACAGCAGTGACAGCAAGTCAGAGAACAGTGATAGCAGTGACAGCAGTGACAGCAAGTCAGACAGTAGTGAAAGCAATGATAGCAGTGACAGCAGTGATAGCAGCGACAGTAAATCAGACAATAGTGACAGTAGTGATAGCAGCAACAGTAGTGATAGCAGTGACAGTAGTGACAGTGACAGTGACAGTAAATCAGATAACAGTGATAGCAGCAACAGCAAATCAGATAGTGACAGCAGTGATAGTGACAGTGACAGTAAATCAGATAGCAGTGATAGCAGCAACAGTAAATCAGAAAGCAGTGACAGCAGCAATAGCAAATCAGATAGTGATAGCAGTGACAGTAGTGACAGTGAAAGTAAATCAGACAGCAGTGACAGCAGCAATAGCAAATCAGATAGTAGTGACAGCAGTGACAGTGACAGCAGTGACAGCAGTGATAGTGATAGCAGTGACAGCAGCAACAGCAGCGACAGCAGCAATGGTGACAGCAGTGACAGCGACAGCAGCGACAGCAGCAATGGTGACAGCAGCGACAGTGACAGCAGTGACAGTGACAGCAGCGACAGCAGCAATGGCGACAGCAGTGACAGCAGCGACAGTGACAGCAATGGCAGTAGTACCAGTACATCTGACAGTAATAAGAGTCACAGCAAGACCAAGTCTGGTAATGGCAACAATGGAAGTGACAGTGAGAGTGACAGTGAAGGCAGTGACAGCAATCACTCAACCAGTGATGATTAGAAAAGAAAAACCCACAAGATTTTTTTTTTGAAAAGTCTAGTGAGTAATTGATAGGAAATGAAGATTTTCAAGGAAGGAAAGAAAGAGGAGACATAAACAGAAGATGCCTACATTCATAGAAACAATGAGAGGAATAGTCAGATTGCCAGATTTGGAACCAAGCCCCCACACTCTCAGGAGATAATCTGAATGCAGGACCTTTGGTATGTGCATATTAAAACACATTATGAAAAGATGTTTAAAATGTGTACATCTAAACATAAAAAGGGACAATTAAAATATTCTTTAATACTTTACACAGAAACCTCAAGTAATAATGTACTATATGATAACTCTGATTTAAATGCTGAGTGCTTTAGGGAATGTAGCAAGTAAACACATTTTATAAACAACCTGTGGCATTGCCTTAATCTTTCAGTCATTACACATTCTGGATAGATGGTCTGCTTATTGCTGAGTAAAAGATGTTGTTACCATGATATCCAGGTTAGCTACTAATTCATTTGCTTGGTCTAAGGAAGAAATAAACTTGTAACATGGAAAAGAAACACAGCAACAACTGAACCTATCTGAACCATGGGAATAATCTTTGTAATTATTGAATAGAGTAATTACAAATTAGAAAAAATTTAAAGAGTGCTAGTCAGAAAATAATACAGATGCTAATTTAAATAACAAAATCTCATATACAGTACACATTCCTACAAAGCACGGGAAATTCAGCATAATGTCCCTAAAACTATTGACAAATCTGATGCAGTGCTTAGAACAGTGTCTTGCCTCCAGTAGCCACTTGCTAAATATTAATGAATAAATGATACATGAATGAAGGACTCTAAAGGAGGGTTTACATTTTGAACTCTATGTCCAGAGCTCTGTTAAATGGAATCAGTATTTGTTTCCCATCTTCTGTCAAATTTTGTTTGCATTTCCCTTTGAAACCCTCACACGCCAAAATTTCCAAACCAGACCCTGAGACACCCTTCTCACTGTTAATCTGTTTCATAAAGCCAACAGCTGCTGGTAGGTGATGATTTGGAAATTACTCTTTTTTGAGAGTCATATAATACAACTAAAACCTGAGCATAGATTGTTCTGCTTTTGTATGAATGAGGGTAATTCTTAGTTTTGAGATGAAGCTCAAACCCTAGAACATGGGGATTTTAAAGGCATATGCAACTAGAGTGTGAAAATAGGGTGGAGGTAAAATTTATTATCCAAACTAATATACTTTTGAGAGTGAAGAGGGTACTATCAATAATTACTTGGGGGCAGGAAGTGTAAATTGGGATTGTTCAGGGATACCGGGAGATAACAACCGATATCACCATAAGCCTTTAAGGTATTTTTCAAGATTTAGTAGAGATTATTTGTCATTTCCCTCTTTTTCAATTTAGGCAGTTATTTTAGATTTGTTCTAAATCAAAGGTAAAAATCTATATAGTGAAGTTCTGAATGCAACTTCTTTGATGTTAATTTTCAACTAGTCATCAGTTGACCATTTATTTTCTAATATTAAGCATATTTTATATGGAGTTTGAGTAGGTTTTTTTTCCTACCCTCTTTCTTGTTTCATGCAAGTTTTTTAGTTGATATCACCATTACAAGAAATATTGCTGAAAGCTTTAAAAATACTGCTATTTATAAACTATATAACTCATAATACTGTAACATTTCAGGTTTCTACTATATCATAATCATGTAAATGACTCCAAAGTTCTTTCCTTAAAATATGCTCTAGATTTTTAACTTCTTTAGGCTTCAGGATTTTTTTTTTTGGTCTTTTTTTAATTTGTAAAGTGTGGCTTCTAGGATCTTTCACACCTATTTTAAAAGGTTGTTACGAGTTTAAACCAGGCAATAGATGTGCAACTCTTTGTAAATTGTACAAGATATGTAAATTAAAGAGATAATGAATTTTGGTGTTGTAATAAACATCTACTTATGTGACTATTCACAAGGAAAACTCTCTTAATCTTAATGGGTTTGCAAGTATGTATTTCTTCCACCACATTTTAAAAATTTAGTTGCTTTTAACTGAAAAAGTAACATATTTACATACACAAAAAAATTTCAAACACTGTGAAAAAGTTTTAAAAATATTAAATATTCATCATCCCAGATACCTAGTCCTCTACTTCTCTACTTTAGAGGTGGTTCCAATTACTAACATCTTGTGAAACTTTCCAGAAATAGTCTATGCACATATAAGCACATATGTTCCCCTTCACAGACCTGTACCCCTGGGGATAAAAATACATTATATGTTTATTAAAAAAAAAAAATTTGGAAGGGGAGGCGAACCATAAGAGACTATGGACTCTGAAAAACAACCTGAGGGTTTTGAAGGGTCAGGGGTGGGAGGTTGGGGGAACAGGTGGTGGGTGATGGGGAGGGCACGTTTTGCATGGAGCACTGGGTGTTGTGCAAAAACAATGAATACTGTTACGCTGAAAAAATAAATAAAATGGAAAAAAAAACACATGGAAGTTTACTATACACTATGTGTTTTTCTTACTCTTTTTAACATAAGAATATACCTTGAAAACTGTTTCATAGCACACAGATTGACATTCCGCCCCCCCCCACACAGTTGTGTCGTATTTCATTTTATGAACTGTCATTGATATTTAATCTGTCCCTTTTTCCCATCACTTCCTAAGCCATTTCTGGTCTAATGAGTCTCTGCAGGTAAATAGCATGAGTCGATAACCCAAACCGGATAAATTCCCAACCAGTACTTAAAAAGTCTTCACCTTAGGAAGTATTAGGGAGGATAAAAGGAGATGCTCAGAATCTAGGGCTGATATCAGAAATAATGGAGGAAGACTATGATCCTGATTTTCTTATATAATATCTACACTGACCTCTGGAAAATTGAGGGAAAAATAAAGATGACCCTTTAAAAGGACATCTCAAGAGTAGATCCTTCAAATACAAGAAATCTGGTATTAGAAAACAAATTCTGTTTTGGTATTTTTTGGAAAAGATTAGTAAACTATCTGATAATATTTCCCATGGGAACAGTATTTTTTAATTTGTAGGTTGCCACTCATTTAATAGGTCAGGAGATCAGTTTAGTGACTCATGCCCTACATTTTGTAAAATCGCAGAATAAAAAGGAAAAATCTTAGTGCATCATATGTAGCATTTTATGAAACCTGACAATATTTACTTCGACATGATGCATGCACACATCCATACACAATGTCTTAGTATGCATATTCTAAAATATGTAAAATATTGTTCTGACTCATTGTAGTAAAAAAAGATTTGAAAGCCATTGGCTTAGAAAGCATTACAAAACATTATTCCTGCTAGTAGTCATTTCATATTCATTTTCACATTCCCTTTTCTCTTCAAACCTTTAAGTTTCTTTTCCACTTTTGAAGAGTTAGTTTATAGAAAAAAAGAAAGAAATAGTGGTGTGTATATGGAGTTAGGGAGAAAAGAGTGGTGCTGGGGGATGGGTTTCTGGATTTATTTGTGCTACAGTAAAAGAGCCTAGGTAACACTGTCACTCTTAAACAAGAGGGTATTGTGGTGGTGCTGGTGACTGTGCAGGGGTTCATGATTTCTTTTTGGTTGCATGGGTTACTCCACATCTGGCTGTTCAAATTGACTCTCATCAGCTGTCTTATCCTTCCCACTTAACCCAGGAATTCCTTCCCCACCTGCTCATACCACAAATCAGGAAATGTAGTAAGGGGTTTGTTTGTTTGTTTATAAAATGTTATTTCTAAAAAAGAGGTTATAAAAAGATAATCTTTAGAGAGTTATACCTAACCATATAAATACATTTTATATTATTAACTGAAATGGGATTTCCCAGAAGTCAAGATTGCTTTATGGTTTGTAATGGAAGTTTTGAAAAATTTTAGACCAAAATAGCTAGGAACAATTTTCCTTTCCCTAAAAGGAGCAGGAACAGAATAGAATAGTTCAGTCATAGATGAAAATATCATTGTGTTCTCACAGTAGTCCTTTCACTGCTGCTAGCAAGCAAATCCTCTAGAGAATGAAACAAGTCAACACCACAATGTTCCCAGTAGGGCTTTTGGGTTCATATGGTAAAAAGTAAAAGTCAATTCCTACAGGGCTCTCATGTAGCTTTAAAAAATGGTATAAAGTCCAAAAATCATGAATATGTTAGACGTTGTGTGTTTTCTTTTCTTTTTTTTTTTATCTGTATATATTTGTTATATATATTTTTATTTTTTTATTTTATTATTTTATTTTTTTTTTATTTTTTAATTTCTTCCATTTTATTTATTTTTTCAGCGTAACAGTATTCATTCTTTTTGCACAACACCCAGTGCTCCATGCAAAACGTGCCCTCCCCATTACCCACCACCTGTTCCCCCAACCTCCCACCCCTGAACCATAAGAGACTATGGACTCTGAAAAACAACCTGAGGGTTTTGAAGACGTTGTGTGTTTTCTATTAGTTTGCATAGTCCCAACTCTGCTGAGACACTGTATTTTATAGATAGCTTTATCAGAAGATGCTTCTTTTCCTCCCAAGTCTGTCCTTTTGGCCTTTGCCCCTGGCTATAGCCCTCCCCTCCTTTATGCTTTCCTTCTTTTCCTCCCTAGTATTTTTCCCTTCAAAGAGATGAACTGTGGTGAGGCAATGCTTTGTGCTCTGCAGAACTTAATTCCTGGGTATCTCCCTGTGAGAGGCCCCAGGCAAGCTCCATAGTCAGGAACTGCTAGAGTTGAGCTTGTATCATCACTGGCCCTTTCTCCTGCTCCCAGATTTCAGTCAAAACCAGCTGGGACCCAACTCCCACTCCCTAGTACTTTCCTTAGTTGAATCCACGGAATCTTTCCTTGCTATCCCAACTCCATCTCCCTATCTTCAGACCAATCTGAACTGAAGGCAGAAGATGCTTAGGTTATAACAGAAGTGGCACATTTACTTTTTGTCTTATCCTGATTCCAGTCAGTAGACCTTTATGCTGTCCCCAAATGACAGCATTGATCTTTCTAGTTGGGCTTCTGCACAAAATTTCTCCTCACGTTCTAGTATACTGATTAGAACTGTTCCAGCCCAATCAGCCCAAGATCACCAGCAAATATACTGTCTGTCATAATTAGGCTTTCTGACCCAGTGAAAGAAAGAGACTGTATATAAGAGCAGCCTCATGTATCTCAGCAAACAAAGAAAAAGAACTATTATGGGATTTTGGGAAAGGGTGAAATTTAGGTAATATTTATTTTTAATTTTTTAAATTTTTTTATTTTTTTAAAGATTTTATTTATTTATTTGACAGACAGAGATCACAAGTAGGCAGAGAGGCAGGCAGAGAGAGAGGAGGAAGCAGGCTCCCGGCCAGCAGAGAGCCCGATGTGGGGCTCGATCCCAGGACCCTGGAATCCTGACCTGAGCCGAAGGCAGAGGCTTTAACCCACTGAGCCACCCAGGCGCCCCTAGGTAATATTTAAATGAAGCAGTTTTCAAAAGGCTCAAAGCAAGGCAGGACTGTGGCTAATGGACTCATCATCAGGTTTGGATCGTGAAGTGGACCCAGGTTCCAGTGTTCTTGTGAAGTGCAAAGTTAAGATGGATGTGGACTATTGTATTCAGAAACCCCTAATCTGATGGAAAAACGTCCCAATCCAGGACTATGGCTAGAGCTTTGGCAACACTACTGGCAATTCTAACTTTTTAGAACTTCGAGATAATCTTAATCCATTTATAGGTGTTTACAGTATACACAGCAATGCTAATCAAAATGTGGCCAAAATGTGTACTGACAGCCTGAAAACTGTTAGAGTTCAGAAGTACAGGAATTGAGAATAAACATTTATCGCCTTTACAGCAACTTGACATTGCCATGAAATCTGAGTGTGATCATTTTTCTGGTAATTTTCATTGTATTTATATAAGCATAAATCCAGGAAACGTGGGAATGGATACTAAGGATGGGGGAAAATGGTGGAAGGAATGTAAAGTTGGATCAGGCTGAAGTTATTGATATGGGCTCACTAAGCAGAGATTCTGCATTTAATGTTGTACTTCAAGGAATCAGAAAGTGCTCTAAGAGTTTGGCTGGTTGACTGACTGAAACATGGACCAAAAGTGGCTCACAGTGCGTGAAATGGAAATACTTGACCTTCTTTGATTTGATGTAGAGGGAGAGATTCAGAAATTCAGGGAGATTGGAATTTTGGAGTGGATTTGTCATTTAAGACACACTCACCTCTGCTGAGAGGGTCTAGAAGACATAACTTTCATCAATACTTTAAGAAATAAATTTGAGAGTGGAGCCCCAGCATCACTGAAAAGCTCCATGATCATTCTTCTCTGTAGGCCAGACCTTATAGTGGGAATCCCAGCCATTCAATTTGAAGCCTAAACGCAATGAAGATTATTATAGGATACCCAAGGTGGCAGGGGCCAAGTGGTGGCATTCCACTGCCAAAGGCATGGTTATTGTATTGGATAGAAAGTCAAAATAACAATTGAAATAGTCTGATCTGTACAGACCTATGGCAGTGACTGGTTATCATGGTGCTCCTAGAAGTGAAATTGATGGTAAACCTAGTAAATTCTTTATTTGTATAATCACAAAAGTTCTATGTCAAAAGTCTAATTCAAATCCTAAGAACAGAGATGGACAGTCCCTCAATCAATTCCCAGATCTGAAACAGTTTATAGACCCAAAAGCCCTTGAGGAAGGATACTACTGAAAACTTACAATTTTTTTCCCTAGCCTTCTCCAAAGAGACCTATGGTCTTTTACTAGGGTAACTGTACATCACTGTGAAAAATAAAACAATGAGACATTATGGGGACCACTGGACACTGACTCTGAAATGGCACAAATTCTAGAAGACCCAAAATGTCTCTGTGGCCTAACAGAGCAGGAGCTAATAGAAGTCAGGTGAATAAGTTTTAGCTCAGGTCCATCTCACAGTGGGTCCAGTGGGTCCTCAATCTCATTCTGTGGTTATTTTCTCAGTTGCAAAATGCATAATTGGAGTGAACTACTAGCAGATGAGAATCTCCACACTGGTTTCCTGTCCTGTGGAGTGAAGGCTTTTATAGTGAGAAAGGCCAGTGGAAACATTAGAACCGTCTCTTCCCAGGAAACTGGTAAATCAAAAGCGATACTGCATTCCTAGAGGGTTTACAGAGGTTAGGACCACCATCACAGACTTGAAAGACGCAAGAGTAGGGATTCCCACTATATTCTCATTCAGTTCTCCTTATTTGGCCTGTGCAAAAGACAGATGGATCTTGGAAAATGACAATGGGTTACTGTAACTTGACCAGGTGGTGACTCTAACTGCAGCTGCTATACAAGATGTGGTTTCATTGCTTGAACAAATTACACATCCACTGGTACTTGGTATGCAGAACTGATTTGGCAAATGACCTTTTCTCCATCTCTGTCCAAGAAAATCACCAGAAGCAGTTTACTTTCAGCTGGCAAAGCAGCAATATGTCTTCACTTTTTACTTTCACTATACCTATCAACTCTTTAGCCCTATGTCATAACTTACTTTGCAGGAATTTTGATTGCTTATTCCTTCTGGAAGATTCCTCACTGGTCCATTACATTGATGCACTGATGACAATATGCTGACTGGACCCAGGAAGTAGAAACTATGCTAGATTTATTGGTGGATATTTGTATGTCAAAAGGTGGGAAATAAATCTTACTAAAATTTGGAGGCGTTTTAGTTGCATGGAATTTCTAGCGTTTCAGTGGTATGGGGCATGTTGAGATATCCCTTCTGCATCTGGCCCTTCCTACAAGCAAAAAAGAGGCACAAGGCTAGTGGGCCCATTTTGGAGATAATATATTTCTCATTTTGGGTGTGTTATTCTAACCCATTTTACTGAGTGACCCAAAAGCTACTAGTTTTTTTTTTAATTTGCTTATTTTCAACGTAACAGTGTTCATTGTTTTTGCACCACACCCAGTGCTCCATGTAGTACGTGCCCTCCCTATTACCCACCACCTGGTTCCTCGACCCCCCCCCCCCGCCCCTTCAAAACCCTCTGGTTGTTTTTCAGAGTCCATAGTCTCTCATGGTTCATCTCCCTTCCAGTTTCCCTCAACTCCCTCTCCTCTCCATCTCCCCATGTCCTCCATGTTCTTTGTTATGCTCCACAAATAAGTGAGACCATATGATACTTGACTCTCTCTGCTTGACTTATTTCGCTCAGCATAATCTCTTCCAGTCCCGTCCATGTTGCTACAAAAGTTGGGTATTCATCCTTTCTTTTTTTTTTTTTTTTTTTTTTTTAATTTTTTTTTTTCCCTTTTTATTTATTTATTTTTTCAGCGTAACAGTATTCATTCTTTTTGCACAACACCCAGTGCTCCATGCAAAACGTGCCCTCCCCATCACCCACCACCTGTTCCCCCAACCTCCCACCCCTGACCCTTCAAAACCCTCAGGTTGTTTTTCAGAGTCCATAGTCTCTTATGGTTCGCCTCCCCTCCCCAATGTCCATAGCCCGCTCCCCCTCTCCCAATCCCACCTCCCCCAAGAAAAGAAGAGCCATCTGTACCCCAATGTTTATTGCAGCAATGGCCATGGTCGCCAAACTGTGGAAAGAACCAAGATGCCCTTCAACGGATGAATGGATAAGGAAGATGTGGTCCATATACACAATGAAGTATTATGCCTCCATCAGAAAGGATGAATATCGACAAAGCAGGGTATTCATCCTTTCTGATGGAGGCATAATACTTCATTGTGTATATGGACCACATCTTCCTTATCCATTCATCCGTTGAAGGGCATCTTGGTTCTTTCCACAGTTTGGCGACCATGGCCATTGCTGCAATAAACATTGGGGTACAGATGGCTCTTCTTTTCACTACATCTCTTATCTTTGGGTTTTGCAATTGCAAATTTGGGCACTGCAATTGCAGTGCAATTGCAGGGTCATAGGGAAGCTCTATTCTTAATTTCTTGAGGAATCTCCACACTGTTCTCCAAAGTGGCTGCACCAACTTGCATTCCCACCAGCAGTGTAATAGGGTTCCCCTTTCTCCACATCCTCTCCAACACATATTGTTTCCTGTCTTGCTAATTTTGGCCATTCTAACTGGTGTCAGGTGGTATCTCAATGTAGTTTTAATTTGAATCTCCCTGATGGCTAGTGATGATGAACATTTTTTCATGTGTCTGATAGCCATTTGTATGTCTTCATTGGAGAAGTGTCTGTTCATATCTTCTGCCCATTTTTTGATATGATTCTCTGTTTTGTGTGTGTTGAGTTTGAGGAGTTCTTTATGGATCCTGGATATCAACCTTTTGTCTGTACTGTCATTTGCAAATATCTTCTCCCATTCCGTGGGTTGCCTCTTTGTTTTGTTGACTGTTTCCTTTGCTGTGCAGAAGCTTTTGATCTTGATGAAGTCCCAAAAGTTCATTTTTGCTTTTGTTTCCTTTGCCTTTGGAGACATATCTTGAAAGAAGTTGCTGTGGCTGATATCGAAGAGGTTACTGCCTATGTTCTCCTCTAGTATTCTGATGGAGTCCTGTCTCACATTGAGGTCAAAAAGCTACTAGTTTTGAGTGGCAGCCAAAAGAAGAGAAGACTCTGCAACAGGTCCAGGCTGGTGTGCAAGATGCTTTGCTACAAGGTCCATATGATCTGGCAGATCCAATGGTACTTGAAATATCACTGGCAGGGATGCTGTTTGGAGCCTCTGGGAGGCCCCTATGGGGGAACTGCAGCATAGGCCTTTAGGATTTGAGAGCAAAGCCCTGACATCGTCTGCAGGTAACTACCCCTGTTGAGAAACAGCTCTTGGCCTGCTATTGGGCCTTTGCAGAGACTGAGCACTTGCCTATGGGTTACCGTGTTACCACGTGCCATTATCTTCCTATCGTGAACTGGGTGTTATCTAACCCATGAAGCCATAAAATTAGGCATGCACAGTGATACTCCATTATCAGTGGAAGTGGTGTATATGTGATTGTTTGATAGAATGGTGAAATGGCCTTTTGAAGACTCAGTATAATGCCAGCCAAGTGGCAATACTTTGCACTGGGGCAAGGTTCCACAGAAAGCTGCATGTGCTCTCAATCAGTGTCCAGTATATGATGCTATTTCTACTGTAGGATTCATGAGTCTAGAAATCATTCAAATGGAAAGTGGAGTGGCACCATTCGATATTATCCCTAGTTACCTTCTGGCGAAACTTTTGCTTCTTGTTCCTGTGACTCTATGCTTTGCTGGCCTACAGATCTTAGTGTCTTAGAGGGAGGAATGTCTCACCAAGGAGACACAATTATTCCATTGAACTAGAAGTTAATACTGCTGCCTGGCTACTTGGAGCTTCTCAAGCCTCTGAAACAGCAGTTAAGAAGAGTTACGGTTTTTGCTAAGGTGACTAATCATGATCACCAAGGGGAAACTGAACTATTACTCCACAACGGAGATATGGAAGACTATGTTTGGAATATAGGAAATCTGTGATTAAAGTCAGGGGAAAACTAGAACCACCCAATCAAGACAGGACTACAAATGACAAGTACCGAATCTTTCTTTCTCTGTCTGATTTATCTAATTTGGCATAATGTGCTCCAAATCTAGCTACGTTATCACAAATGGGAGGATACTTTCCTTTTCATGGCAGAAAAAATATTCCATTGTATATTTGGAATCTTTTCCACAACTTTTCTACCCATTTATCCACTGATGGGCATTTGGGTTGTTTCCATATCTTAGCTAATCATGAATAATGCTGTGATAAACATGGAAATGCACGTATCTTTTCAAAATCCTGTTTTGATTTCCTCTGGGTATATGCCCAGAAGTAGAATTGCTGGATAGTATAGTAGGTCTATTTTTAATTTTTTGAGGAACCTCCACATTGTTTGTCATAGTGGTTGGACCAGTTTATATTCTCACAAACAATGTGTAAGAGTTCCCTTTTCACCACATTCTTGCCAGCATCTATTGTCTCTTGTCTTATAGATGGGGTCAATGAAGGTTTTCACACATTTCTGTCATGATTGTCCCTGGTCTGTCACTAATAAAAGATGTATTTTAAAAGACTCACTTTCAGATTCAGTTACTCTTTTCCAGGCTAACCTTTTTCCTTTTGCAAATTAAGAGTTGACTCTTGTAATTCTTTCATTGGCTCATACAGAGTTGTAAAAAAGAAGTCCCAAGTGGGACAACTTGGAGAACTGATGCTGTGGTCTATTCTAAGCATTATTTAAGATTGGCAAAGAAAAAGGAAGGACATGATGTACTCAGTGCCATCCATTTTTATTCTACTAGCAATTTTCTCCAAGATTAGAGTATCTTGAAGTCTCCAGATTGGAAAAGAATCAATTTCTGTGGCAGACTAAAATCAACCTTTTTCAAATAACTAAGCTGTGGTATTGTAAATTCCCAAACAGTCTCCAAATAGTAAGATACAATTTTCAAATGTTCTCACAAACAGGAAAATTTAAAAAAAAAATTTATCCAGGGGCGCCTGGGTGGCTCAGTGGATTGGGCCGCTGCCTTCGGCTCGGGTCATGATCTCGGGGTCCTGGGATCGAGCCCCGCATCGGGCTCTCTGCTCCGTAAGGAGCCTGCTTCCTCCTCTCTCTCTGCCTGCCTCTCTGCCTACTTGTGATCTCTCTCTCTGTCAAATAAATAAATAAAATCTTTAAAAAAAAAATTTATCCATTCTCAAACCTCAAAACAAAGAATTAATTTAACTACTATTACAGGGACGAGAAAGAAGAATATTTTTAAAAACTCAAAAAATTCTGGTGTAAAAAAATTACAAGCCCTTGTAGATAAGAAGGGTGAAATTACATCATGAGCTCACAGAGGAGCTGATCTTAATGATCACACTCAATGTTAATTTTCTAAAAACAGTATTTATTTAAAGACTTTTTACTATTTTATATATATCTATACATATATACACACTACTATTTACTATTTACTATCATATACTTTACTATTATATATATATACACACACACACGTATATGTATATGTATGTATGTGTGTGTGTGTGTGTATGTTTTTTTAAACCTAAAGATATAAAACAAATGTACAACTTTAACAAAATTTACATGTAGCTACCAAGTTGCTCAACTGGTGCCACTCCCACACCTCTTCCTCACCTCTATCCCCGCCCTGCTCCCAAAGGTTAGCTCTCAGCCTATGTAATTGCTTTCTTGTTTTTCTTTTTGCTTTTACCACACTTAAATATCATTCTAAAATATTATCATTTGAGTTTACCTACATTTGAATTTTATATAAATGATATCCTACAATATGGTTTCTTCTGTTTTTCTATTAACTCAACATTTATGTTTTTCATTATAGCTATTGCTATATATCTTGTTCTTGTTTTTTAAATTTTCATTAATGTATACTTTCTATTATATTAAATATATGACAATTTTTTTATCCATTCTACTGCTGATTGACATTATGTTTTTCCCATTTTTTGACTATTATGAAAAATACTGTTATGAACATTTATGTATATGTCTTTGCACAGAAGCATAAATTTCTCAAGGGTGTATGCCCAGAAATTAAATTGCTGAATTACACATTTGCATACATTTAGCATTCTGTCTGACCACCATTTCTTTTTGGAAAGTTTCTTTGTTCCTACTTTTTTCTGTATCCAAGCTGAGCTAAATACCTTTCCTCTGTGCTCCTGAGGCATCTGTGCATATCTGTATCACTGCTCTTATCAGAGACTCAAAGAATTGCCAACTCTTTCTCTAAATCTGTGCTGTCCCATATGGTAGCCACTAGCCATATGTTACCATTTAAGGTTAAATTAATTAAAATTAAATATGATTAAACACTCAGTTCCACAGTTCCCTTGGCCATATTTTAAGCTCAATAGCCATGTATGGCTTCTGGGTGCCACACTGAACCATCCAAATATAGAACATTTCCATTATCCCAGAAAGTTCTATTAAATATGTTGTTCTAGAATGTTAGTTCCTCCAGGGTCCAGGCTATAACTTATTCATCTTATATCTCATGGTCTCTACAGTGCTGGACACACCAGGCTTTTGACAAATGTTTGTTGAACTAGACTGCTCTCAAGGTTTACAGTCGGGCGGTAAAAGTAGAAAACACAACAGAATATTAAATGAAGCTCCAAAGACCCAGAACACTACAATAGGGACTGATACAATAGTTCCCTAATATCCTAAGATGTGAGGGGGTAGTTTATCTATGCAAGGCAGACAGACCTAGAGACTGTGAAACAAGATTACCCACTTCCAGCTTATAAAGGAGAGAAGATGGGGGAGAGAGAGAGGAGAGGAGAAGAAAGATTTCTCTGGACAGAGTTGCAATACACTTGCGTCACCCACTCCCTCCCTATTCACATTGTAAAGGGGGGGGGTGTGATATGGAGACAGCTGCTTTCTCCTCAACACAGCCAAGTGAGAAAGGTATTAACACCATTCAAACAGCTTGTGGGGGAACCTAAAGACTTCAAAAGTATATAAAATTCCTCTCTGTCATTTTCTGGCTATGGGACACTGGGTAAGTTACATAACCTCTCGAAACTTCAGTTTCTTTATTTGTAATTGTGAGTAACGAGAGTACTTCTCTCCTAGGGTTAATGTAAGAATAAAATGAGTACACCAATGCAAGGTACTCATAATAGCAATTTATTTAATTTTATTTGATGTGGATGTGCTTTATTTAGCAAGTGCCTTTCTACTGTATATCTTTTTTTTTTTCTTAAAGCTTTTACTTATTTGATAGGCAGAGATCACAAGTAGACAGAGAGGCAGGCAGAGGGGGAGGGGGAAGCTCCCTGCTGAGCAGAGAGCCTGATGCAGGGCTTTATCCCAGGACCCTGAGATTATAACCTGAGCTGAAGACCCACTGAGCCACCCAGGCACCCCTTTACTGTATATTTTTGAACATTATATATGTATATAATGTATATTTTTGTATGCTGTATATTTTTGTATATTTTCTTAAGCTCAGCAGGCTTTACCAGGCAAGCAGAAAATCTAGCTATCTCCTAAACATGTGTGTTATTTCCTCTTCAGTGTGGAGAGCTGTCTCTGGAAGGCACTTGCCCAGCTCAAGAAGACATCCCCTTCCCTTTGCATTCATACATGGCCATATCACAAATTATCATAAATGGAATATTAGTAAAAATGATATGTAATAATTCTAGGCAGAATTTTTCTTTTCTTTTCCTTCACATATTCTACCTTATCCACTGCTGTTTTGTTTTAGGTAGCAGATAACTGAGTTATTAACTACCTTCAGTTCATGACATTGCAATTATTTTATTTTCTCCTTTTAGTTTCAATTCCCATGCTCTTCCTCTTCTCTATTCCCCATATTCCGCAGCAGGAATCTTGTATTTTGGTGTATGCTTTACATATAACTTAGAAAACTCCACTGCATTGTTTTGGGCATGTGTTTTGAATTCATACAAATAATATGGTGCTACAGGGCTTATTAAATATAATATAATAAAATATATATATAATATAATTAAATATTAGGGCACTATATTACCTACCAGAGACTATTAATCTTTTAAGATGTGATGTTATACTATACTAATACTTCATATGTGTTTTTTTATTTTAAGTAGAGAGGCTGTGTCTGTCGCTAGTGCCTAGAACAGTTTCTAACACAAGGAAGGTACAAAAATCAACAGCTGAGTAAATGTTTGATAAATATGTAAAAACAAACTTAAAAAAATTGTTTCAAAGAATACAAAAACACTAATTTGAAAAGATACACGCACTCCTATGTTTACTGGAGCATTATTTATGAGAGCAAAATTATGGAAGCACCTCAAGTGTCCATTGATAGATGAATGGATAAGGAAGCTGTGGTATACATATACATACACACACGTATACACACACACATGCATATATACACATAATGGAATATTATTCAACCATAAAAAATAATGAAATCTTGCCATTTGCAACAAGATGGATAGATCTAGAGAAATAATGCTGAGTGAAATAAGTCAGTCAGAGAAAGACAAATACCATATGATTTCACTCATATGTGGAAATTAGGAAACAAAGAAAAATGAATGAAGGAAAAAAAGAGACAAACCAAAAAACAGACTCTTAACTACAGAGAACAAACTGATGTACCACAGGGGAGGTAGTGGAGGCATGCGTGAAATAGGTAACAGGGATGAAGAGTATACTTATCATGACAAGCACTGAGTAATGCACAGAATTGTTGAATCACTATATTGTACACCTAAAACTAATATAACACTAATGTTAACTATAGTGGAGTTAGAAAAAAAACTTGTTTCATTTTTTTCCAGAAACTAACCTTACTTTGTCTAAATTACATGTTTTAAAATGAAATTAAGACACTAATTCATAAGAATATTGTCTGAAGAAAGATACCACACTATTTGATGTGTTTTATTTTGCCTACTTAAATTCAAAACTATAATATCACAGGAATAAGGAAGAAATTATAATTGTAATTAATCTTTAATATACGTATCTTATCAATTCAAGATTGATTTACCTTATTATTGATACTTATTATTGTATTATTTGCATTTTAATAAATATAATTCATATTCAATAAAGTGAATTATTTATCTGTATTTCGTATACTTAAGTTGTATAGATTCTACTTTAAAATCTTAAATAGTTCTTCCAATGATCACAATTTTATAATTTTTATAAAGTTACCCTTTAATTTTAAAGAATCTGAATTTCATATTAATATCATGAAATAAAGAAGAAGATTCTCTAGACAATATAACATTTTATGACTCTATGCATACTGAAGGCCTAGGTAATTATCAGACATAATTTTTTTATAACTTTTTATAATGGAAAATTTAAAAATATATAAAATTAGAGAAAATAGTATAATCCAATTATTATCCATAGCCTCAGCAGTGATTAATTCATCACAAAAGTGGTGTCATCTCTTTCCCTACCCACTTATCCTTTCCCATTTACTTTGAAGCAGATTCTAGGAATTATAGTTTTTAGTCTCTTTAAGTTAAGAATGTTCATATAAGTAACTACAATCCCATTATCATGCTAATAATAATAATTCTTTAAAATCATAAAATTTCAGGGGGTTATGGACACTGGGGAGGGTATGTGCTATGGAGAGTGCTGTGAAGTGTGTAAACCTGGCGAGTCACAGACCTGTACCCCTGGGGATAAAAATACATTATATGGTTATAAAAAAATAAGAAATAAATAAAAAATTTTCAAAAAACCATAAAATTTCAATTCAGTGTTCACATCTCCAATTGTTTAATAAATGTCATATTTTTCAGCATGTTTTTTGGAATTAGGATACAAATAAAATTCACATATTACTACACATGTGGTTGTTATGTCTCTTAGAAGTCTATTTGAATCAATAGGTTTCTCTTACTGTCTTACTTATGACTTACTTCTTGATGAAACCAGGTTGTTTGTCCTATACATTTTTCCAGGCTGGGTTCTTCTGAGTTTGCAGTTTGATTTGGGTTTGCAAAATAATGGTATTTTAATTATGTCATTTATCTTCATTCATGTCTATAAAGAGAAACCTCCTCATCTGTTAGTGGTACAGATTATAAGGAAGAGGGTAAGTGCTTAATTATTTTATTTTGTATAAAGTTTTAAAATAATGATTTTTACAGTAAACTATTAGGAAGAGAAATTAAGAAAACAATGCCACTCCCAACTGCATCAAAAAGAATAAAATACTAAGGAATAAATTAAAGCAAAAAGGTGAAAGAACTGTACTCTGAAAACTACAGAACATTGATAAAAGAAATTGAAGATGACACAAATAAATGGAAAGATACACTATGCTCATGGGATGAAATGGAATAATCAATACTGCTAAGATGTCCATGGTGCTCAAAGCAACCTACAGAGTCAATGCAAACCCTATCAAAATACCAATGGCATTTTTCACAGAACCAGCACACATAATCCTAAAATTTGTGTGGAACCAAAAAATACCCTGAATACCTAAAGCAATCTTGAAAAAGAAGAACAAAACTGGAGTTACCATGTTCCCTGATTTCAAACTATATTACAAAGCTACAGTAATCAAAACATTGTGTGGTACTTGCATGAAACCAGACACACAGATCAATGGAACAAAACAGAATCTAGAAATAAACCTCATACGTATGTGGTCAATTAATCTTCGATTGGACATCTAAAATACAAAAGAATGAAGCTTTCTTATACCATATAAAAATAAACTCAAAGTGGATTAAATACTTAAATGTAAGACTAGAAATCATAAAAATCCTAGAAAACATAGATAGTAGGCTCTTAGACATTAGTCTTAGAAATATTTTTTTGATCCATCTCCCTAGGCAAACACAACAAAATAAAAAATAAACAAGTGAGACTACATCAAACTAAAAAAGCTTTTGCACAGAGAAGGAAACCAATATAACAAAAATCTACCTACTGAATGGGAGAAGATATGGGCAAATAATATATCTATTAAGGAGTTAATATCCAAAATATGTAAAGAACTCACATAACTCAATAAAAAAAAATGGGCAGATGTCTTAAATAGACATTTCTCCAAAGAAGACATACAAATGGCCAACAGACATATAAAAAGACGCTCAACATCACTCATCATTGGGGAAATGCATATCAGAACCACAATGAGATATCATCTCATATCTGTCAGAATGGCTAGTACCAAAAAAAAAAGCCAACCCAAAACAAAAACCCAAGAAACAGCAAGTGTTGGCAAGAATGTGGAGAAGAAAGAGCACTAGTGCACTGTTGGTGGGAACAAAACGATGGAACCACTATGGAAAAAGTATGGAGGTTCTTCAAAAAATTAAAAATAGAAATGCCATACGATCTAGCAATCCACTTCCAGGTATTTACGGAAAGAAAATGAAAACGCTGATTTGAAAACATATATGCACCATTATGTTCAGTGCAGCATTATTTACATAGCCATGTATGGAAGCAAACTTAGTGTCCATCAGTACATGAATGGATTAAGATGTGGTATATATACACAATGGACTATTACTCACCCACAAAGTCTTGCCATTTCCAATAAAATGGATGCACCTAGACATTATTATGCTAAGTGAAATAAATCAAAGAAAGATAAATATATCTGATTTCACTTATACATGGAATCTAAAAAACAAAGCAAACAAAACAAAACAGAAATAGATACAGAGAACAATCTAGAGGTTGCTGGGGGAATGGGTTTTAGGGACAAAATAGAGGAAGGAGATTAAAAGGTACACACTTCCAGTTATAAAATAAAATAAATAAGACACGGAGATACAATGTATAGGATAGGGAATATGGTTAATAATATGTAATAATTTTGTATGTGAACCAATGGTAGCTAAACTATGGTGACGACTTCATAAAGTATATAAATGTTGAATTACTATGTTGTACACCTATGTTTGTATACTTAATGTTTGTACACACTATGTTTGTATACTAATATAATACTGTAATGTCAACTATACTTCAGTTAAAAAAATAATGAATTGTTATCATCTTCCAATATTGGGTAATTAGGGATTCTTTTGATATTGATTTGGTTTTGGTATTATTATGAATGCTTCCCTCTGCTTACTCTTGCATAGTATTATGTAGGTCTTGGAGCATTTGGCTATTTGTCTTCAGCCACTTTGTTTGGAGTTTGTGGGTATAATCTGTCATGTAGTCTTGTAACCAGTCTCCAAAATGGCCTCTCATTTTCTGTGTTTCCTGTATTTATTCTGATTCTCACATCAATAGGCGGAGACTTCTTTTTCTCCTTCTGAGTCTGGGATAGCCCTGTGACTGATCTGAACATAGAATGTAGACAGTGACATTTGGGACAGTTCTTGGACCCCAGCCAACATGTGAGAAGGCCAAGCCACAAAAAGAGGCCAAATAGGGGCGCCTGGGTAGCTCAGTTGTTAGGGGTCTGCTTTCGGCTCAGGTCATGATCCCAGAGTTCTGGGATTGAGCTCATCGGGCTCCCTGCTCGGCAGGAAGCCTCTTCTCCCTCTCCCACTGCCCCTGCTTGTGTTCCCTCTCTGACTGTCTCCCTCTGTCAAATACATAAATAAAATACTTTAAAAAAAAAAAAGAGGCTATAGTACTGAAGTTTTCAGAATAACAGTATCAGCTGAACTCCTAGACAACAACCACATAAGAGAGCTATCCTGAATATTCTATTCCAATTAAGTCCCCAGATTACTGCAGCCCCAACAACCATATAAAATGGTTGTTTTTTTAAGCACAAAGTATTGGAATGGTTTTTAACAGAACAGTGGGTAACTACAACATTTATATTTGCTGTAAATGTCGTTCATTGTTTTTTGTTGTATTATCTAGTTGCACTATTATTTAAAAAGATTTATTTACTTGAGAGAGAGAGCACAGTTCATGTGCTAGAGCGGGGGGAGGGACAAAGAGAGAGAGAGACAGACAGACAGAGAGTCTCAAGCAGACTACCCCATGTGGGCTCCACCTCAGGACCCTAAGATCATGACCTGAGCTGAAATCAAGAGCTGGATGCTTAAACGACTGAGACACCCAGGCACCCCAAGTTGCACTATTTTTATGAAGGGATTTAGAGAGATTCTAAAATAATGTCCTGTAATATCCCCCACTAAAATCTTCCCAGAATCCACTCTGACATAAGATTAAAAGTTTCTTTATGATAGACCTCAATCAAGACCTATAAAACCACCTGGCAGTGTAATTGAGAACCAGAGCAGAATATAGGGAATTTCTAGTTTCCTTATATGAACTCTGGTCTTCTAATCAAGCTTATATAAAAGTAGACTCCTTTCTTCTCATATTTTGCCCCTTCCCACCTCATTGAAATTCACACCGAGTAAGTTAAAAATCCATATATTTGATATTTGTTTTCTGGATAAAATTGGATATCCCAATCTTCTGGAACCAGTTTGGTAGGAGTATCAGTTAAAAATTCCAACAATTATTGGGGCGCCTGAGTGGCTCAGTGGGTTAAGCCTCTGCCTTCAGCTCAGGTCATGATCTCAGGGTCCTGGGATCGAGCCCCGCATGGGGCAATCTGCTTAGCGGGGAGCCTGCTTCCCCTCTCTCTGCTGCCTCTCTGCCTACTTGTGATCTCTCTCTCTCTCTCTCTAATAAATAAATAAAATCTAAAAAAAATTTAAAAAAAAATTCCAACAATTATTGACACATTCAGAAAAACTAGAATGAGTCATACAGGTTCTGCAAAAATGAATAAATTGGCCCATTTTGAAACCATTCTTTTCAGTCATTCATAAAAGTATTTACTGAGTGATTTTCATGACCCAGAAGACGGGGTACCAGGGCCCTGGGTATACACTAGTAAACAAAGCCAACATCCCCATTCTTGAGGAAGTTAAGTTCTGGTAACATATTCTTTCTTTCTTTTTATTTTTTTATTTTTTCAGAGTGGGAAGGGGTGAAGGGAGAGGGAGAGAGAGAGAGAATCTTCAGCATGGTTCCATGCTCAGTGTGGAGCCCAACAGGGGGCTTGATTTCATGACCGTGAGATCATGATCTGAGCCAAAATCAAGAGTTGGATACTTAACCAACTGAGTCACCCAATGCCGCTGGTAACATATTCAGTGGCCATTCTATCGTTACTTGAGCAAGCTCCTTGGAAGGTGCCAACTCACTTCCAGCTCCCTACAACAATCTTCAGTACACACCCTGAAGAGCCCTGGTAAATACTATTTTATCTGTTTCATTACATTTTCAGTGACAGCAGAGAGTTTCTTGGAAATTGGTTTCTCTGTATGTCACCCAACTAGACTTCCCCATAAACCAATTCTGATTTCAAAGAGAAGAGTTAAATCAAATCATGGCAAACAGTTGGAGGAATAATGAAGTGTTAGATTTAAATTATTTTTGGTTAAAAACAAAAGTAGGTTGGGGTTTTGCTTTAATATTTCTAATCACCACAGAATTCTGTAATACTTCACTAGGTTACTAAAAATTTTGGACCTTTTTGTGTATATGGGGGTAGGGAGATGAGAGGTAAAGGAGAGTAGTAGTAGTGGTTGTTAAAAGATGAGAAGGGAAAGGATAATGCTCATATTCTCAACACCAACAATTTAGGCAAATCTAGTATTTTAGGAAGTTCTTCATGTACAACCTGGAAATGTACATTAACAGGAAACTTGCTACCCACTCCTTGACTCTCCTTTTCCCATCCATGTGTCTGCTGGGATCTATCAGTGGGTGGGGTGGAAGACACTGTCATTGTTTATAATGCTCATAAGCCTGCATGGATGTGAATGACATATATTTAGAAATCAAAATAAAGCTTTAGGAAGATCTTCAATTTAATGGAAACTAGTCTAGTCATTTGAGAACCACAAGAGCTTTTTAGGGAAAATCTGCCTCTGCAAGTTGGAGGAAGTGTGGGTGTACTGGAGTCCCGGTGACACCTTGTGATGTCAGTCACCCCCAGCCTGAGGTTGATTGGCTATGAAGAGCTGAAATAGAGTTTAAATTCTTGTACCATCAGAGAAGTGAACAGCAGAACATCAACACAAGAGTGGCTTCATTGGGCATAAATTTCCTCTTTGAGAACTTCAGCCTCATTGTTGAGACTTTTGGGGAAAAATCTTTGTGAACTAAAAAGGGTAAGAAATTTTCTTTTTTATGAAAATTTTTAAAATGACTTCTGCTATGTTTGGAAAATATTGAATGTGTGCAAATGTTGAAGGGCATTATGCCACCCAGAGAAAGATGGAGAGAGCTGAGCCTTGGGTTAAAATGATTTCCATTTTTGTGTCTGTTGTTATGCCACAGCAAATAATGATATGAAAATGACATATTAAGTCAACAGAGCCAGATGTTTTTCTCTGTACTACTTTAATTAGATCTCTGCACAGTAGTTCTAAAAGGGAAAGTTAACAAACAGGAGGCAAATGGAAAGTAATTTTGAAGGTTAGCTTTAATTAGCAAAACAAATAAAATTTTTACATTTAGGTTTCATGGATATAGTGATGTTCATGGCCTAAAAAACATTATGAAAGAATTTAAACTAGACTGGCAGGACTTCCAAAATATGGTCTTTCACATTAAAAACCGTTATGCTATTTATCTAGGTAGTATCCAATAATATTCATTATGAACTGAGTAACTAAAAGAAGATGCTAAGACCACTGAAATAAACCAAGGATGGATAATTACAGTGCTTTTGTATTCGTTATGTAGGTGTTGTTAGCATGATGTCTTGTAAAGAGAATTCAATAAAATGTTGAATATAACTGTCTTTTTTTAAAAAAATAACTGTCTTTTAAAACCACTTTCTAGTGTAGAAGACTTAAGAATATATATATTCCAATCTTTATTTTTATTTGTTGCATTTATTTCACTTCATCTCTATAATAAGTGTCTGTCTTCCATAACAGAAAATGGGAATTGTGGTCGTGTAATGCACTCTCTATGACATCTAGAAAGTCCCAAGTGTAACAGCAATACTTGAAGCAACCAGTTTTCTTTAGGGGCAGTAACTTCTAGTGAACCACACTCTCTGTGTACCTGAGGGTCAAATAGACTATCCTACTTTGATGTAGTTGGTTAAAATGTGTGAACAAACAATATTCTAAAGGCATCAGTCCACTTAGCTATGCCAAAATGGTAATGTGGACCAATGTATCTCAGATGCTTAGAGGCCTTCCAAATCTATGTTTAATTTTAGGGCATCTTGGACTTATTTTACTATGGTTGAAGGCATATGATGTGGGATCGATTATAACTGACTTAAGACAATTACAGTTGGAAGGACTGGATATTTTTATTGCCTTATTTGTTTGTTGTTCTGAATTCCTGATAGAATTCATATCCTGGTCAAATTCTATTTTATTTTTAAAGAGTAGTAATGAAACAAATTGTAGCTAATGGAGATTCTGGTTAGTTGGATTTGGATAACTTTACTTTGGTAGGACCAGCTAATTACATACTACCGTATTGTTATTACAGTTATTACTGTATCATTATTACATACTACTGTATACTCAGCACCTAGAACAGTGCCTGGTTCATAGGATATTCCTTTTTTTTGTTTGTTTTTTAAGATTTTATTTATTTGACAGAGATCACAAGTAGACAGAGAGGCAGGCAGAGAAAGGAGGAAGCAGGCTCCCTGCTGAGCAGAGAACCTGATGCGGGGACCCTGAGATCATGACCTGAGCGGAAGGCAGAGGCTTTAACCCACTGAGCCACCAAGCGTCCCACACAGGATATTCTTAAAAAGTATTTGTTGACTACTAATGGATGGATATATTGTTCATTGTATTACTGAAGATTAACAACACTAAGTCAAAAGTAAGCACATCAAACATAATAAATTGAGCCTATGATTTTTCAATCCT
The DNA here is from genome assembly GCF_922984935.1 of Meles meles. Lineage (NCBI taxonomy): Eukaryota > Metazoa > Chordata > Mammalia > Carnivora > Mustelidae > Meles > Meles meles. Next base: position 121,346,000 of record NC_060067.1, on the reverse strand, counting down.
TTATTTCCTTCTTTTGGCTTATTGCTTTCATTTCAGTTTACATAAAAGAAGATACATACTTTACAGTGAATCTTAACTTGGAGGAAGTTTCAGAACAAATTTCCCTTCTTGGAAGCACAGAGAATTTCTGGTTATACTTGAGAGTATCCAGAGAGAGACTGAAGTTTCCTACTCCCGATCTTAAACATTTTGAGTCTTTTCAACTCTGGAGAAAAAATGAGAAAGTTTGAAAATCTTTTATATCTACTGCCCTTCAAGCAGGTGGAACACAAGTTGAGGTTATCGATTTTTTTTTTTGTCACATGCTTTCACTGTAGAATGATAGCATATACAATGTAGAAATGATATTTACCAATCACCAAAAAAGAACTTGGGATTCTGGACTCATCTCTTTCAAGAGGGCTTGTAGATATTTTGCCAAATAATTACTCAAAATAGGGCTACCACATATCTGCTTCTGCCCTTTTTAGAATGGTAGCTAAAAAGTGTATAAACTTGTGCAGCTCTCATTTGGAATATACTTCACAAAAGCATAATTATTCTTATAAAAATACTAATTGAAAGCCCAATATAGGGTTTAAGATCTGACTTCCTTTAATGCTTAATGGCAGACTATATTCTATGAGAGGCACCTTCCGCTCTCAGGACTCATGGGTGCATTTTATTTTAGTTTGGGAAATTACTGTTGTAAGTCAGAGTGCTAAACGGTATTTGGAGAAGCAAATTTACTTGCTTCTCCAAATGCAAAGTTACTGCATCTCTCTTGTGTTTCATAATATTCCAACCCTAAGAAACATGAATGCTGGAAGCACACACTTTGTTTGCAAAAAGTCAAACATTCATTAGTGTAGTGTATCACCTAATCTTTTTTTTTAAAAGAGAAGCAAAACAAACAAAACAAAACAAAAAAAATGAGAACTCAGTATTTACTGGCCTTATATCAAGTCTGGAATATTGCTAGTTTTCAGAACATCATGAGATTATCACCCTATTAAAATTTCAGTTTGAAAATTAAAATGGTGAACAGCCTAATTTTCATTTGACTTGTGACGCCAAAACCACTTGGCATGCAGTTGAGAGTATCATATTTAGGGGAAACTTTCCTTTGCTTAAAAAATGAACCTAAGAACTTAAAAAAACAAAATGTTTTGATTGTGGGAGCTAAGGGGAAATAGAGAAGAGGAAAAATTTTCTTCTACTCTCGGAGGGTCTTCACTGGGCCTAAGACTTAAACTGACATAAGTGAGATTAACAGGAGAAAAGCATGTAAGTTTTATAGAAATTTTTACATGTATATGGTAGCCTTCATAAGAGAATGAAGACCTGAAGGAGTGACCAGAGCAGAAAGCTTTTCTACTTTTTATTTTTTGAACTTATTTTTATTTTTAAAAGATTTCTATTTATTTGTCAGAGAGAGAGAGAGAGAGAGACAGAGAGAGAGGAGCAGGGAGAACTGCAGGCAGAGGGAGAAGCAGGCTCCCCACTGAGCAAAGAGCCGGATGCTGGACTCTATCTAGGACCTTGTGATCATGACCTGAGCTGAAGGCAGACACATAACTGACTGAGCCACCCAGGTGTCCAACTTTTCTAACTTTTAGATAAAGAAACAATACTTATGTGATGAACTGACAAGACAAAAGTGTTTGGGCTGGGGCAGTAAATTGCAGGGAAGTGACTGGGAAGATAGGATTAGTTTAACAAGGTTTGTTTGTACAGACTTCTCTCAGCCCTGAGCTCTCTTCTCTGAGGATGAGTACATCTTCCCTCTGGGTACAGGGAAGCCACCTTTCACATGGGAGTTTCCTGCTTTCAGGAAGAAAAAGGAGGGTCACAGCATCTTTCTTACATCTGCTGTTTCTCATAAAAATAATTTTTATGTCACAGAGCCATATTTGGGGATATAAGATATTCTGGTTTCTTTCAGAAGTAATATCTTTTAAAATCAGGCTTTTTTAGATGCAGTTGCGCATTTTCATGTTTTATTAATATTAGGCAGAAAATTTGAAAAAGAAACAAAAATATCAAAATACAAGGACTAATATGAACAACGCTGAATCAGAATAAAGAAAATAATATAAATGAAGAATAACTATGTTGAAGTGGGATAACATTCATACATAAAATGAGAATATCTATTGGGCTATTTGAGCTGTATGAAAGTAGAAATGAGGAACATTCTCAGTCTTCTTAGGATTTCTACTATTTTCTTGAATAAATTTAAAAACAGATTAAATGACTTCTGGAGATGTGTTACAGGCACCATTCAGCATGTTCAGACATTAGTGAACAATGTATTCTTATTTTCTAGATCAGAGGTTAAAATTATTTCCAGCACCTTAAAAACAAAAGGGAAGTCTGAAATAAACTTGCAGGATTTTTCACAAAATGTCTGGCAGTCCATCTGACAAATTGGTTAGGGCAGCCACAGGGCTTACAAGTGCAGGGCAAATTATTTTCCCTTTAAGTCATTTCGTTAACTTTTTGTATTAGCATGTAGTACATCTATTTTTAGATATAGAACAGGCTGTTTCCCAAATCACCAGTTCTTGAAGTGTGAAATGAAGCCACTATCCAGGAAAATACAGTTTGATTTGATATGTTTCACTCAGCGTGATTCACAAGAATATTCCAAACTTCTCAACTTCCCGAGATCCTTCAGTAACATGAGTGACATTTTAAGGAATTTAGCACAATCTATGTTTCAGGTATGATCAGTTGTAGCACAGCAGATATTAAGAGCTTTCTGGAGTTGTAAAATGAAGGCTGCCAAGTACACTTCTTCAGATCAAGGAAAAAAGTGCAAAACCAACCTATTTTGTCTAAATATTATTATGAAGTTATAAATGTGACTGAGAAGCAATTTGTGTGTGTGTGTGTGTGTGTGTGTGTGTGTGGTTGTGGGTGTGTAGACAAATGTAGATGACCCATCAACGGTATCCCTAAATTTTGTGTTATGTATATATTTGACAGGTTGCTGTACCACACTAAGGTGCATAATTATCATAAAAGTGATTGGGCAGAAATCTCTCTATTCCTCTTTCTTTACTTGTTCCTCTATTTATCAAATTTTATGGGTTAGAGGAGAAGTGTTTATAGACCTCTCCATTGAAATATTTTCAATTTATCTCTTAGAAGTAAGGTTTCTTTTTAACCTGTTTATTGAGATATAATTCAGTATATACTTTACACACTTGAAGTATATAGTTCAATAATTTTTAGCCATTGCACAGAATTGTGCAACCTTCACTGAAATCAAATTTGGAAAACTTTCCTCACCTCTAAAATTCACTCCTTAACTGTCTCAAACTCCCATCTCCTCCAGCCCTGGGCAAACACCGACCAACTGTCTCTATAGATTTGCCTATTTTGGACGATTTATATAAATGGAATCATACAGTATGTGGTCTTTTGTTTCTGCCTTCTCTCCCTCAGTATAATGTTTTCAAGGTTCCTCTACTCTCTAGCATGTATCAGTACTTCATTCCTTTTTATGGCTGAATAATATTCCACTATGTGAACACAGTACCTTTTATCTGTTCATCAGCTGACAGACATTAGGACAAGTTGTATTTTTTAATAGGAAGAAACTGTTAAAAAATTAAAAATTCTATATTTCTTTAGCATAGAAAAAACATCTTCTGTCCTTCATCACAGGTAGAGGTATCACACCCAGCTATGAAGACCAGTATCCTGCTTATGTTACTTTGGGGATTGTCCTGTGCTCTTCCAGTCCCAGTAAGTATCAGGGTAGGGATATATGAAATAAACCCTTTATACCTAAAATTCCACAGTGTTCATTGGCTTTAAGCAAGGTGGCTGTATATCTTCCAGTCAGATGAAAATAGTAGTTTCTTAGGAAGCTGTTTTCTTTAAAATATTATCTGAGTTAGCCCTTATTCTGTTCAGTCATATAGCTATGATTCTCATTCTTCTTCATCATCAGTGGTTCTCAAAGTGCTTTCCCCCAACCAACAGCATCAGCATCAACTAGGATTTTGTTAGAAATGAAAATTCTTGGATCCTACCTCAGACCTACTGAGCCAGACTCTCTAGGGATGGGGCAATCTGTGGTTTAAAAGGCCTCCAGCTGACTCTGATTCATACAAAATTTGACTATTACCTCCTACATATGCAAAGTGTTAATAGCTACTGCCTTGGAAAAGTTTCTGTGAGTTAACCATGTGCACTAAATTTTCTAGGTAGCCAGGTATCAAAATACTGAATCTGAGAGCTCTGAAGAATGGAAGGTGAGTAGAAATAAGGTTTTTAAAAATATTATTAATTTAATATATTATTAAATATATTGGCTCTGCCACAGATGTTGAAACTGTTAATGATTTAAGGAACATCTTAATAACCTAAGGTATAGATAGTAAGAGCTATAATTTCTAATTCATGTGAAAAAATTTAGTTCATATAATGTTTCAACTTCAACTTAGTAGTATAATTCACTGAGGAGGTACTTTTTTCCTTTAGCTTTATTTTCATAATGGATGTCCACAGTAGTGGAAGGGAATGGATGACAGTGAACCAAACTGCTCTTAAAGGATTAGGACTAGAAATCTGTTTTACCAGGAGATGTCTGGCAGGCAGGAGGTCAAGTCTTAGAAAGTGAGAAAAGACAGACAATGAGAGAATACTAGAGTCTCTGGAGTAATAGCTAATGTTGATTGAGTGTTAACTCTGAATAACCTAACAGTTACTAATTCTCAGGAACTCAAGAACCATTGCTAGGCTCTTCTATGTGCTTTACAAGAGAACACTGAGACACAGAGAGTAACCTAGTTTGTCTCGGTTACATGGTTAATAAGTGTTAGAGCCAGACTTTAAACCTAGGTCACTCTGGCTCCAGAATCCACATTCTCTATTCGGGTGTTATATCCCTTTAAGGAAGGGGCCAAGTCTAGGAGGGCAACAGGTTCTCAAGACTGAAACTACAAGTAAGGCTTGACATCTTATGCTAAGTCAGAGTATTCTGTTCATGACCTTGTTACCTGCTGGCTTTTGCATATAATGCAGCTTGGGCACAACATAATTAGTGGTTGCCACATAATGTCAGAGGCTTGGGATGGGGGTTCTGCCCCTGCCTGAGAATGGAATTGGCATTGCAGGATTTCTCATAGGAACTTTCATCAGAGATGTCCTTTGGCTGGTTAATGAAAAGCAGCCACTATAGATCCTCTCTCTCATTCAACCAAAGACTCTAAGAGTACCATAAACGTGTTAGGTTCTCAAGTTTAGCTTTGGCCTTAGAAAAATACCAACGTCTTGCTCCCTTCTATCCTTAAATTCTAAATGATAACCGACAGTTATTTCTGAGAATCTAGCATTGTGCCTGCCTGTGGGGTCACAGGGCAAAGACTCCAAGTGATTATAGCTCCTTCCTCTCCGGAGATACCCCTGCTTAGCACGCTGAGAGGATTGTTGAAGACATGCTGATAGCAGCTCCTCCCTGCTTTTCTCTGCACCTCAGGTCTTCACACCCAAGGCTCAGCAGCTTTGAACCACAAGGGATTTGGGGATCCTGCTGTGCTTAAGGGGAAGGGGGAGTGGAGAATGCAGAGAAGGCACAAGTGGTGGCTCAGGGAATCTTAGAGTTCTTATAAGATAAAAAAAAGCGAAATACATCAGAACTATGCCCAATTAAGTTTCAGACTTAGTTTTTGTGTATGTGTGATCTTATGTAATTCAAGAAAGGTTTAATGGCTTTCTCAATTCAGTTTTATCTATCACTGAATTTTATAAAGTGATATTCTCAAAATGGATTATTTCTTTAGTTTATATCATATTGAACAGTTATCAAGATGCTTCCAATTTCTTCCTCTTATGACTCTGTAGAGTGTGCACAGTGGTTGCTAATATTCTTAATTTATGAATAAGAAATTGACATTGAAAAGGTGAACTGAATTGTCCAGATTCACACAGAGGAACCAAACATCACAGTTTACCCAAAACTTAGGGGCTTCCTGGAACATGTGAATTTCAGCACTAAAACCAAGACAGCTGGTTTTCAGGGCTATAACCAAAAACCAAGAAGCTAATTGAGACTTAAATCTGGGTTCTAAGTTCCAATGCTGGTTTTTTTTTCCCCTATGTTACATTTTATCTAGGTTGTACAAACAGCCACCTTCAAAGAAAGTATATTTTTCTCTAAGTGAAGTATCAGAAACACAAAAATCTTCAGGCCTTTTAGCTCACAAGAACTTTTTAGGCCATCAGGCCATCTCACATTCTCTTTTTAGCCATTTCACCATAAAATGTCATTATTACTCATGTAAATGTAAACTATATATCAAGAAATGAAAAAAAATCAACTAAAATTATTTTATTTTATTTTTTTTAAAGATTTTATTTATTTATCTGACAGACAGAGATCACAAGTAGGCAGAGAGGCAGGCAGAGAGAGAGGGGGAACAGGCTCCCCGTGGAGCAGAGAGCCCGATGCGGGGCTCGATCCCAGGACCCTGGGACCATGACCTGAGCTGAAGGCAGTGGCTTAACCCACTGAGCCACCCAGACGCCCCTCAACTAAAATTATTTTAAATATCTGCGAGACATGATCCATAAAGTAAAGGAGTAACTTGTTTTCCTTCCTGTTTTTACAGGGACAGTTGGCTCAGACACCAACACCACCTTTGGTAACTATTTCATTCATTTTTTTTTCCATAAACATCTCATACAGTAAATTTACTTTAATACTCTTATCACCTTAAGCCATTTGGACAGCAGTAAATCCAAACTGCAAGCAATTCATATGTATCATATATTTTTTTCCTTGGAAATTACTAAAAGGAAAATAAACAACTTTTTCTTTTCCTTTTAGGAGAGCAGTGAGTCATCAGAAGAAAGTAAAGTTAGGTCAGAGGAACAGGTAATTAAACAGACCTTTTCTAACTTTTCAGGCTACTTAGGAATTGAAGGAAATGATGTTGGATTAAATTACCTGCAACCATTCTAAATGTAATATTTTCTAACCATTGGTTATGCTAGTTAAATCATCCCATAAAGTAAGAAGAGACAAATGAGTGGGAGAATTCAGATGTGGACATGATGTTCATTCCGTATTTATCACTGGGGCCAGACTGTAGACACTGTGGCCCCAGATGTCCTCTAATTAAAAAGAACACACACACACACACACACACAGACACAGACACACACACACACACACATGCACGCATAAATAGTCCTAAACTATGTTAGACAAGTAATAGCTCATTTATCACTTTAAAATGTAGCTTTTACAATTGGAGCAGTTCAGATCAGGCAGAGAAAGCTTTCTGGCTAACATCAAGTACCTACTGGGTCTAGACATCTCCTCCATGTCAAGGATCTTATTGGAGGAGAGAACAGGAAGGTCCTGAAGAAACTTTACTGAAATAGCTTCTTTGGTAATGATTTGTCTTTAAAACAGTCTCAGTGGTGACCCTGGTAATGAGAAAAGTTGACTTAGCCTGTAATTGTAACCCTTTAAGAAAAAACTGGCTTTTTCCCCTCTTATGTGTGCACTCTTTTTTTTCCCTTCATTTTCTTAAGACTAAATGTCATTACTTTCTTGGTTGCCTACCATTTGACCAAACTCAGACCTGTGCGGTTCCAGAGATTCCAGGAACCAGGTTTCTCCCTGAGGCTTTGATCCATGTTGTATTTTATACTCAACCAGTTGGAAGATGAATTATTAGTTTTTTACCACTATTACTAAAGGTAGTCTGAGGATCATTCTAGAAATTTAAAAGCACGTAACTGGGGATGTTTTCTGGAGATGTTATGATTTATTGCCTCAATATTCTCTGAACTCTTAAATAAGAGTAATAGTATTTGTTTGAGAAGGGTGCAGTATGTACCTATTGAGGAATGGAGAGCTAAAAAATGCTTAGTCCAGCACACCAGTGTGAACTCTAACAATGGGAAGAGATGTCATCACTCTGTACTCCCAACTGCAAAATCAGACATTGATCAGTAGAGACAAGTGGAAAAATAAAAACAAAGTCAGCAAGAATGCTCTGCTATGGAATATGGTAAAGAAAGCAGATTTTTCCAAAGCATAATGAGTGAAGACCCACTATCCTTCTTTATCTGTATAGAGCTTCCAATTGTTTGACTTATGGGGATAATCTCTCTGAGCTCACACGTAGAACTAAGACTCCTTGGTGGTCCCACTAGTTGCACTCTTCTAGCTAAGCCTTCTACAGGCAACCCTCTGCCTGTGTGAATGAAGTATAATTATAGTATGGGTGAGATGTATATCTTACCATAACATTTTACTTTCATTTTAGCTAAAAGTTTCATTCTACTGTCTTAGTACATTCCCCCTGCTGCCCTCCTACCACCCACCCAGAGTTGGTTAGAAAAAAATTTGGGTCATTTTAAAATCACCCAATATTTTTGAAAAGTGTTTTAAGCCAAAAAAATTTGATGAGTGTTTCAAACATCTCTTTAATGTACCAAAAATGAAAAATTCTCTGAGAGTTTCTTCCAGGAATCAGACTTACAATATGATTTGAGCTTCATGAATGTGATTTCTATAGAACTTTTTAAGAAAGTTTCTGTAGCACTGAGTGAATTGTGCCTATATAAAATGGAATGACTTGAGTTTCAACTCCTCTTCTTTCCTTTTTAACCTTTAGTAGACATGTTATTGAGTAGTAAAACTGACCGTGGTTTAGAAGTTTAGAAGGACGGACAAAAGAAGAAAGTAGGAAGAGCCTAGGTAACACCCTCTATATCAGCTCCTGGAGTACTGACCATGTTTGTTAACCCCAAACTCCAGGAAAATGAAGACCCCAGTGACAGCGGTGAATCAGAGGAGGGCTTTGATGATCATCAATATACACATAGACCAGCTGGCGGCCTTTCTAGGAATGGAGGAAAAGAAGGAGCTGATGATGATGAAGATGACAGTGGTGATGACACTTTTGGTGATGATGACAATGGCCCAGGGCCTGAAGAGAGACAAGGAGGAAACTCCAGACTCAAAAGTAATGAGGACTCAGCCGACACCACACAATCTAGGGAAGACAGTGCCCTGCAAGGGGAAGACAGTGCCCTGCAAGGGGAAGACAGTGGTCAAGATACCACCAGTGAGAGCAGGGACCTTGACAATGAGGATGAGGTGAACAGCAGGTCTGAGAGAGGTGACTCTGCTCAAGAGAGTGAGAGTGAGGAGCACTGGGTGGGAGGTGACAGTGAAGGGGATAGTAGCCATGGGGATGGCTCCGAGTTTGGTGATGAAGAAATGCAGAATGATGATCCAGACGTTATCAGGAGTGACAGAAGTAACTCCAGAATGAACAGTGCTAGTGTCAAATCAGAAGAATCAAAAGGAAACAGTGATGAGAAAGCAAGCACTCAGGATTCAGGTGATAGCCAATCAGTAGAATATTCCAGGAGGAAAATTTTCAGAAAGTCCCGCATTTCTGAGGAAGATGATATAGGTGAGTTTGATGAAAGCAACACAACGGAAGAAATCCAGAGTGACTCAACAGAAAACACCAACTCTAAAGAAGCTGGTCTCAGTCAATCCAGGGAAAACAGCGAGAGTGAATCTCTAGAAGAGAGTGAGGAAAATCAGTCCCAAGAAGACAGTCAAGATTTACAAGACCCCAGTAGTGAGTCTAGTCAAGAGCATGATCTTCCATCTCAGGAAAACAGTAGTGAATCTCAGGAAGAGGTAGTGAGTGAGTCCAGGGGTGACAACCCAGATAATACCACCAGTCACGCAGAAGATCAGGAAGATAGTGATTCCAGTGAAGAGAACAGTTTGAATAAACCCTCCAGTTCAGAAAGTGAATCCAGAGAGGAACAAGCTGACAGTGAATCCAATGAAAGCCTCAAAGACTCAGAGGAAAGCCCAGAGTCCACTGAGGAGGAGAATAGTTCTAGCCAGGAGAGCCAGTCTCACAGTGCCTCAGCAGAGAGCCAGAGTGAAGAAAGCCAGTCTGAGCAAGACAGCCAGTCTGAGGAAGATGATGCCAGTGATTCTCAGGACAGCAGCAAATCAAAAGAAGACAGCAACTCTACTGAGAGCAAATCAAGCAGTGAGGAAGATGGCCAGTCAAAAAACACTGAGATAGAAAGCAGAAAATTAACAGTTGATACTTATCACAACAAACCCATTGGGGATCAAGATGACAATGACTGCCAAGATGGATACTAGCATCAACTTTCCAAGATGTGGCTCTCACCTATAGGGGTCTTGGGAGTTGGAGAATAGGGAAATCAATTATAACTGTAATTTATTGATTTTTTTAATCAGAAGGACAACCAGAGGCCATTTCTTTCTGAAAGGAAATGTTGTAGGGTGTCACCTAAATGTTCTAGGGTGTCACCAACTTATAGGGGTTTAAATACTCTCAGTTGACACCAGAACACACTCAATGAGACTGGAAGCAAGGAAAGATGTACATTATAGCTTCACAACTGAAATAGTTACTAACTCATTAACATAACAGTTACTGAGGTTCTATTATGTACCAGGCACTGTGCTAGGTGCTGGGATATAAAGAAGCTTAAGGCTTGTTTCTTGCTCCTGAGGAGCTTATAGAGGGATAAATAAACTCAAAAAAGCTAAACAGGGATACATATGGGGGAAACAAGAATTATTACAATGCAGTGTGGTAAGTGCTGTAAGAGGTATGAACAAAATATATGGACGCACAGAAGATGGGACCAACTTTGTTTGGAAAATCAGGGAGGTCTTCACAGTAGAAAAGACTAGTGTTGGAGCACTGCATAAGATTTCTTTGTTGAAGACAAGAGAATTCTATTCATTCTTGGGATAAAAAATAGTGAATCCTATATGATTAAATATTTAGCTTTTGAAAGCACTTTCAAATTACAGCACAGTGAGGTATTCTGGATAAAGGAAACATTGGTTTTAACTAATTTACCCTTTTTGATGCTTTTTGTGGAATTCCCAGGAACACTGCCTCACCCACCACTGGTGATACGATACGGAAGACTGGGTGGGGGAGAGTAGTAGAAAGAAATCCCTCTTTAAACAGATAACTTTTAGCTTTATTTTTTTCTAAAATCAGTCTATGTGCAATGCTAGAAAAACTATTGAGTCCTTTACATATATTGCACATAATGAAATTGTGTATATAGAATTCAACTGATTTTTGCCAAATATCCTTTGAAATGTTACCTCAACATAAAATATATTTTATAATAAAGATAATAATATCTAGAAGTAGTATGTGCTTATTTTTATAGTAATATTATTACGGAATATCTGTATTAAGTAACTCTTCCTTTAAAGCATTAAAGAACAGTTTCCTTTATTCCATTAAAATAAAAGATTTTCTTAAATTATTTCATGAAAATTTCATAATTTAGGTAGCGTTTTGAAAAAATTACTTTACACATCATGAATTTTACCAAATATACCTGTTATATATAAAGGAAAAAGAAAATGAAGCAAGCTCTCAACATTGCTTAAGGCAATCTCAAAATTTCATGGTGGTTGAGTTTAACATTAGTTCCTTCTGGTCTCTTAGATTGTCATTTTTATAAACTCTGGAATCTACAGGGAAACATATTCTTTACATTTTTAAATTCTTTGTAAGAAACTATTGTACGTTGGCACTTTTACTTTGTGTTCTTAGCCACAATTCCACTAGAGTACATCAGAATTCCCCTACAAATTTATTAAGAGAATCAGGAAGACTTTCATTTATTCATTCATTCATTTAATTTTTTTGAGAGAGTGTGCGTGTGTGTATGTGTGTATGTGTGAGATGGGGAGAGAATCCCAAGCATGCTCCATGCCCAGTGCAGACCCCAGTGTAGGGCTCTGTATCACAAACCTGAGATCATGACCTGAACTGAAATCAAGAGTCAGACACTTAACCAACTGAGCCACCCAGGTGCCCCAATGAAGACTTTCTAACCTTCAGTCTGATCCTTCCCATAATTCCATTCCATCATGTTAGAGCTGTTGTCACTTGGAGAATAAATGTATATTCTCTAATCCTACTCCTTGAGATTTTAATTTAGTAGGTCTAAAGTGAAACCCAGAAATCTCTATTTTTAGAAGGATTCCAGGAGATTCTGATGTAGCCCATCCATATAGTTACATTTGCGTTCTTTGTCTCAATGGATTAATTACTGACTTTATTAACCTGTAAGTTCCTGCCAACCCACAGCTTCTTATAAGGAGAACTGTCCCATGTTTGGACCTCCTGGGTGCCTGAGGCATAGTCGATCAGGTTCTAACCATTCAACTGCCTGGCCTCACCATAGGGGATTGTTCTGATGAGAACCTGAACCCAGGGGACTTGCCTATAGACTGGTCAGCAGCCTCAGACGAGACATGTTGCAAAGGCTCTACCTGAACATAAATGACAGTGGCTTGAGGTCTAATATGAATTTCCCTCTGTGGATATTTGAATATTTATGAAGACAAGATGTCAACAAGTAATCAAAACAAAAACAGAGAGCCAGAAATAGCCATTAGAGAGAGTCGGTAAATAGTGAAGCACAAAACTGAAAACTATTGAGCTCTCAATGTGAAGAGGCAAAATCAGAATTCTCTTGCTCTCATGCTTGGATCTTGACTCTCCTATTGTCCTCTAGACCTTCTTGGATTCCTATAATGTTCCTTCTTTTTAAGTGCCACTTGTACCCTTACAATACATTCACCTTTCTTGAGATAAACTGAGTCAGTCTTTGTGACTTGAGAACAAAATGCCTAACTAATCAACTCAGACTCATAACCTTAGGTATTAAGTTTAGCAGTGCTCCCAGGTCATATAATCCTTTTACCAAGTTAACTAACAGAACTTTTTGAAGGAAGAATAATGATAAGAACTGTATCTATGTTGGTGTTAGAAATCATCTTAGGCAGATGTGGGAGAGTTTTAAGTTCTCATCACTCATTTTACGTACTAGGTATAGACACTGGTCTATTTTATAATCAAAAGTATAAAAATATTATCCAAAGGAAAGCTGACTGGACAGGGGTGTTAGCTTTGAAGGTGTATAAATTTTCTCATGGAGTTCCTCACTGAAGTCTATAATGGATGAGTCCACTTGAGTAGCCAAATCACAATCAGAAATCAATTTTTAATTTATAATGGGGAGAATAAGAATTAAAGGCTATGAGATGAGCACAAATGAGAACACAAATGAGAGCTATGTGGCATGCATGCTTAATAGCACTGGGCTAAAATAAGATGATCTATCTATGGTGTTCCATGAAAAACGTTACAGTTGGGACTCAAACTCTAGAAAGCTGACTCTTTCCTGAAAAGTACTCCAAAGAGCCATCATCAAGTCTTGCCACAGTGACCCTGATTTTCTAAGATTACTAGGGTTAACCCACTCTTCTTTAAATGGCCCATTGTTTCTTTACATAAATTATTAGTACAGTCGAGTTGGTTTCTGTGGAGTCCTGTTGGCCTGGAGCCATTCTGTCTTCTCCAGATGATTTTGTGTATTTATGTAGATCTAAAAATTTAGTTCCTAAACTACAATCTTAATTTACTGCTCCTAGTTCCTGATGTGATATGGGCACTCTCTGTGACTCCAAAATAAATACAAATTGATGGTTTCTAATCTTTCCCATTTACCCACTGACTCATTCAAACATTTATGGAACACATCTTATGATCTATAGAATGATGAATGAGACCTGATTTCTGCCTTTAAAAAGCTCATAATCTATGGCAGAGACAAAAGTGTATGATGGTGACAGACGATTAGAGCAGTTATAGGGCTCTCATTAAATTTCCAAGGGTGTACATGGAAGGGAGTGCTTAACCTGTTTGGAGAGCTGAAGAGGTAATAGGACATCTAATGTAAACCTTGGGAAGTGAGTAAAAAACAGGCGAGAAGAAACTCCAAGCATAGGGAACAGAGAAGTAAATGTACAAAATTATTTATGGCATGTTAATGTATGATAAAAAAAAATCTGGTGTTACCAAAGCACTGGGAAGAGAGGAAGAGAAAGAGGAAGTGGTATGTGAAGGTTTCTGAATGCCAGATTAAGTAGAACAGCCTTCACTGTTAATGAGTACCTTTCTGGAGCCAGGTTTTCATATATGATATACATATCATAAACACCTTTTGACATAGGTATTATAAATTCTCTACCCCCTTTAAAAACATAAAACAAAGATTAGCAAACAAAACACAGAAAAGCTAAGTTAAGCACCCTACTCATAATCCAAGAATTAGCACAGTCTGATTCCATTTCTGTTCAATGATAGGCCACTGAAAATTTGGTAACTTTCAAATGTGCACTACAATACTACTGACTAGTCACCTTGCTATTACACCACAGGATTTGTTTTAAAACTAAATGTCTGCCCAGGCCCCGCAAGGTCACAGAAGGATCGGGGGTGTCAGAGTGTCGGAGAGCTCGCAGGTATTAGAACGGAGAAACCGGCTGCAAAGACAGAGCCGAGGACTGAACTCTCAGCTCGGGGTTACCTTGAACTGGTCGCGGGCTGGGTGAGCTCGGAGCGCGGCTAGAGGCTGGGGATACAGGAGTGATTGGGTGCTGTCCTCTGGGGGCGCACTGAGGAGTGGGGCCCCAGGCTCTCGGCTCCTCCGGGCCGGAGACTGGGAGGCCGCCATTTTCATTCCCGTCCTCCGGAACTCTACGGAAAGCGTTCAGGGAACAGAAGCTCCCAAAAGCGAACCCGAGCCGATTACTTAGTCCGGCCGCCGGTAAGGGCGGTGCAATCCCGCCTCGGGCAAAGACACTTGAGAGTCACTACAACAGGCCCCTCCCCCAGAAGATCAACAAAATATCCAGCCAGGACGAAGTTCATCTATCAAGGAGAAAGCAGATTCAATTCCTAAGACAGCAGAGCAATTCCAGAGGAGGAGAAAGCAAAGCACGGAACTCATGGCTTTCTCCCCATGATTCTTTAGTCTTGCGGCTACTTCAATTTTTTTTTTCTTTTTTCAATTTTTTATTTTTTTTTCTTTTTTCAATTTTTTTTTCTTTTTTCTTTTTTCTTCTTCTGCTAAATTTTTTTAAAAACTTTTACCCTTTTCTTTTTTAACGTTTTTTGACTAGTTCATCTAAATATATATATTTTTTCTTTCTTTTTTATATTTTTTTATTTGTTTTATTTTTTAAATTTTTTTCTTTTTTTTTTTTTTTTTCTTTTTTTTCAGAACCTGTTTTTTATCCCCTTCCCCCCCCCCCCCCACAATTTGGGGTCTCTTCTGATTTGGTTACAGCGCATTTTTCCGGGGTCTTTGCCACCCTATTAGTAGTTTATTTGCTCCTTCATATCCTCTTATCTGGACAAAATGACAAGGCGGAAAAAATCACCACAAACAAAAGAACAAGAGACAGTACCGAAGGCTAGGGACCTAATCAACACAGACATTGGTACTATGTCAGATCAAGAGTTCAGAATGACGATTCTGAACATTCTAGCCGGGCTCGAAAAAGGCATGGAAGATATTAGAGAAACCCTCTCTGGAGATATTAAAGCCCTTTCTGGAGAAATTAAAGAACTAAAATCTAACCAAGTTGAAATCAAAAAAGCTATTAATGAGGTGCAATCAAAAATGGAGGCTCTCACTGCTAGGATCAATGAGGCAGAAGAAAGAATTAGTGATATAGAAGACCAAATGACAGAGAATAAGGAAGCCGAGCAAAAGAGGGACAAACAGCTACTGGACCATGAGGGGAGAATTCGAGAGATAAGTGACACCATAAGACGAAACAACATTAGAATAATTGGGATTCCAGAAGAAGAAGAAACAGAGAGGGGAGCAGAGGGTCTATTGGAGAGAATCATTGGAGAGAATTTCCCTAATATGGCAAAGGGAACAAACATTAAAATCCAGGAGATGCAGAGAACCCCCCTCAAAGTCAACAAGAATAGGTCCACACCCCGTCACCTAATAGTAAAATTTACAAGTCTTAGTGACAAAGAGAAAATCCTGAAAGCAGCCCGAGAAAAGAAATCAGTAACATACAATGGTAAAAATATTAGATTGGCGGCAGACTTATCCACAGAGACCTGGCAGGCCAGAAAGAGCTGGCATGATATATTCAGAGCACTCAACGAGAAAAACATGCAGCCAAGAATACTCTATCCAGCTAGGCTATCATTGAAAATAGAAGGAGAGATCAAAAGCTTCCAGGACAAACAAAAACTGAAAGAATTTGCAAACACCAAACCAGCTCTCCAGGAAATATTGAAAGGGGTCCTCTAAGCAAAGAGAGAGCCTAAAAGTAGTAGATCAGAAAGGTACAGAGACAATATACAGTAACAGTCACCTTACAGGCTAATAATGGCACTAAATTCATATCTCTCAATAGTTACCCTGAATGTTAATGGGCTAAATGCCCCAATCAAAAGACACAGGGTATCAGAATGGATAAAAAAACAAAACCCATCAGTATGTTGCCTACAAGAAACTCATTTTAGACGCGAAGACACCTCCAGATTTAAAGTGAGGGGGTGGAAAACAATTTACCATGCTAATGGGCATCAGAAGAAAGCTGGGGTGGCAATCCTTATATCAGATCAATTAGATTTTAAGCCAAAGACTATAATAAGAGATGAGGAAGGACACTATATCCTACTCAAAGGGTCTGTCCAACAAGAAGATCTAACAATTTTAAATATCTATGCCCCTAACGTGGGAGCAGCCAACTATATCAACCAATTAATAACAAAATCAAAGAAACACATCAATAATAATACAATAATAGTAGGGGACTTTAACACTCCCCTCACTGAAATGGACAGATCATCCAAGCAAAAGATCAACAAGGAAATAAAGGCCTTAAATGACACACTGGACCAGATGGACATCACAGATATATTCAGAACATTTCATCCCAAAGCAACAGAATACACATTCTTCTCTAGTGCACATGGAACCTTCTCCAGAATAGATCACATCCTGGGTCACAAATCAGGTCTCAACCGGTATCAAAAGATTAGGATTATTCCCTGCATATTTTCAGACCACAATGCTCTGAAGCTAGAACTCAATCACAAGACGAAAGCTGGAAAGAACCCAAATACATGGAGACTAAACAGCATCCTTCTAAAGAATGAATGGGTCAACCAGGAAATTAAAGAAGAATTGAAAAAATTCATGGAAACAAATGATAATGAAAACACAACAGTTCAAAATCTGTGGGACACAGCAAAGGCAGTCCTGAGAGGAAAATATATAGCGGTACAAGCCTTTCTCAGGAAACAAGAAAGGTCTCAAGTACACAACCTAACCCTACGCGTAAAGGAGCTGGAGAAAGAACAAGAAAGAAACCCTAAACCCAGCAGGAGAAGAGAAATCATAAAGATCAGAGCAGAAATCAATGAAATAGAAACCAAAAAAACAATAGAAAAAATCAATGAAACTAGGAGCTGGTTCTTTGAAAGAATCAATAGGATTGATAAACCCCTGGCCAGACTCATCAAAAAGAAAACAGAAAGGACCCAAATCAATAAAATCATGAATGAAAGAGGAGAGATCACAACTAACACCAAAGAAATACAGACAATTATAAGAACATACTATGAGCAACTCTACGCCAACAAATTGGCCAATCTGGAAGAAATGGATGCATTCCTAGAGACATATAAACTACCACAACTGAACCAGGAAGAAATAGAAAACCTGAACAGGCCCATAACCAGTAAGGAGATTGAAACAGTCATCAAAAATCTCCAAACAAACAAAAGCCCAGGGCCAGACGGCTTCCCAGGGGAATTCTACCAAACATTTAAAGAAGAACTCATTCCTATTCTCCTGAAACTGTTCCAAAAAATAGAAATGGAAGGAAAACTTCCAAACTCATTCTATGAGGCCAGCATCACCTTGATCCCAAAACCAGACAAGGATCCCACCAAAAAAGAGAACTACAGACCAATATCCTTGATGAACACAGACGCAAAAATTCTCGCCAAAATACTAGCCAATAGGATTCAACAGTACATTAAAAGGATTATTCACCACGATCAAGTGGGATTTATTCCAGGGCTGCAGGGTTGGTTCAACATCCGCAAATCAATCAATGTGATAGAACACATTAATAAAAGAAAGAACAAGAACCATATGATACTCTCAATAGATGCTGAAAAAGCATTTGACAAAGTACAGCATCCCTTCCTGATCAAAACTCTTCAAAGTGTATGGATAGAGGGCACATACCTCAATATTATCAAAGCCATCTATGAAAAACCCACCGCAAATATCATTCTCAATGGAGAAAAACTGAAAGCTTTTCCGTTAAGGTCAGGAACACGGCAGGGATGTCCATTATCACCACTGCTATTCAACATAGTATTAGAAGTCCTAGCCTCAGCAATCAGACAACAAAAAGAAATTAAAGGCATCCAAATTGGTAAAGAAGAAGTCAAACTATCACTCTTCGCAGATGATATGACACTATATGTGGAAAACCCAAAAGACTCCACTCCAAAACTGCTAGAACTTGTACAGGAATTCAGTAAAGTGTCAGGATATAAAATCAATGCACAGAAATCAGTTGCATTTCTGTACACCAACAACAAGACTGAAGAAAGAGAAATTAAGGAGTCAATCCCATTCACAATTGTACCCAAAACTATAAGATACCTAGGAATAAACCTAACCAAAGAGACTAAGAATCTATACACAGAAAATTATAAAGTACTCATGAAAGAAATTGAGGAAGACACAAAAAAATGGAAAAATGTTCCATGCTCCTGGATTGGAAGAATAAATATTGTGAAAATGTCTATGCTACCTAAACCAATCTACACATTTAATGCAATCCCTATCAAAATACCATCCATTTTTTTCAAAGAAATGGAACAAATAATCCTAAAATTTATATGGAACCAGAAAAGACCTCGAATAGCCAAAGGAATATTGAAGAACAAAGTCAAAGTTGGTGGCATCACAATTCCGGACTTCAAACTCTATTACAAAGCTGTCATCATCAAGACAGCATGGTACTGGCACAAAAACAGACACATAGACCAGTGGAACAGAATAGAGAGCCCAGAAATCGACCCTCAACTCTATGGTCAACTCATCTTCGACAAAGCAGGAAAGAATGTCCAATGGAAAAAAGACAGCCTCTTCAATAAATGGTGCTGGGAAAATTGGACAGCCACATGCAGAAAAATGAAATTGGACCACTTCCTTACACCACACACGAAAATAGACTCCAAATGGATGAAGGACCTCAATGTGAGAAAGGAATCCATCAAAATCCTTGAGGAGAACGCAGGCAGCAACCTCTTCGACCTCAGCCGCAGCAACATCTTCCTAGGAACAACGGCAAAGGCAAGGGAAGCAAGGGCGAAAATGAACTATTGGGATTTCATCAAGATCAAAAGCTTTTGCACAGGAAAGGAAACAGTTAACAAAACCAAAAGACAGCTGACAGAATGGGAGAAGATATTTGCAAACGACATATCAGATAAAGGGCTAGTATCCAAAATCTATAAGGAACTTAGCAAACTCAACACCCAAAGAACAAACAATCCAATCAAGAAATGGGCAGAGGACATGAACAGACATTTCTGCAAAGAAGACATCCAGATGGCCAACAGACACATGAAAAAGTGCTCCACGTCACTCGGCATCAGGGAAATACAAATCAAAACCACAATGAGATATCACCTCACACCAGTCAGAATGGCTAAAATTAACAAGTCAGGAAATGACAGATGCTGGAGAGGATGTGGAGAAAGGGGAACCCTCCTCCACTGTTGGTGGGAATGCAAGCTGGTGCAACCACTCTGGAAAACAGCATGGAGGTTCCTCAAAATGTTGAAAATAGAACTACCCTATGACCCAGCAATTGCACTACTGGGTATTTACCCTAAAGATACAAACATAGTGATCCGAAGGGGCACGTGTACCCGAATGTTTATAGCAGCAATGTCTACAATAGCCAGACTATGGAAAGAACCTAGATGTCCATCAACAGATGAATGGATCAAGAAGATGTGGTATATATACACAATGGAATACTATGCAGCCATCAAAAGAAATGAAATCTTGCCATTTGCGACGACGTGGATGGAACTAGAGCGTATCATGCTTAGTGAAATAAGTCAATCGGAGAAAGACAACTATCATATGATCTCCCTGATATGAGGACATGGAGAAGCAACATGGGGGGGTAGGGGGATAGGAGAAGAATAAATGAAACAAGATGGGATTGGGAGGGAGACAAACCATAAATGACTCTTAATCTCACAAAACAAACTGGGGGTTGCTGGGGGGAGGTGGGATTGGGAGAGGGGGAGCGGGCTATGGACATTGGGGAGGGGAGGCGAACCATAAGAGACTATGGACTCTGAAAAACAACCTGAGGGTTTTGAAGGGTCAGGGGTGGGAGGTTGGGGGAACAGGTGGTGGGTGATGGGGAGGGCACGTTTTGCATGGAGCACTGGGTGTTGTGCAAAAAGAATGAATACTGTTACGCTGAAAAAAAAAATAAATAAAAAGGGAAAAAAAAAACAAAAACAAAAAACTAAATGTCTGTACCTCTTCACCTCCTTCACCTATTTTGCCCACTCCACAAATCCACCCCACTCTGGTAACCACCATTCTATTCTCTGTATCTATGCATTTTGTTTTATTTTGTTTAGAGTCCACTTATAGGTAGAATCATATAGTATTTGTCTTGCCCTTCCTGACCTACTTCA
Source organism: Meles meles (assembly GCF_922984935.1). Taxonomy (NCBI): domain Eukaryota; kingdom Metazoa; phylum Chordata; class Mammalia; order Carnivora; family Mustelidae; genus Meles; species Meles meles. Next base: position 121,325,367 of record NC_060067.1, on the reverse strand, counting down.
TTTAACTTAATCCTCTAGGTCCATCTATGTTGTTGCAAATGGCAAGATTTCATTCTTTTCTTTATGTCTAAACAGTATTCCATTGTATATACACACACACCATTCTTCTTAATTCACGAATCCATTAATGGAGACTTGTTTCAAAACCGTGGCTAATATCAATAGTGCTGTGATGAGCATGCGGATGCATATATCTTTTTGTGTTAGTGTTTTAATTTTCTTCAAATAAATAACCAGAAGTGGAATTTCTGGATGATATGGCAGTTATATTTTTAATTTTTTGAAGAAACTCTATACTGTTTTCCATAGTGGGTACACTAATTTACATTTCCACAAGCAATGTATGATGGTTGCCTTCTCCCATATCCTTGCTGACACTTGTAATTTCTTATCTTATTGATAACAGCCATTCTAACTGATATGAGATGATATCTCACTGTGGTTTTGATTTGCGTTTTCATGTGACTGCTGGCCATATGTATGTCTTCCTTGGCAAGAGTTTCTGTTCAGATCCTCTGCCCATTAATCAAATTATTTGTTTGCTATTGAGTTGAAGGGTTCTTTACGTATTTTAGATACTAACCCTTACTAAATACATCACTTGGAAATATTTTCTCCCATTAAGTTGCCTTTTTATTTTCTTGTTGGTTTCCTTCGCTGTGCAGGAACTTTTTTAGTTTGATGACGTCCCACCTGTTTATTTTTGCTTTTGTTGGCTTTGCTTTTGGAGCCAGATTAAAAAGCTCATTGTCAAGAACCATGTCAAGGAGCTTACTTGGATGTTTTCTTTTAAAAGTTTTATGGTATTAGGTTTTACCTTCAGGTCTTTAATTCATTTTGAGTTAATTTTGTGTACGATATAACATAGTAGCTTACTTTCACTCTTTTGCATGTGGCTGTCTAGTTTCCCAACACCATTTTTTGAACAGACTCTCCTTTCCCCACTGTATATTTTAGATTTTCTGTCATAAACTAACCTGACCATCTATGCCTGGGTTTATTTCCAGGCTCTCTATTCTGTTTCACTGATCTATGTGTCTATTTTTTTATGCCAATACCATACTGTTTTGATTGCTATAGCTTTGTACTGTAGTTTGAAATCAGGATGCATGATGCACAGGATGCATTTCTCAAGGTTGCTTTGGTTATTCAGGATCTTTCATGGTTCTCTACAAATTTTAGGATTCTTTTGCTCTATTTCTCTGAAAAATGCCACTGATATTTGAATAGAGATTGTCTGAATCTATAGATTGCTTGGGGTACTATGGCCATGTTAACATTAATTCTTCAATCCATGAATACAGACTGTCTTTCCATTTATTTATATTTAAAAAAAATTTTTATCAGTGTCTTATAGTTTTCAGAGTACAGGTCTTTCACCTCTCTGATTAAACTTATTCCTAGGTATTTTATTCTTTTTGATGCAACTATAAATGAAATTGTTTTCTTAATTTCTCTGATAGTTTACTGTTAGCATATAAAAACACATCAGATTTTTGTACAGTGATTTTGTGACTTGAAATTTGACTAAATTCATTTATTAGTTCTAACAGTTTTTTTGGAAGAGTCTTAAGGGTTTTCTGTACATAAAATTATGTCATCTACAAATAGTAACAGTTTAATTTCTTCCTAATTTGCGTGATTTTTATTTATTTTTCATGCCAATTTCTCTGGCTAGGACTTCCAATTCTATGTTGGTTTTTTTTGTTTATTTGTTTATTTACTTTTTAAAATTTATTTTCAGCATAACAGTGTTGTTTTTGCGCCACACCCAGTGCTCCATGCAGTACGTGCCCTCCCTATTACCCACCACCTGGTTCCTCAACCTCCCCCCCCACCCCCCGCCCCTTCAAAACCCTCTGGTTGTTTTTCAGAGTCCATAGTCTCTCATGGTTCATCTCCCCTTCCAGTTTCCCTCAACTCCCTCTCCTCTCCATCTCCCCATGTCCACCGTGTTCTTTGTTATGCTCCACACATAAGTGAGACCATATGATACTTGACTCTCTCTGCTTGACTTATTTCACTCAGTATAATCTCTTCCAGTCCCGTCCATGTTGCTACAAAAGTTGGGTATTCATCCTTTCTGATGGAGGCATATAAAAGTGGTATGAGTGGGCATCCTTGTCTAGTTCCTGATCTTAGAGGAAAAGCTTTTGGCTTTTTACCATTGAGTATGACGTTAGCTGTGGGCTTGTGATATATGGCCTTTATTATGCTGCAGTACATTCCCTCTATACCTGCTTTGTTGAGGGTTTTTATCATAAATGGATGTGGAATTTTGACAAACGCTTTTTCTGTTTCCATTGGAATGACCATATGATTTTTATCTTTTATTTGGTTAATGTGGTGTATCATGTTGATTTGCAGGTGTTGAACCATCCTCACATCTTTGGAATAAATCCCACTTTATTATAGTGTATGATCCTTTTAGTGTACTGTTGAATTTGGTTTGCTAATACTTTGTTGAGGATTTTTGCATCTATGTTCATCAGGGACATTGGCATGTAATTTTCTTTTTTCGTGGTGCCCTTGTCTGGTTTTGTTAATAGGACAATGCTGGCCTCATGAAATGAGTTTGGAAGTATTCTCTTCTCTTCAATTATTTGAAGTTTGAGAAGGATAGGTATTACAGCTTCTTTGTTAGTAGAATTTACCAGTGAAGCCATCTGGTCCTGGACTTTTGTTTAATAGGAAGTTTTTGATTAGTGATTCAATTTCCTTACTAGTAATCAATATATTCAGATTTTCTGCTTCTTCATGATTCAGTCTTAGAAGATTGTATGTTTCTATAGATTTATCCATTTCTTCTAGGTTGTCCAGTTTGTTGGTGTCTAATTATTCATAGTAGTCTCTTGTGATCCTTTGTATTTCTGTGGTATGTTATAACTTCTCTTTGATTCCTGATTTTGAGTCCTTGGTTTTGTTTGTTTGTTTTTTCTTGATGAGTCTAGCTGAAGGTTCATCAATTTTTCAAATAACCGGCTCTAGTTTCATTGATCTTTTCTACTGTCTTTTAGTCCATATTTCCGCTCTGATCTTTATTATTTCCTTCCTTCCACTAACTGGGCAACCAGAGGCAGATGATTAAAGATTGTCCCCTGTGTGGAATGTGTGTGTCTGCCAGCTTTAGTGGGGAAGTGGAAGAGCAAAGACTATCAGCTTATTCACTGGAACATAAGACTCAGTAATTTCACTCCTAGGTATCTACCCCGGGGCGGGGGGGAGTATATTTAGTAAAATACTAGTGAATGTTTAGCCATCAGCTCTGAAAGAAATTAATTAATAAAAATTAAAAATATATAAAGCTCCATTTTGTACCATATGCACTATGCACCACTTATGTATGTAAGAATATGGGTGAATTTCAAAAACATTATACTGAGAAAAAAAGACATAAAAGAGTTTACTTCACTAATTTGAAGTTCTAAATTTGGTGAAACTAATTTATGATGATCGGAATCAGAACAACAGTTATCTCTTGTGGTGGGGTCAGCGGTTGACAATTGGCTGGCAAGGAGCACGAAAGAGATTTGTGGGGTAACAAATATGTTGTCTTAATAGCAGTATGGGTTATATGTGTGTCAAATAGACTATCCTACTTTGATGTAGTTGGTTAAAATGTGTGAACAAACAATATTCTAAAGGCATCAGTCCACTTAGCTATGCCAAAATGGTAATGTGGACCAATGTATCTCAGATGCTTAGAGGCCTTCCAAATCTATGTTTAATTTTAGGGCATCTTGGACTTATTTTACTATGGTTGAAGGTATATGATGTGGGATCGATTATAACTGACTTAAGACAATTACAGTTGGAAGGACTGGATATTTTTATTGCCTTATTTGTTTGTTGTTCTGAATTCCTGATAGAATTCATATCCTGGTCAAATTCTATTTTATTTTTAAAGAGTAGTAATGAAACAAATTGTAGCTAATGGAGATTCTGGTTAGTTGGATTTGGATAACTTTACTTTGGTAGGACCAGCTAATTACATACTACCGTATTGTTATTACAGTTATTACTGTATCATTATTACATACTACTGTATACTCAGCACCTAGAACAGTGCCTGGTTCATAGGATATTCCTTTTTTTTGTTTGTTTTTTAAGATTTTATTTATTTGACAGAGATCACAAGTAGACAGAGAGGCAGGCAGAGAAAGGAGGAAGCAGGCTCCCTGCTGAGCAGAGAACCTGATGCGGGGACCCTGAGATCATGACCTGAGCGGAAGGCAGAGGCTTTAACCCACTGAGCCACCAAGCGTCCCACACAGGATATTCTTAAAAAGTATTTGTTGACTACTAATGGATGGATATATTGTTCATTGTATTACTGAAGATTAACAACACTAAGTCAAAAGTAAGCACATCAAACATAATAAATTGAGCCTATGATTTTTCAATCCTTTATTTCCTTCTTTTGGCTTATTGCTTTCATTTCAGTTTACATAAAAGAAGATACATACTTTACAGTGAATCTTAACTTGGAGGAAGTTTCAGAACAAATTTCCCTTCTTGGAAGCACAGAGAATTTCTGGTTATACTTGAGAGTATCCAGAGAGAGACTGAAGTTCCCTACTCCCGATCTTAAACATTTTGAGTCTTTTCAACTCTGGAGAAAAAATGAGAAAGTTTGAAAATCTTTTATATCTACTGCCCTTCAAGCAGGTGGAACACAAGTTGAGGTTATCGATTTTTTTTTTTGTCACATGCTTTCACTGTAGAATGATAGCATATACAATGTAGAAATGATATTTACCAATCACCAAAAAAGAACTTGGGATTCTGGACTCATCTCTTTCAAGAGGGCTTGTAGATATTTTGCCAAATAATTACTCAAAATAGACACTTTAAGATTAGCAAATTAATCTCCTTCATATATAGTCTAGGTGCTTTCAAACAGAACTTCAAAGCTCCTTCGTCTAGGTAATTTTCAAATTGCTGCTTTTGCACTGGACCCCAGGGCAAATGAATCTTCTTCAAGAACAGTATCTATCTCAGTGCCCTAGAGCACTCTGGCTCTCTTGGACATAAGCTTCATTGCTTTTCAAACCCATGTGTCTTTCTGGTGCAGGTCTCAAGGACTGGGGTGACCGATGTGAGGCATGAACCCCACATTCCTGAGCAAGAAGCTCTGGGTTTGCGTAATCCCTCCGAATCGTGATCAGAGATGGGATTTTTGGTGAGACTGCATCTTTGTCTCTCCTACCTATCTCAATAAGATTCTTTTATTGTTTGTTGTGAAGGAGCTTTCAGCTACTTTTCAGGTCTTTTTCAAAGAGAACTGTTCCATATATAGCTGTAAATTTGGTGTGTCTGTGAGTAGTGTTTCAGGATCTTCCTATGCCACCATCTTGGGCTGCCTTCCCTCAAAGGAATACAAATTCTAAATTTCTCAAATGTTAATAGGATACATAATGAAATAAACTCAAAATAAAATTTTAAATCATAAGATTCCTTTGTATTCCAAGTATATTTAGATTCTGTGTTTATGTAGATATTACAGAGATTGAGAATTATACCAGTGTCCATTCTGTTAGTAACAGAAATCCTTGGCTTTCATTTGGTTATGTAGCCACTCAGAAGACTCCATTGCCTTCTCAGCCTCCTTGCAGCTAGGCATGAGCATGTGGCTAAGTTGTAGCCAGTGGAAAATAAACAGAAGCGGTATGTTCTGCCTCTTTCCTTTCCTCTCTTCCCACTGGCTGGAAACTGGCAATTACTGAAATAGCCTCCTTGTAACAAAAGGTGCCCTCATCTTGGTTGTTTCATGAGATCAAATAAAGTTTAATCTTATTCAATCCACCGTATTTGGAGGTCTCCCTATTACAGTAGCTTAATCCATATTCTAATACATGTATGTATGTGTATATTCACACAATGTAAAATAGTTTTAATTGCATAATATTTTCGATTTTTTGCCAGAAACATTGGGTAACCTTCCCTTTACTTAATAACTAAGAAAAAAGTGTTCTTCAGTAGTTTTCTCATAATATTTTTATGTGTACTCCACAGGCTTTAGTATTATTTAGATGAAATTAATTTTTAGACTATAAATTATTAATGTGGTATAGAAAAAATACATAAGGGGAGTCAGTTAAATGAAATATTTAGTCTTTGCTATTATGGGTAATGAAGAAAATGCTCCAGCATATAACTATTCCTCGTGAATAAATGGTAGTTACACCAATGTTTCATGAAACTGCAACACATTTGGTTTACAACAAGGACTAAAACTATTGGTCAAAATTTCGTTTTGAGATATTGATTATTCAAGTACAATTTTCAAACCTGGCCATTATGGATGAATGTAATGAAAATGAGGTAAGGATGCAGGCCTGCTTCTATTCCACTGTAAATTGTCTAACAGTACTGGTTCTCAGCCCTGGTTGCACATCACTTGAGGAGTTAAAAAAAATATTCTTTGCCCAGGCTCTATTCTAGTCATTATCTATTATGGCTTAACTGGTCTATTTTTGAGCTTTGGGACTGGTAGGTTTCTAAAGTTCAAGGTAATTCTAAAGTGTAGCCAACATTGAGAACTCCTGCAATAATACAATAGTTAATTCTGGAAACTTTGGGCCATTCTTGGGTCCCAGTTGTAGTCTAATTTTTGAAATAAAAACACTGAATAAACTTCAACCCCATTTCATATAATGAGTTGAATTCTTTCATCAGTTACACGGGCTTCTCTGCTTCCTCTGTCAACACATAAATAGGCCCCCCATTCGAGTAACTGGAGCACATAGTTATCATCAACCCCCGCCCGGATGGTACCTAGTTAAGACAACAAGTTATCATAAAATATGTAAGGATATTTTTGCTTTTTGGGCAACTGCCCAGCCCAAGGTCAGTCAGAATATAATATCTCTTGAGTTTTACTCTCACGGGCTTTCCATCAGCATGTGTCTTGTCATTAAAATAAATCTTGCTTAAGCTTATGCACAATTTCCGTCTGTGCTTGCACTGCAATATAACAGATATAACAGATGGAAGAAATTACAGCAGGAGAAATATCTACAGACTGTAGATCTCATGGTGAGCCACACAAAACAGAAATCCTGGCTTTCCCTTTTTGGCATAGATTATAACTATTATTTTAAGCAACTGAATATAAATGTAGTGTTTGGTCAAAGACTTTACTTTGTAACTGCTATGAAAGAGACCATTACTCTTCTTTTCTGTAACACAAGCCATCCTTTATAAATTATTGGTGTAGCAGACTATCTGGAAGCCCCCCCATGGGGAAGAAGAGAACTAGCAGAAGGAAGGGTGCAGGAAGTCTGACTGGGATATTGTTAGGTCCTTATCCACGTCCACCTCAAACAACTTCAAGGCTCATTCATCTCCTTCCTGGGGTGGTTGTTTCCCACCCCATCCTCTCCCTCCCCAAGTTGATACCAAACTGGGGTAATAAATAAGGAGTTCACATAGGTAAAGGATAAACTTTGCTGTGCTTTAAAATGGTGACAGTATTAGTAAAAGATGTTTTGTTTGCCTTTAGATGTTTCACTCTAAGGATGAACGTCAAAGTATCATTTGCTTTTTATTCTGGCCTACACAGGACTTTAAGAATATGAAAAAGAATATAAAAAGAAAGTAATCTCCACTTATCTTAGCTCCAGCTTCACTAAAGGAAAAGCTTGAAGGAATCAAATAACCCCAAGTGATAAAAAAAAAAAAAACCGGCTAAAATAATGGAGGGGATAAAAGGAGAGAAGAGAAGAAAGAGGAGGACGGAGAAAGGAGACCAGAAAGAAAGGACCCCCTTATGTCCATGAGAATTGGATTCCATATGGGTTGATTATTGTCCAGGGCAAAGTAAGGAACTGTTTTCACCATCTCCTAGAAACTGTTTGTGTACTTGAAGAGTCAATATTTAGGTTTTCTTTCTGGGAGTAGACTGTTTACCTTCCTGACTTTTCAAATATTAAGGAGAGGAGTAAGGAAACTGCAGCAAATCAGAGGGATTATGGCAAACTAAAGTCCAATCCATATAAGGTCATAGGCCAAGGAAATGTTGTATTCAAGGAAGTGGGACAGAATGCTTCACACCTTGGCCAAAACTATATTCATGTAGTTCAGAATCTGATACAGAATAGCAGTACCACAGAGAAAATGCAAACGTTTACTAGCTCTAGAAATTCACCTTAATATGACTTAACTTGATCAGTGGGTACATAGTCTGACCTCCTGGTCACCACTCTGTAAGCATGCATATTTTTCCATTGTTATAATTACAGTGAATTTTTAAAAAAGATTTTATTTATTTGACAGAGAGAGAGAGACAGAGCACAAGCCGGCAGAGTGTCAGGCAGAAGGAGAGGGTGAAGCAGGTTCCCCGCTGAGCAAGGATCCCGCTGTGGGGGTTGATCCCAGGACCCCAGGATCATGACCCAAGCCGAAGGCAGCCACTCAACCGACTGAGCCACCCAGGGGTCCCACAATTACAGTGAATTTTAATCTTCTTACTTAACTTACATATTTTTAATGTTTTACAGTTTTCAAGTTATCATAAATTACCTAAGTTACTTATACATCTTCCTTTATACTTTTTGACTTTTACTAATGGAAATGAAGCACTGAACAAGTTTACACAAATATCATTTTGCTATTTCTCAACCTTAGATTACCCACGCTAAATCTGCTACAGAAAAATCTTTCTTTTTGGCTAGATGCCTTTTAATTTAACTACATATATTCTTCCACCTGTCTGAATGGAGAATCGCATGTGTCTTTTTAACCACCTTCAATTGAAAAATACATATAACTAGGCTACAAGCTGCTTGATTTTTGTAATTTAATAAAATCAACTAGAGTAAAATGTAAATTACTCAACAAGAACAATTCCTGAATTGCAGCCTTTTCAGAGTTCAGATCTGAGAGTCATAACTGAACAATAGCTTTATGACCTATAAGATAAGAATTATAATTAAACACAACTGGAACTTACATTTACATTTCTTTAAAACAACAATAACAACAACCAAAACCCCCAGGTTCTGTAAGATAGTTTCAAGGCTTGGAGTTGAAATGTCTTTGAAGATAACCCAGCTCTGAAATTTCTCTAACTTCCAGAAGGTGGCAATGTTGCTTGTTGTTGTGGTCCCTGCGTAGCTGGAAGAGTGGAATTCAGAACATAGGTCAACCTCAAACAGAAATGTGGGCAGTTCTTGCATTACAGAGATACACTCCCTTGTTTGCCACTAATAACTTTCCAAAGTATTTCTTATACTGCAGTTAGCTTTACTTCTGAAAAATGTAATTCCTCCTACCCCTGTCACCTCTCTCCTGCAACTGCACAATGGTTCCCTTTGTCTGACCCCGGTATGTGGGATGGATAAGAATAGGGAGAGACAGGACACAAAGAAAATAATTAGGAGACTCCCACAGTTTTTAGTTAGGACTATTTAAATTATTGAAGAGTTTTTTTTAAAGATTTTATTTATTTGACAGAGATCACAAGTAGGCAGAAAGGAGGCATGGGATGGGGGGGGGGGTGGGTGGGAAACAGGCTCCCCACTGAGCAGAGAGCCTGATGCAGGGCTCAATCCCAGGACCCTGGAATCATGACCTGAGCTGAAGGCAGAGGCTTAACCCACTGAGCCACCCAGGCACCCCTAAACTATTGAAGAAATTTAAAAAGGAATTCCCTATAAGGAAGTCAAAGGACTGGAATGTAGCAGGCTAAAGAACTATGTAAACCAGGAAGGTTGCCACTCCCAGACTTCTGCTTCTGACTTTTGTCTCTGCTCCTGCCTGTGTATTTGATTCTATGTCTCTCTCTTGAGGACAGGGGCTCTTTCTTTCTTTGGTATATGTGGGAGAAGCATAGCCTGATCCTACATTTCTACCACCACAGAAATGGACTTTTTGTCAGCCATAGGGAAAGATTTATTGGTCTAGTCTAGACCAAGTACCTGTGCCCGGTAGAATAGGATCAAATTGTATAAAATAGATGTGCCCCAGCCATGCAGACAAGAGAAGAAGGTCATTTTCTGGAGGATGGGGGTTGGAATGCACTGACCTAATAATGCATCTAGTATACAGTGAGGCCTATGCATAAGGTAATGGTGGAATATAACCATGGCAATGTTGAGGGAATAATGAAAAGGGGAAAAGATAAGGAATAATCTGTAGGACATGGAGAATGAATAGATACAAGGTAAATGATTAGGTAGAAGGTAAAAGCATAAAAAACAAAAACACAAAAACAAAAACACCCAACAAAACAGAACAAAACCCAACTCCAATAAATCCAACAAGAAAAGAGAGAAGTAGGAGATATGGGGGAAGACGGTGATTATGATAGTGACGCTGACCATTTGAACCGACCTGGAAAGTCCACTAGGATAGTTGTGGCAGATTAGAAGGGTCAAGAAGGGATTTAAATTTAGTTTTACTCAGATTAATAATTTGGGAAATTGCTTTAAATTTTGAAACTTAATTTTCTTAAAGCCAGATACAAAATGGCTTCCTTTTTTTTGGCAGAAGCACCATGGTGAATCATATAACCTTAAAAAAAACCCAAGAGTGGCAATTTTCTTTCTAGGAGCATAGTTCTATAAGGCAATTTTCCCCAAACCCAATGTCATAAACCATAAAATAAATCATAAAGATAATTAACACCCAGAAGGGAGATTAATAGGGTCCCTTCAAATATTGAAAATATAATGAAGTCAGGATTTCAGTCCAAAGTAAGTCCTTTTACTTGCATAAATACAGACAGCATGGAGGACCAAATCAAGGAGTCCTTGATTTAAGTCTAATTTGGCTCCACTGAACTCTGAACCTCTGTAATTATTTAAGAAACACTGCCTTGATAGATGAATGGAAAAAGAAGTTGTGGTATATATATACACACTGGAATATTACTCAACCATAAAAAACAAGAAACCCTACCATCTGTAACAATATTGATGGACCTTAAGGAAATGAGGTGAAGTGAAATAAGAGAAAGAGGAATGTTGTATGACCTTGCTTATATGTGGCATCTAAGAAACAGAATAAAACACCAAACTCACAGAAAAAGAGATAAGACTACTGGTTACAAGAAACAAGAGGCAGGACATGGGGGGGGCATCTGGAGGAAGGTGGTCAAAAGGCAGAAACCTCCAGTTATAAGATAAATAAGTAGCAGAGATGTAATCAATGTGCAGTATGATGGCTACAGTGAACACTACTGCATGATATATAGGAAAGCTATTAAGAGGGTAGACGCTCAGGGTTCTCATCGCAAGGAGATTTTTTTTCTTTTTACTGCATCTATATGATATGATGGATGTTAAGGAAACCTACTGTAGTAATCATTTTATATTTGTAAATCAAACTCACATGCTGTACACCTTAAACTTATACAGTGATATATATGAATTATTTATCAATAAAACTGAAGTAAAAGGGAAAAAAGGAAAACCAAGAAACATTACCAATATCATTCAGACTAAGCATAAAAGAAAGGAATCATAACTATATGCAATGTGTAGATATACTAAATGCCCTATATATTCTATTAAAGTTGAAAGAATTGATGATCTTGTTCCTGTTGCACTAAAAGATCTTGTGGTTTAGCAGTGCAAAGGCACTAAACCTAAAGAACTGAATCCAGAGCTCCATTCTAACAGGAAGGCACCGAGTGATCTTGAGCAACTGACTTGCTTCCACATCACAATTTACTATTTCACAGACTGTAAAATCAAATAGTGTGTATGTTGTGGAATCTTGCCTGATATATGGCAAGCATTACTTATTCAGCTCTTCTTTCAAAAAGCACTGAGTACATAGCAAGTTGGGGAGGGTTTGGTCCCATCAATTCTTTTGATCAAAACCCTCCTATTTTTCTCTTTTACTCCCATGGGTTATTTTATATCCTATATTGGTTCCCATGGAGGTGAGATTACTGATTTATATCAGTCACTTTTCCTTTAAACTACTCTTCCATTTTTCCACCCTGCCCCTGGCCATCCTAAACAATGTATTTATTTTGCTGTCACCACAGAAAATACTTGGGAATGTGCGATAATTTTTTTTATTATTTGAAGGAGCCTTTAGACCTTGGAAACAGAAATTTAAAACCTCTGAGTGGTTATCTTTTGCTGAGTAACAAATCACCTCAAATGTAGAGGCTTAAAATAAAAATAGTTATAATCTCACAGTTTCTGTGGGTCAGGAACCTGGGCTTGGCTTAGCTGAGTTCGCTGCTTTAGGGGCTCTCACATGCCATGATGAAGGTGTGCCACGGTTACCTCAGGTCTGAACTGGGGAAGGATATGCTTCCAAACTCACTCATACACTTATGGGTAGGATTCAGTCCCTCAGAGGTTGTTGGTCTGAAGTGTTTACTTCCTTGGGGGCTGTTGGCAACTATCGGTCCCTATCATTTCCTTATCTGTCCTTGTGCATCCTCTTTGATAATTAGCTATTGCTCAAATTGCCATGCATTTCTCAATTTGTGCCTTGCTGCCATATATTCTATGTTCACTGTATTCTCACTTTGTGCTTTTCCATGGGCTATTTTCTATACTCTGTACTTCTTCCTCTTCCTTCAGCAAAGTCTCAACTATCTTTCCGAAATTCATCTTAGTCATCTCTTTTTCTATGAAGTTTTCCCTGAATTTCTTTTCAAGAAAGTATTTTTTGTTGACTTGTATAGTATCATAGACCATACTGGAAGGACTGTTTACATATATGTCTGTGTATGTAGGCTCTTTGGGCACTAATTATGTCTTCCTCAACATTATACTCCCACTACCCAAAACAGTGCTTAAGTTATAATAAGTGATTAATTAATGTCAGTGTAAAGAAAGAAGAAAGGAAATACTGCATACTCTGGAAATCTATTGTGTCAGCTCAGCCTCTACTCAAAAAGCTTCTTAAAAGTGTATAGGTTGGAAATAAAGGAAAAGAGGAATAGAATATTTGTAGTAATTCTGTCATTATAAGGTTTCTTGTGTTAAATTTGGCTCTTCCTTGTAAATATGCAGTTTATCTCTTATAAAGGCAGGATGGTCAATTGGTCAGCCACATGTCTTGGTTGTGCTTAATTGTTAACAGATGCTGGAAAACGCCTTTGCCACCATTTAATTGATAATCAAAGCATACAGTTTAGTTCAGCAATATCAAATGTCTACCCCTTAAATTGTTAGAGATTAGATCTTAAGAATATCAACTTGAATTCCTTGCTTATTCTTAAGGGTGAATATGTATTATATTAATTTTCTCTAGGTGTTCTAATTTTGCTCCCCTACTAAACAAGACCATACATATCCTAAAAGTTGATTTTATCATTTGACCTTCATAGAATAACTCTGAATGAACACATATAAGAAAGTTACATGAAATAGGGCACCTGGGTGGCTCAGTGAGTTAAGCCTCTGCCTTCAGCTCAGGTCATGATCTCAGGGTCCTGGGATTAAGTCTCGCATCGGGCTCTCTGCTCAGTAGGGAGCCTGCTTCCCCGTCTCTCTCTGCCTCTCTGCCTACATGTGATCACTCTCTGTGTCAAAGAAATAAAATCTTAAAAAATTTTTTTAAATAAAAAAATAAGAAAGTTACATGAAATAATTACTTGAAATGATACTCATATTTATTGTAAGGAATGTTATGAAAGATATAATTTCCTGTAGTCCTCCTTATGTTGATACATAGAGAAACTGCTCTTGGTTTTCATTACCAAGAAATGCTCTGTCTCCTGAGCAAGTCATTTATTTTAAACTTGTCCACTCTATGAATCCTGTAACCAGTAATGTTTCTCTCCCTTTACTGCTACCAGAAAGTTTAGAGAAATACTTAGGGCCCAATGTTAATAGGTGCATAGTAATTTATGACTTAGATTTTTAAAAAGACTTATTTTAGAGAGAGAGAAAGTGAGCATGTTGGGGGGGGGCAATAGGAGAAGGAGAGAGAATATCAAGCAGACTCCCTGCTGAGTGCAGAGACCGACACAGGGCTTGATACCAAGACCATGAGATCATGACCCGAGCCAAAATCAAGAGTTGGCCACTTAACTGACTGAGCCACACAGGCATCCCATGACACAGATTTTTTAATGCACTAACCACTTCCTTGGCTTTATTTTATTTTCCTACCTTCACTCAGATTCATTCTCTATTTAGTTTTTCCCATTTGTATATTTTTATAAGCTGTCTCAAATCCTTTTATAGTATCAAGACAGAGCTAAATCAAATTAAATAAAAGTACAATTATCTTATTGGGCCTTTGTGGTTCTTTTAGAGGGAAAATAATCTGGTACATACTTTAAAGTGAGTATGGACTTAATCAACAGCCAGCCAATTGCAAAGCACGTAAGATTTCTGGAATGTGAAGGACCTAACATCTTCCCAGTTAGTTATTGCCAGAATTTTGATTTTTTACCTCCAAGAAGAATGAGTATAAAATGATATAGTAAAACATGTAAAGGAACAACCATATTCTTTAAAAACACTCCCATAAGTCATGCTGTACCAGCCAGATAACCAAGATGTCACTGATTTCATCCACTGTGATTTCCACCATACTGTCAGGGTAGTGTGAGTTGTAATACTGGATGGCCCTTTGCAGTCTGGCAGAAAATCACCATTACCATGTGAGATTACATAGCAACCTGTTCTTCAGTTATTAGACTAATGTGATTTTTTGAAATGTGAGTGATCATAAAGGAAATGCTTTGACAAAGGTCCTATAGTTTGAATGTTTACAGTGTTTAGATTCCTGGATAAACGATCCTCTGCTGTCTTCTATGGCTAATGAAATAAAATTTATTACACACTTGGTATTCTAGGTGCTTTATAAATTATCACACTTTTCATAAATTATCACAATGATTCAATGAGATACTGTTGTTTTCTTCATTACAGACTGATAAACTGAGGTGTAGAGAGGAAAGGAACTTATTCAAAATCAGATAATGATTTATGTTTCAGATTACATAATTCCAGAGATGATCTCCTTTCCACAACAGCACATTATTTCTCTCAACTCATCCAGGCTCCTTTCCTCCTCCCAGCATGAATAATCCTGGATAATGGGAATACTTTGTGTGCATGTATGTGTGTGTTTGCTCACATGCTCATGTGTGTGGATGTATTTTATGTAGTGATTCAGTCAGAATCCCAGCAAGTAGCAGAAAGCTCACTCACTCAAAAGAATTTAACTGAAAAGAATGTAGTGAAGAAATTACCTACAGAGGTATGGGCAGGGTTAAGGATCCCAAAAGGATGGTGAGGTATCCAGGGACGAGCAACAGTGGGACACCATTGTCGCTCTTAGGTCTGAAGGTTCCAAAGGAGAGAGTTTTGTTACCAGAGCCCAGCGAGATCCGGAGCCACCTGGTTATGCAATTTATTTGTTCTTTATGGATTTGCTTATACCTGGTCTCATACACCATTTCCATGTAATAATAGAATGATGCTCTACAAGTCCAACTTTATGATTTGTGGAACAACTAATATCAGTTCATGACAGGAAAATCAGGTTACATAGTTGCTTTGTATGCCAGGCTCAGACATTTGCTCTCTTCCAGTCCTAGTGGCAAATCAGACCTACTCTTCAAAGACACTAGTGCTGCCTTCACCAATGAATGTCTTGGTGAAGAAGGGTCTACCAGTCCTTCGGGAAAGTATCATTAGAGAGTGGGTGAGCAGACTGAATATAATAGGTACATTCCAATATTATCATTTCTTTAAACCCTGCAATCCTTTCTCTAAAGTATGCAGGGAAATTCTGGCATCTCAGCCATATTAGCTATACCCATTGAGACAAGGTTTCATTCAACAACAGAAAACTGCTGACACCATTATCAAATGCTTGAAGCAATACATTAAATTCCAAATCCCAAGAGATGTGTGCCCATACTGACAAATTTGGTCCAATCCAATGTATATTTCATTCTCCTTTTCTAACATCCTAGGAATCCACTTCCATGCAAGGTCTATAGAATCGCCACCATAAATTAGTAGACCCTAAAAACTTCTTATGGAAGACCCTACAATGTTTTCAGTGTCTGTGCTATCTCCTCCTGGAGCAGATCCTCTCTCTTTGGACAATGCTGATTTCTACTATGGATCTGGAAGCAGGTGGGGTAGAGGGGGGATCCTGAAGAAAATTAGTACCTCTTCTTGAAAGAAAATGCCAGGTGTAAATGCTTTGAATTATTTTATGCATGGGGAATTCTGTTCCCTCACAGAAAGTGAAAGCCTGCTTCAGTTGGCAAGGAAGATTCAGAGAGATCTGGGATTTTTTGAGTTCTCAGCATGCTTTGTTTCTGCCTAAATGTTCCCATTTTATTCCAGAGATCCATTTCTTCCCACCCAAGGCCGTTACCTTGTATAACTTGATAAAATTGCTTATATAACTGGTTTTACACCTCTGCAGCCTATACAATTAGACCTTGGGTCGATCCTTAGCCATGTTTTTCTTACAGCTACATGAGACAAGGATTAAAAAAAAAAAAAAAAAAGACATCATGGGGCATTCTGATTCTCCCCTCAAACCTTGATTGTACTTTGAGGGTCTGTTTCCTGGAGTCATGCATAGTACTAATCACTGCGTCAGCTGGTGGTCAAGGAGGAAACAGCAACCTTAAAAAGATGCAACTGTTTTAAAAGAACTTAATGAAAAGATTTTTTACAGAGGTGTGGGCATGGGTAAAACACAAGGGATGGTAAGGCAGTCAGATTTTTTTTTCAACAGTGAAAAGTTGTTACCACTCATGAACCTGAAGGGTCAAGAGGAGGAAATAGGGTTGCTAAGCTTGGGAAGAGATTGAACTGTCTGAGGCTCTCTGATAGGGGTTGCCTGGTAGGTTTTGGTAACCTGAGCAAGACAAGAAGGCTGAGTAAGCAGATTAATACCCTGACCTCTCTCTTCTCTCACCATCTGATCCCTGATATGCTGCTTCCCATGGGTGAAAACCAGACGATAATTGAGCAAGGATGATGAAGAGACTATCAATTATTGGCAACTCATCTCTTTTCCATTTCCAGATAAGATGAAATAGAGAATATGGCCACTTGAAATATTTTCCCAAGGCAAAAACTTCCAGTATATATGTGGAACATATTTTAGGTACATTCTCAAATTACAAGACCTGATATATTTTCATCAAAGTCTACTATAATTCTTTAGTTAAAAATTTGCAATATTTATAGATTAATGTAATACTGAAGAACAATATATAATAGAAAGGTAGGAGAAAGGAAATACATACGCTAAAGCTCCAGGAAAAGATCTATTTTAAAATGAGATTTGATCAGATTACAACTCTGAATTAAAAAATCTGACTACAGGGGCGCCTGGGTGGCTCAGTGGATTAAGCCGCTGCCTTCGGCTCAGGTCATGATCTCAGGGTCCTGGGATCGAGCCCCGCATCGGGCTCTCTGCTCCGTAGGGAGCCTGCTTCCTCCTCTCTCTCTGCCTGCCTCTCTGCCTACTTGTGATCTCTCTGTCAAATAAATAAATAAAATCTTTTAAAAAAAATCTGACTACAACTTTGACCTTTTTACTTTTACTTCCTTAAGGGGAAAAGCTTAGGAGAATATTTGCATATAAGTAATTACTTGAAAATAACATTTGAAAAGCATAAATGAACATAAAACAATGTGAAAGACTTTCATATTGCACTTAAAATGCTCAGATGTTTAAGGGAGTTAAGATACATCAGTTGGGAGAAAACATGTTTTGAATTTGATTCATGTTTGAAAAACACTTCAAGAAGCTCACCCTCTATAATCCAACAAAACCACTTGTAACAATAGTAATTATAATAGTTTATTGCAAGTACCTCTTTTAAGTCTCTCATCTAAATATAGACTTGTGCTGTTTTCCTTAACCTTGACTGACAGATACATTTTGATGAGGTAGAGAGAAAGACTGATTTGGAAAAGATTAAAGAGAAAATGTATATCTGGGGTAGCCAAGGATCTCAGATAGATGAGGAAAGTATATTTCCACTTTGTACTTTCACTTCATAAATATAAAAATTTTACTTGTTAATAAAGTAATGTCTATTTTAGGGCTAGATCATCGCTTCACAGCCTTTTGGCTAAGATCAAGTGTATTAAAGGCACAGATTAATTGGGAAACCCATAAATTACATTTTGTTTTATCATTCAATATTTCAATACTTGTGACATTACTTAAAATTACTTACCCAGTCATAAAATAAAAACACTGAGCATTAAAAAATGTGTAGTATTAGAAACTGGCAAATCTGTTCTCACTTTTCCCCCTTCTTTAGAGTAACTAAACTCTAAAATTTCCAAATCAATTTAACATTTTCACATATCCCAACTGCCTAGTTACCACTTCTAACATTGTATCCAAAGCCAGTCCTTTATGTTTTCAGTATATTTACATTTTCACATATTGTCTTACCAGACATATTTTACTTTTTTTTTTTAAAGATTTCATTTATTTATTTGACAGAGAGAGACCACAAGTAGGCAGAGAGGCAGGCAGAGAGAGAGAGAGGAGGAAGCAGGCTCCCCACTGAGCAGAGAGCCTGATGCGGGACTCAATCCCAGGGCCCTGAGATCATGACCTGAGCCGAAGGCAGAGGCTTAACCCACTGAGCCACCCAGGCGCCCCCATATTTTACTTTAAAAAAAAAAAATTATTTTACTTTTTTCAGTGTTCCAAGATTCGTTGTTTATGCACCACACCCAGTGCTCCTCCTTAATACCCACCACCAGGCTCAACTAATCCCCCATCCCCCCTCCTCCAAAACCCTCAGATTGTTTCAGAGTCCACCATCTCTCATGGTTTGTCTCCCCCTCCAATTTCCCCCCCAATTCACTTTTCTTTTCCTTCTCCTAATGCCCTCCATGTTATTCCTTATGCTCCACAAGTAAGTGAAACCGTATGATAACTGGCTCTCTCTGCTTGACTTCTTTCACTCAGCATAATCTTGGTTGAAAAAGAATAACAAAAGGAAAACTAAAGTTTAAGAAGATTTTTATTAAAGTACACTTTACATACAGTAAATGCACATATCTTAAGTGTACATTCTGATGAAATTTATACACACATATAACCCATACTGCTATTAAGACAGAACATATTTGTTACCCCACAAATCTCTTTCGTGCTCCTTGCCAGCCAATTGTCAACCGCTGACCCCACCACAAGAGATAACTGTTGTTCTGATTCCGATCATCATAAATTAGTTTCACCAAATTTAGAACTTCAAATTAGTGAAGTAAACTCTTTTATGTCTTTTTTTCTCAGTATAATGTTTTTGAAATTCACCCATATTCTTACATACATAAGTGGTGCATAGTGCATATGGTACAAAATGGAGCTTTATATATTTTTAATTTTTATTAATTAATTTCTTTCAGAGCTGATGGCTAAACATTCACTAGTATTTTACTAAATATACTCCCCCCCCGCCCCGGGGTAGATACCTAGGAGTGAAATTACTGAGTCTTATGTTCCAGTGAATAAGCTGATAGTTTTTCAAAGTGGTCATACCATTTTGTGCTTTCTCCAACAATGTATGTGAGTTATAATTGTTCCATGTCATTGGCAACATTTGGTAGTGTCATTCTAGCAGGTGCTTAGTGGGATCTCACTGTGGTTTTATTTGCATTTTATCAATGACCATTATTATGTTGAGCACTTTTTTGTGCATATTGGCCAGCATATACCTTTTGGCAACTCTCTGTTCAAGTCCTTTACTGATTAATTTTATTGGATGTTTTGTATCATTGAGTTATAAGATATATATATTCTGGATACAAATCATCATCAGGTATATGTTTTGTGAATACTTACTTTTCTATATTCTAAAACTATCTTTTTTTCATTTAATTCTTTTTAAAAATTTTAATTCCAGTATAGTTAACATATAGTGTTACATTAGTTTTGGGTATACAATATAGTGATACAACAATTTTATACGTTACACAGTGTTCATCATGATAAATGTACTTGTTTCTCCCATCACATATTTCCCCCATCTCCCTACCTACCTCCTCTCCTAATCATTAGTTTGTTCTCTATAGTTAAAAGTCTGTTTTTTTTTAGTTTGTCTTTTTTTCTTTGTTAGTTTGTTTCTAAATTCCACAGATGAATGAAATCATATGGTATTTGTCTTTCTTTGACTGACTTATTTCACTTAGCACTATACTCTCTAGATCCATCCATGTTGTTGCAAATGGCAAGATTTCATTCTTTTTTATGACCAAGTGTTATTCCATTTTATACACACACACACACACACACACACACACACACACACACACACACAGCTTTATCCATTCATCTATTGTTGGACACATGGGCTGCTTACATAGTTTGGCTATTATAAATAATGCTGCACTGAACATAGGAATGCATACATTTTTTCAAATTAGTGTTCTCATATTCTTTGGGTAAATACCCAGTACCAGAATTCCTGGATAATATGGAAACTGGAAAATATTTTTAATATTTTTAATTTATTAATATTTTTTGAGAAACCTTCATGTTGTTGTCCAAAATGACTGCACCACTTTACATTCTTACCAACAGTTCATGAGAGTCCCTTTTTCTCTACATCTTTACCAAAACTTGCTGTTTTTTGAGTTTTCGATTTTAGCCATTCTGACAGGTATGAAGTGATCTCACATTGTAATTTTGGTATGCATTCCCCTGATGGTGAGTGATGTCGAGCATCTTTTCATGTGTCTGTTGGCCATCTGTATGTCTTCTTTAGAGAATGTTCATGTCTTTTGCCTTTTTATTTTTTAAAAGATATATTTATTTATTCGAGTGAGAGAGAAAAAGAGAGAGAGTGAGCATATGTGGCGACGGGCAGAAGGAGAGAGAGAAACCCAAGCAGGGATTCAGAATCACTGTGCAGGGAGCCTGATGCAGGACTTTATCTCACGGCTTGTGATCATGACCTAAACTGAAATCAAGAGTCAGACACTTCACCGACTAAGTCACCCAAGTGCCCCTGCCCATTTTTAAATTGGAATGTTCGTGTTCTTTGGTGTTGAGTTCTATAAGTTCTTTATATATTAAGATGCTAATCCTTTATCAGATATGTCATTTGCAAGTATCTTCTCCCATTTAGTAAGCTGCCTTTTAGTTTTTTTGATTTTTTCCTTTGTTGTATAGAAGGCTTTTATTTTGATTTGGTCCGGATTGTTTATTTTTGCTTTTGTTTCCCTTGTCTCAGGAGGCATTTCTAAAAAAAATGTCTCTGAAGCCAGAGATATTGCAGCCCAAGCTCTCTTTCGGGATTTTTATAGTTTTGAGTCTCACAGTTAGGTTCTTAATCCATTTGGAGTTTATTTTTGTGTACAGTGTGGTGTAAGAAAGTGGTTTCAGAGTCATTCTTTTGCACTAGCTGACCAGTTTTCACAACACCATTTGTTGAAGAGACTCTTATTCCCATTGTATATTCTTTCTTCCTTTGTTGAAGATTAATTGACCATATTATTTGTTGGTTTATGTCTTGGCTCTCTATTCTGTTCTATTGATCTATGCGGCTGCTTTTATGCCTGTACCACACTGTTTTGATTACTACAGGTTTGTAGTATATCTTGAAATCTGGAATTTTAATGCCTCCAGTTTTGTTCTTCTTTTAAGATTGTTTTGGCATTTTGGTATATTTTGTAGTTCCATACAAATTTTAGGATTATTTGTTCTTGTTCTGTGAAAAGTGCTGCTGGTATTTTGATAGGGATTGCATTAAATCTGTAGATGGCTTTGGATAGCATGGATGTTTTAACACTATTAGTTCTCTAATCCATGAGCATGAAATACCTTTCCATTTGTTTGTGTCATCTTCAATTTCTTTCACTAATGTTTTATAGTGTTCAAAGTATTCATCTTTCACCTCCTTGGTTAAGTTTATTCCTAGGGATTTTATTCTCTTTGGTGCAGTTGTGAATGTGATTGTCTTCTTAATTTCTCTTTCTGCTGCTTCATTATTAGTGTACAGAAATGAAACAGAATTCTGTACATTGATTTTGTATTCTGTGACATTGTAGTAGTTTTCTCTATAGAGTATCATGTGATCTGCAAACAGTGATAATTTTACTTGTTCCTTACCAGTGTGGGTGCCTTTTAATTCTTTTTTCTAGTCTAATTGTTGTGGCTAGGAGTTCCAGTGCTAGGTTGAATAAAAGTGGTGAGAGTGGACATCCTTCTCTTATTCTTGATCTTACAGAAAAAGCACTCAGGTTTTTAACCACTGAGTATAATATTAGCTATAGGTTTTTCATATACAGACTTTATTATGTTGTGGTATGTTCTTGCTAAACCTACTTTGTTGAGGGTTTTTATTATGAATGGATGGTGAACGTTTTCAAATGCTTTTTCATCATCTACTGAAATGGTTTTTATTCGTTCTCTTATGGATGTGATGTATCACATTGATTTGCAAAGATTAAACCACTCTGGCATCCTAGAAATAAATCCCACTTTATCGCAATGAATAATTTTTTAAAAGTATTATTGGATTTGGTTTGCTCACATTTTGTTGAGGGTTTTTCATGTTCAACAGAGATACTCACCTGTAGTTCTCTTTTTCTGTAGTATGTTTATCTGATTTTGGTATCAGGATGATGCTAGTCTCATAGAATGAATTTGGAAGCTTTCCTTCCTCTTCTATTTTTTGCAACAGTTTGAGAAAAATAGGTATTAATTCTTTAAATGTTTGGTAGAATTCACCTGTGAAGCTTTCTGGTCTGGGACTTTTGCTTGTTGGGATCTTTTAATCACTGAATCAATTTCTTTGCTGGTAATTTGTCTGTTCAAATTGTTTAGTCCTTGCGTCACTTTTGGGAGGTTGCGTATTTCTAGGAGTTTATCCATTTCTTCTAGGTTGTCCAATTTATTGGCATAATTTTTCATAATATTCTCTTATAATCCTTTGTCTTTCTGTGGTGTTGGTTTTTATTTCTCCTCTTTTGTTTCTGATTTTGTTTATTTGAGTCCTCCCTTTTTTTTTTTGTTGAGTGTGACTAAAAGTCTATCAATTTTGTTGATCCTTCCAAAGAATCAGCTCCTGATTTCATTAATATGTTTTGTTTTTTTTTTAAGTTTCTATTTCATTTATTTCTGGTCTAATCTTTATGATTTCCTTCCCTCTACTGGTTTTGGGTTTTGTTTGTTCTTTTTCTAGCTCCCTTTGGTGTAAGTTTAGGTTATTTGAGATTTTTCTTGCTTCTTGAGGAAGTCCTGTATTGCTATAAACTTTTTTCTTAAAACAGCTTTGTTGTATCACCCAAATTTGGACCATTGTGTTTTTGTTTTCATTCATCTCCACGTATTTTTTAATTTCCTCTTTGAATTCTTGGTTGACCCATTCATTGCTAAGTAGCATGTTATTTAACTTCCATGTATTTGTGTTCTTTCCATATTTTTACCTTGTGACTGATTTCTAGTTTCATGGCATTGTGATTGGAAAAGATATGGTATGACTTCCATCTTTTTTAATTTGTTTTGTGGCCTAATATGTGATTTATTTTGGAGAATGTTCTATATATGCTTGAAAAGAATGTGTATTCCACTGTTGTAGGATGGAATGTTCTGAATATTTCTGTTAGATACATCTGGTCCAATGTGTCATTCAAAGCCACAGTTCCCTTGTTAGTTATCTGTTTAGATGATCTAACCAGTGATGTAAGTGGGTGTGAAAGTCCCCTACTACTATCATATTAACTATTGATTACTTTCTTTATGCTTGTTATTAGCTGTTTTATGTATTTGGGAGTTCCCATATTAGATACATTAATATTTACAGTTGTTGTATCTTCTTATTGGATTGTTCCCTTTATTAGTCTCCTTCTTTGTCTCTTGTTACAATCTTTTTTTTTTTTATAATCTTTGTTTTAAAGTCTGTTCTGTTCAATGTAAGTATTGCTACTCCAGCTTTCTTTTCACTTCGATTTGCATGATAAATACTTTTCCATTCCTTCACTTTCAATGTGTGTGTATCTTTAGATTTGATAAGAGTCTGTTGTTGGCAGCATATAGATGGGTCTTCTTTTTTTTTAAACAACCCTGAGATCAAGACCTGAGCTGAGATCAAGAGTTGGGTGCTTAACAGACTAAGTCAACCAGGTGCTCCAAGGATCTTGTTATTTTTTTATCCATCACACTTTGTCTTTTGATTGTGAGTGTATAGTCCATTTATATTCAAAGTAATTACTGATAGATATGTATATATTGACTTTTTGTTACCTGTTTTTTGGTTGTTTTTGTAGTTCTCTGTTCCTTTCTTGCTTTCTTCTCTCATCTAACATTATCTTTTGATGAATGAATCTTGAAATCAAGCAATAAAAGTCCTTAATTTTGTTCTAAAAATTTTTTTTGTTCTTCTATTAGAAATTTTTTTTAATAAATTTATTTATTTTTTTTCAGCGTAACAGTATTCATTGTTTTTGCACAACACCCAGTGCTCCATGCAATACGTGCCCTCCCTATTACCCACCACCTGGTTCCCCCAACCTCCCACCCCCACCCCTTCAAAACCCTCAGGTTGTTTTTTCCTATGACCCAGCAATTGCACTACTGGGTATTTACCCTAAGGATACAAACATAGTGATCTGAAGGGGCACGTGTACCCAAATGTTTATAGCAGCAATGTCTACAATAGCCAAACTATGGAAAGAACCTAGATGTCCATCAACAGATGAATGGTTAAAGAAGGTGTGGTATATATACACAATGGAATACTATGCAGCCATCAAAAGAAATGAAATCTTGCCATTTGCGACGACATGGATGGAACTAGAGGGAATCATGCTTAGTGAAATAAGTCAATCGGAGAAAGACAACTATCATATGATCTCCCTGATATGAGGACACGGAGATGCAACATGGGGGGTTAGGGGGATAGGAGAAGAATAAATGAAACAAGATGGAATTGGGAGGGAGACAAACCATAAATGACTCTTAATCTCACAAAACAAACTGGGGGTTGCTAGGGGGAGGTGGGGTTGGGAGAGGGGGAGGGGGTTATGGACATTGGGGAGGGTATGTGCTATCGTGAGTGCTGTGAAGTATGTAAACCTAGCGATTCACAGACCTGTACCCCTGGGGATAGAAAAATTTTTTTTTTTTTAGATTTTATTTATTTATTTGACAGACAGAGATCACAAGTAGGAAGAGAAGCAGGCAGAGAGAGAGAGGAGGAAGCAGGCTCCCTGCTGAGCAGAGAGCCTGATGCAGGGCTCTATCCCAGGACCCTGGGATCTTGACCTGAGCCGAAGGCAGAGGCTTAACCCACTGAGCCACCCAGGTGCCCCTAGAAAATTTTTTAAATTATTCTCTATCATTTGTATTTTCCTATATAGTTTAGAATCAGCTGGGACTTTGGAAGTGCATTAAGTCTATAGGTTCCTTTGGGGAGATTTGACACTAACATTGTGCATCTGCTCGACATCTGTATTTTGTAATCTATAAACATAGAATATCTCCCTGATTTTTAAGAATTTTAATTTCTTTAACAAAGTTTCATACCTTTTAGCCAAAAAGTTTTATTTTTTAGGAAGTTTTAAACACTATCTTTATAACTGCTATTTTTTATTTTTTATAATAAACAAAGTGAAAATATAAAGATTATTTTTCTTTAGTCTTCTTTTAATTAGTCATTTCAGTAACAGCATGTGGACTTGCTAATCAACCATGTATAAAATTACTTCTTCATTCTACTGTTCTCAATATATTATCTGAAAGCTAAGATAATAGAAAATATTCACTCCTTGAATAAATAAAAGAATAATGAATGAAGATGACTTGAATATATACAGTATATTATAGATATTGAATATATATTATATATTGAAAATATATGTGTTCCCACAGAGAATTTATCAAGAAAATACAAGATCCAAAGGAATGGATTAGAGACGTAAATGTTCAGGTCTTACCTTTAAGTCTTTTAATCTATTCCAAGTTCATTTTTGTGAGTGGTGTGAGATAGAGGTAGAGTTTCTTTTTTTTTTTCATGTGGATATATAGTTTTCTCAACACCATTTATTAAAGAGACTATCTTTTTTCCATTGTGTGCTCTTGGTGACTTTCTTGAAAATTAGTTGACTGTTTATGTGTGGGGGGGTTTATTCCTGGGCTCTCTACTCTATTTCATTGATTTGTGTGTCTGTTTTTATGCCAAAAACCATGCTGGTTTTTTTGGTTTGTTTTTTGTTTTTTAAAGATTTTATTTATTTATTTGACACACAGAGATCACAAGTAGGCAGAGAGGCAGGCAGAGAGAGAGGAGGAAGCAGGGTCCCCACTGAGCAGAGAGCCTGATGCGGGGCTTGATCCCAGGACCCTGGGATCATGACCTGAGCCGAAGGTAGAGGCTTTAACCCATTGAGCCACCCAGGCGCCCCTACCATGCTGTAATCACTGTATCTTTGTAATATAGTTTGAACTCAGGAAGCATGATGCCTTCAGCTTTATTCTTTCTGACAAAGATTGCTTTGGCTAACTGGGTTCTTTGTGGTTCAATATAAATTTTAGAATTATTTGTTCTATTTCTGTGAAAATTCCATTTGAATTTGATAGGAATTGCACTGAGTCTACATGTTTCTGGGCTCTTTTGTGGTTCAATATAAATTTTAGAATTATTTGTTCTATTTCTGTGAAAATTCCATTTGAATTTGATAGGAATTGCACTGAGTCTACATGTTTCTTTGAGTAGTATTGACACTTAATATTTTTTCGACACAATATTAATTCTAATCTGTAAGCACAGAATATCTTTCCATTTGTATTTTCTTCAATGTTTTCATCAGTTTCTTACAGTTTTTGGTGTTTAGATCTTTCATCTCCTTGATTAAATTTATTCTCAAGTATTTTATTCTTTTTGATGCTATTGCAAATGATATACTTTGTCTAATATCAATACAGTTATTCCAGCCTTCTTAGAATCAGTGTATCATGGTATATTGTTTTTCTATTCTTTCATTTTTAACTTACTTATGTCTATGTATCTTGAAAACAACATGTAAGTAGATCTTCTCTGCCTTTTAATTGGTTGTCTTGTACTTTTATGTTTAACATAATTATTGATATGGTTAAGTTTAAGACTATTATTATATCATTCTATTGGTTTTCCATTTCTCCCATCTATCCTTTTTCTTTTTCCATCTTTTTGTGTTTCCTTTTAAATTAAGTATTTCTCAGTATTATATGTTATCTCTTCTCTTGGCTTGTTATTTCATTGTTCTGTTTCTTTAGTGATTCCTTTGGTGGTCACAATATATATCCTTAACCTATCACAGTATACCTTCAATTGATAGTATAACATTTCACATATAATGTAAAAACCATATATAAATATACTTCCATTTACCTTTTCTGTGTTATTTGTGTTATATCTTCTATGTATTATAAATTCCATGCCACATTTTTATTTTTCCTTCAGGCAACTGCTTTTTAAAGAAATTAAGTAAGTAGAAAAATCTGTAGTGTTCTTTATTCATTTATATTTGAGTTTTTCCCTTTAACCTGAGTAAGTTTTTTTTTTTAACATTTCTTGTAGTGAAAGTCAACATTTCTGTCATCTGAATATATTTTTATTGGGTTTAAGTTTTGAAGAAAAATTTTGCTTGATTTTAACTCTAAATTCACAGCTTATTTCTTAGCATTTTAAAACTGCCATTCTACACAATATAGGTATATCGGGGAAGTGTTTCTTTGTTTATAGCCCTGACTCCAGTATTAAATGAACATACTATAAATGAAGAGGGTGGGGTTTTGAAGATGACATGGTTCTAAAGTGCAGGGAAACAGTGCAAAGGAAATTTTGTGCAACTTTTGGCAGCAATCAGCGTTAGCAAGACCTCAGCTATTCACAATAGCTAGATGGGCACTGGCTGTCTCGGTTGCCAGCCATGAGTTAGAGTAGATGTCTCTGTTGTCAACTAAACATAAAGTGTTCTCTCTGTCCCAGGTAGTGGGGCTGCACATGAGCAGTAGCTGCAGCTTTGGAAAGATGGAGCAAGAGCAAAGAAAAAAGACCTCTTAAATTCCAGAAAATCTCCTGAAAAATTGGAAGGCTTATTGGGCCCTCAAAGCCATTCAAGCAAAGTAGGCACTTTTGGATAAGAAGGAGCCAAAGAAAGGAAAATAGCTCAAGTTTAAGCAACTGGAATGGTTCTTAAGCGATTCCTGGTGACAACAACATGACAGGGCCCACCTCAGACCACTAGAAAGAAGTGAAACCTCACAGCTAGAAGTGCCAGATAAACATTTCTTGATCTTTATTTTATGCATCCAAAGGATTAATGCAGTGAGTTTACTGTTGACAGACAGGCTTAATTGGACTCTCTCCTTGCACAGTCTAGACTCCAAAATTTATTACTTTCTACCCTGTTGGTAATGATGTACTCTACCAACAGTAAGGCTCATGGAGACATTAGAGCTAAAAAGGGGATTTGCTCCTGCCTGTGTTTGTCATCAGTGTTCCCCATTCCTAGGTGGGCCTTCCTCTGCTCCTGTCACTTCGATCCCATCTGAGTTGGGGAGGGTATGCCAGGCATAGGTTTAGTCTCGAAAACATACTTAAGCATTGTGTCCCCTGGGCCCTTAAGATCAGCTCTGCTGCACTTTGGCTCATGTGGCCCTCGAACATAGTTGTGAGGTTGAGTTAGAATTATAACAATGTCTTAAAATTTACCAGCTTATGCAGTGATTAATTAAGTTGGTTGGCTCAAGAGTTAATTTACCAGGAATAGATGTTAGATCTTACTCCTATACTTTAAAACACTGTAAAATCATATTATTTTAAAATTATGTATAGGAAAAGAGGAGTTCTGAGTGTGAAAGGGTTTTTCTTTTCTTTTAAAAAAAAAAAAAAAAAAAAGCTTTTTGACTATATTTACAATAGCTGCCTGAAGTGTTTGCCTACAAATTCCAACACATCTGTCATCTCCTGAGTCTTTTCTGTTGTTCCCCCCTCCTGTTTTGGTTATATTTTTCTGATTTTTCAAATGACTAGTAATTTATTTTTATTTATTTATTTATTTATTATTTTTGTAAAGATTTTATTTATTTATTTGACAGATCACAAACAGGCAGAGAGGCAGGCAGAGAGAGAGAGAGAGGAGGAAGCAGGCTTCCCACAGAGCAGAGAGCCCGATGTGGGGCTCCATCCCAGAACCCTGGGATCATGACCTGGGCTTAAGGCAGAGGCTTTAACCCACTGAGTCACCCAGGCACCCCAACTAGTAATTTTTAAATTTTTATGATGGACAATGGAGTGCTATTGTTTAGATTCTGAATTTGTCTTTTTTTTTTTCCCTTTTTATTAATTTTTTCAGCGTAACAGTATTCATTCTTTTTGCACAACACCCAGTGCTCCATGCAAAACATGCCCTCCCCATCACCCACCACCTGTTCCCCCAACCTCCCACCCCTGACCCTTCAAAACCCTCAGGTTGTTTTTCAGAGTCCATAGTCTCTTATGGTTCGCCTCCCCTCCCCAATGTCCATAGCCCGCTCCCCCTCTCCCAATCCCACCTCCCCCCAGCAACCCCCAGTTTGTTTTGTGAGATTAAGAGTCATTTATGGTTTGTCTCCCTCCCAATCCCATCTTGTTTCATTTATTCTTCTCCTATCCCCCTACCCCCCCCATGTTGCTTCTCCATGTCCTCATATCAGGGAGATCATATGATAGTTGTCTTTCTCCGATTGACTTATTTCACTAAGCATGATACGCTCTAGTTCCATCCACGTCGTCGCAAATGGCAAGATTTCATTTCTTTTGATGGCTGCATAGTATTCCATTGTGTATATATACCACATCTTCTTGATCCATTCATCTGTTGATGGACATCTAGGTTCTTTCCATAGTCTGGCTATTGTAGACATTGCTGCTATAAACATTCGGGTACACGTGCCCCTTCGGATCACTATGTTTGTATCTTTAGGGTAAATACCCAGTAGTGCAATTGCTGGGTCATAGGGTAGTTCTATTTTCAACATTTTGAGGAACCTCCATGCTGTTTTCCAGAGTGGTTGCACCAGCTTGCATTCCCACCAACAGTGGAGGAGGGTTCCCCTTTCTCCACATCCTCTCCAGCATCTGTCATTTCCTGACTTGTTAATTTTAGCCATTCTGACTGGTGTGAGGTGATATCTCATTGTGGTTTTGATTTGTATTTCCCTGATGCCGAGTGACGAATTTGTCTTCTTATAAAGAATGTTGGGCTTTATTCTGACAGAGAATTGATTTACTGATAGCTCCACATGTATTTCCTGAGGCTTGGTTTTAAACTTTGTTAGAGTGGGTCCAGAGTATCCTTTAAGCTAGGGCTGGAGTAATCCTCCAAATCTTGACTTTTCTGGTTGTTGGAGAAGTGTACTGTCTCCCAGCACAATGTAATCTCTGGTACTTACACTCAGCTCACATTCCTGAAGTAGCTGCTCCTTTTGAAAAGTTTGAGCTCCTCAAACTCAGGCTTCTCTGAGTTTGACCATATGCATACACAGGTACTATATCAAAGATTCAAGAGGACACCTATGTAGATTTCTGGGACTTCCTTTCTGCTAAGTTCTCTTATTTCTGGTATCCCGATATGCAAATTCCAGCTGCTTTAATAGTCCCAAACTTCATACTCTGTTTCATATGGACAGCTATCTCATATGACTGTATGCTCAGGCTCCATTTTCCTGCATCAACTAGGTAGAGACAGAAGTTGGGATTTTCAAAACTCAGTTCAATTTCTTGCTCAACAAATGATTGAATGGTCTCCAAGACAGTTATTTGGTGACTGGAAAATATCTTCCATCACAAAAATATATATTTATTGAGCAGTTTCTTATGCCAGGACTTCTACTACATGCTTTATATACATTTTCTCACTTAATTTTGCAAATATGTCAATTAAGTATGGGTATTCTTATTAACTCCATTTTAGAAAGGAACAAAATAAAATTTAGAGTGTAACAAAGACTTGCGCAAGAATCTGTGTCTGATGATTGGTTGAGCCAGAGACTAAACCCAGAATTTTAACTCCAGAGCAAACTTAAAAACCATGCTATCTTGATTGTTCTATTCCTAAACAAACTGCCTGTATAACTAAAGCTGTTCTTCCAGTGAAAATTGTTTTCCATAATGGAAAATGCAGCAATCTGTATGGGCTCACTATCTCTGAAAAGCCTGGTGGATGTATGTAATGGTTCCAAAATCATCTTTATTATACCCTCACATATCCAAGAATGGAGAAACTGGAAGTCTTGTATTAGATTTTTTTCTAAAAGGAAAGTGAATTGATTTTCTTAAACAGGAATAGGAAGAAAGGAAGGTAAATGTAGTTTACTATTTGTGAAAAAAAAGTGCAAATATATTTTAAAAATTAATACTTGATTTTTTTAGAGCAGTTTTAGGTTCACAGCAAAATTGAGCATAAAATACAGAGAGTGCTCACATACCTCCTCCTAGCACACAGGCAGCCTCCCCCATCATCAACACCCTGCACCATTGTGGTAAATTTGTTAGAGTCAATGAACCAAAATCCATACATCATTATCGACCAAAGTCCATAGTTCACATTTGGGTTCATTCTTTGTGCTGTATATTCTCTGAGTTTTGACAAAATGTATAACAACATATACCTACCATTATAATATCGTAATTTTCTAAATTAGTGAAAAAAATCAATAGTTCTATGCTTAAGCTCATAGAAGGCTCACTTCTACCTTTACATTGAAAGCATTGTGGGAGCTCAATTATTGAGGAAAATGGGGAAAGTGACTGGAGTCTCTGGCAAAAGCTATCAGAAAACTAAAGAAATTGTGTGGAAACACCTACTTAATATTAAACAGGTTGCCAGAAAGGATGAATCCCACCATTTGCATTGACATGGATGGAACTGGAGGGGATTATGCTAAGGGAAATAAGTCAAGTAGGGAAAGACAATTACACGGTTTCACTTGTATGTGTAACATAAGTAATAGCATGGAGGTCATTAGGAGATGGAAGGGAAAAATGAAGGGGAGGTGGTATCAAATGGGGGATGAACCATGAGAGACTATGGACTCGGAGAAACAAACTGAGGGTGTCAGAGGGGAGGGAGGTGGGGGGAATGGGCTAGCTCAGTAACAGGTATTAAGGAGGGCATGGATTGAATGGAGTGCTGGTGGTTATGTGCAAACAATGAATCATGGAACACTACATCAAAAACTAATGAAGTACTGTATGGTGACTAATGTAACATAATAAAAAAATAAAATAATAATAAAACTCATCCTAGAAATTAAAAAAATATTAAATAGGTTGTCAATGACTATTATTATTACTATGTACTCACTTTCACTCACTTTTTTCCTTAGTAGAAAGGAGCAAACAACAGAAAATAGGCTTTCTTCACTGCTGGGCCCCATGGCTTCTTGTTTTGTCTTATGTATCTTCCTCTCAAGAATTATTCTTTTCAATATATGCCATCACTGTTAAGCTCGACTCCCCATGATGAAATATTAGAATCACATTTTTTCTCCCTCTTCTCCCTCTTTTTTGCCCTCTGCACATAATTGAGTGCTCAAATCCTATGAGCTCCATCTTAAGTCCAGGCCTGTTCTTGTTCTCATATTGCCTAGTTCAGGCCATTAAGTCTCTCATTGTTACAACTGAAAATTAACAATTTTCCCCACCAGGAATCTTGCCCCATTTCTGTTCCTTTTCCAGACTAGTAGTGAGAATTCAGGTTCAGCTTATTTGATCAGGACATGAAAATTAATGGTCTACAAGACAGAAGTTTATTTCTGTTCACATAAATTCCTGGATTGTATGAGAATTCCATTCTGCAATGTTGCTGGAAATCTGGAGTCTTTCTGTCCTGTGGATCTATAACTACTCTGATTATCCTTTCTGTACCATCGAAGAGAGCTTACTACCTTGCCCTGACTCAGATTTGTGGAAAGGACATGAGCCATAAGGAGAACACATTGCCCTCCTCAAATCCCAGGACCTAGTCAGATGCCCACACTGGCCTACAACGGGGGCTGAAAAATGGACTTTTTATTCTGCATGCCCATGGACCTAGCTACACTCAGGAGTTCTATAACAATAGCGGAAAACAAAAGAAGAGATATTAGATACAATTAGTAGTCTCTGCCATTACTCTGATGCCAATTACTGGAGGTAAATTATAGTCTACAGAGTCAATAAAATATCACATTTTATTTTTTATTTAAATTAGATGCCAAGGCCCCACCTGGTTGGGCCTGTGGAAAATTCAACCTTGTTCTTAGCATCCACTTCTCTGGGTTTACATCAAGCATTTAGGGTGTTGTCTTATGTAATGCCAAAGCTTGAGGAGGTCTTTCAGACTGTCAGTTGTAAGACCATGCTGAGACTCTTGCCCCAGCATGTAGGGATCCTTCAATCTGATGCTCTACTGCCCTGCTCCTTGCTTCCCCTGGCGGGCAGTATACAGTGAAGCTGTAGCCTCAAACTCAAGACCCAACACCCCAGGTGTAATATATATACCTTTATTCTGTACTGCTCTAAAATCATCAGTCTCATTCTAATTCTCCAAACTGGATGAAAATCTTTTTAGCCTGGAAAATCTGTCTACTTAGCTACCTATCAATGAATCAATCAATTATCTATCTTTATGTCTCATCTGCCAAGAGGCACCTTTCCCAAACCCCTTCTCTAAGTAGATTTAAGATTTGGAAAACGATAGACAGGAATCCCCAAGCCCCATGCCTTCCTCAAGGCAAGGAAGATGCCTTGATCTATATGAATGGGGGGAGGGGGAAATATGGGTAAAAACATGTATTAATACCTAAGAGAAAAACCCCGCTACAGTTATTTTTCTAAAATTAACTTGGATCATGTCCTTTTACTAATTATAATTCTCCACTGCCTCCTCATGCCATCTCCCCAACCCCTGACATTCCAGCAAACTTCTTAGTTCCCCTTCACTCAATGCCGTAACTCCTTAATAAGAGGATATATTTCTTGCAAGTTGGATTCAACCAATGCATTTACAGATTCACCTTACACCAAGACTGAAACTTCTCTAACCCTGACACATTTTTGTGACTTTAATACTTTCAGTTCCCTCAGCTTGATATCTTCTATACAAACCTCCTTTCCAACTTTTCATCATGAAAATTCCTGCTTACTCCTCAAGAATAGATAGAATGCTAAGATACAGTATTTCCTAGGAAGCTTCCCCTAGGATCTCAGGTGTCTTGGTGTACTTTTTTAGGTAAACCTCTACAATGTGCTCTTACAAAACAGAAGGCTCTTAGTAACTGAGAACTGCCCTCCGTCACCATTCCACACACCCACCATTCTTTGGTCTAAGCTTCATTTAAAATACATATAGTTATTCCTATCCCTAATTACTTTACATGTAAATGGACTAAATGCTCCAATTGAAAGACAAAGGGTGGCTGAATCAATAAAAAAACAAGACCTATCTATACACTGCCTACAAGAGACTCACTTCAGATTTAAAAACACATAGAGACTGACAGTGAAAGGATGGAAAAGATATCCCATGCAAATGGAAATGCAACCTAGAGTAACAATACTCATATCAGACAAAACAGACTTCAAAACAGACTATAAGAAAAAATAAAGAAGAGTGGTACATAATGATAAAGGGGTCAATCCAAGAAGACTATATAACATTCATAGATATTTATGTACCCAACACAGGAGCACCTAAATATGTAAGGCAAATATTAACAGACATAAAGAGAAAAAATGCCAGTGAAAATCAGTTGCACTACTTCTATATACTAATGATATATCAAAAAGAGAAATTAAGAAACAATCCCACTTATAATTATATCAAAAAGAATAAAATACCTAGAAATGCATTTAACAAAGCAAATGAAAGACCTGTACTCTGAAGATGACACAAATAAATAGAAAGATATTCCATGGTCACAGACTGGAAGAATTAATTTGTTAAAATATCCATATGACCCAAAGTAATCTACAGATTCAGTGCAGTTTTGATCAAAACACTAAAGGCATTTTTCACAGATCTAGAACAAATAATCCTAAAATTTGTATGAAACTACAAGCCAAACCAATCTTGAAAAAGAAGAACAAATCTGGAGGTATCATGGTCCCTGATTTCAAACTACATTACAAAACTAGTACTCAAAACAGTATGGCACTGGTACCAAAAAAAGGCATATAGATCAACAGAATAGAATAAAAAGCCCAGAAATAAATCCATGCATATATGGTCAATTAATCTGTGGCAAAGGAAGCAAGAATACACAATGGGAAAAGACAGTCTCTTTAATAAATTGTGTTAAGAGAACTGGATAGCTACATGCAAAAGAATGAAACTATCTTATACCATATATAAAAGTAAATTCAAAATGGATTAAAGACTTGACTGTAAAACCTGAAACCATAAAATTCTAGGAAAACACATAAGAGAGTAAGATCTTTTGACACTGGTCTCAGCAATACTTTACTTTTTGTACCAGTCTCCTCAAACTAGAGCAACAAAACCTAAAATAAATAAATGAGATTGATTATATCAAACTACAAGTCTTCTGCAGGCAAAGGAAACCATCAGCAAACAAAAGGCAATCTACTGAATGGGATATGATATTTATAAATTATATACGTGGTAAGAGGTTAATATCTAATATATATAAAGACCATATACTACTTAACATTAAAAAAAACCAATGTATCATTCTGGGTGGAGATATCTTTTGTGGGGGCAATTACAACCACTAAAAATGCATTTTAAAGTGAATGAGGAAACAACTGAAAGGGAAAAATGAACTCTATGTACATATATGTTTGCATGCATTAAAAAATAGTTATAGGACCTGAATATACATTCTAAAGAATATATATGGATGGCCATCAGACACATGAAAAGACGCTCAATTCACTAATTATCAAGAAAATGAAAATCAAAGCCATAATGAGGTATCATCTCGAACTGTCAGATTGGCTATTATCAAAAAGACAAATAACAAGTGTTGGTGAGGATATGGAGAAAAAAGGAACTCTCACACACTGTCAGTAGATATGTAAATTTGTGCATCCACAATAGAGAACAATACATAGAGGTGGCTAAAAAATTAAAAATAGAACTACCATATGATCCATCATTTATTTCCTCTGGGTATTTATCCAAAGAAAACAAAAATAACAAGTCAAATAGATATATGCACCCCATGCTTACTACAGCATTATTTACAATAGCCAAGATATGGAAGCAACCTAAGTGTCCATGGATAGATGAACGGATAAAGAAGATGTGGTACATCTATACAATGGAATCCTACCCAGCCATAAAGAAGAATAAAATTTTGCCATCTACAACAATATAGATAAGACCTCAAGGGTATTATGCAAAGTGAAACAAGTCAGACCGAGAAAGACAAATACTGTGTGATTTAACTTATATGTGGACTCTTAAAAACACAGCAAAACAAAAAACAGAAACAGATTTATAGACACAGGAGGCAACCCTTGGTTACCAGAGTGAGGAGGAGTTTGGGGTTTAGGCAAAATACATGAAGGGGATTAAGAGATAAAACTTCAAGTTATAAAAATAAGTAAGTCATGGGGATGTAATGTACAACATGGGGAAATGCAGTCAATAAGATTATAATAACTTTGTATGGTAATAGATGCAGCTAGAATTACTGTGGGGAATCACTTCATAATGTATGAATATTGAATCACTATGAGACAAATAGGGTATTGTATGTCAACTATACTTAAATTAAAACAAATTTTTTCAGAGAGAAAAAAAGAATACACATTGTTAAATGGCTGTTTCATGCACCAGATGTGATTATTTCCAGGACAAGATAATATCTTGTTCACAGTATG
The DNA here is from genome assembly GCF_922984935.1 of Meles meles. Classification (NCBI taxonomy): domain Eukaryota; kingdom Metazoa; phylum Chordata; class Mammalia; order Carnivora; family Mustelidae; genus Meles; species Meles meles. The sequence goes on along the minus strand of NC_060067.1, from coordinate 121,288,580 downwards.
TTTGCCTAACAATATGCTTTGTACAGGAAAGGTGCTCAAAGATGCTGTGTTAGATTCCTAGGGCTGCCATAACAAGTTACCACAAACTGGTTACAACAACAGAAATTATTTTTTGCAGTTCAAAAGGCCAGAAGCCGAAAATCAAGCCATTCCTTCTGAAGGCTCCAGCAGAGAATCCTTGTTTGCCTCTTCTGGCTTCTGGTGGTTCCTAGAGTTCTTTGGCTTGTGTTTGAGTAACACTAATCTCTGCTTCCATGTTCACATAGCCTTCTCCTCTGATCTCTCTCTCTTCTCTTTTGTGCCTTAAAAGAACACCTGTCATTGGATTTAGGGCCCACTCAGATAATCCAAGATGATCAGTAAAGACCTTTTAAGGTTATATTCATAGGTTCTGGTTGGAGATATCTTTTGTGGAGGCCACAATTCCAATCACTAAAAATGCCTTTAAAATAAATGATAAATAAATAAAATGATAAATAAATAAATATTTTTTTTAATTTCAAAAAAAGTCTTTTAATTGTTCAAAATAGCACAAAACGACATCGCACTATGGTAATATTGAGTCACAGGAGTTACTCTACAATACATGAATGGCAAACTGTTCTCAGAAACGAGAGAAATCAAAGGGCGCTCAGAAGGAGGGACAGGGAAAACAACAGGGCCAGGCGAGTGGGCTCCAAGGTGACCGACTAAACGTGACATTTTCCATAGCAAAGTATACTATAATACAACAAACCAGAGGCCCCAGAAGGTGGGGCCAGTGGCAGGGTCTGCAGAGGCCAGGCACTCACCACAGCTTATCTCCAGGCCAGAGATTGGGTGATCTGAAAAGACAGGCTGCTCACTTTAAATCCTTCCGCAGGACCTGCTGCTAAACCTTGCTCAGTGCCTAAAGCTCGGGTGTGGGGCACAAAGCGGTCTCCCAAGCCACACTAAGAAGAGCTCTCACCGCCCCTCCCCCCCGCCCCAGTCTGGCCCTGGGCCTGCAGATTCACAGAACAGATGACGGGTGCTGTCAACCTGCATCTTCTCTATGGCCTCTCCCTGGTGCCCCCACACAGCCGCTCTCCCAGACCACGCTGCCCTCGTCCCCTCACCCCACACCTTCTGACACGCCCCTGCCTGGAGGTGGGAACTCTGTGAATACATGTATTTGCACGCACAAAAGATGAGGACAAGAAATATTGTTTTGTTTTTACTCCTTTGTTGCCTTCTATTTATAAGCTCACATTGTAGATAATGTATCTTGCTTGTTGCTTTTTGCACTTTGACAGAATTCTGTTATGTTAAATAATACAGCAGTTTAAACTGAAAGTTGTTAAATGAAAAGACACAATTAGGAAATCTATATAATCTCTATAACTACACCACTTTCTTTTATGACACAATTTTTCCCAAAAAGTATGTTTTAAAATTTATTTTATGTATGGAACTACAAAAGACCTCAAACAACCAAGCAGTCTTGAGAAAGAACAAAGCTGGAGGCATCACAACCTCATATTTCAGGATATACTATAAAGCTGTAGTAATCAAAACACTATGGTACTGGCACAACAGATCAATGGACACACAGATCACTGAAACAGACTAGAAAGCCCAGAAAGAAACCCATGATTATGTGGTCAATTACTCTATGACAAAGGAGGCAAGAATATACAAAGGGGAGGATCACCTGGGTGGCTCAGTCAGTTGAGCGTCTACCTTTGGCTCAGGTTATGATCTCAGGGTCCTGGTATCAAGCACTGCATTGGACCTTGCTCAGCAAGGAGTCTGCTTCTCTCTCTCATTCTCCCTCTCTGTGCCGCCACCCCACGCCCGCTTGTGCTCTCTCTCAAATTAAAAAAATCTTAAAAAAAAAAAAAGAATACACAAAAGGGGAAAAAAGACTTTTTAATAAATGGTGTTGGAAAAACTGGACAGCTACATGCAAAAGGATAAAAACTGGATCACTTTCTAACACCATACACAAAAATAAACTCAAAATTATTGAGGACCTAAATGTGAGACCTGAAACTATAATAAACTCCTAGAAGAAAACACAGGCAGTAATTTCTTTGACATCAGCCATAGCAGCATTTTTCTAGATATGTCTCCTAAGGCAAGGGAAACAAAAGCAAAAATAAACCATTGTAATCACAACAAAATAAAAAACTTTTGCTCAGCAAAAGAAGCCATCAACAAAACAAAAACGCAACCTCCTGAATGACAGAACATATTTGCAAATTATATATCTGATAAGGGGTTAATATGCAAAATATATAAAGAACTTATATAACTCAATACCAAAACCAGAACACAATCCAATTAAAAAATGGACAGAGGACTTAAGTAGACATTTTTCCAAGAATACATGCAGATGGCCAATAGACACACGAAAAGATGCTCAAAGTCACTAATCATCAGGGAAATACAAATCCAAAACACAATGAGATACCACCTCACACCTGTCAGAATGGCTAGAATCAAAAAGATAAGAAATAACAAGTGTTAGTGAGGATGTGGAGAAAGAGAAACTCTTGTGCACTGTTGGTGGGAATGTAAATTGTTTCAGCCACTGTGGACAAAGTATGGAAAGTATGGAAAGAAAGTAATCTACAACTGGGTATTTTTACAAGGAAACTAAAGACACTAATTTGAAAAATACAGGCACCCATATTGTTATTGTAGCATTATTTATAATAGCCAAGATATGGAAGCAACCAGAGTGTCCACACATAGATGTCTGGATAAAAAAGATGGCACATATTTGGTCATGGTCTCAGGGTCCTGGGATCGAGCCCCACATTAGGCTCTCTGCTTGTTGGGAAGCATGCTTCCGCCTCTCTCTCTGCCTGCCTCTCTGCCTGCTTGTGATCTCTCTCCCTCTGTCAAATAAATAAATAAAATCTTAAAAAAAAAAGTATCAGCTACAAAGGATCAAAAGTTTTAGGATTTCTGTTTATGTGTTTTGTTATTAAGTCATGTTTAATTTTCTATTTAGCCCATTTATTATATTTTGGATTGTGTATGTTTCCTTTTTATTTTGTTAAATCTGCATTACTCTTTGAAGCAACTGTTGCTTATCACCATATTAATGTCATAAACTGGTTTTTAAAATGTGTCTAATAACCCCAATATCTGAAGAAAAAAAAAGAAGGCAGCATGTGTATGTGTGTATATGTATACACACATACATACACAATGGAATATTATGCAGCCATAGAAAGGATGAGATCTTGTCATTTGTGACAAGACGGATGGACCTAAAAGGTATTATGCCAAGTGAGATAAGTCAGCGAGAAAGAAAAATATTATATGTTTCACTCATATGTGAAATCTAAGAAACAAATGACCAAGCAAAAACCAGAATCAGACCCATAAATACAGAGAATAAACTGATGGACAGCAGAGCACAGACGGGCAAAATGGGTAACGAGAGTGGGAGATAAAGGCATCCAGTTATTGAATGAATGAGTCATAGGAATAAAAGGTACAGCATATGGAATATAATCAATGATATTATAACAGCATTGTATGACAACAGATTGTAGCTATACTTGTGTTAGGCACAGCATAATATGCAGAGATGTTGAACCATTTAACATTGTGTGTTAACTATACTCAAACAAAAAAAAATAGAAAAAATAAAAGTCTATTTCATACATGGCCCTCTTTCTCTCTCCTCAAGCAAGACATAAATCAAGAAGCTACCACACAAATAGAACAGGGGTTTTCAAATAGGCATGTCTACATATAGTCACCTCTCAGTCCCTCAAAATAAAGTCTACTTTAAAAAAACAGGACTTGTAAGACTGACAGCTATTTCTTCTTGAGGAGAGTTATATTTTTATATTTTCACAAACAGAACAGGTTGGGAAGTTACAGACCTAGAAAAATATAATAAAAAGGTCCAGATTCATTTTCTGCTTGGTTTTAATATAGTCATTTTCTCTTTCCATTTTCAATGACCGAAGGATTTAATTTGAGTAATGCCACAGGAATGTGGTTTCAAGAAGGAAAAATGTTCAAATATCTACTTCCATGTTCCTCACTTAAAAAAAGAATAATTTGCTATAATATATATTGAAATATTTTAAGATGTTTCCTTCTTTCTGCTGGCATTTGTGTCCTTTCTTATTTAAATAAATAAATATAAAATATACTGAAAAATACAGTTCTCAAATAGGACTCTAAGCAAAATACAATTGTTCCTTTGATGTATTTCAAAACAACAGCACCACCAAACTTTTTTATGAAATTATTTAAAAATATAGTATGTGTTTAACTTCTCCTTGCCCATCAATATTTATTTTTCAATATAATTGTCTCCTGAGAATGCATACTGAAGTTTTTCTAAGAAGCTCATGGATCATTATAGATAGCAAATTTTCAACATGGGGTACCTAACTTTAAGCCTTTACTCTGGGGAGACATGGGCAGTACAGGTGTTAGAATGCTACGGTCAGTTCCTAAGATGGCAACAGACTGGGGAAAGGAGGTATGTATAATTACCATAGGTATACTTTTCTCTGTTTAGTTCTAAGCAGAACTGATGGTGTTATTCCCGAGTTTTCGTGTCCAAGAGACCACCAAGGACCTGACACCGATGCAATCACACGAGGGTTTATTTGACAAGCTTAAGCTTGGGACCAAGTATACCCGACACAGCGGAGTAGGAACTTGGACCTTGAACCAGATTACAGTCAGAGTTTTTAAAGGCAGAGTAGGGGTGGACTCAGTGATGGGTAAGGACAAAGGGGAGGATGTTAGTCTCTAAGGAATTTTGGAAGCAAGGTCTCCAGGACCTTGAGGGGCTAGCTATTGTTGGGAGAAAGGTTATTTATTACTAGTAATAAAAATCTTCTCGTGAGACCCTTTAGATGTGTATTAGTGGGCCATATGCTTGGGAATGATTGCTGACACTATCTTGGAGGTTTAGAGATAAAGTTTCACACTTCTCTTATCAAATGTCCTTGTTAGTGAGATTTGGGTTTAGAAGAAATTTAACCTCACAAAACAAACTGGGGGTTGCTGGGGGGAGGTGGGATTGGGAGAGGGGGAGCGGGCTATGGACATTGGGGAGGGGAGGCGAACCATAAGAGACTATGGACTCTGAAAAACAACCTGAGGGTTTTGAAGGGTCAGGGGTGGGAGGTTGGGGGAACAGGTGGTGGGTAATGGGGAGGGCACGTTTTGCATGGAGCAATGGGTGTTGTGCAAAAAGAATGAATACTGTTACACTGAAAAAATAAATAAAATGGAAAAAAAAAAAAGAGGAAAAAAAAAAAGAGGTACCATGTTCACACCTATGCCCTCACCTTCTGAAAACCCATTTCGTAGGAGATACGGACTAAATGAGAGCGTGCTTATTCCTTGCATGCAACAAAAATAAGCTTGCTTGCAGAACGGATGAATAAAGAATGTTTAAATAATAAAAAAAAAAAAAAGAAAGAAATTTAACTTTATTTCCATTTCCTTCTGCCTCAGCCTCCTTCAGTTTTATGGTGGGGAGGGCGACATTAGGGCTTGGGGAACTGAGTTGTTTGCCTCTGGAAATTGGGCTATTATTAAGATAGTCTCTTTGTTGTAAATCTCTAGGACATTTGTAAACCAAGGGAGACTCTGGTCTTGCAGGATTGTGATCTTTGCAAGTTAACTATTTGTTTTTCTTTTAGGGCAGTCAGGGGTGGTTGAGGAATGTCACACATACTACCCAGGGGAAGGGAGCGGGTGGAGAGGGGGTGCAAGGTGCCAGCTTTTGCTTTGTCAAGATGGCTGTACTTATGTCAGGGCTAGACTCGAGGTGGGTACCACCTTGTTTTTCTTGGCCTTCACAAGGGGACCCAAATCACATTCTCCTAGAAGTCGTGCATTGTCCCTTTATGTAATAGCGCCTCTTCTTTTTTCTTCAAGTGTGCCCTGGTTCTTCCATTAAAGCCAAGAATCACAACCAGTCTGGCTGCCATTTCTTCCCTTAGTGCCCAGGAGAGACATCACTAATTGATCACAATATTCCTTATTGATAAGCCTAGCTTTGGTTGTAAGCACAAGGTTTCAGGCAACCATTCACCCTTTCAGAAACTGTACAAGAGAGTAAATGTTGCCATTCTTGCCATAATTCACGAGATGGGATCTGTATAACCTGCCCAGCTCTTGCCATACTCCTTCCTCAGGGTGGCTGTATCTTGCTTGCTTCTTGTATTTTCCTGCTGCCAATAAGGGTCTTTCACAGTGCCATCACCTGTCTGGCTTTAAGTAGTGCTCACTGCCTGAAATTCCCCTTAACCTGTCCTATATTGCCAGGCTGAGGTTCCTAGAACACAGGTTTGCCTGGATCAGATCTGAGAATATTACACCTTTTAACTACTGTATCCTGGATTCCACTGTCAGGACAAGACTCAGCATCTGCATGCCTTTTTGCTGCCCCTGGCCACCTTGCCCTGACTTCTGATTCCCAGTGATTAGAACTCCTGAGATCCAGACACATTTTGTTTCAAGAATATTCCTGCTAAAACCCCTCAATATCCGTTCCAGTTGTTGTATTTACTGTATGCATTTTTTTGAAGATTTTATTTATTTATTTGACAAAGAGATAGAACAAGTAAGCAGAGTGGCAGGCAGAGGGAGAGGGAGAAGCTGGCTCTCCACTGAGCAGGGAGCTCTACACCCTGGCTCATGACCTGACCTGAAGGCAGATGCTTAACCGACTGAGTCATCCAGGCATCCCTACTGTACCCATTTCTGTTAGGATTAAATGCAGCAATTCTTATGAGGCAATTAGCATGGTTCTTAGCATATAATATATACTCAAAAAATATTAGCTGCTGTAAGTTCTATTTTTATTATAAGCCTCATCACTTATATTAAGATTTCTATCTCAATTCTAGAAAAAGTCCTTCTGAAGGAATTAGGAACAGGCTTCAAGTCTCAGAGACCCTCTGGCAACAAAAGGCCTAGGGACAAACATACCTAACAAGTACAGATGGCCCCAGACTTAAGATGGTTCATCTTAGGATTTGTTGACTTTATGATAATGCAAAAGTGATACACATTCACTAGAAACCATACTTCAAATTTTGAATTTTCATCTTTTCCTGGACTAGCGATATGTGGTACAATACTCTCTTGGGATGCTGGGCAGCGGTCAGTGAGTCATAGGTCACTGACCGGTCACAGCCCCTGGTCAGCCAGGCCCTCATGAGGGTAGACACCGATATGTTTTCAACCATTCTGCATCCAAACAGCCATTCTGTTTTTTCATTTTCAGTATTTAATACATTAAATGAGATATTCAACACTTTATTATAAAATAGGCTTTGTGTTAGATCCTTTTGACCAACTGCAAGCTACTGTAAACACTCTGAGCATGTTTAAGGCAGGCTAAGTGGCGCTATTATGCCCAGCATGTTAAGTGTATTAAATGCATCTCTGACCTACTGTATTTTCTTTAAAAAAAAAAAAAGACTTATTTATTTATGAAAGAGAGAGAGAGAGGAAACAAGCAGGGTGGAGGGGGCAGAGGGTGGGGAGAGAGAATTAGTGAATCTCAAGCAGACTCCCCACTGAGCACAGAGCCTCATGAACCACTCAACCTCACAACCCTGAGATCACGACCTGAGCTGAAACCAAAAGTCTGATGCTTAACTGACTGAGCCACCCAGGCACTGCTGACCTACCATATTTTCAGTTTGTAGTGGGTTTATTGGGACATAACCCTATTGTAAGTTGAGAAAGAGTTACATAGTCTTTAGTAAATATATGCTGTTAACACCAAATTAGATTTTTTATTTAACAAAATAATGTTCCAGGCTATTATCATTTATGTAAAAGTAATTCTATGAAGTTCTGTCACTTTTCTTTCCATGAGTCAACATACTGTACTAGACATAGAAAATTCCATCCTTTGCTTTACTAAATTTAAAATCTGTCTCACACACCAGTTTGTATGACCACAATATTCATAATATCTTCTAAGATATTGTCTAAGAAACCCATTATAAAAAGAAATGTTTTTATGCTGTTTGGATCTGTTATGCTTTAACAATTTCCTAACCAAATCTAAGACCAAATCAATAGATATACATGTCCCTCCAAAATGGGTGAAACTGTGCCAGCCAAACAATAAATGAGCATTGCCATGAGGAGCTCAGACTAAAAGGCACACAGAGTTCAATCCCAGATGAACAGAATAAAGGCCTGTATAGAACTTCCTGGGGTCACTGAAAAGAAATTGCTGAATGAAGACATTAGGAGAAGTTTGCTGCATGTGCTCGTGTGTGCAAGTAGGTAGGTATAGGCATGTCTGTTTTCCAACTGATTTGAGAAAACAAGTACTGATGCACAATAATAGGCCAGGAAAATTAACATTTACATAAAAGACAGAGTTCAGACTACATGAGGCAAGAGTTAGTACCATAAATATCGCACATAAAGCTATGACAGGACATCTTTGCTTTAGATGTGCTTTATCTGAGGGGAAATTACAACTAGCAAACATAGGACAGAAATGCACAGTATTATCATCAGTTGAAGATATTTTCAATTTATGATGGGTTTATCAGGATATAATCCCATTGAAAATCAAGAAAGATTTGTATTCAAATTTGAGTCTGGAGCAAAATGATAGTTGCCATTTACTGAGCTCTTTCTATGTGTCAAGCACCTTGCAAATATTATCTTATTTAACCTCCATTGTGACCAAGTTGCGTGAGAATTACAACTCCCATTTTATTGATGAAAGAAATGGAACAGTAGAGAAACCCATGCCCAACAAAAACAATAGGCTGTGAACCTGAAATCAAACCCAGTCCCTCCTAACTCAAAATCCAATCTTTGTCTCTGAGCATGTTACTTTTAACATGTTACTTTCTAGCATGTTTACAGAAATAGCCAAGCGGCAAATAAGCAAATCTGTTTCCTGAAAACTTCTGGGATTCCAGCTAAAAAGTTCACATCTTAGAGCCTATGTATTTCCTGCTCAGCCTGGAACTTTCTTGAAACCGTCCTCTTACAACCTTACCTTTTGATTCATTCTTTCTCCTCTTCTAATCTGTCAGTAAGGATCCTATTCCAAGTTGTTTTGAGCAACTCTGGTTCCACTCTTTGACATGATCATCCCTAAAGGGTCAAATCAAGTTAATCAAGTTTAAATCTTCCATTTAACCTTCTGAGACTATTCCAGCTCACATTCAAACTATTTTATTGCCTCTTCCAAATTTCTTTTACTCTCCCATTACTCTGTATCAATTGCCACACAATTATTATTCTTAGTTATTCCCTAAATGTTTCAAGTACTCACTCATTCACTCATTTATTCAACTACTATTTACTTGAATACATATCATGAATTAAACACTGTGTTGGGCAATGCATTTGGAAATACAAAGATAAACTACCTGAAATGACTTAAGGTAATTTTAGTAGGGCAAATAAATGTACACAAATATCTACAGTGTTGTGTTGAATAGAAAAAGTAGTGTGAGAAATAGAGCTCAAAGAATTCAGACAAGGGAAAAATTACTTCCATCTAGAAGGAAATAAGGAAAGATGGTTCCATTGAACTGAGGCAGGAGATTCTGGTAGAAGGTGCTGACAGAGAGGGTATCCCAACTGGAAGGTACTGCCTGAGACACAGAGCTTAGTGAGGGCACTGCCAAGGAATAATAAGAGGCTATGGCTTGACTGGACTTCAGAGTGTGTTGAGGAGAGATGTGGGGGTAAAGGAGAGATGGTGGAGGCCCTTAAAACTGTGGAAGAGTGCAATGATGTAGGTAAGAGAGCGATCATAAGAAGTTTTTTAAGTGAGAAAATCAGAAATGTGCTTTGCATCCCTCCTCCAATTACACAACACAGCAAGTTCACTGAAGTTTTTGTACTTTTCATATTTCATAAAAACTCAGCATAAACATGGACAAAAAGAGTATTTAATAAATAGTCAGGTGGACATTCACAGCAGCAATGTCCACAATAGCCAAACTGTGAAAGGAGCTGAGATGTCCTTCGCCACAGATGAATGGATAAAGATGTGATCCATATATACAATGAAATATTACTCAGCCATCAGAAAGGATGAATATCTATCATTTACATCGAAATGGATGAAACTGGAGAGTATTATGCTAAATGAAATAGGTCATTCAGAGAAACACAATTATCATATAACCATATGATAATCTGTGGAACTCCTCTGTGGAACATAAGGAATAGTGCAGAGGACAATAGGGGAAGGGAATGAAAACTGAATGGGAAGAAATCAGAGAGGGAGACAAACCATGAGACTTTTGACTCTGGGAAACAAACTGAGGGTTGTGGTAAGGAAAATGGGGGGGGGGGGGGATAGGGCAACTGGTGATGGGAATTAAAGAGGGCATGTGATATAATGAGCAATGGGTGTTAGATTCAACTAATGGATCACTGAACATTATATCAAAAACTAATGATGTACTATACCTTGGCTAATTGAATTTAAATAAATAAATAGCCAAGTGGCAAATAAGCAAATTTATATAATAGTTCTGTTACATATTTTTCTACTTGTCAACTTTCATGTTTATTAGAATTAGAATTCTTTGTTTCAAATTACAAAGTAGAGTCCAATTAGATGGCAGGATATTTAAGGAAAATAGTCCTTTCCTCTGAAGCAGTACTGGTCTAAAAATTATAGATCTTAACTTCATCTCTAGAAATACTTATTATAAGAGAAGGTATAGATGAACTCAATATAAAATGTGACTTTAATATTACATTAACCTCATTTTTTCATGATAGATTTTAAAAATTTGCATTTACAGAAATTTTTTCCTAAAATTTTATCAAGCACCTAGAAAGACTTTTCTTAAAAAGTCATTTTTCCGGGGTGCCTGGGTGGCTCAGTGGGTTAAAGCCTCTGCCTTTGGCTCAGGTCATGATCCCAGGGTCCTGGGATCAAGCCCCGCATTGGGCTCTCTGCTCCACAGGGAGCCTGCTTCCTCCTCTCTCTCTGCCTGCCTCTCTGCCTAGTTGTGATTTCTCTCTGTCAAGTAAATAAAATATTTTTTTTAAAAAAGTCATTTTTCCTTGCTTTAAAAAGTGTGATTCAGTCATTTCACACACTTGCTATTAATGTTATGGAAAAAGGATATCTGAGGGAGATGATGTTTTCACAAGGCCAAATCATCAGAACTGGCAGTTTAGATATAACCAGAAAGTCCAGGAAAACCAGCATTTCACCCTCTGAATTCCTGGTATGAATGAATGTAGAAGCATCCAGGCTATTCAGACCATGAAAACAAACAAAAAGTCCTCTTCTGTTTCCTCCCAGGATCCCCTCATTGTAACTACGTACATCTTACCAAAGTTAAGAATGAGGATCTGAAGGAAAAGACTTGGGTATTAGTTTCTTCAAACTCATTTCTTTGGGAAAGGCACTTTTGTTTGAGCAGGAAGGTTCCTTTAATTGCAGACTTTGTGGAGAAGTGAATGGTGTAGAGGGCACTTATTTGATTTGTAGTCCTACGTGGTCCTACGTTTCAACCTCTGCTGGCTCTGATGAAGAGGCAGAACTCTGAGGGAAATGCTCCCCACCTTGAAGAAGGGGGTGGCATGTTTACAATTTTTTTCTACCTGAATTAAAATGTGTCTTTCTTGGATGAAATTCCTTACTACCAGTCAGTTATAGAATATGATTTAGGTAAAATGAATTTCTGCCCAGATAATACTTTAGAAGTAAGAAGTAATTATGGAGAAGTTTGGAACATTTATTTATAAATATGAAACTTCATGAAAACTCAAAGTTCCCTCAGGAGAGGTTCATGGAATGTTTGGATCTACCCTATTTGCCAGCAAGAGTCAGCAAGCAGGTTGTGCTATTTGCAAATATATTCTTTTTTAGGGAGGAACTATGTGCTTATTTTTTGAATGTCATCAATATTTCGTGCTTATTTTCATTTGTCCGACTATCCTTGTTACTCGTACAGAAGAGTACTGTGTGTACAGAGAGTTTTGTCTACTTGAGAAATTGTTTGGCCTGCTCTTTTGGAAAAATAATTACACATGAGCATCTGACACAGATATTAACATTGGTGACAACTACTCCTGTAGCAATGTGGGTCAGGAGAGATTTGTTTAAACTGAACTCACTGCATAAAAGACTACTTAGGGTTTTTTTCTGTGCTCAGGAAGGATTATAGTTTCAAAGTGAGTCAACATCCTGCAGCATCCCACAATGTATCAGTCTGAGCCATTATATTTTCTTTCTTGTATGTGGTCCTGTCTATAGTGTCTCCCTTCTTTCTAAATCTGCTCTTCCCAGACAGAGTTGGTCTAGAAGTTGTTTGTACTGAGTGGTTTTGAGGGGGGTTTAAGAATAGCAAGTACAAGTACATTATTATTATTTTCAGCCCTCTCTTCAAAAAAAAAAAAAGTGCCACGCACTGTATGCATTTACTTTTATGAAGTAAAAATGGCAATTCCCGGTAGAGGCACACTGTGGAGGATGGGAAACAGATGCTTCGGTCAGACTCAGGGGCTGACTGTAACATAACATGGAAACAAAAGAATAAGAAAATAATTGCACAGCATTCTAACTTTAATGAGCTGACTAGAAGGCACATGCACACCTTGTTTTAACAATGTTTTAAAAAAAATACAAGTTTGGCCTGATGTCAGAGAACATTTAAATATAACTGATTCATCCTGTCCATGTTTTGACTTTACACTTTGGTGGGGAAACTGGTGTTATGGGGAGGTACTCCTTCATTCAGATAGAGAAAACAAAGTTTTGAAAGAATGACTAAGTAATACCCAAATCATCAGATCATGAATTTGATGCAAACATAGCATCAAAGCTTTTATAGTGTAGGAATGACATGTGTCTTTTTTGTTTGTTTCAAATTTTTATTTAAATTCTAGTTAACATATAGTGTAATGTCAGTTTCAGGAGTAGAATTTAGTGATTTATAACATATAACGCCAAGTGCTCATCATAACAAGTGCTCTCCTTAATGCCCATCACCCACTTAGCTCACCTCCCACTCACTTCCCCTCCCGCAACCCTCAGTTTGTTCTCTATAGTTCAGAGTCTCTTATGGCTTGTTTTCCCCCATCCCTTTTTCTGCTTTCCATATGTTCATCTGTTTTGTTTCTTAAATTCCACATATGAGTGAAATAATTTCTCTTTCTCTAGCTGACTTATTTCACTTAGCATAATATACTTATCACATGTCTTAGGATAAGCATCCTAGAAGCAGATCTTGAGAAAATGATTTGAGTGAATGTAGCTTTTGAGGAGATGATCCTGGGCAGCAGAGGTAGGAGGGCAGGAAATTCAGACAAGAAAAGAAAGGAGTCAATGATAAAGGGTATGTTACCCAGCAATGTACTGATATAGGTAACTAGGCTCAGTTCCTCTGAAAAACTCTGGGAGACAGTGTGGAACATGCTCAGAGTTATCTAACCCGTGGAGCAAGAAGGTTGGCAGAGGCTGTGACCAATGAGTTTTCAACCTTCACTGAATGAGGACTGCCCTCTGGAACATTACCTCCCCAGTACTACAGCTTGCCCTGAGAAAGGGTGGCACCATGCTCCTGTAGCCCAAACGATCCCCAGAGAGAGAGAGAGAGATGCATTGCCTTTGGCTTGTACAGGAAATAGAATAGTTAATGGGTTTTAAGCAGATAGTGTATGTCACAGAACTCAAATAACTTATTACCTAAAGAAGATAAAAAAGCAAATCATCTAAATTGATTTAAAAAAAAAAAGGTTAACTGTCACTATTTACAGATGACAGTCAGAGAAAATCCTAAGGATACCACCTAACAACTATTAGAAGCAATAACTGATTTCAGAAAAAGTTGCAGGATACAAAATTAAAATACAGAAATCTATTGAATTTCTATATACTACTAATGAAGTAGCAGAAAGCAAAATTAAGAAAACAGTCCCACAGTTGTACCAAAAACTATAAAATTCCTAGAAATAAACTTAACCAAGGAGGTGAAAGACTGGTACTCTGAAAAGTATAAAAATATTGATAAAGAAATTGAAGACAACACGAACAAATGAAAAGATATTCCATGCTCATGGATTGGAAGATTGAATATTGTTAAAATGTCCATACTACCTAGGGAACCTGGGTAGCTTAGATGGTTATGCATTCAACTCTTGGTTTCAGCTCAGGTCACGATTTCATGGGCTCTGTGCTCAGTGGGGAGTCTGCTTAGATACTCTCCCTCTGTCCCTCCTCCCTTAAATGAATAAATCTTTAAAAACTGTCCATACTATCCAAAGCAATCTACAAATTTCATGCAATTCCTATCAAAATTCCAACAACATTTTTCACAGAACTAGAACAAGTAATCCTAAAATATGTATGGAACCATGAAAAACCCCAAATAGCTAAAGCATTTGAGAAAGAACAAACCTAGAGATATCATAGTCCCAATTTCAAAATATACTACTACAAAGCTGTAGTAATCAAAACAATGTGGTACAGGCACAAAAACAGACACACAGATCAACAAAACAGAATGGAGAGTTGAGAAACAAACCCATACTTATATGGTCAATTAATCTATGACAAATGAGGCAAGAATATACAATGGGGAAAACACAGTCTTTTCAACAAATGGTTCTGGGAACTGGACAGATACATGAAACAGAAGGAAACTGGACCTCATTCTAATGTTATATAAAAATAAACTCAAAATGGATGAAAGACCTAAATGTAAGACCTAAAACAATAAAATTCCTAGAAGAAAACATAGGCAGTGATTTCTTTGACATCGACCTTTGCAACCTTTTCCTAGATATGTTTCCTAAGGAAAGAGGAAAAAAAAAAAAAACAACAAAAATAAACTAACTGGGGCTGCATCAAAATTAAAAGTTTTATACAATGAAGGAAACCATTAACAAAATGAAAAGCCAGCATACTGAATGGGAGAAGATATTTGCAAGTGATATATCTGACAAGGGTTAATATCCAAAATATATAAAAAATCATGCAACATAAAAAAAACCCCCACAATTAAAAGACCTAAATAGGGGTGCCTGGGTGGCTCAGTGGGTTAAAGCCTCTGCCTTCAGCTCAGGTCATGATCCCAGGGTCCTGAGATCGAGCCCCGCATCGGGCTCTCTGCTTAACTGGGAGCCTGCTTCCTTCTCTCTCTCTGCCTGCCTCTCTGCCTACTTGTAATCTCTATCTGTCCAATAAATAAATCTTAAAAAAAAAAAAAGACCTAAATAGACATTTTTCCAAAGAAGATATACAGATGGCTAATAAGACACATGAAAATATGCTCAACACCACTCAACATCAGGAAAATGCAAATCAAAGCCATGGTGAGAAATCAGAATGGCTTGTATCAAAAGATAAGAAATAATAAGTGTTGATAAGGATGTGGAGAAAAAGGAACTCTCATACACTGTTGGTGGAAATGTAAACAGCTACAACTACTGTGGAAAACAGTATAGAGGTTCCTCAAAATATTAAAAATAGAATAACCATATGATCCAGTAATTCTATTACTAGGTATTTACCCAAAGAAAATAGAAACAGTAAAAGATACATGCACCCCCTAGATATGGAAGCAATCCAAGTATCTATTTTTTAAAAAATTTCATTAACATATAATGAATTGTTTGTTTCAGGGGTACAGGTCTGTGATTCATCAGTCTTACACAATTCACAGTGCTCACCATAGCACATACCCTCCCTAATGTCCATCACCCAGCCACCCCATCCCTCCCATTCCCTCCACTCTAACAACCCTCAGTTTGTTTCCTGAGATTAAGAGTCTTTTATGGTCTGTCTCCCTCTCTGGTTTTGTCCCGTTCCATTATTTCCTCTCTTCCCCCATGGGCCTCTGCCTTGTTTCTCAAATTCTGTGTATCAGTGAGATCATATGATAATTGTCTTTCTCTGATTGACTAATTTCTCTTAGCATAACACCCTTTAGTTCCATCCACACTGTTACAAATGGCAAGATGTCATTTTTGATGGCTGCATAGTATTCCATTGAATATATATACCACTTCTTCTTTATCCATTCATCTGTCAGTGGACATCTGGGCTCTTTCCAGAGTTTGGCTATTGTGGACCTTGTTGCTATAAACACTGGTATGCAGGTGACCCTTCGGATCATTATATTTGTATCCTTTGGACAAATACTTGTAATGCAATTGCTGGGTTGTAGGGTAATTCTATTTTTAACATTTTAGAGAACCTCCATGCTGTTTTCAGAGTGGCTGCACCAACCTGCATTCCCACCAATAGTGTAGGAGGGTTCTCCTTTCTCTGCATCTTTACTAACATCTGATGTTTCTCAACTTGTTAATTTTAGCCATTCTGACTGGTTGAGGTGGTATCTCATTGTGGTTTTGATTTGTATTTCCCTGATGCAAAGTGATGTTGAGCAGTTTTTCATGTGTGTTGGCCATTTGGATGTCTTTTTTTTTTTAATAATTAAAAAAAATTTTTTTATAAACATATAATGTATTATTAACCCCAGGGGTACAGGTCTGTGAATCGCTAGGTTTACACACTTCACAGCACTCACCATAGTGCATACCATCCCCAATGTCCATAACCCCACCACCCTCTCCCTACCCACCACCCGGGCCACCCTCAGTTTGTTTTGTGACATTAAGAGTCTCTTATGGTTTGTCTCCCTCCTGATCCCATCTTGTTTCATTTATTCTTTTCTTACCCCCAAACCTCCCATGTTGCATCTCCAATTTCTCATATCAGGGAGATCATACGATAGTTGTCTTTCTCTGTCTGACTTATTTCGCTAAGCATAATACCCTCTAGTTCCATCCGCATCATCGCAAATGGCAAGATTTCATTTCTTTTGATGGCTGCATAGTATTCCATTGTATATATACACCACATCTTCTTTATCCATCATTTGGATGTCTTCTTTGCAGAAATGTCTGTTCATGTCTTCTGCCCATTTCTTGATTGGATTATTTATTCTTTAGATGTTGAATTTAATAAGTTCTTTATAGTTTTAATCCAAGTGTCTATGGATGGATGAATAAAGAAACTGTAATATATATGTATGCAATGGAGTATTAATGAGCCATGAAAAGAAATAACAACTTACCATTTGCAACAACATAGGTAGACCTAGATGGTGTTATGTTAAGTGAAATAAGCCAAATTGAGAAAGATAAATACCATATGATTTCACTTACATGTGGAATCTAAAAAACCAACCAACCAAACAAAAAGCAGAAACATACCCATAAAGACAGAGAACAAACTGATGGCTCCCAGAGAGCAGGGGGGCAGGGAGATGGACAAAATGGGTGAAGAAGAGTGGGAAATATAGGCTCCCAATTATAGAATGCATAAGTCACTAAGATAAAGGTACAGCATAGAGAATATAGTCAAAGATATTTTAACAGCATTGTATGGTGATGGATGGTAGCTACACTTCTGGTGAGCATGGCATAACGTACAGAGTAGTGGTTTCACTATATTGTACACCTGAAACTGAGTATCACTGTGTGTCAACTATACTTCAATTAAAAAAACACTAAAAT
This sequence comes from Meles meles, assembly GCF_922984935.1. Lineage (NCBI taxonomy): Eukaryota > Metazoa > Chordata > Mammalia > Carnivora > Mustelidae > Meles > Meles meles. The sequence goes on along the minus strand of NC_060067.1, from coordinate 121,271,078 downwards.
ACCATACTAGTTTTGTTGGAATTTCATACAGCAGAGATAAGTTAAAACATATGCCACCTGACAGACAATGAGAACACACAGCATCACTTCTATGATCTGACTCTAATCCTGAAGGAACATTAGAGAAACTCACCTTAAAATACATTCTACAATAAGTAACTTGCTCTGTCACCTTTAAAAGTATCAAGGTAATAAAAAAAAAAAACAAGGAAAAACTAAAGAACTGTTCTAAATTAAAGGCATCTACACAGATGTGACAACTAAATGTAACATGAAACTTTGGCTTGGATATTTTCTTTATCTTTATAAAGACATTATTGGGACAACTGGAAAATTGTAATGGACTCTGGAGATTAGACATTGTAATATATCAATGTTAATTTCCCAATATTGATAGTATTTTATAGTTATATAGGAAAGTAATCTTGTTGGTAGGAATTACACACTAAAGTATTCAAGAGTGATGGGGATATTTTGGAAACTTACTCTCAAATGGTTCACCATACACTTGTTCTTAGCCAAAAGGCCGAGAAGCGATCAAATGGTTCACCATAAAAGTCTTTCTTGCACCATTTCATAACTCATCTGCAAAGTTTGAGATTAAGATATAAGAGTTTCTTTAAAAAACTTGGGGAGGGGAGGCGAACCATAAGAGACTATGGACTCTGAAAAACAACCTGAGGGTTTTGAAGGGTCAGGGGTGGGAGGTTGGGGCAACCTGAGGGTTTTGAAGGGTCAGGGGTGGGAGGTTGGGGGAACAGGTGGTGGGTAATGGGGAGGGCACATTTTGCATGGAGCACTGGGTGTTGTGCAAAAAGAATGAATACTGTTACGCTGAAAAAATAAATAAAATGGAAAAAAAACTAAATGATTAAAAAATCAAGACACAATTATGTAAAATTTATCCACTCCACTTTCCTTTCAAAGGATCTCTCCTTGATGTTGGGTAGTCCCATATATAGCATCATTGCACCTTTAGTAAGGAGCATAGATCCAAAGCAGGCAAGAGCTCAGAATTCTAGCTGAGCTCCAATCTGAGCAGTATTTTCACTCTGAATAGCTATAGAAGAATTCCCTGATGTTACTAACCATGTTGAAAATGAATTTCCTTCCCATGTGTCTGTCTATAACCGGTGAGAATTTTCACACCCATTCTTAAAGCAGGGTGAAAGGAGGGGAGGTATGGAATGTGAGAGATGCCATAGTAGATTCCGACATTTACAGGTGCAAGAATTTTTGTCAATAACTTCTGTTAATAAATAACAACTGTCCTTTTATACTAACCACATTTGTATGTGAGGGGATTTCTTAATACAGTTTATGATACCTAAAACTTCCCTCAGTTTCTTACAGAAATACCAGTTGTATCAGTGCTCAACAGGATTCTCCTTTGCATAGATGTTTTGAGACTGAGCAAGGTAGAGCAAAAAAGCAGCAAGTACATTGTATTCCATGATTATGATGAGAAATACCTCTACACATGTTTCCCAAATGTTGGAATATAAATTCAGAACTGTGGTTTCTGGGGAGAATGAAATTCTGAGCAAATCCTAAGATCCTTCTTATCTCTGCCAATTAAGTGGAATTTTAGTACACCTAATGTTCTAGTGCTTTAAAATTAATTTCTTGGGAGGAGTCAAGATGGCGGAGAAGTAGCAGCCTGAGACTACATCAGGTAGCAGGAGATCAGCTCGATAGCTTATCTAAACATTGCAAACACCTACAAATCCAACGGGAGAGCGAAGAGAAGAAGAACAGCAACTCTAGAAACAGAAAATCAACCACTTTCTGAAAGAACCTGTTTTTATCCCCTTTCTCCCCCCCACAATTTGGGGTCTCTTCTGATTTGGTTACAGCGCATTTTTCCGGGGTCTTTGCCACCCTTTTAGTAGTTTATTTGCTCCTTCATATCCTCTTATCTGGACAAAATGACAAGACGGAAAAAATCACCACAAACAAAAGAACAAGAGACAGTTCCGAAGGCTAGGGACCTAATCAACACAGACATGGGTAATATGTCAGATCAAGAGTTCAGAATGACGATTCTGAACATTCTAGCCGGGCTCGAAAAAGGCATGGAAGATATTAGAGAAACCTTCTCTGGAGATATTAAAGCCCTTTCTGGAGAAATTAAAGAACTAAAATCTAACCAAGTTGAAATCAAAAAAGCTATTAATGAGGTGCAATCAAAAATGGAGGCTCTCACTGCTAGGATCAATGAGGCAGAAGAAAGAATTAGTGATATAGAAGACCAAATGACAGAGAATAAGGAAGCCGAGCAAAAGAGGGACAAACAGCTACTGGACCATGAGGGGAGAATTCGAGAGATAAGTGACACCATAAGATGAAACAACATTAGAATAATTGGGATTCCAGAAGAAGAAGAAACAGAGAGGGGAGCAGAAGGTCTATTGGAGAGAATCATTGGAGAGAATTTCCCTAATATGGCAAAGGGAACAAGCATTAAAATCCAGGAGATGCAGAGAACCCCCCTCAAAGTCAACAAGAATAGGTCCACACCCCGTCACCTAATAGTAAAATTTACAAGTCTTAGTGACAAAGAGAAAATCCTGAAAGCAGCCCGAGAAAAGAAGTCTGTAACATACAATGGTAAAAATATTAGATTGGCGGCAGACTTATCCACAGAGACCTGGCAGGCCAGAAAGAGCTGGCATGATATATTCAGAGCACTAAATGAGAAAAACATGCAGCCAAGAATACTCTATCCAGCTAGGCTATCATTGAAAATAGAAGGAGAGATAAAAAGCTTCCAGGACAAACAAAAACTGAAAGAATTTGCAAACACCAAACCAGCTCTCCAGGAAATATTGAAAGGGGTCCTCTAAGCAAAGAGAGAGCCTAAAAGTAGTAGATCAGAAAGGTACAGAGACAATATACAGTAACAGTCACCTTACAGGCTAATAATGGCACTAAATTCATATCTCTCAATAGTTACCCTGAATGTTAATGGGCTAAATGCCCCAATCAAAAGACACAGGGTATCAGAATGGATAAAAAAACAAAACCCATCAGTATGCTGCCTACAAGAAACTCTTTTTAGACACGAAGACACCTCCAGATTTAAAGTGAGGGGGTGGAAAACAATTTACCATGCTAATGGGCATCAGAAGAAAGCTGGGGTGGCAATCCTTATATCAGATCAATTAGATTTTAAGCCAAAGACTATAATAAGAGATGAGGAAGGACACTATATCCTACTCAAAGGGTCTGTCCAACAAGAAGATCTAACAATTTTAAATATCTATGCCCCTAACGTGGGAGCAGCCAATTATATAAACCAATTAATAACAAAATTAAAGAAACACATCAATAATAATACAATAATAGTAGGGGACTTGAACACTCCCCTCACTGAAATAGACAGATCATCCAAGCAAAAGATCAACAAGGAAATAAAGGCCTTAAATGACACACTGGACCAGATGGACATCACAGATATATTCAGAACATTTCACCCCAAAGCAACAGAATACACATTCTTCTCTAGTGCACATGGAACCTTCTCCAGAATAGATCACATCCTGGGTCACAAATCAGGTCTCAACCGGTATCAAAAGATTAGGATTATTCCCTGCATATTTTCAGACCACAATGCTCTGAAGCTAGAACTCAATCACAAGAAGAAAGCTGGAAGGAACCTAAATACATGGAGACTAAACAGCATCCTTCTAAAGAATGAATGGGTTAACCAGGAAATTAAAGAAGAATTGAAAAAATTCATGGAAACAAATGATAATGAAAACACAACAGTTCAAAATCTGTGGGACACAGCAAAGGCAGTCCTGAGAGGAAAATATATAGCGGTACAAGCCTTTCTCAAGAAACAAGAAAGGTCTCAAGTACACAACCTAACCCTACGCGTAAAGGAGCTGGAGAAAGAACAGGAAAGAAACCCTAAACCCAGCAGGAGAGGAGAAATCATAAAGATCAGAGCAGAAATCAACGAAATAGAAACCAAAAAAACAATAGAAAAAATCAATGAAACTAGGAGCTGGTTCTTTGAAAGAATCAATAAGATTGATAAACCCCTGGCCAGACTCATCAAAAAGAAAAGAGAAAGGACCCAAATCAATAAAATCATGAATGAAAGAGGAGAGATCACAACTAACACCAAAGAAATACAGACAATTATAAGAACATACTATGAGCAACTCTACGCCAACAAATTGGACAATCTGGAAGAAATGGATGCATTCCTAGAGACATATAAACTACCACAACTGAACCAGGAAGAAATAGAAAATCTGAACAGGCCCATAACCAGTAAGGAGATTGAAACAGTCATCAAAAATCTCCAAACAAACAAAAGCCCAGGGCCAGACGGCTTCCCAGGGGAATTCTACCAAACATTTAAAGAAGAACTAATTCCTATTCTCCTGAAACTGTTCCAAAAAATAGAAACGGAAGGAAAACTTCCAAACTCATTTTATGAGGCCAGCATCACCTTGATCCCCAAACCAGACAAGGATCGCACCAAAAAAGAGAACTACAGACCAATATCCTTGATGAACACAGACGCAAAAATTCTCGCCAAAATACTAGTCAATAGGATTCAACAGTACATTAAAAGGATTATTCACCACGATCAAGTGGGATTTATTCCAGGGCTGCAGGGTTGGTTCAACATCCGCAAATCAATCAATGTGATAGAACACATTAATAAAAGAAAGAACAAGAACCATATGATACTCTCAATAGATGCTGAAAAAGCATTTGACAAAGTACAGCATCCCTTCCTGATCAAAACTCTTCAAAGTGTAGGGATAGAGGGCACATACCTCAATATTATCAAAGCCATCTATGAAAAACCCACCGCAAATATCATTCTCAATGGAGAAAAACTGAAAGCTTTTCCGTTAAGGTCAGGAACACGGCAGGAACATTATCACCACTGCTATTCAACATAGTACTAGAAGTCCTAGCCTCAGCAATCAGACAACAAAAAGAAATTAAAGGCATCCAAATTGGTAAAGAAGAAGTCAAACTATCACTCTTCGCAGATGATATGATACTATATGTGGAAAACCCAAAAGACTCCACTCCAAAACTGCTAGAACTTGTACAGGAATTCAGTAAAGTGTCAGGATATAAAATCAATGCACAGAAATCAGTTGCATTTCTGTACACCAACAACAAGACTGAAGAAAGAGAAATTAAGGAGTCAGTCCCATTTACAATTGCACCCAAAACTATAAGATACCTAGGAATAAACCTAACCAAAGAGACTAAGAATCTATACACAGAAAATTATAAAGTACTCATGAAAGAAATTGAGGAAGACACAAAAAAATGGAAAAATGTTCCATGCTCCTGGATTGGAAGAATAAATATTGTGAAAATGTCTATGCTACCTAAAGCAATCTACCCATTTAATGCAATCCCTATCAAAATACCATCCATTTTTTTCAAAGAAATGGAACAAATAATCCTAAAATTTATATGGAACCAGAAAAGACCTCGAATAGCCAAAGGAATATTGAAGAACAAAGCCAAAGTTGGTGGCATCACAATTCCGGACTTCAAGCTCTATTACAAAGCTGTCATCATCAAGACAGCATGGTACTGGCACAAAAACAGACACATAGATCAGTGGAACAGAATAGAGAGCCCAGAAATCGACCCTCAACTCTATGGTCAACTCATCTTCGACAAAGCAGGAAAGAATGTCCAATGGAAAAAAGACAGCCTCTTCAATAAATGGTGCTGGGAAAATTGGACAGCCACATGCAGAAAAATGAAATTGGACCACTTCCTTACACCACACACGAAAATAGACTCCAAATGGATGAAGGACCTCAATGTGAGAAAGGAATCCATCAAAATCCTTGAGGAGAATGCAGGCAGCAACCTCTTCGACCTCAGCCGTAGCAACATCTTCCTAGGAACAACGGCAAAGGCAAGGGAAGCAAGGGCAAAAATGAACTATTGGGATTTCATCAAGATCAAAAGCTTTTGCACAGCAAAGGAAACAGTTAACAAAACCAAAAGACAACTGACAGAATGGGAGAAGATATTTGCAAATGACATATCAGATAAAGGGCTAGTATCCAAAATCTATAAGGAACTTAGCAAACTCAACACCCAAAGAACAAACAATCCAATCAAGAAATGGGCAGAGGACATGAACAGACATTTCTGCAAAGAAGACATCCAGATGGCCAACAGACACATGGAAAAGTGCTCCACGTCACTCGGCATCAGGGAAATACAAATCAAAACCACAATGAGATATCACCTCACACCAGTCAGAATGGCTAAAATTAACAAGTCAGGAAATGACAGATGCTGGAGAGGATGTGGAGAAAGGGGAACCCTCCTCCACTGTTGGTGGGAATGCAAGCTGGTGCAACCACTCTGGAAAACAGCATGGAGGTTCCTCAAAAGGTTGAAAATAGAACTACCCTATGACCCAGCAATTGCACTACTGGGTATTTACCCTAAAGATACAAACATAGTGATCCGAAGGGGCACGTGTACCCGAATGTTTATAGCAGCAATGTCTACAATAGCCAGACTATGGAAAGAACCTAGATGTCCATCAACAGATGAATGGATAGAGAAGATGTGGTATATATACACAATGGAATACTATGCAGCCATCAAAAGAAATGAAATCTTGCCATTTGCGACGACGTGGATGGAACTAGAGCGTATCATGCTTAGTGAAATAAGTCAATCGGAGAAAGACAACTATCATATGATCTCCCTGATATGAGGACATGGAGAAGCAACATGGGGGGGCAGAGGGATAGGAGAAGAATAAATGAAACAAGATGGGATTGGGAGGGAGACAAACCATAAATGACTCTTAATCTCACAAAACAAACTGGGGGTTGCTGGGGGGAGGTGGGATTGGGAGAGGGGGAGCGGGCTATGGACATTGGGGAGGGGAGGCGAACCATAAGAGACTATGGACTCTGAAAAACAACCTGAGGGTTTTGAAGGGTCAGGGGTGGGAGGTTGGGGGAGCAGGTGGTGGGTAATGGGGAGGGCACGTTTTGCATGGAGCACTGGGTGTTGTGCAAAAAGAATGAATACTGTTACGCTGAAAAAATAAATAAAATGGGAAAAAAATTGAAAAAAAAAATAAAATAAAATTAATTTCTTCTTCTGAATTGAAAGAGACCTTTATTTGTTGTGGTTTTTAAAAAATTCATTAAATAAGTTTCTGTGAATTACCACTTCTGCCTGATACCACTATTCTAAACACATTATTATAATAAGCAAGCTAAATAGAGGTAAATCTATATAAGATTCTTCTACCTGTTTTGACAGCACTGGTTAAAATATCACTACAACAACTCAACAACTAGGGACATATTTTTATCTACTCAGTATCTCTTCTCTAAAAACCATTCCCCACATGCCTTTCTCCACTTATAACTGCTGTCCCATTCCTGCACTGTGGCCCTTGGTCATAACTGACTGGCTTATTGAGTCATGTGACCTTTGCTGGGTAGCACCCGCAGGGCCAGAAGAGAGGTGGTCAGACTATACTGTATAAAACTCAAAGCTGAATTTTTTCTTTTGAAATGTAGATTGGGAAACAGAAAACTGGGATGCAGAGAGACAGAAAGATAAATAAAACTGACCTACAGAAATGGAGAGAAAAGAGATGAATAAAATTTTAACATTTTTGACAATTTTAAAATTTTAACAATTTTGAGTTAGACACTGGACAAACTACTACCATGCTTTAGTTTGTTCCTGAAGCCTAGAAGCATTTATGTCACTGGGTTTTATCAATTATACTAATAATCTCCAATGAATTTCTCATTTTTACTCAAGCTAGCTAGATTTGGTTCACTTACTTTTGAATAGACATTACTAATTAGAAACTAATGGAAGAAGTGGGACGCTGCAAAAGATAGACCCTAGTATGCAGAGCTTGGTAGCTCATGTGAGGAAAACTGAGGATTCTGCTCCCCCTTAAGCCAGAATGAGAAACTACAGATACTGTGTGGGGGCAAAACAGGCAGCTAAAACATGCTACTGTCTCTTGGGACTCAGACTTCAGGCCCATGAAGCTGGAGCAGGAAGGCCTGTTGGCAATTTGGTAGGATGCTCATGTGTTTAGAAGCTGTAGGAAATGTCTTCAGCAAGAGCTACAAAGAAAGATTAGCTCCCTTTGGAACTGAACCTGTTGGAAAGCAGATATGAGACAAAGAGATTAAGTGCACAACTTTGTGAAGAAAAGCTATTTTCTGTCTAAGGCTAGTTATAAGAGTCTGCAAAGCTTGAGATGATCAAAGCCTTGCTGGATTGCAACCAGCAATTCACTCAGATCTGAAAAATAGTTAAGTGCATTTATTGAAGAGAATGAGGGATTTTTTGGTATTTGAAGTAGAGATACTTGGGGGAAGCCAGAAGAGTCAGGAAGCACTAATCCTCCTTCAAAAGAGCCTCTGCTGAAAATTCACTGCCAGTCAAAAGACTCAATGCTTCCCACTGACCAGCCTGTGGACAGGAATACAGCCTGCGGGTTGGCACAGAACTCCAGGACAGATCAGCTCCACATCAGCACTCCTTGCCACCCCAGGTTGTCACTGAATCCTGAGGCTAATTCTGTAAAGCTCAAAAGACAGAGTATTCACTTACATTGTAAAGAAGTCATGAGTACAGAGCCCTGACTCAACTAGATATCCTAAAAGTACAGAGGAGAAACCTTTCTTACATTGATTTGTATCCTAAAAACAAGATAAATAAGTAGCTGACTACAGTTTATTGGAGTTGTATTGCAAAAAACCTCACACCTTGCACAGGAGAGACTAGGAGTTCTCATCCCAAAAGCAACCTCCAGGGACCAATGAGATGTGGACTACTAAGGTGGAATGTACCTCCACAAAATAAATCCTTCTCTATTCTCAAAAATTACCTTGAAAGACTGGACAAGCTAACTCATCCTAGCAGGTAGAGCCTGAGGCAGCCAGACTGACTCAGCAAAGAATATGCCAATTGAAACTACTCTAAGATATTTTTAGAGATGGGAACACAGAAAGAAAAAAATATCTTACCCAAGATATTGGGCTATAAACACAGGTAATCTAGTTTCATAAACTCCCACCCATTGCATTTGCTGGTTCTATTTTGACCATCAAGATGAATCTAGAAGGTGAATTTTTGTTCTACTACTCAAGATGTGTAACACTGGACAAACTACTAAACCTCTCTGTGCCTGTGTCATCTCCTTTGACTAGGAAGGATAATAATAGTGACTATCTCCTGTGAATAATTTTGAGGACTACATGAATAAATACATGTAAACACCTTAAAATAGTGCTGAGCACTGCATTATTGCTGTCATTATTTACTTGTTGTAAAATTTTATGTTATGCATTAAGGACAGAAAGTGTTATCACTGGGCCAAAGCTTCTGCATCCCTAACCAACCCTATTGTGTCTAGTGGATTTACATGTTGAGCCTCTTCAATGTTTTACAGCTAGGATCCAACAAACTATTATAAATTAGATCTCTAGGGATGCCTGGGTGGCTCAGTCAGTTAAGCATCTGACTTTAGCTCAGGTCATGGTCCCAGGGTCCTGGGATTAAGTCTCACATCAAGCTTCTTGCCTGGCAGGGAGCCTGCTCCTCTCTTTCACTCTGCTCCTCCCTCTGTTTGTGCTTTCTCTCTAATAAATAAATAAAATCTTAAAAAATAAATAAATAAGATCTCCACATCGGCCCAAAAAGATCAACAGGCAATGACTAATTTACTTTTTTTAAAAAAAATCTCATTGTAATTTTAAAGTTTATCATTGTATAGCCTAGGTGTACAATATCAATTTCTAAGACTGTATTTTGTATAAAAAGCAAAGTGTGTCAAATAAACTTAATAAACAAAAGCATAAAAAAATTCATGAGCTCCTGACTATAGGGCTATTCATGGCATTTAATATGCTATTATTCATTGTGAAATTCCAAAAGGGAAGTGTGAATAGTAGTTTTTAAAATTATGTGACAAATACTAACTTAATGGACTAGTTAGTAACATCTCTCTCTTTTTTTTTTAAGATTTTATTTATTTATTTGACAGACAGATCACAAGTAGGCAGAGAGGCAGGCAGGGGAAGGGGGGAAGCAGGCTCCCAGCTGAACAGAGAGCCTGATGCGGGGCTCAATCCCAGGACCCTGAGATCATGCCCCGAGCTGAAGGCAGAGGCTTAACCCATTGAGCCACCCAGGCGTCCCTAGTTAGTAACATCTTGAGGAAAATCAGCATCCTGTGTACCCCTGTATGAGTGAAACTGTTTGGAACCATTCAGGTTATCAGATGATTCAGGTCAAAAGTGCTGTGAAGTGTATAAACCTGGCGATTCACAGACCTGTACCCCTGGGGATAAAAAGACATTATATGTTTATAAAAAAAATTAAAAAAAAAGTAGCTGTAGCAGTTAGCACACTGGCAACCATATGCACAGCCGAATGGTAACAATGGATCCCCTTCATTGGAAACCCTCCTTTAAAATAGTCCGCAGAAAAATATTTAATTTTATTATAGCTTGGATTCTTCCTCTAAACCATTATTTTTCAATAAAATAAATACTGTCCACAGGTGCTTATTTTTATAATAACCATCCTTTTTATTTCCAGGTGTTTCTGAGCTTGACAATTACATGTTTCTCTTAAGTCACAAAAGTTCGTGACTACAAGGAAAATGGAAGGCATTTTCTGCCTTCAGCCATGCACCTCCAAGTTCAAGGAATACACTGAACCTTATTTTCTCATGTATGAAAAAAATGTAAAGTGTGCAACTTGAGGTGGTGAGGGGTGACAGTGTTAGGAAGAAGTTTCCAAAACTGGTAGAACATTAGGTTTGGGAAGCTTTTAAAAATACCCCAGTCTTATGGTACACTTCCTAAATCAGAATATACAGGCAAGGCAAGGGGCTTGAAATGTTTAAAAAGCTTCTCAGTGATTATGGTGAATTGGCTGGGAGACTGGCAGATTTTAGTGCTCAGTGAAGATTGGATAGCACCTCACAGCTCTGTCTCATGACCTCCTTGAAATTCAAGTTTATATGGTACTTCAATTAGATTTATTTAGAGTATTTTATTTTTTATTTATTTATTTTAAAAGATTTTGTTTATTTGTCAGAGAGAGAGAGAGCACAAGCAGACAGAGAGGCAGGCAGAGGCAGAGGGAGAAGCAGGCTCCCTGCAGAGCAAGAAGCCCGATGCGGGACTCAATCCCAGGACCCCAGGATCATGACCTGAGCTGAAGGCAGATGCTCAACTAACTGAGCCATCTAGGTGTATTTTAAATTGCTTTTCTTTTGAGAATAATATAATGATACTCCAAAAGTATCTCTGATTTTTTTATGGGTTTCTTTAATCTGACCATGTTTCATATACCACAGTTTCCTCGGAGTTTTGGTGAATTACATTTTTCACTTTTCATACTCTTTCAGCAAATCTCATTAAATCTCATGGTTTTGATGACCACCTATATGCAGATAACCTCTGCCCTAAACTTCAGATTTCCCTATCCAACTGCCACTAGACTTCACCTGGATGGTCCACAGACACATCAAATCCAACTCTCACTCCAGCTCTGCTCCTCATCCTGTGTTCCTTTTCTCCACTGGCAGCATTGCTATCCACCTAATTATTGCAATTTGAATCATACAAGCCATTATTTAATACTTCCATAAATTTCATCTTCCATATTCCAGATTGGTATTAGAAGTCCTGATCATTTTCTCTCCTAAATATTTATTTTATCTCTACCTTGATTCTGAATTGCTTGGTCCTTAGGGAACGAATCTAGAATTCAGACAAGTAATAAATTTTGGAATACTCTTGCTAAACAATATTTGAATACTCATATTTTGGAATATTATTTTTATTTTAAAAAATACCTGCTGAGATAGAAACATCTGATTTAAAACTGAACTTGTGAACCACAACCCATTTGAAAACTGAATACTCACTCTATTGGTTATTAATTCCCCAAATCAATAACTTTATAAAAATTTTATTGTAAATATTGCTGCTTGAAAAAAAATAGCTATAATCAGAGCAGGATAAATAGTTAGAGAGAGACCCTTCTTTGGGTATTCTAAATTGAACTTCCCGATTTTTTCAAGAGCATTAGAACATTTGTTGCACTCTTGTTTTGTTGCACTTTTGTTTTGTATTAACTTGTTATTTTTCTTTTTTTCTAATGTATTTTGTGTTTTCTGGATTAAATGACTGGTTTCCTTGTTGTTGTGGTACTTGGGCTGAGTTCTAGTTATTGGAGTTTAGAACTCACTGTGCGCAGAAGGTAACTAAAAATTGTTCATCAAATATTCATTACCTACTATACAGTATTACCTATACAGGAATAGAGAAGGGGATTGACTGCAAAAGAGTTTGATGAAACTCTTCAGGGTGAAAAAATATTATACCTAGATAGTGGTGATGGTTCCAGGATGGAATGCATTTGCCAAAACATCCAGTTGCATGTTACTAGATCTAAGTTATATCTTAATAAGCCTGACATTTTAAAAAGCTTCAGGTGGGGGCACCTGGGTGGCTCAGTTGAGTGTCTGACTCTTGGTTTCAACTCAGGTCATGATCTCATGGATTATGAGACTGAGCCCCAGGTTGCCTCCACGCTCAGAGGGGATTCTGCTTGAAGAGTCTCTCCCTTTGCCCCTTCCCCACTCTCTCTCTCTTTCTAAAATAAAATTTAAAAACCTTTATAAAAATAATAAAGAAAACAAAAAGCTTCAAGGGCCTTGTAAGTGGGCCCCTTATGTGGACAAGACCTGATGACCAGGAGAGGAAAAACCAAAGCACAAGAGTGTGGTGCCACTCAAAAGCATGCGGAAGCAGGGCAAGGCTGGCTGCTGTGGGTCTTGGATCTTAATGCTGAGGCTCCATGGATGGAAACACTAGGCTCACACCCATCCCAGCAGAGGTACTTGGCAGTGAGCCCAGGCCATCCAGGCTGGCGCCTGGATAGTAGAGCTTGCCTCTGAGAGCCCGCCACTGCCACAGACCTCTGGTGCTTAGTAGGGTTTGAGCCCATGCTTCCTGATAGCATGTCTCTTGCTTTTTACAGATATATTAATAAAAGTAGCCTGAAGCAGATCAGCCATGTTTGGGGGGTTTGGGGTTTAGGCATGGATTGAAAACAGGAAGAGATGGGGCAGGAAGAGAGAATGAAAGAGAATATATGAAAAAGATTCTTTGAAGAGAATATATTTTCTCTGACAAATGTAAGAGAGTTAAGTGTGGGGAATCCTTAACAGGGGCTTATCTCACACCAGCCATTTTCCATATAGGAAATCCAAGAGGTAACAAATTATTTTCTTGACCACTGCACCTCCTGGAGGAGGTTTTCCTTAGAAGAAACACCAAGTTTTCTTTCTCCCGTCCTTACCCTAACACTTTTCAGACATCCTCATAACAGCTCTCATCGAATTGTAGTGATTTATTTCTGTCTTCAATTAGCTTACCAGACCTGGAGCACCGCAAGTGCAAGGGCCATCTCATTCTCCCTTATATTTCTTAATTGCTAGCACAAATTCTGGCACATGATAAGTGCTGAATATACACCAATTAAACAAATGCATGGAGAATGTGCATAATTCAATGAGAATTTAATGTATGGCAAGATTTCCATGGTCTTATAATTAATATAATTTGGTATAGATTAAGTCCATTATTTGTCGTGAAACAGAATGTCTGCAGCTACCTCTCTTAGGTGGGTACAGTACCTCACTGTGTAATAGACTTTCAAGGTAGTGCAGGCTGGCTGTGGGAAGCACAGTCTCTGGGCCTTATGCCAGCTGTGTGAGGCTTGTGTCTGTTTCCCAATCTGAAAACCAGAGGTGATAATAATACTACCCACCTCACAGGGTTGTTGTGGGAATTAAATGAGCTAACACATGTAACAAATGCTTCTAATAGTGCCCGGCATAGAGTAAGTCAGAGTACCAACTGGTATTGTGGTGAAGGGTCACCTGAGAAGACTTGTAATGTCATTCAATAATTTATTGAATGCCTACAATGTGTCCAGGTCACTGTGGATAAAGTGAGGGTACAGATTTGCTCCCACTGTTCATTAAACTGACAGCCTAATGCAGAAAGCAGAGGGTATTAAATAATAACAAAATAAATGAAGAGTTCAACCACAATCATTTCTATAAAGGAGAGATATCCAGTATTTTGAGACCATGAACGGGGGATTTAACTGGTTGGCAGGGTCAGGAATAAGGAACTAAGATCTGAAGTATCAGTAGACACTGGCTAATTTAGATGTGAAGAACAGCATTCTAGGCTGAAGGAGCAGACATTCAAAGGCCCTGAGGCAATAAGGGTGTTATACATTTAAGGAAGGAAAAGAAGACCCGTGTATGTGGGGTACACAAAGAGCAGCATGGTTTAGGATGAGGTTGTATAAAAACACAGCAGCCAGGGGAGGAGTCAAGATGGCAGAGAAGTAGCAGGCTGAGACTACATCAGGGAGCGGGAGATCAGCTCAATAGCTTATCTAAACATTGCAAACACCTACAAATCCAACGGGAGAGCGAAGAGAAGAAGAACAGCAATTCTAGAAACAGAAAATCAACCACTTTCTGAAAGTAGGACGGGCGGAGAAGTGAATCCAAAACGACAGGAAGATAGACTGCGGGGGGAGGGGCCGGCTCCCGGCAAGCGGCAGAACAACGGAGCACAAAATCAGGACTTTTAAAAGTCTGTTCCACTGAGGGACATTGCTCCAGAGGCTAAACCGGGATGAAGCCCACGCAGGGTCAGCATGGCCCCAGGTCCCGCAGGGTCACAGAAGGATCGGGGGTGTCGGAGTGTCGCAGAGCTCGCAGGTATTAGAACGGAGAAGCTGGCTACAGAGACAGAGCGGAGGACTGAACTCTCAGCTCGGGGTTACCTTGAACTGGTCGCGGGCTGGGTGAGCTCGGAGCGCGGCTGGAGGCTGGGGATACGGGAGTGATTGGGTGCTGTCCTCTGGGGGCTCACTGAGGAGTGGGGCCCCGGGCTCTCAGCTCCTCCGGGCCGGAGACTAGGAGGTTGCCATTTTCATTCCCATCCTCTGGAACTCTACGGAAAGCGTTCAGGGAACAGAAGCTCCCAAAAGCGAACCAGAGTGGATTACATAGTCCGGCCCCCGGTAAGGGCGGTGCAATTCCACCTCAGGCAAAGACACTTGAGAGTCACTACAACAGGCCCCTCCCCCAGAAGATCAACAAAATATCCAGCCAGGATGAAGTTCATCTATACCTAGGACAGCAGCGGAATTCCAGAGGAGGAGAAAGCAAAGCACGGAACTCATGGCTTTCTCCCCATGATTCTTTAGTCTTGCAGTTAATTCAATTTTTTTTTCAATTTTTTTTCTTTCTTTTTCCTTCTTGTGCTAAATTTTTAAAAACTTTTACCCTTTTCTTTTTTTAACGTTTTTTGACCTGTTTATCTAAAATATATTTTTTTCTTTCTTTTTTATATTTTTTCTTTATTTGTTTTATTTTTAAAATTTTTTTCTGAACCTCTTTTTATTCTCTTTCTCCCCCCCCCCCCCCGCACAATTTGGGGTCTCTTCTGATTTGGTTACAGCGCATTTTTCTGGGGTCTTTGCCACCCTTTAGTATTTTATTTGATCCTTCATATCCTCTTATCTGGACAAAATGACAAGGTGGAGAAAATCACCACAAACAAAAGAACAAGAGGCAGTACTGAAGGCTAGGGGCCTAAACAACACAGATATTGGTAATATGTCAGATCAAGAGTTCAGAATGACGATTCTCAAGGTTCTAGCCGGGCTCAAAAAAGGCATGGACGATATTAGAGAAACCTTCTCTGGAGATATAAAAGCCCTTTCTGGAGAAATTAAAGAACTAAAATCTAACCAAGTTGAAATCAAAAAAGCTATTAATGAGGTGCAATCAAAAATGGAGGCTCTCACTGCTAGGATCAATGAGGCAGAAGAAAGAATTAGTGATATAGAAGACCAAATGACAGAGAATAAAGAAGCTGAGCAAAAGAGGGACAAACAGCTACTGGACCACGAGGGCAGAATTCGAGAGATAAGTGACACCATAAGACGAAACAACATTAGAATAATTGGGATTCCAGAAGAAGAAGAAACAGAGAGGGGAGCAGAAGGTCTATTGGAGAGAATTATTGGAGAGAATTTTCCTAATATGGCAAAGGGAACAAGCATCAAAATCCAGGAGGTGCAGAGAACCCCTCTCAAAGTCAACAAGAATAGGTCCACACCCCGTCACCTAATAGTAAAATTTACAAGTCTTAGTGACAAAGAGAAAATCCTGAAAGCAGCCTGGGAAAAAAAGTCTGTAACATACAATGGTAAAAATGTTAGATTGGCAGCAGACTTATCCACAGAGACCTGGCAGGCCAGAAAGAGCTGGCATGATATATTCAGAGCACTAAATGAGAAAAACATGCAGCCAAGAATACTCTATCCAGCTAGGCTATCATTGGAAATAGAAGGAGAGATAGAAAGCTTCCAGGACAAACAAAAACTGAAAGAATTTGCAAACACCAACCCAGCTCTACAGGAAATATTGAAAGGGGTCCTCTAAGTAAAGAGAGAGCCTAAAAGTAGTAGATCAGAAAGGTACAGAGAAAATATACAGTAACAATCACTTTACAGGCTAATAATGGCACTAAATTCATATCTCTCAATAGTTACCCTGAATGTTAATGGGCTAAATGCCCCAATCAAAAGACACAGGGTATCAGAATGGATAAAAAAACAAAACCCATCAATATGTTGCCTACAAGAAACTCATTTTAGATGTGAAGACACCTCCAGATTTAAAGTGAGGGGGGTGGAAAACAATTTACCATGCTAGTGGACATCGGAAGAAAGCTGGGGTGGCAATCCTTATATCAGATCAATTAGATTTTAAGCCAAAGACTTTAATAAGAGATGAGGAAGGACACTATATCCTACTCAAAGGGTCCGTCCAACAAGAAGATCTAACAATTTTAAATATCTATGCCCCTAACGTGGGAGCAGCCAACTATATCAACCAATTAATAACAAAATCAAAGAAACACATCAATAATAATACAATAATAGTAGGGGACTTTAACACTCCCCTCACTGAAATGGACAGATCATCCAAGCAAAAGATCAACAAGGAAATAAAGGCCTTAAATGACACACTGGACCAGATGGACATCACAGATATATTCAGAACATTCCATCCCAACACAACAGAATACACATTCTTCTCGAGTGCATATGGAACCTTCTCCAGAATAGATCACATCCTGGGTCACAAATCAGGTCTCAACTGGTATCAAAAGATTAGGATCATTCCCTGCATAATTTCAGACCACAATGCTCTGAAGCTAGAACTCAATCACAAGAGGAAATTTGGAAAGAACCCAAATACATGGAGACTAAACAGCATCCTTCTAAAGAATGAATGGATCAACCAGGAAATTAAAGAAGAATTGAAAAAATTCATGGAAACAAATGATAATGAAAACACAACGGTTCAAAATCTGTGGGACACAGCAAAGGCAGTCCTGAGAGGAAAATATATAGTAGTACAAGCCTTTCTCAAGAAACAAGAAAGGTCTCAAGTACACAACCTAACCCTACACGTAAAGGATCTGGAGAAAGAACAAGAAAGAAACCCTAAACCCAGCAGGAGAAGAGGAATCATAAAGATCACAGCAGAAATCAATGAAATAGAAACCAAAAAAACAATAGAAAAAAATCAATGAAACTAGGAGCTGGTTCTTTGAAAGAATAAGATTGATAAACCCCTGGCCAGACTCATCAAAAAGAAAACAGAAAGGACCCAAATAAATAAAATCATGAATGAAAGAGGAGAGATCACAACTAACACCAAAGAAATACAGACAATTATAAGAACATACTGTGAGCAACTCTACGCCAACAAATTTGACAATCTGGAAGAAATGGATGCATTCCTAGAGACATATAAACTACCACAACTGAACCAGGAAGAAATAGAAAATCTGAACAGGCCCATAACCAGTAAGGAGATTGAAACAGTCATCAAAAATCTCCAAACAAACAAAAGCCCAGGGCCAGACGGCTTCCCAGGGGAATTCTACCAAACATTAAAAGAAGAACTAATTCCTATTCTCCTGAAACTGTTCCAAAAAATAGAAATGGAAGGAAAACTTCCAAACTCATTTTATGAGGCCAGCATCACCTTGATCCCCAAACCAGACAAGGATCCCACCAAAAAAGAGAACTACAGACCAATATCCTTGATGAACACAGATGCAAAAATTCTCACCAAAATACTAGCCAATAGGATTCAACAGTACATTAAAAGGATTATTCACCACGACCAAGTGGGATTTATTCTAGGGCTGCAAGATTGTTTCAACATCTGCAAATCAATCAATGTGATACAACACATTAATAAAAGAAAGAACAAGAACCATACGATACTCTCAATAGATGCTGAAAAAGCATTTGACAAAGTACAGCATCCCTTCCTGATCAAAACTCTTCAAAGTGTATGGATAGAGGGCACATACCTCAATACTATCATAGCCATCTATGAAAAACCCACTGCAAATATCATTCTCAATGGAGAAAAATTGAAAGCTTTTCTGTTAAGGTCAGGAACACGGCATGGATGTCCATTATCACCACTGCTATTCAACATAGTACTAGAAGTCCTAGCCTTAGCAATCAGACAACAAAAAGAAAGTAAAGGCATCCAAATCGGCAAAGAAGAAGTCAAACTATCACTCTTCGCAGATGATATGATACTATATGTGGAAAACCCAAAAGACTCCACTCCAAAACTGCTAGAACTTGTCCAGGAATTCAGTAAAGTGTCAGGATATAAAATCAATGCACAGAAATCAGTTGCATTTCTGTACACCAACAACAAGACTGAAGAAAGAGAAATTAAGGAGTCAATCCCATTTACAATTGCACCCAAAACTATAAGATACCTAGGAATAAACCTAACCAAAGAGGCAAAGAATCTATATGCAGAAAACTATAAATTACTCATGAAAGAAATTGAGGAAGACACAAAGAAATGGAAAAATGTTCCATGCTCCTGGATTGGAAGAATAAATATTGTGAAAATGTCTATGCTACCTAAAGCAATCTACACATTTAATGCAATCCCTATCAAAATACCATCCATTTTTTTTCAAAGAAATGGAACAAATAATCCTAAAATTTATATGGAACCAGAAAAGACCTCGAATAGCCAAAGGAATATTGAAAAAGAAAGCCAAAGTTGGTGGCATCACAATTCCGGACTTCAAGCTCTATTACAAAGCTGTCCTCATCAAGACAGCATGGTAGTGGCACAAAAACAGACACACAGATCAATGGAACAGAATAGAGAGCCCAGAAATAGCCCCTCAACTCTATGGTCAACTGATCTTCGACAAAGCAGGAAAGAATGTCCAATGGAAAAAAGACAGCCTCTTCAATAAATGGTGCTGGGAAAATTGGACAGCCACATGCAGAAAAATGAAATTGGACCACTTCCTTACACCACACACGAAAATAGACTCCAAATGGATGAAGGACCTCAATGTAAGAAAGGAATCCATCAAAATCCTTGAGAACACAGGCAGCAACCTCTTTGACCTCAGCCGCAGCAACATCTTCCTAGGAACATCGGCAAAGGCAAGGGAAGCAAGGGCAAAAATGAACTATTGGGATTTCATCAAGATCAAAAGCTTTTGCACAGCAAAGGAAACAGTTAACAAAACCAAAAGACAACTGACAGAATGGGAGAAGATATTTGCAAATGACATATCAGATGAAGGGCTAGTGTCCAAAATCTATAAGGAACTTAGCAAACTCAACACCCAAAGAACAAACAATCCAATCAAGAAATGGGCAGAGGACATGAACAGACATTTCTGCAAAGAAGACATCCAGATGGCCAACAGACATATGGAAAAGTGCTCCACGTCACTCGGCATCAGGGAAATACAAATCAAAACCACAATGAGATATCACCTCACACCAGTCAGAATGGCTAAAATTAACAAGTCAGCAAATGACAGATGCTGGCGAGGATGCGGAGAAAGGGGAACCCTCCTACACTGTTGGTGGGAATGCAAGCTGGTGCAACCACTCTGGAAAACAGCATGGAGGTTCCTCAAAAGGTTGAAAATAGAACTACCCATGACCCAGAAATTGCACTACTGTGTATTTACCCTAAAGATAAAATCATAGTGATCCGAAGGGGCACGTGCACCCGAATGTTTATAGCAGCAATGTCTACAATAGCCAAACTATGGAAAGAACCTAGATGTCCATCAACAGATGAATGGTTAAAGAAGGTGTGGTATATATACACGATGGAATACTATGCAGCCATCAAAAGAAATGAAATCTTGCCATTTGCGACAATGTGGATGGAACTAGAGGGTATCATGCTTAGTGAAATAAGTCAATCAGAGAAAGACAACTATCATATGATCTCCCTGATATGAGGACGTGGAGATGCAACATGGGGCTTACGGGGTTAGGAGAAGAATAAATGAAACAAGATGGGATCGGGAGGGAGACAAACCATAAGTGATTCTTAATCTCACAAAACAAACTGGGGGTTGCTGGGGGGAGGTGGGGTTGGGAGAGGGGGAGGGGGGTTATGGACATTGGGGAAGTTGTGTCCTATGGTGAGGGCTGTGAAGTGTGTAAACCTGGCGATTCACAGACCTGTACCCCTGGGGATAAAAATACATTATATGTTTATAGAAAAAATAAGAAATAAATAAAAAATTTAAGAAAAAAAAACCACAGCAGCCAGCTCACACAGAACTTTGTTACCCTGTTAGTCACTAGCACAATGGAACCTCCGTGAGGTGTTGGGGGTGAGTTGTGGATTACAAAATGATCATTTTTATTTTGAAAATCATTCAGATTGCAGTGTGGAGAATGACTAATGGAGTACTGTGTGAATGCAGATAGACTCCAGTAGAGGAAGAGATAATAGCAGCATGGACTTGAAATGGAGAGAACAGGCTGAAGATGGATGGTGTGGAGCTGTCAAGGATGTGGAACGGGTTGGTAACTTGTACTATGGTTAGAAAGGGTCTCACTGATTGAGATTGGCCACACTGAAGAGAGCCTGGGGAAATATGAGTGTAATTTTGAATATATTTTGTGTTAGATTCCTTTGAGATAAGTGAAAATTTCCAAATGGTCTGTCAGGCATATGAGTATATGGTACAGGAAAGTTTTGTAACCATGAGGCCATCAGGTACCCATTGCACTGAGGGAAAGATGTAAGAGAATATTTTGTAGGCTGACAATACCTCTTGGATTTCAGAGCTTGTCCTTGGGAAAGAGATGTACTAAATGGCCTAATGCATCATACTTTCTTCCCTTACAATTTCTATTTTGATTCTCCAATCTACTGGGTGGCCCAAACTTAACCACGGTCAGAAACCTGGAAATTTCTCCAGGGCTGTGTTTAAATGGGAGAGCTAAGTAGTACCAGGCCCCGTTGTGGGAAGGCACATGCTCTTGAATGTCATCTGTCTACACAACTGTCCACAGACACATTGCTTCTGTCCCTAGTCCTTAGTCCTCAGTCTGTCAGGTTACAATGAGATGTCACTCATGCTGTCCACATGATTTTTCAGATATAACAACTCTTTTTGGTTTTGGCTCATCATACTTAAAACACGAAAACTATCCCATTGTTTCTGTCATGGTCTGCAGCACAGGAATCTAATTTTCTCTTTGCCTCACTGGACCCAGACTCAACATTCAGCTCTTGTCACCTCATCAGAATTCTCCTATAGAAAGTAGGTAATACATGCCCTCTGCTCCCAGGTACCTCAGATTTCTGCAGTCTTCCCACCTTATCAGAACTTTAAACCAGGAAGTGGGAAACAGTTTCTCACACAGTCTCTCCAAAGCCTCTCAAGAATCCCGTACCACTCATCCTCATGGCGAGGATGCGGAGAAAGGGGAACCCTCCTACACTGTTGGTGGGAATGCAAGCTGGTGCAACCACTCTGGAAAACAGCATGGAGGTTCCTCAAAAGGTTGAAAATAGAACTACCCATGACCCAGAGAACAAGGTGAGAACAAGGCTCAATTCTAATTCCCATTCATAATTTCACTCTCCTGGATCTGACTCTGGATCTCTTCCTCCATGCAGCTTGTGGAATAGTCTTCAAACTATCTTTGTCTTTAACAGAAATACTCTTGTTTCTCCTTAGGGTTTTGGCTTTTGAAAACCAAAGCAAGGAAGGCTTCTTTTTCTCCTTCTACCTCATTTGTTTCTATCTCTAAGGAAACAAGCTCAGAATAACTTAGCTCCTCAAACAGAAGTGGGGGAATATGAAAGGGAAGGTCAAAATTTTAAAAATATCTTCATGCTATAGATAAGAAAAAATTCCCTTTCACCTCTTCTAGATGATTTTATGATCCGATTAAATTGTTTAGGTTATAAATGAAAATACCTCACATCATTAATTGTATAGTCAGAAAGAGACTGTGTGTACATATTCTATGACTGATTATCTGCCTAAATCTTGCTATGGCTGAATTACATCCTCTCACAATTCTTATTGAAACCCTAACTCCCAATGTAATGGTGTTTGGAGATGTGGTCTTTGGAGGTACTTAGGTTTCGATGGGGGCATAAGAATGGGGTTCTCATGATGGGATTAGTGCCCTTATAAGAAAAAATGTGGGAGAGTTTACTTCCTTTCTCTCCTTACCCACATCCACTGAGGAAAGACCATGTGAGGACACTGTGAGAAGGTAGCCATCTTCAACCCAAGGAGAGAACTCCCCCTCAGACATCAACCCTGATGGCACTGTATCATGGTCTTCCAATCTACAGAACTATGATAAATAAATTCCGGTTGTTTAAGCCACTTCGTCTATGGTATTTTGTTATGGCAGTCCACACTGACTAAACAAATATCAACTGATATAAAGATTCACTGCACATGTTATTTTACTTTTAGTTCCATCTCAACTAAATTTAATTGGAATTATATGTGACAAAACTAACTGAAACTATCAAACTCCATAAAATTAATGACATTAAGTCATTCTGTTTTCTTGCCCAGCAAGACCATAAGATAAGATTCTATTCCTGTAATATTTTATAGTACATCATTTTCCAGTTTACAAGAGCAACCAGGAGCTCTTTGTTTTTAGCACTAAAATGAGAAGTAAGGTTTGAATGTAATACAGTGGAATTAAAAGCATCAGCATAGATTTGTTATGACATTAGAAGAATAAATATTCTATGGAAAAATAAAAGCTAAATTGAGTTTTCATGACTTCAAGAAAGATTTGCCCCTTATGCTATCTAATCTAATGAAAAATATATTTAAGTATGTAAGAAAAATAAACTATAGCACTAATTTTATAAGAGTATAGTGACAGCACATCAGTAATTTCAGTTTAAGGTGGCATCTCTTATGAGTTATACTCAGAGCTTGAGATATAATTGGTTGTTAACATTGGTTGTGGTATAATTGGTTGTTAACATTGGTTGTGAAATTAAGTTGAAGGTATTTTAGTTAATTAGGTAATTTAATCATATTTAGTTAATCATAGTAATGAAGAAGTCTGCAGGTAAGAGGGTTAAAATAATAATATAAGTATTAGAATATAGTATTATAATATATTATATATATTATATAATATATATATAATATATAATATAAGTATTATAAGTATTAGAATATAGCCTAATTTCTTTGGAATCCTTTAACTTAACTAGATTTGATAATCCACTGCACTGCTTACTATCCAGTGCTCTGATGCTAAACTTTAGTGGACAACTCTTTGGCTTTCAATGTCACCATATGCTAGTAACGTGAAAATGAATTTGCTTTATTAAAAGAGGACACCAAGTTATGAAAAATGTTTTTTATTATTATCTATAACATTTTCTTCCCTAAACAGACTAGCTTTAATAGAAAGTACATGGTAACTGATATTTTAGTTATCTATAAATTCTTTCCTTGAACTAGTAAGAAATACTAAGTATTTACTCAATTAGAAAGACCATGTTTCGGGGAGCCTGGGTGGCTCAGTGGGTTAAGCCTCTGCCTTCGGCTCAGGTCATGATCTCAGGGTCCTGGGATCGAGTCCCGCATCGGGCTCTCTGCTCGGCAGGGAGCCTGCTTCGTCCTCTCTCTCTCTCTGCTTGCCTCTCTGCCTACTTGTGATCTCTGTCAAATAAATAAATAAAATCTTAAAAAAAAAAAAGAAAGACCATGTTTTATTTTTTTTTAAATTCAGAAATAACTTCCCACAAAGAGAAAGATAATTCATTAACCCTGTGACATTCCACGGAAAAGAAACTGTGGGCTACTCAAACATTCTCTTCAACCTCTGGGTAGCCACAAAGCCAATTTTGGCAAATGAATAGAACATACATTTCCAAATTTGTGAAATAAACAAAGAAGCTGCCCAGAGTTTTAAAGGCCACTGTGGCTATATTTCTAAAGCAAAACAAAAACCAATCTAACCTGAGCTTGGCAATGCTGGCAGTCAGATTCAAAGATGTAATTGGCATATTCTTTCCTTCAGTGCACTTACTATTTCAACCACTTTATTTAAGCCCTTTTATTAATTTTTTATCTCTATAACTAGAATGTAAGCTCCATGGGACAATGCCTATCTACTTAAATGTTTTATTACCAATATTAGCAAAGTAGCAGGCACATGACAAATGTAGAGCTACTACCTCTACATTCTACTTTTATCCTCACCTTACTGGACTGCTATTTTAGAATGCTTCAAGAAAGTTAAAGTAAAAGGAATCTCAAATTGAACATATTGATATGAAATCAGCATCCTGTCCCTTTTTAGTCAAAAAATCGTCCAAAAACACAAAATGAACAGAAAACAGTATCATAAGGGAGGAAATTGTGAGAAGATAACACAGTGAGAGAACTAATTGATGATAGAATCTAGTTGCTATAGATACCATTTAAAAATGCAAAGTTTATGCTTTGTAAAACAGATATGAACACCTTAAAATGCAAAAACAGTATCTCCAGATTGCAAGGATGCCGGAGGTTAGGGGTAGGCTACAGCTAGAAGCCAAAGACCTCATCTACTTTACTTGACTTCAGGAGCAGACCAAATAGGGCTGGATGAAAGGTCACATAGATAAGCCATGTTTTAAGAAAGCAATGTTTCTCTATAGCAGCAGGGAAGAATACAACATATGAATTGTGAAGGAAAAAAATACTGCTCATCTCAAATGTTTGGGAAATAGTAAAGGTTATATAAATGCTCTCATAAATTGCTAAATCAAAAGGCAAATCCCAAGTATCCTGGAACAAACCCTGCTCAGCGGGGAGCCTGCTTCTCTATCTCTCTCCCCCTGCCCTTGCTCCGGAGCTCTCTCTCACTCACTCTCTCTCTGAAATAAATAAATATTTTTTAGAAATAATGAATAATTGAAAAGGATCACTATAAACCTATACAAAAATTCTCCAAGGGAAAAAACCAAAAAAGCAAAGAAAATAACAGATGAAGAATACTCATCAGAAAATGGCTGCCATGAAGCAGATTAATATTGTGAACACTATTTTACCATTAATTTAAATAAATGTAATGAGGTTATTGCCTTTATGAAGCAACAAAGAAAATACACATACAAAAACCTGTGGAAGAGATGGAAAGATTACGGACTTGAAACATTATCTGGCAATGTCTAGGAAAAAAGTGAAAGAATAAAATAAAAATCATCACAAAAAATATGGCAAAATTGGAAGGACGTTAAAGGAGATACTGTAAAAAAAACCACAATACAGTAAGTGACACAGAAGATAAAAATGAGAAAAGAGGCAAACTGAACCAGAAGTAGAAAATTTTAAAGGATTAGAGAGACTATGAGAGCTCTAGAAAATAAGCATTAGATGGTCAAGAGAAATAACCATGAGTATTGAAGAAAACAAATATGGAGCAGAAAAAAAGTTTTAAAGGAAGCATTTTTTAATATCAAAGGAAACGATCTAAATATTGGAAAGAGACATCATGAGTTATAAAAAGTTGATCAAAAATGATCAACCCTAAAGAATATTAAGTTTACTAGACTTCTAAAGAATCTCTGGGTATCCAGGCAAACAACAACAGTTAACTTATGAAGTGAAAAAAGATCAGAATGATCTCAGATATCTTGACAACAAAATTGTGTCAGAAGTTAACTATAAAATTCTTAAGAGAATATGATCCAAAGATTTCATACATAGTCAAAATGTATGTCATGTATAAAGGGAAAAGATGAACTGTTTTAAAAATACAAAGGTGCAGGAAACACACAACCTTCAAGAAGGAGTTCCTTAAGGTCTCCTTGAAGAATTCATACATTACAAACTATAGCCAACCTAAAGAAAATAATTATCAAAAGCAAAAATCTGGTAAGTATTTTTTAAAAATACCTTCATGCTCCAGACAAGAGAGAATGTGCCTTTGAGGGCTAATGCTGCTTTCCCTTTCTTGCAACTATGCCCAATCTCTAAGTAATTCTATTTTAATCAGCACTTTTACTTAGCCTGGAGTTCCTCACGGGGCAAAATCTGAATATGAAACTTCAGGCAGCCAATTGTTGAAAGTTTGTCAGCAATAGAAAAAAAAATGGGCCAAACTACAGAAAAAAAGCCAAGAAACTGTTATCTTATGAGGAAAGAGACCTGTTCATTAATAGTGTTTGATCTCCTGGACTCTATGGGTTCCAACAGTGAACAAAAAGAATCATGTCCCTGCTCTTGTGGTGGTCACAGGCTATTTAGGAGTGAAGCAGAAATCAACATACAAACAAATGTGTATGTGCATACACACACATGCATACATTATAGTATCAGGTGGTGGTTAATGCATGAAGAAAAATGAAGTGTGTGTGCAGGGGAGGGAGGTGTTGTTGAAGAATGAATGAGACAGAGGAATGTTCTTTTTCTAGGATGATCATGATCAGGAGAAGATATTCTGTCAGAGTGAACAGACACCTGAAGGAAATGATGGTTCAAGCCAAAGTATATCGAAGGATACAATGAAAGTAAGAGAACAATAGCAGTGAGTCTGAAGCAAGGGCATGTTTTACATTTTCAAGGAATGGCAAGAAGGCAATGTGACTGTATGAGAGTGAGCACACCCATAGAGATGAGAAGGTAGGGGAAATACAGAAGCAAACAACTTAGCAGTGTAGGTCAGTCAGGACTAGACTGCTCTCTAAGAAAGGTGAAAAGCCTTCTCTGGAAAGTTTAGGCAAAGGACTGATATGTCCTGGCATTATTTCAATCTATCTATTATAGCATATAAACCTACCTGTCATTAAGTATGAAAAGGCATTTAGTGAAAAGACTTTTTCCAACTCTTAAACTCCTTTGGCCTATAATAGTTTCTAATGGATGGTGCCAGAGCTTCTTATACATATGCAAGTCTATTGCTATTTTTATCCCTCAGTTTTACACAAATGGTGGTATCCTAACTGAGACTTCTGTCCCATGCTTTTTTGTTGAAAAGATATCTTGTTTTATACATATATGACAACTTGAAAATCAAGTTAAGGAACTATCCAAACACAGAGAGTTAGAGGTGACTTCTCAGGAAATGGATCACTTAACTTATTTAACTAGTATCCTATTGATGGGCATTTGCAGAGAGTTCTGCAATGACTAAATTAGTACGCACATCATTCCCCATGTGTGCAGGTATATCTGAAATATATCTGAAAATGTGTGCATTTTCAGATATATTTGTATATATATCTGAAATATATCTGAAAATGTGTGCAAGTATATCATAGGAGTGAAACTGCTTAGTCAAGTGTCATATTCATTTGTGATTTTGCTAGGTTCTACCAAATAGCCCCTTCATAAGAGTTGTAATAATTTAGACTTTGCCAACAATGGATGAAGTTGCCTATGATCTCACAGCCTCCCCCACTCCAAAATGCTGTTTTAGTGGTAAAAGTTTTCCTGAGTGCCAGGAGCTGCTGTAAGTACGTTACACAAATTTACACATGTAATCCTTAAAATAATCCCATTATGATATAGGTCAAATTATGATTCCCATCTTACATATTAGAAAACTGAGGATCAGAGAAGTTAAAAAATGTGTTCAAAGTCTTTCTATTTGGACTCAGATCCTCATAGTCTGGCTCCAGATGTAGGCTCCTAGTCAATACTCCATACAGAATAAACAAATTTTACACTTGTGCCAATACGAGAGGTAAAAATTGTACGTATTTGTTTTTTGATTTCTCTGATAAGTGGGGGACAGTATCTGCTTATACGGTTAAGAGTCAAATTATAATTTACTTTACTCTGTCCTTCGTGTCATTTACCAATGCTGTGATGTGACTGTTTTTCTCATTAATTTATAGAAACTTTTTATAATGGAAATATCAGGCTTTTGTTTATGGTATGAGTGATATGGGCAGCAAATACTTCCTAAAAATTGTCCCTTATTTTTCAATCCTCTTAATATACTTTTCCCATCATGCATAAGCATTTGATTCATATGTCATTGATATGGGGTCAGAGACAGGTTTTTTTGAGAAAGTATGGGGAAAACTACACACTTATGTACTACTGGGAATGATTCAGGACAGCAGGGAAGTTCTTAATTAGGAGAAGGTAAGTACTGCAGGAATGGTGCCTTGAGCAGGTAAGAGCTGGTAGATCTTAGTGCACATTAAGCGCACATTATTACTCAAAATCACAGAAAGTTCATCTACAGTGACAAGAAACATAAGAGTACAAGGACACACATACTAGTATGTGGGGAGGAGGGGTACTGTAAGTCTGTGCCAGTTTTCTTCTAAGAGCTTTACTTTTTCTTAGTGAATTAACAAAGTGGGTCATCAGTAGAAAGTGTGAATCAAAGAGATGAAGAAATCATAGAGAATGAATGACTAGAAAAACTTAGTAAGTACGATTGGGAGACAGCATTAGCAGGCTACTTGAAATTCATGGTCATGACGATAAAGCAAGACCCATTAGCGTGGTTCTTCTCTGGCCACACTTAGTTTGAGGGACAAAGCAGGCAGAAGGTGGATATAATCAAACTTGGGGTTTCACCTTGAGAGTTCAGCCAGATAAGAGGGGACAAGTATATAAAAAATATGTTGGTTAAGATAAAAGGCCTTGGCCAACAGACACATGAAAAAGTGCTCCACATCACTCAGCATCAGGGAAATACAAATCAAAACCACAATGAGGTATCACCTCACACCAGTCAGAATGGCTAAAATTAACAAGTCAGGAAATGACGGATGCTGGCGAGGATGCAGAGAAAGGGAAACCTTCCTACACTGTTGGTGGGAATGCAAGCTGGTGCAACCACTCTGGAAAACAGCATGGAGGTTCCTCAAAAGGTTGAAAATAGAACTACCCTATGACCCAGGAATTGCACTACTGGGTATTTACCCTAAAGATATAAACGTAGTGATCCAAAGGGGCACGTGCACCCGAATGTTTATAGCAGCAATGTCTACAATAGCCAAACTATGGAAAGAACCTAGATGTCAATCAACAGATGAATGGTTAAAGATGTGGTATATATACACGATGGAATACTATGCAGCCATCAAAAGAAATGAAATCTTGCCATTTGCGATGATGTGGATGGAACTAGAGGGTATCATGCTTAGCGAAATAAGTCAATTGGAGAAAGACAACTATCATATAATCTCCCTGATATGAGGAAGTGGAGATGCAACATGGGGGGGTTAAGGGGGTAGGAGAAGAATAAATGAAAAAAGATGGGATTGGGAGGGAGAAAAACCATAAGTGACCCTTAATCTCACAAAACAAACTGAGGGTTGCTCGGGGGAGGGGGGTTGAAAGAGGGGAGTGGGGAGGGTATGTGCTATGGAGAGTGCTGTGAAGTGTGTAAACCTGGCGATTCATAGACCTGTACCCCTGGAGATAAAAATACATCATGTGTTTATAAAAAAAAAAAAAAAGATAAAAGGTCTTGCTGTGTAAGGAGGAACAGCATAAAGACAGATATCAAAAACTACTGAGATTGGAGTATTGGACAAAATGAGCTGGAAACATAAGGGGAGACCGCTCCCAGAATGGGATGCATGAAATAGGGTTTACAGAGGGACTACAGTTACTGAGGAATAATAATAAAGTTTGTGTAATGACAATGGGAACCTCAGGAAGGGTGCAGGTCACAATCTCCAGATTTTTTTTCTCCAAGTCTCATGAGGAAGGGAAAGGCAAATCAAACAGGACAGATGGCATTACATGAAACGTAACAACAAAAATTTGGTATATAGAAAGCATATGGCTCAGAGGGAAAAAATGGACTACAGAACAATTAGCAAGAAAAGAAAGCAAAGTTAAAAAAAAAAAGAGTATGGACAAGAGGAGTACCTAAAACACAGGAATACCAAAATGTTGGATGCAAAGGTTGAAAATATACACAATGCCAACCTAATCCAGAAAGAAAGTTGATACAGCAGTATTAATATCAAACAAAGTAGACTTTAAGTTGAAAACCATTTCTAGAGACAGAGAACTCCTTGACAATAAAAAAATCAGTTTTTCAGGAAGATGCCACAATTCTAAACTTGTATGGACCAAATAACTTAACCTGAAATAATACAAATTTTAAAATGACAGATCATAGAAATAAATGAATTCATATTCTTAGTAGAAGATTTTAACACAATTCTCTCAACAACTGATAGAAGAAATAGACCAAAAAAAAAAAGAAAAAAAAAAAGAAGGATTCTGAATATTTGAATAGCAGGCTTAACAAACTTGGCCTAATTGACATATATAAAACCCTACACCCAGTAACTCTAGAAGAGATGATCTTAACAAATACATATAAAACATTTATCAAAATTAAACAATGAATCTTGGAATACTGAAAAAATAAAATTAAATAAAAAAAATAAACAGACTTATTTCTCCCTTAAGAAAAAAAACCTAACCAAATGTGGGACATGCAGCATTCTCAATAAACTTCAAAGGACTGAAATCAGAGTATAATTTCTGATCATGGTGGAAATTAGTTATAAATAAGAACAAAAAGAAAACTTAACATCCATATGTTTGAAAATTATGCAATATATTTTTAACTAATTCAAAGAAAGTCATAGTAAAGCTCAGAAAATATTAACTACAAAATAATAAAAATACTCTTTATCAGCTAAATCTGTACATGGAAAGAAATTTATAGCTTTATTCACATATAATAGAAAACAAGAAGAGCTAAAAAATTAATGAATAAACAGAATGCCACTAGATCTTTGAGATGTCAATGGGTCACACTGAACCCTTTTATTGTTGCTATATTAATGATCCTGAACATTACAGAAAAGTTGGGTACGTTAACTATTCCCTTCAATTTAAATTATTTTACTCCCAATTTTCAAATAAAGTTAATCTGAAACCTTCATTCAGCAGCTACACATCTACCTGAATATGTATTTCAGTGCCTTTTAAGATATGTAAATGTCTTCCTATCCAATAAGTAAAAATCATTAGCAGAATTTTTTTTTAAAGATTTTATTTATTTATTTGACAGAGAGAGAGATCACAAGTAGGCAAAGAGACAGGCAGAGAGAGAGGCAGGCAGAGAGAGAGGAGGAAGCAGGCTCCCCGCAGAGCAGAGAGCCCAACGCGGGGCTTGATCCCAGGACCCTGAGATCATGACCTGAGCGGAAGGCAGCGGCTTAATCCACTGAGCCACCCAGGCGCCCGATTAGCAGAATTTTTAATTCTTTCCTTTTCTCCTGACTTATTGGAGAATACAATTCTTAATCTGATTAGATTGTGCAGATATCAAGGCTGTGTCTGAATCTATTCACCGCATACTGCTACAAGCAATTTGTTCAATGTGAGGAACTGAAATGCATCATGCACAACTGGTGTATTACATACCCATTTTATCTTTTTGTATAACATGTTATATTACCAGCATGCCGTGACACTTATTTCTTTAGTTCTTATTCCTCTAGGATAGCAATGAATAAAAGGAATGAAACCACTGGGTGGATGTTTGAGCACTGACCTCAAAACTAATCCCAGAAGTTGGGTGTCCACACCATGAAAAAATAAACACACCCAACACTGTTGACACTAATTGTGTCCTTCACTTGTGTCTTCTCAGAAGACAAGCCAAGAATGAAATTGCTATGAAGAACAAACTCCTTCTCATCACTGGGGGTGGCCTCTTCAATATAGGGTTGAAGTCTAGCCTGGTGTGGGATAAGAGTACAGGGCCAATGGCTGTAGTATTCCCAGCGTGTAGAGAAGGAGGGCAAGATAATATTCTGGGACATCTAACATCCATGACTCAGCAGCAAATCTGTTGCAAAAGTTAAAAGAAGGTAAAGTATGCCAAAAAAAAAAAATAGGCAAGGGGAAACTCAATAACATTATTCAGAATTTTCTTTTATGACATACTGTTATCAATATGTCATTTAATATAGCTTTAAAAACTATAGGATTTGTAAATTATTAACTTTTTGAGTATGTAGTCAGAATTGGACTACTGATTAGTAAAATGTGGCACTAGTCAGTCACCAGCAGGATAAGTCTGAGTAGCACACCCCTTTAATTCTCACATATTCTCCTATATCAGCTTAATTAGTAATAAAATTTATATTTAAATTTCCACACACCCAAGGTTAGCTTCATAGGTTTTTGACCAGAGCAATCACATGGGACCCCATGCTTTTAATTCTTAACTTGTTCTTCTGAAGAGGGATGTTATTTATTGAGTAGCTCCTCAAAACCCCAACACATTAACGCATATAAAGAGGGAAATTTTTTAATAATAAAAGGCAAAAAAATTATGGAATTGCATGACTGCATCACACAATTTAGAAAATAAATATATTAAATTACACTACTAGCAAAACTAAGAAAATATGATAAATATATGATTATAGCTAAACTTTAACATACTACTTTAGGATGGTTACTATAGCCAAAAAATTAAACAAAGACATAGAGAAATTGGTATCCTTCCAATAGAGATACCCATTTTTTAAATATATCCATAGAACATTTATAAAAATAAATTGTGCTTATTAGTCACAAAGAAGATTTTAAAATCTAAAAACTTGGAGATGTTATAGTTTATATTTGATTAGCATAATTCAATAAAATATAAAGAAACAATGAAACACTCTCCCACCAAAAATTGAGGTGAATTAAAAAATTAAATGGAGAAAAGGAATAATACAAATCCTACAGAAAAATCAAAATCCAGGAGACTTACTATCAATTCACAGATGTTGGAGTGCTTATGTACTAAGAATTGAAAAAGGAAAAAACCCACATTTTTTATAAAAGTGAACAATGGGTGTGAAGAAGGTAATTTTGGCACAGACTGAAATAAGGTGTTGATAACTGTAACAAAAATGTACCACTAAAAGACATTAAAAAGGGCAATATGTTTATTAACCAGTAGCAAATCCAAGTATCCCATAAATATGAGAAGATGCTCAAATTTACTAGTGAAAGTAATGAATATTTACTAGTGAAAGTAATGAATATTATTGCACACTACAAATATGCAATAAAAAGGGTTCTCTCAGAACTGCTGGTAGAAATATACATGGCTACTTCTTTTCTGAAAAGCTATCTGGAAACAGCTATAAAAATTGTTACAATAATGTATATTTCTAAATTTAATACTACTCCTGAGAATCTTTATCATATAAATTAAGCCAGTGGCACATAATGACATGTGTGTAAGGAAGTCTATTATAGCTTCATTAATAGTAGGCAGAGAATAAATGGAAACAGTGAATGACTAACAACTGTAGTATAAATTATGCCACATTCACACAACGCAATATTTATTTAAAAAAAAGTAAATCAGAGGGGTTCCTGGGTAGCTCAGTTGGTTAAGCAACCAGCTCTTGATCTCAGCTCAAGTCTTGATCTCAGAGCCATGAGCTCAAGACCTGCACTGGGCTTCATGTTTGGTGTGGAGCCTACTTAAATAAAAAAGGAGAAGTCAGAGCTAAATGGACTTAAAGTGTTATCTATGAGGGATTTGTGGTGTAAAATGGCTGGCTCAACAAGTATTCATTTTATAATAGTTTTTGTAAAAGGTAAATAAGAAGAAGAAATTATATGCATTCTATAGTAGATAAATGTCTGTATATGATTCTATGGCCATGGTGAAGAAGTAGAAGGATATATACTAAGATGTTGTGAATAAAATAATAGTATGCATGGGAAAAGGGGAGCAGGTTATTATTTTAAGGGGACAGGAGAACCAAAAATGAAAAACAAAAATTTTAAAAAGATTGTACTTAGGGGTGCCAGGGTGGCTCAGGCAGTTCGGCATCTAAGTTTTGGTTTCCCCTCTGGTCATGATCTCAGAGTCCTGGGATTAGCCCAGTGTTGGGTTCCTTGCTCAGTGCAGAGTCTGCCTGGGATTCTCTCTCTTCCTCTCCTCCTCCCACCACCTGCATGCTCTCTCTCCAAATAGATAGATAAATATAGCTTGATATCCAGAATTGTGATGCCATCACCTTTGTTTTCTTTCTCAACATTCCTTTGACTATTTGGGGTCTCTTCTAGTTCCATACCAGTTTTAGGATTCTTTGTTTCAACTCTTTGAAAAAAGTTGGTGGTTTTTTGTTAGGGATTGCACTGAATGTATAGATTGCTCTAGGTAGCATAGAGATTTTAACAATATTTGTTCTTCCAATCCATGAGCACAGAACATTTTCCTCAATTTCTTTCATGAGTGTTCTATAGTTTTCTGAGTACAGACCCTTTGCCTCTTTGGTTAGGTTTATTCCTAGGTATCTTATGGTTTGGAGTGCAATTGTGAATGGGACTGACTCCTTAATTTCTCTTTCTTCTGTATCACTGTTAGTTTAAAGAACTGCAACTTTTTTTTGTGCACTGATTTTATATCCTGGTACTTCGGTACAGTATTCCTGTATGAGTTCTAGCAATTTTGGGGTGGAGTCTTTTGGGTTTTCCACAGACAGTATCATGTCATCTGTGAAGAGTTAGAGTTTGACTCTTCTTTGCCAGTTTGAATGCCTTTTATTTCTTTTGTTGTCTGATTGCTGAGGCTAGGACTTCTAGTACTATGTTGAACAACAGTGGTGAGAATGGACATCCCTTGTGTGTTCTAGGGGGAAAGCTCTCAGTTTTTACCCATTGAGAATGATATTTGCTGTGGGCTTTTCTTTTCTCTTTTCTTTTTTTTTTTTTTAGATTTTATTTATGTATTTCAGAGAGAGTGAGAGAGTGAGCATACAAGAAGGGGAAGGAAAAGAGGGAAGCAGACTCCCCTGCTGAGCAGGCAGCCTGATGCAGGCTGGATCCCAGGACCTTGCAATCATGACCTGAGCTGAAGGCAGACACTTAACCGAATGAGCCACCCATTCACCCCCACTGCGGGCTTTTCATAGATCATTTTGATGATACTGAGGTATGTACTCTCTATCCCTACACTGTGAATAGTTTTTATCAAGAAAGGATTCTGTACTTTGTCAAATGTTTTTTTCTGCATCTATTAAGAGGATCATATGGTTCTAGTCCTTTCTTTTATTAATGTAGTGTATCACATTGACTGATTTGCAATTGTTGAACCACCCTTGCAACCCAGGAATAAATCCTACTTGGTCATGGTGAATAATCCTTTTAATGTAATAGTGGATCCTACCAGTTAGTATTTTCTAAGAATTGCTGCACCCATGTTCATCATGGATATTGGTCTGTAATTCTCCTTTTTGGTGGGGTCTTTGTCTGGTTTTTGGGATCAAGGTAATGCTGGCCTCATAGAAAGAGTCTGGAAGCTTCCTTCCATTTCTGCTTTTTTGAAACAACTTCAGAAGAATAGGTAAGAATTTTTCTTTAAGTATTTGGTAGAATTCCCCTGGGAAACTCTCTGGCCCTGGACTCTTGTTTGTTGGGAGGTTTTTGATTACTGTTCAATTTCCTTCCTGGCTATTGGTCTGTTCAGGTTTTCTATTTCTTCCTCTTTCAGTTTTGGTAGTTTATATGTCTTTAGGAACACATCTATTTCTTCTAGATTGCCTAAGTTGTTGGCATATAGTTGCTCATAGTATGTTTTTATAATTGTATTTCTTTGGTGTCAGTTGTGATCTCTCCTCTTTCACTCATGATTTTACTTATTTAGGTCCTTTCTGTTTTCTTTTTGATAAGTCTGGCCAGGGGTTTATCGATCTTATTAATTCTTTCAAAGAATCAGCTCCTAGTTTCGTTGACCTGTTCTACTGTTCTTTTGGTTTCTGCTTCATTGATTTCTGCTCAAATCTTAACTAATTCTCTTCTCCTGTTGAGTTTAGGTTTTATTTGCTGTTCTTTTTCCAGCTCTCCTTTAGGTGTAAGGTTAATTTGTGTATTTGAAACTTTTCTTCTTTCTTGGGAAAGGCTTGTATTGCTATGTACTTCCCTCTTAGGACCACCTTTGCTGCAACCCAATGGTTCTGAAAAGTTGTGTTTTTATTTTCATTTGCTTCCACAAATTCTTTAAATTCTTCTTTAATTTCCTGGTTGACCCATTCATTCTTCATTCAGTAGGATGCTTTTTAACCTCCGTGTATTTGAATTCTTTCCAAATTTCTTCTTATGATTGAGTTCAAGTTTCAAAGCATTGTAGTCTGAAAATATGCAGGGAATGATCCCAATCTTTTGATACTGCTTGAGACCCGATTTGTGACCCAGTAGGTGATCTATTCTGGAGAATATTCCATGTACACTCAAGAAGAATGTGTATTTTTTGCTTTAGTATGGAATGCTCTGAATATATCTGTGAAGTCCATCTAGTCCAGTGTGTAATTCAAAGCCCTTATTTCCTTGTTGATCTTCTGCTTAGACAATCTGTTCACTGTAGTGAGTGGGGTGTTAAAGTCTACTATTATTGTATTATTATCAATTGTTTAATTTTGTTATTAATTGGTTTATATAATCGGTTGCTCCCATGTTAGGGGCATAAATATTTACAATTGTTAGCTCTTCTTGTTGGATAGATCCTTTAATTATGATGTAGTGTTCCTTCTCATCTCTTATTACAGTCTTTGGTTTAAGATCTAATTTGTCTGATAAAGGATTGCTACCCCAGCTTTCCTTTGATGTCCACTGGCATGATAAATGGTTTTCCACCCCCTTACTTTTAATCTAAACATGTCTTTGGGTGGAAAATGAATTTCTTGCAGACAGCATATCAATGTAATCATCAAAACAGTATGGTACTGGCCAAAAAAACAGACACATAGATCAATGGAACAGAATAGGGGATCCAGAAAAGGACCCTCAACTCTATGGTCAACTAATCTTTGGCAAAGCAGGAAAGAATGTCCAATAGAAAAAAGATAGTCTCTTCAACAAATGGCATTGGGAAAATTGGACAGCCACATGCAGAAAAGTGAAATTGGACCATTTTCTTATACCAAACACAAAGATAAACTCGAAATGGATGAAAGACTTAAATTTGAGACAGGAATCCATCAAAATCCTGGAGAAGACCACAGGCAGCAACCTCTCTGACCTTGGCTACAGGAACTTCCTGCTAGACATATCTCCAAAGGCGAGAAAAACAAAGGCAAAATGAACTATTGGGACTTCATCCAGATCAGAAGCTTCTGCACAGCAAAGGAAACAGTCAACAAAACCAAAAGACAACTGACAGAATGGGAGAAGATATTTGCAAATGACATATCAGATAAAAGGCTGGTATCTAAAATCTACAGAGAACTTATCAAACTCAACAACCAAAGAACAAATAATCCAATCAAGAAATGGGCAGAAGTCATAAACAGACATTTCTCCAAAGAAGACATCCAAATAGCCAACAGACAAATGAAAAAATGCTCAACATCACTTGACATCAGGGAAGTACAAATCAAAACCACAGTGAGGTGCCACCTCACACCAGTCAGAATGGCTAAAATTAACCAGTCAGGAAATGACAGGTGTTGGCAAGGATGAGGAGAAAGGGGAATTCTCCTACAATGTTGGTGAGAATGCAAGCTGGAATAACCACTCTGGAAAACAGTTTGGTGGTTCTTCAAAAAGTTGAAAATAGAGCTACCCTACAACCCAGGAATTGCACTACTGGGTATTTCCCCCAAGGACAGAAATGCAGTGATCCAAAGGGGCATCTGCACCCCAATGTTTATAGCAGCAATATTGACAACAGTCAAACTATGGAAAGAGCCCAAATGTCCATCGATAGATGAGTAAAGAAGATGTGGTATACATATATACAATGGAATACTACTCAGCCATCAAAAAATGGTATCTTGCCACTTGCAATGACGTGGATGGAACTAGAGGGTGTTACACTAAGGAAAATATGTCAATCAGAGAAGGACAATTATCATATGATCTTGCTGATATGTGGAATTTAAGAAACAAACACAGGATCATAGAGGAAGAGAGGAAAAAATAAAACAAGACAAAACCAGAGAGGGAGAAAAACCATAAAAGACTCTTAAGCATAGGAAACAAATTGAGGGTTGCTGGAGGGAAAGGAGTGGGGGATGGGGTAACTGAGTCATGGACATTAAGGAGAGCACATGATGTAATGATCACTGGGTATTATAAGACTGATGAATCACTGAACTCTGCCTCTGAAACTAATAATACTCAAATGTTAATTAATTGAATTAAAAAAATAAACAAAATGATCTTGAAGTGTCAAGGAAAACAGTGACAGTATTTGTTGCCAATGATAAAATTTAAGCTTTCAGATAAAATTAGAATATTGGAAAACTTGTATCTGCAACTGTGAGCCTGACAACCTCCCAGTACTCACTTTTCTGATAAAATAAGTAGTAATATTAACAAAAATTATTCTTTAAAATTATATAATAAAATGTGTTAATAATTTAAAAATAAATTAAAAAAAACTTTTAAAAAGATTGTATTTAAAATAACCAGCACTTGTAATATATTCTATATGATGCATTTATATAAAATCATTACCATGTTTAACAACAACAACAACCCCAGTGCCTATTGTCCATGTACAGGTCTTGCAGGAGAAATTCCAGCTGTAGGCAAAACATGGCATTTGGTCCATCTGAGAACAATCCCAACTCCTTGTTCTAGTCCTGGCCTCATTTCTGCCTCATTTCATTTTTCTGAGTTTTGAGTTCCAACACAATGTGGTTTAAATTTCCACAAATGGGTAGGAAATGGGAGTACCTCCAGGAGGGTAGTGTGTGAATTCAAAAAGGCATTAAATGCTTAACGGTATGAAGTTTCCTTTTTGGGGTAAAGAAAACGTTCTGGAACTATACAGAGGTGACAACTGAACAATACTGTAAATGTACTAAATGCCACTAAATTGTACACTTTAAAAAGGCTTATTTTATGTAAGATAAATATTTATCTTAATAAAAAGGCATAAAGAATGTTATGGACAAATACATTTTGGGATACTATTTCTGAATTTAACTCAAAATTCATAGTCATTTGGAAGCTTATTCCAGATATATGTAGACAGGTATGAGATCATCTAATCTAATTATTTTCTAATTTACCTTTGAAATTTAGTTCTTGAATCTTTCAAAGATACTAGCTCACCTTCATGGCACAAAATGTAGCCAAGTGACTAGAAGACACATAATTATCCCTGCAGTGTTAATGTATTTAGCTGACAGATCCCCAGTATTCAAGAATTCTACATCCTCTGCCCATATAAACTCCTCACTCATCTTTTTCTGAAAAGCATGCCTTAGCACAAGTGCCCTGAACCCACAAACAGCTCTCCTGGTCCATGGGTCTTGTAGTTCAAGTCCTATGTCTTAACACTCCTGATAACACACACAAAAACCTATGGGAATTAAGTACAGACTTTGGAGGTGGGAGGGTGGAAAGAGAGTTCATACCCAAGAAAGGGCTACTGATGCTTGCTCAAAATGACCATGCTCCTACTTTATTAGGGAATAAACTGTTCAAAAAAAAGCCTGTAGAAATTTATGCTCAGAACTGACATTCTTACATCTACATAGACTCCTCATTATTGTGTGTGTGTTTACTGAAGTATAGTACACATACAATATTTTATTAGTTTCAGGTGTACAACATAGTGATTTGACAATTCTATGCATTATGCTATGTTCATGATTAAGTGTAGTCACCTTCTATCACCATATGATTCTATTACAGTATTATTGGCTATATTTCCTATGCTGTACTTTACCTCTCTGTGTCTTATTTATTTTACAATTGAAAGTTTTACCTCTTAATCCCATTCTCTTATTTTGTCCATCCTTCTACCTCTATCTCCCCTCCAAACCACCAGTTTTTTCTCTGTATTTACAAGTCTTTTTCTGTTTTGTTTTCTTAGATTCTATCTAAATATGAAATCATATAGAATTTGTCTTTCTCTCACTTATTTCACCAAGTATAATACCATTTATGTCTATCCATGTTGTCACAAATGGCAAAATTTCATTCATTTTTATGCCAGAATCATATTCCATTGTATATATATACACCACATCTTGTTCATCCATTCTTGTATCAGCGGGCTTCTGGGTTGTTTCCATATCTTGGCTACTGTAATAATGCTGTGATGAACACAGGGGTGCATGTGTCTTTTTTACGTTTTGTGTGAATTAGCGTTTTGTTTTCTTCAGGTAAATACCCAGAAGTAGAAATGCTGGATCATGCCGTATTTCTATTTTTAATTTTTTGAGAACCTCCATACTATTTTCCATAATGTCTGCACCTATTTACATTCCCACTACTAGTGCATGAGGGTTCCTTTTTCTCCACATCCTTGACAACACCTATTATTTTCTTTTTGTTACCAACCATTCTGACAGGTATTAGGTGACATCTCACTGTGGTTTGGACTTGCATTTTCCTAATGATTAGTGATGCTGAGCATCTTTATAGTACCTGATGGCCATCTGTATGTCTTCATTGGAGAAAAGGTCCATCCAGCTTCTTTGCCCATCTTTAAATTGGATTATTTGGGTTTTTTGGGTGTTCAGCTGTAGAGGTTTTTTTTCTTAATATACATTTTGGATATTAACCCTTTACTATATATATATATATAAATACATATTTTATATATATATATAAGATTATATACATCATTTATAAATGTGTCCTCCTATTCAGTAAGTTCCTTTTCATTTTGTTGATAGTTTCTTTCCCTGTGCAAAATCTTTTTAATTTGAGGTAGTTCCAATTGTTTATTTTTTTGCTTCTGTTGCCCTTGTCTGAGGAGACAGATCCAAAAGGAAAAAAAAATATATATATATACACATATATATATATACATACACACATATCGCTAAGACCAATAGCCAAGAGTTTACTGCCTTTATTTTCTTTAAGGAGTTTAATGGTTTCATATCTTACATGTAGGCCTTTAATCCATTTTGTGTTCATTTCTGTATGGTGTTAAGAAAGTGGTCTTGTTTCATTCTTTTGCATGTATTGTCCAAAACTGGATACCTACTTTTATTTATTGAAAAGAACTGTCTTTTCCCCATTGTATATTTTTGCCTCCTTTGTTGTAAGTTAATTGACTACAGAAGTATAGGTTTATTTCTGGACTCCATTTTATTACACTGAGATCTCTATTTTTGTGCCAAACACAAAACGGGGTATCATCCCATTTGGATTACTATAGCTTTGCAGTATAGTTTGAAATCTGGGAGTGTGATACCTCCAGCTTAGTTTTTCTTTCTCAGGACGGGTTTGGATATTTGAGGTCTTCTGTGGTTCCATGCAAACTTCAGAAATATTTGTTCTAGTTCCATGAAAAATGCTATTCATATTTTGACAGGGATTGCACTGAATCTATAGATTGCTTTGAGCAGTATGGACATTTTTTTTTAAAAGATTTTATTTATTTGAGAGAGAGACAGTGAGAGAGAGCATGAGAGGGGAGAAAGTCAGAGGGAGAAGCAGACTCTCCAAGGAGCAGGGAGCCCGATGCGGGACTCGATCCCAGGACTCTGGGATCATGACCTGAGCTGAAGGCAGTTGCTTAACCAACTGAGCCACCCAGGCGCCCCGAGCAGTATGGACATTTTAACAATATTAATTATTCCAATCCATGAACACAAAATATCTTTCCATTTATTTGTGTCATGTTCAATTTCTTTCATCAGTGTCTTATGGTTTTCAGGGTACAGGTTTTTCACCTCCTTGGTTAAATTCATTTCAAGCTATTTTATTCTTTTAGATTCAATTATAAATGGGATTTTCTTCTTAATTTCTTTTTCTACTGGTTCATTATTATTGTATATGATTACAACAGATTTCTATATATTAATTTTATATCCTTCAGTTGTACCAAATTCATTTATTATTCAAATAATTATTTACTAGAGGCTTCAGGGCTTTTATATATAGTATTATGTCATCTGCAAATAGCAATGGTTTTACTTTTTCTTGTCTGACTCCAGGACTTTGTTGAATAAAAGTGGCAAGAGTGGGCATCCTTGTCTTGTTCCTGACATTAGAGGAAAAGCTTTTGGCTTTTCTTCATTGAGTATAATGTTAGTCGTGGGTTTGTCATATATGGCCTATATTATGTTGAAGTATGCTTCCTCTGTATCCAGTTTGTTACTTAGCTCACCTTCTTAAACCAACAGCCAGATAAAATGGATAAGTGCACCTCAGTCTCAGAATAGTCCCTTCAGGGGCACCTGCGTGGTAAAGCCTCTGCCTTCGGCTCAGGTCATGATCTCAGGGTCCTGGGATCGAGCCCCACATCAGGCTCTCTGCTCAGCGGGGAGCCCCCCCACCCTGTCAAATAAATAAATAAAATATTTGAAAAAAAGAGAATAGTATCTTCAGCATTCCTCACCTCCATGCCAACTGGATATTGCTTCCTCCTACACTGCATTAACTTAAAATAAATCCACGTACTCCTACACAAACACTACAATAGCCATAGCCATCATAATACTTCCTGGCTTTCACTCTACCCCACTGCCTTGAACACAGATGATTTTCCTGGGAAATATTTTTTACATGTCAACTTATTACATGTAGTAACTTTTTTCAGCAAGAAAATATATCTTGTGTGAGCCAATTTAAAGGAAATTTTAGTGTAAATGGAAAATTGATCCAAAAAGTCCAATGTGGATTCTTAGACTTTCTTTTTCCTAATGTTTTTACCCTTTTGAGCTTCCTAATACATTTTGATTCCATTAGCTAATATCCTTTCTTTGCATATTTGTAACATCCTGGTTTCTATTTTTTCCCATTCATTCTATTCCAGCCAATCCTATATCTAATATATTATTTGGCTTCCCTATTCTTTTATCTAGAGTGCTTCTGGAAAAAGTAACACAAAACCACA
Source organism: Meles meles (assembly GCF_922984935.1). Classification (NCBI taxonomy): domain Eukaryota; kingdom Metazoa; phylum Chordata; class Mammalia; order Carnivora; family Mustelidae; genus Meles; species Meles meles. The sequence continues at coordinate 121,227,818 of NC_060067.1, read as the reverse complement.
GATTGGTATCATTATAATTAATGAGTCTATGTTAACCACCTGTCCATTGTTAGAACTGGAATTGGCTTCTTGGCAAATAAGGTACATTTAAGCTGAGGTTAAGGAAAAGCAGAAACTTGTGGAGGAACAATCTTGTGGAGGAAGCCTATTTGCAGAGAGAACAGAACAGACAGGCAAGGGAGATCACATAGAAAGAGAGATGTTGACTGAGTCAAAGGCAGAGGGGGCTGCCTGACATTTCAGTTTTACTATGTTGCCCTACATCTCCCATTTTTTGAGGTACCATGAGAAGATTTTTACCTGAGAAGACTTATCCTCAAAATACATGACTCCTTATAAAATACGGACCTAACTTTACAAATACTTTGGTTTCTATACCTGCCAGACTGATTGCACCCAAGTTCGTTCTGCTGGGCAATATGGTTTCCATTGGCCAACACTTTCTCAACTAGCCCATGTATTTGCATTATGATATAACTTTTTAAATGTGTCTATTAGTATTTTCTCATTAGATTGCAAGTTCTAAATTGCATCTTTCATTTCTTTTTAGGCTGGTAAATGTATAGTCTAGAGCTCTATGACCATATTCATAGTAGATGATCTTTTGATATTTCCTGAATAAATAAATAAATGACTCACTCATTATTAGTCTTCAGAAAGATGATAATAGCAAAAAGCTCTACAGTCTTAGTACTCAGAAAGGATAAGAAATGAGAGAGGAAGAAACACAAATGAATAAAAATGAAAGAAATTACTTCCACCAAGATTCCAAAGGAGGAATGAGAGGATAAGCCAACAGACTGAGTCATTCCTGAGGCCAAAGCATGAGACAGGAAGGAATAGTCTTCTAGCACTCTAGGTCTCTGCATTTAATATCCCCTTCTGACCTGCCATTGACATTCAAAGGGTACCAAAATAAAAGTGAGCAGAAATATCTAATTATATTTACATTTTAAAGGGAGGGGAAAATATATTTGCAGAACTGAACATTGTTTTACCAGTAACCTTACTACCTGCAATCTAAAAGACATCATCACCTTAGTTTATTTTGTTTTGTTTGCTCTTCTTATTTCTGGAATTGTGGTTTCTCTCTAGAATAACTCCAGAGTGGAAATATGTGAATACTCCTGAGTTATTAAAATAACCACGAGTCTTCACATTCAAATGTGGCAAATATAAAAGGTAACTACGTTAGTACACTATGAACATAATATTTGGAGCAGAAAATAAGAGGAAAGAAGCCTCTACACACTTGTAAGAAATGCCTAAAAGTGATCCAACCTTCTGCTCTTTAAAGTTTGGGCATCTAAAGAGAAACATCATGGGGTCACAACTTCATTTGCTTAAATATATGGTTTTAAAACACAAAGCTATTCATTTACAGTTTTCTGCTTAAATTTCCAACCACATTTTTAAGCACAAAACTTAGTGGTTCATGAGTTAACAAGATGCCACCAAAGAAAACATTGCTTCATGGGGTGTTGCTTCTGAGATCCTTGGAAACATCAGAATGTAGTGGTCCCCCTCTTCCCACAAAGTGACCCTTTAAATTTGAAAGTCATTGGTTTGCTAATGGTTGGTTTCAAGCTGCAGTGTTCCACAAACTGTTTTGTTCTTACTCTATGGTCTGGGAATGATATGCCTCAAGGAATGGTGGCTGATATTCTTCTCATTTTCCTCCCTAATTTTCTCACTAAAATGTTTAATTAGTGAAAAGACAACATATATATAGATATAATAAAACAGTAGAGGAAGAACTGTTTTAAATATATGCACAACATGTTATATTTAGATATACACACACATATATTTAAAGGATACTTTAAATCATACATATGTGATTCAGAAAACTATACTATTACATTTCCCCAGAGCATGATGAAAGGGAAATGATACATGAACAACAAATTCTTTGAGATGTTCCAAGATAAAAGGAATATATTATGCAAAAATTATAAAAGGTATAAGATACCAGAAGTTAAATGTAGTAAAGACTTACAATAACAGACACTATCCATTCATTTCTCATAACGACTTTAAAAATAGGTGTCAAAATCCCCATATTAAAAATATGGAAGCTGAGGACCAAAGAAGCTAAAATGAATTTTAATTCTAATAAAAGATGTATGAAGAGTTATTTCATCAATTTCTAAATTAACTATTTTCTCTTACAATATTATTTAAAGGTGACAATGTAGTGAAAATCAGTGACATAGTATTTTGAGCAAGAGTAATACTCTGTAGTCAATTTTGGTTTCAAAATTCCTTAATAGGAAGTACCAAACCAGGAGTTAATGCAGGCTGAAAAGAAAGGTCCTGGAATCAGAAGAACAAAGGAAGAGATACTCCAAAGAGGTATAGAACTATGAAAAATAAATATCACAAATTATGTGTGAGAATAAATGTTTTATAGAGTCATTCAGTAAATCATGTTCTAAATAAAAATAATTAAATACAAAAGTTATTTAATTTAATGTAAGAATATTTTTTATATTTTTTAAGATTTTATTTATTTATTTGACAGAAAGAGAATGAGAGAGAGAGAGAGCACACACAAGCAGGGGGAGCAGTAGGCAGAGGGAGAGGGAGAAGCAAGTCGAAACCAGGGCCCTGGGATTATGACTCAAACCAAAAGCAGACACTTAACTAACTGAGCCCCCCAGGCACCCTAGAATAGTATTATTAGATTGAAAGATATACATATATTTTTTAAACATTTATTTTAGAGAGAGAGAGAGAGCCCATGAGCATGAGTGGGAGGGACAGAATGAGGAGAGAAAATTTCAAGCAGACTCCATGCTCAACATGGAACCTCGGGCTGGAGTCACTCTCACAATCTTGAGATCATGACCTGAGCTGAAATCAAGAGGATGCTTTATCAGCTGCACCACCCAGGAGTCCCGTATTACATTTAATGCAAGAGACCAATTAACAAGTGCTATCGGTAATAACTGGTCACCTAGATAAATGACAATGTAAGTTATTAGAGAACAAAAATTCTTAGTTACACCTGAAATGCTTTATACATTTCCTATGCTAGCAAAGTTAAAAAAAGAAGTGAGATCTTCATTTTTATCCAAATTTGCAGCAGATATATTGCCAACTGCAAATTATAATTCCATCAGTGTTTGTTAGATCTTTCATATTTCAACATTCACTGGGTAAAAATGAAAAATTCACTTAACTGAGTTTTAATGGAAGCAACTGAAAAGCTTCTATCTAACTTTCAATTGAATGTGATTAATCTATAATGTAATGGATTCTCTGAGCCACCTCTAACTCAACACAAAAGAAAAGCCTGTTGGGTAAGTGAAAAAGCTAATCTAGTTTTTCCTGTTCCTACTGAACTTCAAGCAGAATGAGAGAACCAAGGGCAACTTTTTCTCCACCTATCTGGAGTTAATAATTTGAGGACAAATTTGAATTACTCTTTGGAACCAATTCACAGAATTACTACCAACAGGAGAGATAATCAATATTAGCAAGATGAGATCATCATCAGTGATGAATTCTAACCTCATCTACTTTTTAAGGTCTTTGAGTAAAGCACGGCTCTTAGAGGACTGAAATGAAAAATAAAGAGAAAGTGAAAGAGAAGGAGACGGTCACTACCCTCAATCCTTTCATTAATTTGCTTACCATACAAAGAAATAAGTAGATATGACTGACAAATGTTATCTGTGAATGCTTTGATTTTGTTCTTGTTATATTGTTTTGTTTTGGTTTGCCCCTTAATGTCATGGCTTTATGTGACTATTAGTTGAATATCTGTGCATTCACAGTTCTGGGTCATAGAACCTTAATTAAGATTACTAGGGTAATATTGTTCCTTATGATTTTATATCTGTTGATGATTTAAAACAAAAACAAAAGAAAATAAACAGATTTGTCTGTTAATACCTGATTTTAAAAAGTCTATAATGTAATGCAGGCTAAAAGGCAAATATCAAAGTTCTAACCTAATAGAATTCTATAAATGTCTTCCAAATGGGCAAATATGCTCAATTAGAATAACATGCTAACAGACTGATATCAGTATTAGGAGAACCTGTCTGTGTGAAAAGACATTTTCAAAGATAAAAAAAATGCAAAATCTCATTTCATTAACTGATGTATCTTTGCAATCAATTTCAATGAGAGAGAACACTAATACTGAACATTTTACAACATTTAAAGGAAATATGCATAATCTCTATTTCAAAAAAGAAAAAAGACTTAATTGACATTGATGTGGATTTCTAATTTCTTATCCAATTTGAAATTTTTGTTCTTTAATTATAGTATTTGGTGTAGCTTGAACTCTCAGCCAGTCAACCTAGTGAGTAGCTCTACCCACCAGTGTGCCATTAGACAGTGGGCATTACAGTGAGCTGGGCTAGGGCCAGCCAATCACCAGCACACCCAAAACAGTAATAGCTAGTCACAACAGGAGGGTACATACAGCCTACAAAGGGTATATCCCTGAATTGCCTGGTTCTGGTGATCAAGGGAATTGTACCTCTGGGCCCCACAGAATATCCTCTACATTAGGTCACTACCTTTAAAATCAGGAGATGTAGCTGAACCTACCTAATACATAGAAACAAATATAGAAGAGTCACACAAAATGAGGAGACAGAGGAACATATGCCAAATGACAAAACTTCAGAAAAAGAACCAAACAAAATGGAGATACACAATCTACTTGACAAAGAGTTTGAAATAATGGTTATAAAGACACTCACTGAACTTGGAAAAAGAGTGGATGAACACAGTGAGATCTTCAGCAAAGAGACAGAAAATATAAAAAAGAACCAATCAGTAACTGAAATGAAAAATACACTAGAGAAAATCAACAACAGATTAAAAGATGCAGAAGAACAGATCAATGATTTGGAAGACAGAGTAATGGAAATTAAGCTGGACAGCAAAAAGAAAAAAGAATTTCTAAAAGTGAAGACAGGCTAAGGGACCACTGGAACAACAAGAATACTAATATTTGCATTACAGAGTTCTCAGAAGGAAAAAAGATAGAGAAAGGGGCAGAAAACTTCTTTGAAGAAAGAAGTCCTGAAAACTTCCCTAACCTAAGGAGTGAAAAAGACATTCAGGTCCAGGAAGCATAGAAAGTCCCAAACAAGATGAATCCAAAAAAGCCCATACCAAGACAACATACTAATTAAAATGTCCAAAATTACAAATAGAGAATCTTAAAAGCAGCAAGATAAAAGCAAATATTTATACAGAAGGGAACATCCATAAGACTATTGGCTTAATTTTCAGCAAAACTTTGCAGACCAGAACACAGTAGCATTATATATTCAAACTGTCAGAAGAAAAAAAAAAAAAACTAATTACAAGAATACCCAGCAAGGTTATCATTCAGAATTGAAAGAGAGATAAATAGTTTCCTAGACAAACAAAAGTTAAAGGAGTTCATCACTATGAATTAGGCCTTACAAGAAATGTTAAAGGGACTTTTTTAAGTGGAAAAGAAGAGGACATACCTAGAAGTAAGAAAATTATGAAAGAAAACACTTCACTGGTAAAAGCAAACATAGTGAAGGTAGCAGATCAGTCACTTATGAAACTAGTATGAAGGCTAAAAGACAAAAGTAGTAACTCAACTCTACCTACAATAAGTTTAGGATTCACAAAATGAAGAGATGGAAAACATGACATCAAATACATAACACTTGGGGGGAAGTAAAAATACAGGGCTTTTACAATGTGCTCAAACTTAAGTGACCATGGACTTAAAATGGAGTGCTATATATATATAGAATGTTATAAATGAACCTTATGGTAACCAGAACCAAAAATCTATAATAGGTACATAAAAAGTAAAGGAAAAGGAATCCATGCATAACACTAAGAAAGTCATCAATCACAGGGAGAGAACAAGAGAAGAAAACAGAAAAGAACTATAAAAACAACCAGAAAACAATTAACAAAATGACAATAAATACATACCTAGAAATAATTACTTTAAATGTAAAGAGACTAAATGCCTTAATCAAAAAATATTCAATGCAAGCAGAAAGAGAAAAAAAAAACTGGTGTAACAATACTCATATAAGACAAAATATGTTTTAAAACAGAGACTGGAAAGAAAACAAAGAAGGACATTATATAATAATAAAGGGATCAATCCACCAAAATCAAAATAACAATTGCCTCTGCACAACATAGAAGCACCTAAATATATAAAGTGTTAACAGACATAGTGAGAGAAATTGGCAGTAATACAATAATAGCAGACTTTAATACCCCACTTACATCAATGACTAGATCATCCAGACAGAAAACCAACAAAGAAACAGTGGCTCTGAACAACACATTAGACCAGGTATATTAACAGATACATAATACAGAATCTTCTTTAAAAACCAGCAGAATACACATTCTTTTGAAGTACACATGAACATTCTCCAGGACTGATCACACGAGGCTACAAAACAAGTCTCGATTAAAAGATTGAAATCATAACAGATAGGAGCATGAGAAGATGATGGAATAGGAGGATGCCAAGCTCACCTCATCCTGTGGAAAAACTAACCCAGAAAAGGAACCAAAGACTGAACAGAATAGACTCTCTATGGTTAATCATGGAGAGGAAGCCACACCAAAAGAACAATAGTAAGGGCAGGGAGATGGAGGGTAACCAAATTAACTTGTGAGACTAACCACAAAAAGGAGAATCACCACAAGCGTGGAAAATGGAGAGGAACAGACCCCGCACCAGGCACCCCAGACATGAGGGACCTGCACTGGGAAGACGAGTCCCCATAACATTCAGCTTTGAAAAACCAGAGGGCATTAACTTTGAGAGTCTTTATAGTCAGTTGGGCTTAACACCCAGAATTTTAAAAAATCAGTGGGCTTGACTCTAGGAGAGCCAGTGGGCTGCAGAAAATAGTCCCTGCCCTTAAAAAGACAGCATAACTAACAACTTCTCCAAGATACAGCATAGAAGCAGCAATTTAAAAAGCACCTGGGATAAGTGGGAAGGAGGTTAATTTCCTAATTTCAGAAACTGCAATGGAGGGGCAGAAAACTTTAGGACACTTCTTTAAGAATAAAAGAGCTGATGGGTGTGATTTCTTTACCCTGCCTCACCCCAGCCTAGATACTCAGACACCTGTGGGAATCAGAGCAAACACTTACCACCTCACATGCTGACACCATGCACCCTACGCCCTTGTTCTCCTGCAGACCCACCCCACCCAACCCAACTCACTCAGGAAGAGTCCATCTAAAGTGGCACCTGGGGCGCCTGGGTGGCTCAGTGGTTTAAGCTGCTGTCTTCGGCTCAGGTCATGATCCCAGGGTCCTGGGATCGAGTCCCACATCGGGCTCTCTGCTCAGCAGGGAGCCTGCTTCCCTCTCACTCTCTCTGTCTGCCTCTCTGCCTACTTATGATCTCTCTCTGTCAAATAAATAAATAAAATCTTTAAAAAAAAAATAAAGCGGCACCTGGTAGTACAAGAATCCAGACAGTGGCCAGAATCACTCCAAACTGACTCATGCCTTGGGGAGAGGGGAAGATAACCATACACACCAATGTAACTGCAGCCCCAGCAGTGAGCTGAGGATGGACATCTGAGATGACTACTGACCCTGCTCACTGACAAAAACCTTCCAGGGGGGGCATCACAAAGATAGATCCCTATAGATTAGAGTCACTGTAAACCCAAAAGACACTGGAAGCAGACATCTGTCCCTACTGCAGGCTATACCCACCAACAAGACTCTCAGAGGACAATGTAGGGAAAGCATCCTGCAGTTTGGTGTAACCACAGTTATAGCAAAGAGGCCAAGGGTAGGTATGTGGTCTGACCCAACAACAAGCTAAAGGTGGCCCCAGACTGGCCCTTTAATATCAAAGAGACCAAACACTGCCCACAACAGACAAAAAGAACTACTGCAACAGATTGTACTGAAGGCAAAAGTTACTCAACTGTCACGGCCAGCATGACAAATCGAACAGGAAACATGAGGGTAAGAGGATGGTGAAATAAAAAGACTTGAGAGACAAAGAGATGGGGGCAGGAGGAGCACTGAGGAGGATGTCCAACAGTGCTGACTTTATTCAGGGCAGTAAGGCATTATATAGCCAACAGTAACTATTTTCAGCTGGTTACAAAAGACTTTGCTACATGCACAAAAAACCTCCAGACTTCCCCATTACCTACTTCTCAAGGTCTAATTGCAGACCCTCTGGTTTCTTGTGAGAACTAGTGAGGAACGAACGAGGTGCACCTGCAGGCAATGCCTGATGTTAATACAATTGTCCCGTATTGATACAAGAAGTAACAGCAAACCTGAAAGTGATTTATGAGCTGTGCTGGGACAGCAAGGACCAGTTAAGTGTTTATGACCCCAACCAAATTGCTCTCATCTAACTAGTAAACATGTGGGAAGTCACGTTGGTGAATGCACAACACATAGCACAGACCCTTTCTCAGTGCTACTCAACTTTTCCATCCTAAGCCTTTTGTTAGGCTATTCGGACTTTAAAGGAGACATAAGTCAGGGCCAAGTTGGTCCTCGTCTCAAGCCTTATCGCGGCCTCCCACATCAACCACAACTGTAGGGTGCACAAAACACACACAAGAGACACCCTTGAACAGCATGGCTCTAATGGACAGAAAGACACTGTACTACAGGGTACCACAGGACCTCTTCTTCATAAGGTGTTACTTTCAAGATCAAGAGACACAGTGGACTTTCCTAATATGTAGAAAAAAGAGAGTTAGACAAAAGAGGAATATGTCCCAAATGAAAGAACAGGACAAAATCACAGCAAAAGAGCTAAATGAAATAGAGACAAACAACATGTCTGATAGAGAATTCAAAGTAATGGTCATAAAGATATTTTCAGGACTTGAGAAAAGAGTGGAGGATCTCAGCGAGACCTTCAATAAAGAGAAAATATATAGAAAGAATCAATTAGAAATGAAAAACTTAATAAATGAAATTCAAAATATATTGGAGGGAATAAATAGTAGAATAGAAGAATCAGAAGAATGAATCAGGAGGTTGGAAGACAGAGTAATGGAAAAACCCAACCTGAACAGGAAAAAGAATAAATAAATGTTGAGAATAGGTTAAGGGAACTCAGCAACACCATCAAGTGTAGTAACATTTGCATTATAGGGATCCCAAGAGAAACAAGAGAAAATGGGGGCAGAAAATTGATTTGAAGAGATAATACCTAAAAATTTCACAAGCCTGGGGAAGGAAACAGAGATCCAGATGTAGGAGGCACAGGGAACCCCCAAAAAAATCAACCCAAGGAGGTTCACATCAAAATACAATTACTAAAATGACAAAAATTAGTGTTAAAGAGAGGATTTCAAAAGCAGGAAGGGAAAAGAAAACAGTTAAATACAAGGGAAACCCCATAAGACTATCAGCTGAGTTTTCAACAGGAAAGAAGGATGTGAAATGATATATTCAAAGTGCTGAAAGGAAAACACCTGCAACCAAGAATACTGTATCCAGAAAGGCTACATTCAGAATAGAAAGATAGAATTTCCCAGACCAAAAAAAAAAAAAAGTTAAAAGAAAGTATCACTACAAACCAGCTTTACAAGAAACATTAAAGGAAATTCTTTGAGTGAAAGAAAAGGCCAGTGGGGTTCCACTGTGTAATGGTTAGCACTCTGGACTCTGAAAGAAAAGGCCATAGTCAGGGGCAAGAAAACTGGGAAAGGAAAAAAATTTCACAACTATATATAAACGTAACAAAAGTAGTAGATTAATCACTTTAAAAGCAGTACACAGGTTAAAGCACAAAAGCAGTAAAATAAATTATATTTATAAAAACCACTCAAGTGATTCACAAAAGGATGTAAAGAATAACTTGATATACATAAAACATGGGGGAGAGTAAAAATTTAATGTTTTTAAAATGGGTTTAAACTTAAGCAATCATCAACTTAATATAGACTGCTGGATGCATAAGATGTTATATACATAAACTTAATGGTAACCACAAATCAAAAAAACTAACAGATCATAAAAATAATGTAGAAAAATTTAAGTATATCACTAAAGAAAGCCATCAAACCACAAGGGAAGAGAACAAGAGAAAAAAGGAATGGAAAAGAAATGCAAAAACAACTGTAAAATAATTAACAAATGGCAATAAACATACCTATCAATAATTACTTTGAATGTAAACAGACTAAATGCTCTAACAAAAAGCACAGTATGACTGAATGAATAAAAAAAGCAAGGACCATCTATATGCTGGCTACAAGAGACTCACTTCACACCTAAAGACACATACAGACTGAAAATGAAGAAAAGGGAAAACATTTACCATGGAAACTGGAGTAGCAATATTCATACTAGAAAAAATAGACTTTTTATTTTAAAGATTTTATTTATTTATTTGACAGACAGAAACCACAAGTAGGCAGAGAAGCAGGCAGAGAGAGAGAGAGAGGAGGAAGCAGGCTCTCCGCTGAGCAGAGAGCCCAACTCGGGCCTCAATCCCAGGACCCTGGGATCATGACCCGAGCCGAAGGCAGAGGCTTAACCCACTGATCCACCCAGGCGCCCTTAGACTTTATTTTTTTATTTTTATTTTTTTAGAGAATTAGAAATATTTATTTTATTATTTAAGTATATTGATTTGCAGTCTTCTTTTTTTTTGTAGATTTTATTTATTTGATATATATAGAGAGATCACAAGTAGACAGAGAGGCAAGTAGAGAGAGAGGGGGAAGCAGGCTCCCTGCTGAGCACAGAGCCCAATGTGGGGCTCAATCCCAGGACCCTAAGATCATGACCTGAGCCGAAGGCAGACGCTTAACCCACTGAGCCACCCAGGCGCCCCTGATTTGCAGTCTTCTAATAACAAATAACTATTACAATATTACAAGCAGTGTACATTTCCTTTTGTAAAATACTGTATGTCCTTGTTGATTAGCCAATAATAAGAATGTGATATGGAGAGATGACAGAAAAAAATTCCTCTTTTCAAAGTACTTTTAAAATAGAATATTTTGTTGGACTCATGCTTCACAATCAATTTTTCCAAGATTTCCTTGTGAAACATATCTAAAGCTATAATTTGTTTTTAATAGAAAAATATTTTTATATGAAGACATGCATATTATTTGTGACTAACATATTTCCCTTCAACTGATAAAGCAATGGTATCTTTTGCTCTCAGAGAATGTGTCAAAAAGTAATTCACAGATTTTTAAGTATTTTTTTTTCATAACTTTCTTCACTTTAATATTTTAAGGGAATATTTTCAATATTTTTCAACCATATCCTACATTTGACTAAAATAAGTAACAATACTACTTGAGAGATCAATGTGCGTGGCTAGAATGGTAGTGTTAAAAATGAGGAACATGAAACTCAAATCTATTTTTTTAGGTTTGAGGACAAAATTTGTGTTAGTTTTGCCTGGCATATAGGTTTTGCAAAACCAATCTTTTTTTTTCTATTTTTTTTTTTTGGAAATGTTTATCTATTTATTTTTAATTTTTAATTAACATATAATGTATTATTACCCCAGGAGTACAGGTCTGTGAATTGCCAGGTTTACACACTTCACAGCACTCACCATAGCACATATCCTCACCAATGTCCATAACCCCACACCCTACCCGTACCCCCTACTCCCAGCAACCTCAGTTTGTTTTGTGAGATTAAGAGTCTCTTACTGTTTGTCTCCCGCCTAATCCCATCTTGTTTCATTTTTTTCCTTCCCTACACCCCAAACCCCCCACATTGCCTCTCAAATTCTTCATATCAGGGAGATCATATGATAATTGTTTTTCACTGATTGACTTATTTCACTCAGCATAATACCCTCTAGTTCCATCCACGTCATTGCAAATAGCAAGATTTCATTTCCTTTGATGGCTGCGTAGTAATCCATTATATATATACCACATCTTCTTTATCCATTCATCTGTTGATGGACATCTAGTTTCTTTCCATAGTTTGGCTATTGTAGACATTGCTGCTACAAACATTCGGGTCCATGTGCCCCTTCAGATCACTACATTTGTATCTTTAGGGTAAATATCCAGTACTACAATTGCTGGGTCATAGAGTTGCTCTATTTTTAACTTTCTGAGGAACTTCCATGCTATTTTCCAGAGTGGTTTCCAGCTTGCATTCCCACCAACAGTGTAGGAGGGTTCCCCTTCCTCCACATCCTCGCCAGCATCTGTCGTTATCTGACTTGTTAATTTTAGCCACTCTGACTGGTGTGAGGTGGTATTTCATTGTGGTTTTGATTTGTATTTCCCTGACGCTGAGTGATGTGGAGCACTTTTTCATGTGTCTTTTGGCCATCTGCATGTCTTCTTCGCAGAAATTTCCGTTCATGACTTCTGCCCATTTCTTGACTGATTATTTGTTCTTTGGGTGCTGAGTTTTATAAGTTCTTTATAGATTTTGGATACTAGCCCTTTATATGATATGCCATTTACAAATATCTTCTCCCATTCTGTCAGTTGTCTTTTGGTTTTGTTGACTGTTTCCTTTGCTGTGCAAAAGCTTCTGATCTGGATGAAGTCCCAATAGTTCATTTTTGCCCTTGCTTCCCTTGCCTTTGGCGATGTTTCTAGGAAGAAGTTGCTGTGGCTGAGGTCCAAGAGGTTGCTGCCCGTGTTTTCTTCAAGGATTTTGATGGATTACTTTCTCACATTGAGGTCTTTCATCCATTTTGAGTCTATTTTCGTGTGTGGTGTAAGGAAGTGGTCCAATTTCATTTTTCTGCATGTGGCTGTCCAATTTTCCCAGCACCATTTGTTGAAGAGGCTGTCTTTTTTCCATTGGACATTCTTTCCTGCTTTGTCGAAGATTAGTTGACTATAGAGTTGAGAGTCTATTTCTGGGCTCTCTATTCTGTTCCATTGATCTATGTGTCTGTTTTTGTGCCAGTACCATATTGTCTTGATGATGACAGCTTTGTAATGAGCTTGAAGTCTGGAATTGTGATGCCTCCAACATCGACTTTCTTTTTCAACATTCCTCTAGCTATTTGAGGTCTTTTTTCGTTCCATATAAATTTTAGGATTATTTGTTCTATTTATTCGAAAAAAAAATCAATGGTATTTTGATAGTGATTGCATTAAACGTGTAGATTGCTTTAGGTAGCACAGACATTTTCAAAATATTTGTTCTTCCAATCCATGAGCATGGAACATCTTTCCATTTCTTTGTGTCTTCCTCAATTTCTCTTATGAGTACTTTATAGTTCTCTGAGTACAGACTCTTTGCCTCTTTGGTTAGGTTTATTCCTAGGTATCTTACAGTTTTGGGTGCAATTATAAATGGGATTGATTCCTTAATTTCTTTCTGTCTTGTTGTTGGTGTATAGAATGCAACTGATTTTTGTGCATTGATTTTATATCCTGACACTTTACTGAATTCCTATACAAGTTCTAGCAGATTTGGAGTGGAGTCTTTTAGATTTTCCACATATAGTACCATAAAATCTGCAAAGAATGAGAGTTTGACTTCTTCTTTGCTGATTTGGATGCCTTTAATATCTTTTTGTTTTCTGGCTGCTGAGGCTCAAATTTCTGGTACTATGTTGAATAGTGGTGGTGATAATGGACATCCCTGCTGTGTTCCTGACCATAGTGGAAAAGCTCTCAGTTTTTCTCCATTGAGAATGATATTTGCTGTGGGTTTTTTCATGGGTGGCTTTGATGATATTGAGGTATGTACCCTCTATTCCTACACTTTAAAGAGTTTTGATAAGGAAAGGATGCTGTACTTTGTCAAATACTTTTTCAGCATCTATTGAGAGTATCATATGGTTCTTGTTCTTTCTTTTATTAATGTATTGTATCACATTGATTGATTTACGGATGTTGAACCAACCTTGCAGCCCTGGAATAAATCCCACTTGGTCAGGGTGAATAATCCTATTAATGTACTGTTGGATCCTACTGGCTAGTATTTTCGTGAGAATTTTTGCATCTGTGTTCATCAAGGATATTGGTCTGCAGTTCTCTTTTTTGATGGGATCCTTGTCTGGTTTTGGGATCAAGGTAATGCTGGCCTCATAAAATGAGTTTGGAAGTTTTTCTTCCATTTCTATTTTTTGGAACAGTTTCAGGAGAATAGGAATTAAATCTTCTTTAAATGTTTGGTAGAACTCCCCTGGGAAGATTCTGGCCCTGGGCTCTTGTTTGTTGGGAGATTTTTGATGACTGCTTCAAACTCCTTACTGGTTGTGGGTCTGTTCAGATTTTCTATTTCTTCCTGGTTCAGTTTTGCTAGTTTATACATCACTAGGAATGCAACCATTTCTTCCAGATTGTCAAATTTGCTGGCATACAGTTGTTCATAATATGTTCTTATAATTGTTTGTATTTCTTTGGTATTGGCTGTGATCTTTCCTCTTTCATTCATGATTTTATTTATTTGGGTCCTTTCTCTTTTCTTTTTGATAAGTCTGGCCCGGGGGTTACCAATCTTATTAATTCTTTCAAAGAACCAGCTCCTAGTTTCTTTGATTTGTTCTACTGTTCTTTTGGTTTCTATTTCATTAATTTCTGCTCTGATGTTTATTATTTCTCTTCTCCCACTGGGTTTAGGCTTTCTTTGCTGTTCTTTCTCCAGCTCCATTAGGTGCAGGGCTAGGTTGTGTATTTGAGACCTTTCTTGTTTCTTGAGAAAGGCTTGTATAGTTATATATTTTCCTCTCAGGACTGCCTTTGCAGTGTCCCAAAGATTTTGAACAGTTGTGTTTTCATTCTCATTTGTTTCCATGAATTTTTTTAATTTTTCTTTAATTTCTTGGTTGACCCATTCATTCCTTAGTAGGATGCTCTTTCCAAATTTCCTCTTGTGATCGCATTTGAGTTTTAAAACACTGTGGTCCAAAAATATATGGGGAATGATCCCAATCTTTTGGTACCAGTTGAGACCTGATTTGTGACCCAGGATGGGATCTATTCTGGAGAATGTTCCATGTGCACTAGAGAAGAATGTGTATTCTGTTGCTTTGGGATGGAATGTTCTGAATATATCTGTGATGTCCATCTGGTCCAGTGTGTCATTTAAGGCCTTTATTTCCTTGTTGATCTTTTGCTTGGATGATCTGTCCATTTCAGTGAGGGGAGTGTTAAAGTCCCCTATTATTGTATTATTGTCAATGTGTTTCTTTGATTTTGTTATTAATTGGTTTATATAGTTGGCTACTCCCATGTTAGGGGCATAGATATTTAAAATTGTTAGATCTTCTTGTTGGACAGACCCTTTGAGTAGGATATAGTGTCCTTCCTCATCTCTTATTATAGTCTTTGGCTTAAAATCTAATTGATCTGATATAAGAATTGCCACCCCAGCTTTCTTTTTACATCCATTAGCATGATAAATTTTTTTCCATCCCCTCACTTTAAATCTGCAGGTGTCTTTGGGTCTAAAATGAGTATCCTGGATACACCATATTGATAGGTTTTGGTTTTTTTATCCATTCTGTTACCCTGTGTCTTTTGTTTGGGGCATTTAGCTCATTTACATTCAGGGTAACTACTGAGAGAGATGAATTTAGTGCCATTGTATTGCCTGTAAGGTGATTGTTACTGTATATTGTCTGTTCCTTTCTGGTCTACTACTTTTAAGTTCTCTCATTGCTTAGAGGACCCCTTTCAATATTTCCTGTAGAGCTGGGTTGGTGTCTAAAAATTCTTTTAGTTTTTGTTTGTCCTGGAAGCTTTTTAGCTCTCCTTCTATTTTCAATGATAGCCTAGCTGGATATGGTATTCTTGGCTGCATGATTTTATCATTTAGTGCTCTAAATGTATCATGCCAATTCTTTCTGGCCTGCCAGGTCTCTGTGGATAAGTCTGTGCCAATCTAATATTTTTACCATTGTATGTTACAGACTTTGTGCCCTGGGCTGCTTTCAGGATTTTCTCTTTGTTACTAAGACTTGTAAGTTTTACCATTAGATGTGGACCTATTCTTACTGATTTTGATGGGGGTTCTCTGTGCCTCCTGGATTTTGATGTTTGTTCCCTTTGCCATATTAGGGAAATTCTCTACAATAATTCACTCCAATATACATTCTGCAACCCCTTTCTTCTTCTTCTGGAATCCCAATTATTCTAATATTGTTTCATCTTATGGTATCATTTATCTCTCAAATTCTCCCCCTGTGGTCCAGTAGTTTTTTGTCTCTCTTTTGCTCATCTTTTTTCTCCATCATTTCGTCTTCTATGTCACGAATTCTCTCTTCTGCCTCATTTACCCTAGCAGTAAGAACCTTCATTTTTGATTGCACCTCATTAATAGCTATTTAGATTTCAGCTTGGTTAGATATTAGTTCTTTTATTTCTCCAGAAAGGGCTTTTATTTCTCCAGACAGGGTTTCACTAATATCTTCCGTGTCTTTTTTGAGTCCAGCTAGCACCTTGAGAATCATCATTCTGAACTCTAGATCTGACATGTTATCCATGTCCATACTGAGTAGTCCCTAGTCTTCGGTACTCCCTCTTGTTCTTTTTTTTTTTTTTTTTTTGTGGTGAGTTCTTCTGCCTTGTCATTTTATCCAGATAAGAATATATGAATGAGAGAATAAAATACTAAGAGGGTGGCAAAGACCTCAGAAAAATGTGTGTTGACCAAATTAGAAGAGACTCCAAATCATAGGGAGAAGAAAGAGGGTAAAAAGAAGTTCAAAAAAAAATTTTTAATTAAAAAAATATATATGTATATCAGACTGGTGAATAGAACAGAGCCACCCACTTGATTTTGGGTGTATTTTGGTCTCTTAGAAGAAACTATCTCCCAAAATTTTAAAGAGACAAAAACTTTTATATATATATAAAACTTTTATACATATATATATACACACACACACACAAATAAGGGTAAACACAATGAAGGGATGGAATATAACTGTAAAGATGAAAATTTTTAAGAAATCCTTAAAAAGGAGTTGATAAGATAAGTTGTTTGGGAAAAGTAAGAAATAGAAGGTAGAGAGAATTTGCTCAGGCTAGAGACTAGAACAAAGCCCTGTGCTAGATTTAGGGTATATTTTGATCTATTAGAAGTTTTATCCCAAAATTTTTTAGAAGGAAAAAGTCCTATATGTATACAAAAAATAAAGTTAGATACAATAAAGGATAAAATATGACTATAATAATGAAGGTTCAAAAGATATTTTTTAAGAAAAGTATTGTTAAGATAAACTAGTTAAAAAACGTTAAAAGAGGAAAGAGTAAAAGTAAAAAAAATTAGAATGAGAAAAAAATAAAATTAAAAAAATTTAATTAACTTTGCAAGACTAAAGACTCATGGGGAGAAAGCCATGAATTCATGCTTTGCTTTCCCCTCCTCTGGAATTCCGCTATTCTCCTTGATCAGTGAGCTTGGTCTTGTCTGGATCCTCTTGCTGACCTTCTGGGGGAGGGGCCTGTTGTAGTGATTCTCAAATGTCTTTGCCCCAGGTGAAATTGCTCCGCCCTTGCCAGGGGCCAGGCGAAGTAATCTGCTTGGTTCCCTCTTGGGAGCTTTTGTTCCCTGAACGCTTTCCATAGAACTCTAGAGGACAGGAATGAAAATGGCGGCCTCCCAATCTCTGGCCCAGAGGAGCCGAGAGCTCAGACCCCCACTCCTCAATGTGCCCTCAGACAAAAGCACTCAATCACTCCCGTCTCCCTGGTCTCCGGCCACGGTCTGAGCTCACCAGGCCTGTGACCAAGCGTTTCTGTCTCTGGCACACAGCACGTCTGGAGTCTCCAAACCCAGCAGATTCCTGCCTCCAGAGAAGGAAGGTGAATCTCCCCGGATCTGCCACTTGTGGGGTCCCTGCTCAAAGAGCAGTGGTCTGATTGTGCCACAGATCACAGTTTAAGGTAATCCAGAGCTGAGAGCTCACTCCTCAGCTTCGCCTCTGTAGCTGGCTTCCCCTCTCTAATACCTGAGAGCTCTGCTACACTCACACACCCCCAATCCGTCTGTGACCCCCTGGGTCCAGAGACCATGCTGTCCCTGCGAGGGCTCCACCCCCGCTTAGCCTCTGGAGCAATGTCCCTCTGTGGAGCAGACTTTTAAAAGTACTGTTTTTGTGCTCCACTGCTCTGCCACTTGCCTGGAGCCAGCCCCTCCCCCCACAGTCTATCTTCCTGTCGCTTTGGATTCACTTCTCTGCATGTCCTACCTTGCAAAAAGTGGTTGATTTTCTGTTTCTAGAATTGTTGTTCTTCTTTTCAACCTCCTGTTGGATTTGTAGGTGTGCGGAATGTTTTGATAACCATCTAACTGAACTCCTGTGACCTGATGTCATCTCAGCCTGTTACTCCTCCACCATCTTGACTCTTCCCCCCCAAAATAGACTTTAAAACAAAGATTATAACAAGAGACAAGGAAGGACATGACATAATGATAAAACAGTCCAACAAGAGGAAGTAATAATTTTAAATACTTATGCACCCAGCATAGGAGCACCTAAATATATAACTATTAACAGACATAAGGAAATAAATTTACAGCAATATGATAATAGTAGGGGAATTTAACATCCCACTTACATCAATGGATAGATCATCCAGACAGAAAAGCAATAAGTAAACAATGGCTTTGAATGACACATTGAACCAGATGGACATAACAGATAAATTCAGAACATTCCATCATAAATAACTGAATATACATTCTTTCCAAATGCACATGGAACATTCCCAGAATAAATCACATACTAGACCACAAACAAGTCTCTTTTTCTTCATTTAATTTTTTTTCAGTGACCCATAATTCATTGTTTATGTACCACACACACTGCTCCATGCAATACGTACCCTCCTTAATACCTTCCACTGGGCTTACTCAGCCCCCCATCACCCTCCTCTCCAAGACCCTCAGTTTGTTTCTCAGGGTCCACAGTCTCTCATGGTTTATCTCTCCCTCTAATTTCCCCCAACTCACTTCTCCTCTCCATCTCTCAATGTCCTCCATGTTATTCCTTATGCTCCACAAGTAAGTGAAACCATATGATAATTGACTCTCTTTGCTTTTAAAAAGACATCATGCATCTTTCCAAACCAAAACAGTATGAAACTAGAAATCAATCACAAAAAAATAAAGTTCTGAAAAGAAAACAAACACATGAAAGCTAAATAAGATGTTACTAAACAATAAATGGGTCAACGAAGAAATCAAAGAGTAAATAAAAAAGATACCTGGAGGCAAATGAAAATGAAAACACAATAGCCCCAAATCTTTGGATGCAGCAAAAGTTGTTCTAGGAGGAAATATTATAGCATACAGGCCTATTTCAAGAATAAAGAAAAATCTCAAGTAACCTTACACCTAAAGGACCTAGAAAAAGAAGAGCAAACAAATCCCCAAGCCAGTTGAAAAAAGGAAATAAATGAATTAGAGATTAAAAGTGTCTTTTGACTATTTAAGAGCAGAAATAAAGGGCACAGAGAACTAAAAACAAAAACAACAACAATATAACAGATCAATGAAACTGGTAGCTAGTTCTTTGAAAAGATCAACAAAATTAATAAATCTTTAGCCAGACTGATAAAAGAAAGACTCAAATAAATAAAATCAAAAATGAAAGAGGAGAAATAACAACCAATAAAGGATTAAGTCATTAATTTATAAAAAATTATATGCCAAAAAAATGGACAATCTAGAAGAAACGAATAAATTTCTAGAAATACATAATCTCCCGAAACTGAATGTGGAAGAAACAGAAAATTTGAACATAAAAATTACTAGCAATGAAATTGAATTAGTAGTTAAAAAACTCCCAACTGTGGGAAGCCGCAGTAAGACTTGAGACGAGAGCCAAACCAGGCTCTGACTTATGCCTCCTCCATCATCTCACTGCCTGATTTAAGGCAAAGGATATGGAGTTGAGTTTGCATTGAGAAAGAGCCTGTGCTATGCACTGCTCGCTCACCTGCGTGACCTCTCACATGTTCCTCTAGATAGTTGACCTTCAAGACTCCAGGTGCACTCATTAGTCTTCTGGTGGTTCTTGCTGTCCTGTTATAAGCTACTATATAATCTTTTAAGTGTCTTTATATTGGAATGATGTTTACCATCCACCATCTGGCGTCAGTATGTCTGTAGCTAGTCATTAGTGGAAGCGATTGCGGAGCTGATATGTAAACCTTTAATCATGCAGCAACACTTAGATAAATCACCTTTTCATTGTAAGAATTCTATATATTCCCATGGTTTTACTAATAAAGTGGCATTGGCGGAAATCATCCCCTATGCTCCTCCTGCCCCCATCTCTTTGTTTCTTTAATTTCTTTTCACCATCCTCTTACCCTCGCGTTTCCTGGTCAATTTGTCACGCAGGCCGTGGCACCCAACAAAGAAAAGTCCAGGACCAGACAGCTTCACAGGTAAATTCTTCCAAACACTTAAATAAGTTAAAACCTATTCTTATCAAACTATTCCAAAAGATAAAAGAGGAAGAAGGAAAGCTTCCAAATTTATTCTATGAGGCCAACGTTACCCCGATACCAAAACCAGATAATGATACTACAAAAAAAAAAAAAAGAAAACTACAGGCAATATCTCTGAGAAACATAGATGCAAATATCCTCAACAAAATATTAGCAAATTGTTTTCAACAATACTTTCAAAAACTGATTCACCATAACCAAGTGGGGTTTATTCCAGAAATACAAGTGTGGTTCAATATTTTCAAATCAATCAACATGACACATCACATTAACAAGAGAAAGGATAAAAACCATACGCTCATTTTAATAGATGCAGAAAAAGCATTTGACAAAGTACAACATCCATACATGATAAAAATGCTCAATGTATAAGTCTGGAGGGAACATACCTCAACATAATAAAGTCCATATGTGGGGGCACCTGGGTGGCTCAGTGGGTTAAAGCCTCTGCCTTTCGCTCAGGTCATGATCCCAGGGTCCTGGGATCGAGCCCCGCATCGGGCTCTCTGCTGGGCAGAGAGCCTGCTTTCTCCTTTCTCTCTCTCTCTCTCTGCCTGCCTCTCTCCCTACTTGTGATCTCTATCTGTCAAATAAATAAAATTAAAAAAAAAAAAAAGTCCATATGTGAAAAACCAACAGCAAATATCATAGTCAATGGCCAAAAGGTGAGAACTTCACTTTTTTTTCCTAAAAATTTATTTATTTGACAAACAGAGATCACAAGTGGGCAGAGAGACAAGCAGAGAAAGAGGGAAGCAGGCTCCCTGTTCAGCAGGGAGCCCAATGTGAGGCTCGATCCCAGGACCCTGGGATCACAACCTGAGCCAAAGGCAGAGGCTTTGACCCACTGAGCCACCCAGGTGCCCCGAGAGCTTTTCTTGTAATATCAGGAACAACACAAGGATGTCCACTCTCACCGTTTTCACTCAACATAATGCTGAAAGTCCTGGAGACCACACCATATAAGAAAAAGAAAGAAAAGGCATCCACATTGGTAAGGAAGAAGTAAAACTTTCATTACTTGCAGATGATATGATATTATATATAGAAAACCCTAAAGACTCCAACAAAAAACTACTAGAACAAATAGATGAATTCAGCAAAGTCACAGGATACAAAGTTAATAAACAGAAATATATGCATTTCTAAAACACTAATAATGGAGTAGAAAGAGAAATTAAAAAAACAATCCCATTTACAATTGCACCAAAAAGAATAAAAAACCTAGAAATAAACTTAACAAAGGAAGTGAAAGACCTGTACAACCAAAACTATAAAATACTGATGAAAGAAACTGAACATGACACATGTGGAAAGCTATTCCATGCACAAGGGTTGGAAGAATTAATATTGTTCAAATGTCCATAGTACTCAAAGCAATCTACAGATTCAAAGCAATCCCTATCAAAATATGAATAGCATTTTTCAAGAACTAGAACAAATAATCCTAAAATCTGTATGAAGCCACAAAGATTTCAAATAGCCAAAGCAATCTTGAAAAAGAACAAAAGTGGAGGTATCATAATTTCAGATTTCAAGATATACTACAAAGCTATAATAAGGAAAACGGTATGGTACTGGCACCAAAACAGATGCATAGATTAATAGAACAGAATAAACCCATGTTTATCAGGTAAATTAGTCTATGACAAAGAAATAAGAATATGCAATAGAAAAAAGACAATCTCTTCAACAAATGGTGCTGGGAAAACTGAAGAGCTACATGCAAAAGAATGAAACTAACTGGACCACATTCTTACACCACACACACACACACAAAAACTGAAAATAGATTAAAGGCCTAAATGTGAGACCTGAAACTATAAAAATCCTAGGGGAGGGGCGCCTGGGTGGCTCAGTGGGTTAAAGCCTCTGCCTTTCGCTCAGGTCATGATCCCAGGGTCCTGGGATTGAGCCTCACATCGGGCTCCCTGCTGAACAGGGAGCCTGCTTCCCTCTTTCTCTGCTTGTCTCTCTGCCTACTTGTGATCTCTATCATCAAATAAATAAATAAAATCTTTAAAAAAAAATCTTAGGGGGGAAAAAAAAATAGGCAGTAATTTCTTGGACATCAGTCACAGAAACAGTTTTCTAGATATGTCTCTTTTGGCAAGGGAAACAAAAGTAAAACAAAACTGCTGGGACAACACCAAAATAAAAAGCTTTTGCACAGAGAAGGAAACAATCAACAAAACTAAAAGACCACCTACTGAATGGGCGATGATATTTATAAATGATATATTCAATAAATGGCTAACATCCAAAATACATAAATAAATAATTTATATAACTCAATACCCAAAAACAATCCAATTTAAAAATGGGGAGAGACATGGAGGTTCCTCAAAATGTTGAAAATAGAACTACCCTATGACCCAGAAATTGCACTACTGGGTATTTACCCTAAAGATGCAAACGTAGTGATCCGAAGGGATACGTGCACCTGAATGTTTATAGCAGCAATGTCTACCATAGCCAAACTATGGAAAGAACCTAGATGTCCATCAACAGATGAATGGATAGAGAAGATGTGGTATATATACACAATGGAATACTATGCAGCCATCAAAAGAAATGAAATCTTGCCATTTGCGATGACGTGGATGGAACTAGAGGGTATCATGCTTAGTGAAATAAGTCAATCGGAGAAAGACAACTATCATATGATCTCCCTGATATGAGGACGTGGAGATGCAACATGGGGGTTTAGGGGGATAGGAGAAGAATAAATGAAACAAGATAGGATTGGGAGGGAGACAAACCATAAGTGACTCTTAATCTCACAAAACAAACTGGGGGTTGCTGGGGGGAGGTGGGATTGGGAGAGGGGGAGGGGGTTATGGACATTGGGGAGGGTATGTGCTATGGTGAGGGATGTGAAGTGTGTAAACCTGGCGATTCACAGACCTGTACCCCTGGGGATAAAAATACATTATTTGTTTATTAAAAAAAAAAAATTGGAAGGGGAGGCAAACCATAAGAGACTATGGACTCTGAAAAACAACCTGAGGGTTTTGAAGGGGCAGGGGTGGGAGGTTGGGGGAACCAGGTGGTTCCACGTACTGCATGGAGCACTGGGTGTTGTGCAAAAACAATGAATACTATTACGCTGAAAAAAATAAATTAATTAAAAAAATACATTGCATGTTTATAAAAAAAATAAATTTTTTTAAAAATGGGGAGAGAATCTCAATAGACATTTTTCTAAATACATACAGATGGCCAGTAGACACATGAAAAGATGCTCAACATAATTCATCATCAGGGAAATGCAAATTAAAACCACACACAATAAGATATCACCTGTCAGAATGACTGAAATAAAAAAACAAAAGAAGTAACAAGTATTCGAGAGGATATAGAGAAAAAGGACCCCTTATGCACTGTTGGGGAAATGCAAGCTGGTACAGCTAGTGTGGAAAACAGTATGAAGGTTCCTCAAAAAATTAAGAATGTAGGGCACATGTTGTGATGAGCACTGGGTGTTATATGCAACTAGTGAATCACTGAACACTACATCAAACTTATGATGTACTATATGCTGGACAATAGAACATAAAGAGACATGAGATATAAGGGCATAAAAAATTTAGAATGGAATTACCATATAGGTCATTTATATGGGCATTTACTCAAAGAAAACAAAAAAACTAATTTGAAAAGATACGTGCATTGTATCTTTCCATTTACCCAAAGAAAACAAAAACACTAATTTGAAAAAATACATGCATTGTGTTCATTTCACCATAAGGAAGCAACCTAAGTGTCCATCAACAGATGAATAAATATGTGATATATATGTATATAATAAAATGGTACCAGCCATAAAAAGGAATGAAATCTTGCCACTTATAACAGAGATGGATCTAGAGGATATAATGCTAAGTGAAATAAGTCAGAGAAAGACAAATACCACATGATTTAAGAAATAAAACATTCTTTTAAGTTTGTTCTCATGATTCTTATTATTTTTTTAACCTACTTAACCATTACAACTAGATATGTAATACAACATATTCCATGATAACTTTTTAATTTGAACTTTTTTCATACATATACCTTTCTTTTTTTTAAAGTATATATAAGCTTCAAGGCAGTCCTCTTTTCCTATTCAATACTACTCCTATATATAAACCAGCTTTAATTTCCCTATATCTCTAGAAAGTTGGTTCTTTAACAAAGATAACAAGATACACCCAGGATGAACTGAAATAACCTTCTTTGCCCACATCAAGGGTTTATAACCACCTTCCCATTTTATTCTTCTGTAAGTGTCTCCGTGTATTTGTTTTTGTACTATATAAATCTTATTCTTGGGGTTCATTTTGGCTGAGTTTTTCTTTCTTTCTTTCTTTTTTTACTTTTGTTGGTCTTTTTGTTTGTTCGTTTTTGTATGTACCTTATAAATGTACCTTATAAATCTTACTTCTGGTGCTCATTTTGCCTGGGTTTTATTCTTTTCTTTTCTCTTTTTCTCTCTCTTTTTTTATTTTTTCTTTCTTCTTGGTGGTGACTTCGATTGCTCTGAAGCTTTGCAAGGTGCACCTTGATTGGACTATGGTTGATATATTCAGCTATACATCCCCTCAACCACCTCTCACCAAAATGACTAGGAGGAGGAACACCCAACAGAGGAAAAATTCAGAGACTGTCATCTCTGCCACAGAACTACTGGATATGGACATAAACATGTGTCAGAAATGGAATTCAGGGTAACAATTATCCAGGCAATGGCTAGGCTGGAGAAGACTGTTAGTGGCAACATAGAATCTCTAAAGGTGGAAGTGAGGGCTGATCTGATAGTACTTAAATACACTATCAATGAGATCCAATCTAATCTAAATACTCTAACAGCTAGGGTAAATGGGGCAGAAGACCAAATTAGTGATCTAGAAGACAAGCTGATAGAAAAGAAGGATCAGGAGGAGGCCAGGAACAAACATCTTAGAAGCCAGAAAACAAAATTAGGGGAAAAAATGACGCCATGAAACGTTCCAATGTCAGAATTACTGGGATCCCTAAGGAGGTGGATAAAGAGAGAAGACTAGAAGATATAGTTGAACAAACTCTGGATGAAAATTTCCCTAATCTGGGGAATGGAACAAGTGTTCATGTCCTAGAGGCAGAGATCTCAGATACTGCCAAGATCAACAAGTCTAGAAAGACCTCCAGACACTTAACTGTGAAATACACAAATCATAAATTCAGAGAGGAGGTGTTAAGGGCAGTTAGGGGGAAGAGATTCCTTATGTCCAGAGGAAAGACCATCAGAATAACCATCAGACCTGTCCACAGAAACCTGGCAAGCAAGGAAGGGCTGGCAAGACATATTCAGGGCACTAAATGAGAATAACATGCA
This sequence comes from Meles meles, assembly GCF_922984935.1. Lineage (NCBI taxonomy): Eukaryota > Metazoa > Chordata > Mammalia > Carnivora > Mustelidae > Meles > Meles meles. The sequence continues at coordinate 121,202,048 of NC_060067.1, read as the reverse complement.
GCAAAGAATACTTTATCTAGCAAGGCTGACATTCAGAATGGATGGATAAATAAAGATCTCTAAGGCTGGCAAGGTTTAAAAGATTATGTGACTGGTACTACAAGAAAGATTATATAGCTGGCTCTACAAGAAATATTAAGGGGGGTTCTATAAAAGAAGAAAGAACCCAAGAGTGACACAGAACAGAAATTTACAGAGACAATCTATAGAAGCAAGGACTTCACAGGCAACACGATGTCAATGAAAACGTATCGTTCAATAATCACTCTCAATGTGAACAGCCTAAATGCTCCTATAAAATGGCACAGGGTTGCAGACTGGATAAAATGACAAGACCCATCCATACGCTATCTTCAAGAGACACATTTGGAACCTAAAGTTACATCCAGACTGAAAGTGGAGGGATGGAGAACCATCTTTCACGCCAATGGGCCTCAAAAGAAAGCTGAGGTAGCGATTCTCATAACAGATAAATTAGATTTTAAGCTGAAGACTGCAGACAGAGATACAGAAGGACACTACATCATTTTTAAAGGGTCTATCCACCAAGAAGATCTAACAATTGTCAATATTTATGCCCCCAACATGGGAGCAGCCAACTACATAAGCCAACTGTTAATCAAAACAAAAAGTCATATTAATATGAATACTTTAATTGTATGGGATCTTATCACACCACTCTCAGCAACAGACAGATCATCAAGCAGAAAATCAAAAAAGAAACAAGAGCTTTGAGGGGCGCCTGGGTGGCTCAGTAGATTAAAGCCTCTGCCTTCGGCTCAGGTCATGATCCCAGGGTTCTGGGATCTAGCCCCACATCGGGCTCTCTGCTCTGCAGACAGCCTGCTTCCTCCTCTCTCTCTCTGCCTGCCTCTCTGCCTACTTGTGAACTCTGTCTGTCAAATAAATAAATAAAATCTTAAAAAAAAAAAGAAAAAGAAACAAGAGCTTTGAATAAGACATTGGACCAAATAGACTTCATAGATATATATAGAACATTTAACCCCAGAACAACAGAATACTCGTTCTTCTCAAGCGCACATGAAGCTTTCTCCAGAATACTGGAGTCCACATACTGGGTCACAAATCAGGGCTCAACCAATACCAAAAGACAGATTATTCCCTGCTTACTCTCAGACCACAATGTTTTGAAACTGGAACTTAATCATAAGAAAAAGTTTGGAAGGAAGTCAAACACTTGGAAGCTAAAGACCATCATGCTCAAGAATGTTTGGACCAACTAGGTAATCAAAGAAGAATTTAAACTATTCATGGAAACCAGTGAGAATGAAGACACATCAAAACCTATGGGATACGGCAAAGGCGGTCTAAAGGGGGAAACACATAGCCATTCCAGCCTCACTCAAAAAAACCAGAAAAATTCTGAATATACCAACTCTCTTTACACCTTAAAGAATTGGAGAATCAACAACAAATTAAGCCTACCCCATGATAAGAAGGGAAATAATTAAGATTAGAGCAGAGATCAATGAGTTAGAAACTAGAAACTAGAGATACAGTAGAACACATCAACGAAACCAGAAGCTGGTTCTTTGAAAGAATTAATAAGATCGATAAACCCCTGGCCAAAATAATCCAAAAGAAAAGAGAAATTAATAAATTATAAAATTATGAATGAAAAGGGACAGAACACGACTAACACTAAGGAAATAGAAACAATCATCAGAAATTATCAACAGTAATATGCCAATAAGTTAAGAAACCTAGACGAAATGGATGCATTCCTAGAAACCTATAAACTTCGAAGACTGAAACAGGAAGGAACTGACAACCTGAATAGACGAATATCTAGTAATGAGATTGAAGCAGTGATCAAAAATGTCTCAAAAAACAAGAGTCTAGGACCTGACAGATTCCCTGGGAAATTCTACCAAACATTCAAAGAAGAAATAATATCTATTCTCCTGAAGCTGTTTCAAAAAATAGAAACAGAAGGAAACTTCCAGACTCTTTCTATGAAGCCAGCATTTTCTTGATCCCTAAACCAGGGAAAGACTCGATCAAAAAGAATTCAGACCAATACCCCTGATGAATATGGACCCCAAGATCCTCAATAAGATCCTAGCTAACAGGATCCAACAGTACATTAAAAAGATTATCCATTATGACCAGGTGGGATTTATCCGTGGGATGCAAGTATGCTTCAACATTCGCAAATCAATCAATATGATAGAACAAATCAATAAGAGAAGAGAAGAACCACATGTTCCTCTCAATTGATGCAGAGAAAGCACTTGACAAGATACAGCATCGTTCCTGATTAAAACTGTTCAAAGTATAGGGATAGAGGGAACATTCCTCAACTTCATAAAATCTACCTATGAAGAACCCATGGTGAATATCATTCTCAATGGAGAAAAACTTCCCATTGAGATCAGGAACACGACAAGGATGCCCACTCTCACCACTGTTGTTCGACATAGTCTTAGAAGTCCTAGCAACAGCAATCAGACAACAAAAAGAAAGAAAAGGTATTCAAATTGGCAAAGAAGTCAAACTCTCTCTCTCTTTGCAGATGACATGATACTTTATATGGAAAACCCAAAAAGACTCCACACCCAAACTACCAGAACTCGTACAGCAATTCAGTAATGTTGCAGGATACAAAATCAATGCACAGAAATTGGTTGCTTTCTTATACATTCACAATGAAAATATAGAAAGGGAAATTAGACAATCTATTCTTTTTACTATAGCACGAAGAACCGTAAGATACCTGGAATAAACCTAACCAAAAAGGTAAAGGATCTGTCCTTGACGAACTACAGAACACTCGTGAAAGAAATTGAAGAAGACACAAAAAGATAGAAAAGCATTCTATGCTCATGGATTGGAAAAATAAACATTGTTAAAATGTCTATACTGCCCAGAGCAATCTATACTTTCAATGCCATCCTGATCAAAATTCCACAAGAATTTTTCAGGGTGCTGGAACAAACAATACTAAAATTTGTATGGAACCAGAAAAGATCCCGAATTGCCAAGGAAATGTTGAACAAGAAAAAAACTGAGGACATCACATTGTCTGATTTCAAGCTATATTACAAAGCTATGATCACTAAGACAGCATGGTACTGGCACAAAAACAGAGACATAGACCAGTGGAACAGAACAGAGAGCCCAGATATGGATCCTCAATTCTATGGTCAACTACTCTGACAAAGCAGGAAAAAATATCCAGTGGAAAAAAGACAGTCTCTTCAATAAATGGTGCTAGGAAAATTGGACAGCTATGTATAGAAGAATGAAACTCAACCATTCTCTTACACCATACACAAAGATAAACTCGAAATGGATGAAAGACTTCAATGTGAGGCAGGAATCTATCAAAATCCTAGAGGAGAACATAGGCAGTAACTTCTTCGACACTGGCCACAGCAACTTCTTTCAAGACATGTCTCCAAGGGCAAAGGAAACAAAAGCAAAAATGAACTTTTGGGACTTCATCAAGATCAAAAGCTTCTGCACAGCAAAGGAAACAGTCAACAAAACAAAGAGACAACCCACAGAACAGGAGAAAATATTTGCAAATGACACCACAGACAAAGGGCTGATATCCAAGATCTATAAAGAACTCCTCAAACTCAACACGCCAAAAATAGATAATCATGTCAAAAAATGGACAGAAGACATGAACAGACACTTCTCCAAAGAAGACATACAAATGGTTAACAGACACATGAAAAATATTCATCATCATTAGTCATTAGGGAAACTGAAATCAAAACCACATTGAGATACCACCTTCCACCAGTTAGAATGGCCCAAATTAACAGGACAGGAAACAACATGTGTTGGAGAGGATGTGGAGAAAGGGGAACCCTCTTACACTGTTGGTGGGAATGCAAGTTGGTGCAGTCACTTTGGAAAACAGTGTGGAGATTCCTCAAAAATTTTAAAAATAGAATTACCCTATGACCCTGCAATTGCACTACTGGGTATCTACCTGAAAGATACAGATGTAGTGAAAAGAAGGGCCATATGTACCCCAATGGTCACAGCAGCAATGGCCACAATCGCCAAACTGGGGAAAGAGCCAAGTTGTCCTTCAACAGATGAATTGATAAAGAAGACATGGTCCATATATACAGTGGAGTGCTATGACTCCATCAGAAAGGATGAATACCCAACTTTTATATCAACATGGATGGGACTGGAGGAGATTACGCTGAATGAAATTAGTCAAGCAGAGAAAGTCAATTATCATATGGTTGGTTTCACTTACTGTGGAGCACAAGGAATAACATGGAGGACATTAGGAGAAGGAAAGGAAAAGTGAATTGGGGGAAATCGGAGGGGGAGATGAAGCATGAGAGACTATGGACTATGAGAAATAAACTGAGGGTTTTGGAGGGGAGTGGAGGTGGAAGGATAGGCAAGCTTGGTGGTGCGTATAAAGGAGGGCACGTATTATATGGAGCACTGGGTGTGGTGCACAAAAAATGAATCTTGGAACACTGGAAAAAAAACACAAAACAAACTAAAAGAGACAAACCTCAAGACTCTTAAATACAGAAAATAAGCTGGTGGTTTCAGGTATGGGTGATATTTGTGAAAGGGATTAAGAGTAAATTTATCGGGGCGCCTGGGTGGCTCAGTGGGTTAAAGCCTCTGCTTTCGGCTCAGGTCATGATCCCAGGGTCCTGGGATCGAGCCTCACATCAGGCTCTCTGCGCAGCGGGGAGCCTGCTTCCTCCTTTCTCTCTGCCTGTCTCTCTGCCTACTTGTGATTTGTCTGTCAAATAAATAAATAAAATCTTTAAAAAAAAAAAAAGAGTAAATTTATCATAATGTTCACTCAATAATGTATAGAACTGTTGAATCATTGTATTGTATACCTGAAACTAATATAACACTGTATGTTAATTATATTTGAATGAAAAAATTATTTAATTTTTAATATATTACAATCATACATCTTTTCTGACCACAACTAGATATGAAAACAGAAATCAATTCCAAGAAAAAAGTTTCGGAAAAAACAAACACTTAGAATCTAAACAACATGTTCCTGAACAACCAGTCAACAAAGAAGTCAAAGAGGAAATTAAAAAATACATGGCAACAAAAATAAATAAATAAAAACTTCAAATAAATATCTAAACTTACAACCAAAAGAAGTAGAAGAACAAATGAAGCCCAAAGTTAGTAAAAGAAATTATAAAGATGAGACACAAATAAATAAAACAAAGATATAAAAAATAAAAAATAAACTAAGATCTGGTTCTTTGAAAAGACAAAATTGATAAGCCTTTAGCAAGGCTAGTCAAGAAATAAAGAAACAGGACACAAATAAATAAAACACAAAAAGTAGTTACAAGCACCACCATAGCAATACAGATTTTAAGAGACTGCTACCAAAAAAAAAATATGCTAATGAACTGGACAACCTAGAAGAAAATAACAAATTCCTAAAACATAAAAATTTCCAAACTGAATCAAGAATAAATGGAAAATCTGAACAGACTGATTACTAGTAGCAAAATTGAATCAGTGCTCAAAAACTTCAAACAAACAAAAGTCTTAGACCAGACAACTTTGCAAGTGAATTCTACCAACATTTAAAGAAAAGTTAATACCTATCCTTCTCAAAATATTCCAAAAAATTGAAGAGGAGAGTTACCCTGGTACCAAAACAAGACAAAGACACTACAAAAAAAGAAAATTACTATTCAATATCCCTGATGAATATAGATGCAAAAATCTTCAAGAAAATATTAGCAAACTAAATTCAATAATACATTAAAAGGATCATTCACTGTGAAAAGTGGCATTTATTCCAGATGTGCAAAGATGGTTTAATATCCAGAAATCAATCATCATGCTAAATAAGTTAACAGAATGAAGGATAAAATCATATGAACATCTCAATAGATGCAGAAGAGTATTTGACAAAATTCAATGGCCATTCATGATAAAAACTTAACAAAGTGGGTATAGAGGAAACATACCTCAACATAATAAGGACTATATATGACAAACCCACAGCTAATGTCATACTTAATGGTAAAGAGCTGAAAGCTCTTCCTCTGAGGTCAAGACAAAGATGTCTACTCTTGCCACTTGTACTGTAAGTCCTGGCCACAATAATCAGACAAGAAAACGAAAGAAATATTCAAACTGATAAAGAAGTAAAATTGTCCTTATTTGCAGATGACATGATACTATAGAAAGAAAACCTTAAGGACTTCACAAAAAAACTGTAAGAACAAAGAATGAATCAGTAAAGCTGCAGGGTACAAAATTGATATACAGAAATATTTTCTGTCTCTCTACACTAATAATGAACTACCAGAAAGAGAAATTAAGAAAGCAATCCCAGGGGCACCTGGGTGGCTCAGTGGATTAAGCCGCTGCCTTCCGCTCAGGTCATGATCTCAGGGTCCTGGGATCGAGCCCCGCATCAGGCTCTCTGCTCTGCAGGGAGCCTGCTTCCTCCTCTCTCTCTGCCTGCCTCTCTGCCTACTTGTGATCTCTCTCTCTGTCAAATAAATAAATAAAATCTTTAAAAAAAAAAAAAAGAAAGCAATCCCATTTACAACTGTACCAAAAAGAATAAAATACCCAAGAGTAAATTTAATCATGGACATAAAAGACCTGTACTCAGAAAACTAGAAGACACTGATAAAAGAAACTGAAGATGACACATATAAATGGAAAGATATTCCAGGCTCATGGATTGGAAAACCTAATATTGTTACTTTAATATATAACTCATAATACTCAAAGCAATCTACAGATTCAAAGCAATCTTTCAAAATATCAACAGCATTTTTCACAGAAGGAGAATAATCCTAAAATTTGTGTGGAACCATGAAAGACCCCAAATAGGCAAAGCAATCTTGAGAAAGAACAAAGCTGGAAGTATCATACTCCCAGATTTCAAACTATTCTACAAAGCTAAAGTAGTCAAAATGGTATGGCACTATCACAAAAACAGGTATATAGATCAACATAATGCCTAGATAAACCCACACTTCTATGGCCAATTAATCTATGACAAGGGAGGCAAGAATATACAATGGGGGAAAAGACAGTTTCCTTAATAAACGCTGCTGGGAAAAGTTGAGAACTATATGCAAAAGAATGAAACTGGATCATTTTCTTACATCATACAAAAATAAACTTAAAATGTATTATAAACCTAAATGTAAGACCTGAAACCATAAAACTCCTTGAAGAAACATAGGCAGTAGACTCTTGGACATCAGTCTTGGCAATATTTTTTTTAAGTTTGTCTCCTCTGGCAAGAAAAACAAAAGCAAAAACAAACAACAGGTGGTGGGTAATAGGGAGGGCAGGTATTGCATGGAGCACTGGGTGTGGTGCAAAAACAATGAATACTGTTACGCTGAAAAAAAAAAGTCTGGGGAACTGGAGCATAGGGTGGGACAAACCTTTACTCTTCATTGAATACCCTTCTTGCATACATGTATTTTACTTATTCAATAAATGGTTTCAAAATAAAAATAAAGGCTAGGCAGAGAAGGCAAAAACAAACAAACAAACAACTGGGACTACATCTAACTAAAAGGCTTTTGCAAAGAAAAAGAAACCATCAACAAAATGAAAAGACAACCTACTGAATGAGAGGACATAGTTGCAAATAATATATCCAATAAGGGGCTAATATCCAAATTATACAATGAACTTACACAACTCAACACCAAAAACAAACCAATCTGATTAAAAAAAGGTCAGAGGATCTATATAGACACTTTTCCAAAGAAGACATACAGATGGCCAACAGACACATGAAAAGATGCTCAACATCACTAACCTTCAGGGAAATAGAAATCAAAACCATAATGAAATTATCACTGTTACTGGTGGTAGAGTCTGCATTGTGTGAATGGAGGTTTTGGTTCTTGGATTCCCGATGAAAGATTTAGGTGAGGATCCATGCTCAAAAAAAGACAGCTAGAGGAAGGTAGCAAGTATAAAGCAGTTTATTATGGACACTACACTGTCAAGAAGGGAGAGCGGGTAGGCCCAGAAGTCGCAACTGCACTGGGGCTAGGGCTGTTTTTTCTTTTAATATTTGCAGAAGTTATGGGTCATGACCACCTTCCCCCCTTGGAGGGTAGAAGTGTTGAAACCACAATGTAAATATACTCTAATGAAGCTATAGGTTACCCTGGGCAGAGGCTGAAGAGGAAAGCACATCTTCTGTACCTGGGGCTCTTGGTCTGTCAGCCCTGAGGTGTTGCAAGCCATGAGGTCAGGATGGTAAAAGCCACAAAGTCAGGGTGTTGTGCCGTTAGCATTCTAACATGTCACCTATTTATTACGGCCTTTGCCTCCAGCTGAAGTCTAACTAATTACCTACTCGATGGTCCCCTCACAAAAGTTAGAATGGCTAGTATCAAAAGAGAAGAAAGAACAAATTGGTGTGCATGTGGAAAAAAGGGAACCCTCATGCACTATTGGTGGAAATGTAAATTGAGGCAGCCACTTTGGAAGATTGTACTTATTAATCCCATTCATCTATTTTGCTCATAGGTGGGGGGCCACCTTCACCCCCACCCCTCCGGCAATCACCAGTTTGTACTCTATATGTAAGAGTGGAAATTCTAGTTCTGTTTTCCAAAATAAATCTCCCACTGTATGATCTGCTTTATTTCTCCCATCTGCTAGTTGGTTCCTTATAACCAGCATGACTTAGAAGCTCATATATTATATATCCCAAAGCCTCTATCTGCCTGGGCCTTTAGGATGGTATGGAGTAGAGGCCCCAATTCCACCACCAGACAGAAAAACTCAGACTGGGATTTTATTTATTAAACCAAAAACATTAGGGGGTTTTATCCATCAGAGTATGTCCAGTTTAATGCATTAATTTGCCTTATGTAAGTACAACCACAGAATCATCTACATAAGACAATGCAAAAAATGTTTTTAATTTAAATCTTGTCACTGTCTATAGGATACAAGCCAGCACTCAAATTATAGTCTCAATATATTCTGTCTAATTTTGATACATAAATTATAATACCTCTGATTACATTTTATACAAATTAAACTTCTATGACCTTAACTAGAACATCCCATTTAAGGCAAAACTAATCAATGGGATAAAAATCAGATGAGTGGAAGAAAAGACACTTTAAATTAATACAGAGTAGAGTATTAACCAGAAAATGTAACTCATTGTTCTGCCTTGATCAAAGAACACTATTAACTCACTCTGCTCTAGGAAACAATTTCTCTCACTTTTCTCAGAAGTGTTCTTAAAAATGATATTGCTATGAAACCCTAGATGTACAATTTACAACAATTTCAATTTCCTTCATTATTCTGCTCAGTGATTAATAGTCTTAAGAGTAAGTAGTACACTATTTTATCAAGTTGGGGTTAATTCCTTCACCATCTGAGTGGCTCAGTAGGAAGAGGGTCTTTACATCATGACCAAAGGCATTTATTTTATAAAACTTACTTAATTTATAAAAAATAAATTAGAGTTATTGATATATAGAGATTACTTCGGGAGAGTTTAAAATGTCTTTTACATTTGCTGTAAAGTGAATAACAATCATATATCATTGAATCTAGTTATAAATTAAATAGTTACATTACAGTACAAGTAAAAGGGTACAGAGAATAACGAGGCAGTAAAGGAATACTATTACTTAGCAGAAATGTGTTTTAGAAAATTATAATCTTTAAGTCTTCATATTTTGGGATAAATGTCTAGATTGTGTTAATCAAAGTCCAACTTGAAATACGAATTTTACTTTAGAAAACAAACAAGGCAAAAAAAATTTTTTCTTCCACTAGTATCATAAAAGAACGTTAAGCTCTGAATTTTCTGTCCCTTTCTTACAAAATCTCGCCCTTGCAGTCCAGTACTTCATTTGATATACTCCACTGCCGTCTTGAAATCCTTTAGATTTGATTGTTCCAAAATAATCTACTCTTTTGTGAAGTTCCCCTCTAGCAGTAAATAGAAACTACTACCATTTTTGAAGTGTTTATTTAAATTACAGTTAGTTAACGTACACTGTAATATTAGTTTCAGGTGTACAATTTAGTGACTCAATACTTCCATGTAATATCTGGCACTCATCACAAGTGTCTTCCTTAATCCCTATCACCTGTTTAACCCATTCCGCACTGACCTCCCCTCTGTAGCTCTCTGTAGCCCTCAGTTTGTTCTCTATAGTTAAGAGTCTGTTTCTTGGTTTTCCTCTCTATTTTCCCCCCATGTTCATTTGTTTTGTTTCTTAAATTCCACATATAAATGAAACCATATGGTGTTTTTCTTTCTCTGACTTATATCACTTAGCCTAATACTCACTAGCTTCATCCATGTTATAATTATGTTTTCCTATAATATAGCTCAAAAGCGCCTGCTCCACATTCAAGTTCATACTTAATTAAGGTAAACGGGCAGAGTGTCTGCTTCTGTTGGTGCTACCGTGTCAAAGAGTAAAAAGCCACCACCCGTGGAGACCAGACATGGTCTTTGTGGTGGGAGGCGTGCTGGCCACCATGAGAGACAGAAGTTCCTAAAACATCCCAATCCATAGGGAACTTCTGTCTCTCATGGTGGCCAGCACGCCTCCCACCACAAAGACCATGTCTGGTCTCCACGGGTGGTGGCTTTTTACTCTTTGACACGGTAGCACCAACAGAAGCAGACACTCTGCCCGTTTACCTTAATTAAGTATGAACTTGAATGTGGAGCAGGCGCTTTTGAGCTATAACAGGAAAACATAATTACAAGGAGGACCTGGCTCTGGTTTCAATCAGCCTGAAATTGTAAGTAAATCCTTTGACCCCCACCCTAGATGTAAAGCTACAACACCAAGGGAAGACATCATCTCCTGATGCCAGCTCATCAGATTTAAAGAAAAATAAGGAATTCCATGTGTTTCTAACACTGTATTATTAAATTACAAAACTTGACTTTTAATGGGCTCTCCAGTCCACCATCCCATAATTATATTTACTCTTTGCCTTTTTTTTTTTTTTGAAGGTTTATTCATTTATTTGACAGAGAGAGATACACATGAGAGAAGGAACACAAGCAGAGGGCATGGGGGAGGGAGAAGCAGGCCTCCCAACCAAGGAGGGAACCCAATGCGGGGCTCCATCCCAGGATTCTGGGATCACGACCCAAGCCAAAGGCAGACGCTTAACGACCGAGCCACCCAGGCACCCCACTATTTTCCTTTTTTGATGGAAATACTGAATCTGGCCTATTTAGGCTGTCACTTAATTTTATATTTCTATCAAGGAATGACAATTTCTAGGACTTTGGGTATTTCCACCTAAAAATGAAAAAGAATATCAGACTTTTTTTACATATAGAGGTTGTTCTTCCAAGATGGAAGAGAGGTAAAAATAGGCATTTCAACATTTTTGATAGTAATAGTGATGACAGTAACAAAAGATCATGTTTTCCAGAGTTGTTATATTTTTTGCTTAATCTGATTTATTTTATTTCTTACTTGGTCTATCATTTAACTCACCATCACTTTATTCCATCTAATTTTATTATGTAGTTTTAATTTTTTTTAGATTTTAAAAATTGAGGAGAAATGGCTCTGCAGGGAGAATATGAAAACATATGTATAACCATCTTGAGTTTAAAAATCCCTCCAAGAGGGGTGCCAGGGTGGCTTAGTTGGTTAAATGTCTGACTCTTGATTTTGGCTCAGGTCGTGATTTCAGTGTTGTAAGATCAAGCCCTTCCAAGGGCTCTGTTCTGGGTGTGGAACCTGCTTAATATTCTCTCTCTCCCTTTCCCTCTGTCCTTCTCCCCATTCTCTCTCTCCCTCTCAAGAAAAAAAAATCCCTCTAAGATATACATTTCCTAGGCATTTATAATTTTGAATCTAAATAATTGACATCTTATTCTTTAGGGTAAAAGTAGGTAGGATTAGGAGGAGGAAGGAACTCACATCTGCAGCTCAAATTCTGGAATAGTAGGAAGACTTCATCCTCAGTAATAAGGGTCATATACAAGAAAATCAATCATTCAGTCAGTCATCCAATATTTAATAAGTTCTTTCTATACTTAAAGTACTGTGATAGCAATAGAGGAAGTTATTTAAAGATAACAGAAAAAATCTTTTGATGGCTGCATAGTATTCCATTGTGTATATATACCACATCTTCTTTATCCATTCATCTGTTGATGGACATCTAGGTTCCTTCCACAGTTTGGCTATGGTAGACATTGCTGCTATAAGCATTCGGGTACACGTGCCCCTTCGGATCACTGCATTTGTATCTTTAGGGTAAATACCCAGTAGTGCAATTGCTGGGTCATAGGGTAGTTCTATTTTCAACATTTTGAGGAACCTCCGTGCTGTTTTCCAGAGTGGTTGCACAAGCTTGCATTCCCACCAACAGTGTAGGAGAGTTCCTCTTTCTCCGCATCCTCGCCAGCATCTGTCATTTCCTGACTTGTTAATTTTAGCCATTCTGACTGGTGTGAGGTGATATCTCATTGTGGTTTTGATTTGTATTTCCCTGATGCCGAGTGACGTGGAGCACTTTTCCATGTGTCTGTTGGCCATCTGGATGTCTTCTTTGCAGAAATGTCTGTTCATGTCCTCTGCCCATTTCTTGTTTGGATTGTTTGTTCTTTAGGTGTTGAGTTTACTAAGTTCCTTATAGATTTTGGATACTAGTCCTTTGTCTGATATGTCGTTTGCAAATATCTTCTCCCATTCTGTCAGTTGTCTTTTGGTTTTGTTAACTGTTTCCTTTGCTGTGCAAAAGCTTTTGATCTTGATGAAATCCCAATAGTTCATTTTTGCCCTTGCTTCCCTTGCGTTTGGCGATGTTCCTAGGAAGATGTTGCTGCGGCTGAGGTTGAAGAGGTTGCTGCCTGCATTCTCCTCAAGGATTTTGATGGATTCCTTTCTCACATTGAGGTCCTTCATCCACTTTAAGTCTATTTTCGTGTGTGGTGTAAAGAAGTGGTCCAATTTCATTTTTCTGCATGTGGCTGTCCAATTTTCCCAGCACCATTTATTGAAGAGGCTGTCTTTTTTCCATTGGACATTCTTTCCTGCTTTGTCGAAGATTAGTTGACCATAGAGTTGAGGGGCTATTTCTGAGCTCTCTATTCTGTTCCACTGATCTATGTGTCTGTTTTTGTGCCAGTACCATACTGTCTTGATGATGACAGCTTTGTAATAGAGCTTGAAGTCCGGAATTGTGATGCCACCAACTTTGGCTTTCTTTTCCAATATTCCTTTGGCTATTCGAGGTCTTTTCTGGTTCCATATAAATTTTAGGATCATTTGTTCCATTTCTTTGAAAAAAATGGATGGTATTTTGATAGGGATTGCATTAAATGTGTAGATTGCTTTAGGTAGCATAGACATTTTCACAATATTTATTCTTCCAATCCATGAGCATGGAACATTTTTCCATTTTTTTGTGTCTTCCTCAATTTCTTTCATGAGTACTTTATAGTTTTCTGCATATAGATGTGGATGGAACTAGAGGGTATCATGCTTAGTGAAATAAGTCAATCGGAGAAAGACAACTATCATATGATCTCCCTGATATGAGGACATGGAGATGCAACATGGGGGTTTAGGGGGATAGGAGAAGAATAAATGAAACAAGATGGGATTGGGAGGTAGACAAACCATAAATGACTCTTAATCTCACAAAACAAACTGGGGGTTGCTGGGGGGAGGTGGGATTGGGAGAGGGGGAGGGGGTTATGAACATTGGGGAGGGTATGTGCTATTGTGAGTGCTGTGAAGTGTGTAAACCTGGCGATTCACAGACCTGCACCCCTGGGGATAAAAATACATTCTATGTTTATAAAAAAAAAAAAATTGGAAGGGGAGGCGAACCATAAGAGACAAACTCAACACACATAAAACAGATAATCATATCAAAAAATGGGCAGAAGATATGAACAGACACTTCTCCAACGAAGACATACAAATGGCTATCAGACACATGAAAAAATGTTCATCATCACTAGCCATCAGGGAGATTCAAATTAAAACCACATTGAGATACCACCTGACACAAGTTAGAATGGCCAAAATTAGCAAGACAGGAAACAACGTGTGTTGGAGAGGATGTGGAGAAAGGGGAACCCTCTTACACTGTTGGTGGGAATGCAAGTTAGTGCAGCCACTTTGGAGAACAGTGTGGAGATTCCTCAAGAAATTAAGAATAGAGCTTCCCTATGACCCTGCAATTGCACTGCTGGGTATTTACCCCAAAGATACAGATGTAGTGAAAAGAAGGGCCATCTGTACCCCAATGTTTATTGCAGCAATGGCTACGGTCGCCAAACTGTGGAAAGAACCAAGATACCCTTCAACGGATGAATGGATAAGGAAGATGTGGTCCATATACACAATGGAGTATTATGCCTCCATCAGAAAGGATGAATACCCAACTTTTGTAGCAACATGGACGGGACTGGGAGAGATTATGCTGAGTGAAATAAGTCAAGCAGAGAGAGTCAAGTATCATATGGTCTCACTTATTTGTGGAGCATAACAAAGAACATGGAGGACATGGGGAGATGGAGAGGAGAGGAAGTTGAGGGAAACTGGAAGGGGAGATGAACCATGAGAGACTATGGACTCTGAAAAACAACCAGAGGGTTTTGAAGGGGCGGGGGGGGGGGTGGGAGGTTGAGGAACCAGGTGGTGGGTAATAGGGAGGGCACGTACTGCATGGAGCACTGGATGTGATGCCAAAACAATGAACACTGTTATGCTGTAAATAAACAAATAAAAAAAAATGGGCAAAAGATATAAACAAACAAACAAACAAACAAACAAAAAAAGAGACTATGGACTCTGAAAAACAACCTGAGGGTTTTGAAGGGTTGGGCGTGGGAGGCTGGGGGAACAGGTGGTGGGTAATAGGGAGGGCATGTATTGCATGGAGCACTGGGTGTTGTGCAGAAACAATGAATACTGTTACGCTGAAAAAATAAATTTTAAAAAAATAAATAAAAATAAAATTAAAAAAAGATACAGAAAAAATCAATTAATTAACTAGAAAATATCAAAAGAAAAAGAAAAAACTCTAAAATCAGAAATTTTTAGGACACAAAATCTAGATGAAAACCCAGGTAAGGGGATAAACTAGTTTCAAGAAAATGAGACATAGATAAATTATTCTTCCAAAGGGGAGACATTTGCTTGGAATGTGCTAAGCCAGAGGTATCTCTAAGAATCTACACTGGACACATTCAAGCAAAAAATATCAAAGTAAATCCCAATAAAAGTCCACCAAATGGCCAGTTGGCCTCAGATTTCCAATGAGTGTTGTAAACTTTATGGCTGATGCAATGCAATGAGCCATATCATACAAAATTACAGCAAGACCACAACTAAAGACTGGCAGTGACTTGTTTTCTGCGGAATCACAAACTGTTATTATTGCGGATCATTGCAGAAGGCCCAAGGCAATGAAAAACCTATGAAATACCAAAAACATAACCCCAGCTAGTAACTGAAAGACTATGTTTGTCAATTGTGAAATCTCAGAAATTATTTCGGAGAAAACACTTTTCAGTTTTTCACTAAAGAATGTGCTGATTTGATAAAAATACACACACACACACACACATTCATAATATTGATATTAGGCATTTTAACACGGCAAAGTGAACATTCAGGAAACAATCAGGTTATTTACAAAGTAACTGAATAATTCGGTAATAGCATGAAACAGAAGGTTCTATTATTGTATTCCGGTAAGTAGAAATTTGCTTCTAGCAAAAAAAAAAAAAAGAAGAAGAAGAAGAAGGGTGATGAAAATTATTAAATAAAGAGCAAGATTAAAAGTATCCCCTAATCTGGGGCACCTGGGTGGCTCAGTGGGTTAAAGCCTCTGCCTTCGGCTCAGGTCATGATCCCAGGGTCCTGGGATCGAGCCCCGAATTGGGCTCTCTGCTCAGCAGGGAGGCTGCTTCCTCCTCTCTCTCTGCCTGCCTCTGCCTACTTGTGATTTCTGTCTGTCAAATAAATAAATAGAATTTAAAAAAAAAGTAGGGGGCACCTGGGTGGCTCAGTGGTTTAAGCCTCTGCCTTCGGCTCAGGTCATGGTCTCGGAGTCCTGGGATCGAGCCCCGCATCAGGCTCTCTGCTCAGTGAGAAGCCTGTTTCTCCCTCTCTCTCTGCCTGCCTCTCTGCCTACTTGTGACCTCTCTCTCTGTTAAATAAATAAATAAAATATTAAAAAAAAAAAGTAGCCCCTAATCTGTCTGTAGAAAAGAGTTTCTGATGGTTTCTTCTTTCCTTAACTGTGGCTGGTACAGATATAGACATGATAACTGCCTTCTAGAATTCATTATAGATTCCCTTCCCCATTCTTAGATATTACAGTGGTATGTGGCCTTTAAAAGCCCAACTCTTTCCAACAAAATCTTATTCCTTAGTATTCGATTTTTCTCCTAAGAGAGACATTAATTTAAATTAAATTAATTTAATTTAATAATTAAATGGGCAATAATGAAAAAATATTGTGAAATACTGTGTTAGTCTTTTAGGTATTTGTTCTTAGTCAATCAGCCATTCTTTTTTTTTTTAAATATTTTATTTATGTGACAGAGAGAAATCACAACTAGGCAGAGAGGCAGGCAGAGAGAGAGGAGGAAGCAGGCTCCCCGCAGAGCAGAGAGCCCAATGTGGGGCTCCATCCCAGGACCCTGAGCGGAAGGCAGCGGCTTAATCCACTGAGCCACCCAGGCGCCCCTGTCAATCAGCCATTCTTTAGTACATTTATCGAATAAATGCCCTACTCCAGGTACTGTGATGAGTGGTTGGAGATACAATGGTAAATAAGATACTTTCTCTGTCCTCAAAAGTCCCCATCCATCCAAACAGCAAGAGAGATAAGCAACCAGCCACAATAGAGAGAATGGATAAGGAAGATGTGGTACATATACACGATGGAGTATTATGCCTCCATCAGAAAGGATGAATACCCAACTTTTGTAGCAACATGGACGGGACTGGAAGAGATTATGCTGAGCGAAATAAGTCAAGCAGAGAGAGTCAAGTATCATATGGTCTCACTTATTTGTGGAGCATAACAAAGCACATGGAGGACATGGGGAGATAGAGAGGAGAAGGGAGTTGTGGGAAATTGGAAGGGGAGATGAACCATGAGAGACTATGGACTCTGAACAACCTGAGGGTTTTGCGGGGGGGGGGCGGGGGGAGGTAGGAGGTTGGGGAACCAGGTGGAGGGTAGAGAGGGCACGTATTGCATGGAGCACTGGGTGTGGTGCAAAAACAATGAGTACTGTTACGCTGAAAATAAATAAATTAATTAAAAAAAAAAGAGAGAGAGAGAGAAGGAGTGCTTAGAAACACAGAAGAGGCATGCAACTCAGCCAAGGCAGAGATAGGAATCAGGAGAGGATTCCTCAAGGCTGTAACTTCTCTAACTTCAGACTGAGTTCTGAATAACAAGTCAAAGTTAGACAGACAAAGATAGCATGTATAAAGGCTCCCAGAAGAAGACATGGGGCACAGGGAAGGAAATGCAATACTTTAGCATAACTTAAGCTTAGTGTGAAGCAAGACAGTGTAAGGGGTGGGGCTGAAGTCTTATGTAAAAGCAAGAAACTGAAGAGCTTTTTTTTTTTTTTTTAGATTTTATCTATTTATTTGTTATCTGTTTATTTGTGAGAGAGAGTGAGAAAGAACATGAGAGTCAGAAGCAGACTCCCCACAGAGCTGGGAGCCTGATGCAGGACTCAATTCTGCGACTCCGGAATCATGACCTGAGGGGAAGGCGGTGACTTAACCAACTGAGCCATCCAGGCATCCCTGAAGGGCTTTCTATATAACATTGAGAATTTAACTTTTATCCTGAAGGTATTAGAGTCATAAAAGATTTTAAGCAAATACTGGAAATATATTGTTGGTGTTTTAGAAAATTTATTCTGGTCATGGTATAGAAACAGATTGGAGAGAAAGTAAAGATGTTCTTATATTAGCCCAGGTGAGACAATACTGGCCTCAAATAAGATAACAGTGGTGGTGGTGGGGTGTTGGATGAAAGTAAGATTTGAGGGCTGTGGGACTGACAGGAATCGATAGAGGACTACAGTGAGGTGAAAGAGGAAAAGGACAGATAGGTGATAAGGATGATATCCAGATTTCTAGCTTAAGCAAACAGAAGCAGAACGAAGAACAGTTGAGAATTTGAGGTAATTTTGGAACTTCCAGGTAGAGATTTCCATTGTAAGTATGATATTCTACCCTGAAGTGCAGGAGGAAAACCCATATTAAAATCCAAGTGAGTAAATGAAGCCATGGGAATGGAAGAGATCCAGAGAGACCCTGGAGAATGAGAAAAGGAGATGGACAAGGACAGAACCTTGAAAACAAAAACGTTTAAAATATGCTAGAGGAAGAGCAGTACATAAAAGCAATTGAGAAGAGGGGTGCCTGGGTGGCTCAGTCATTAAGCATCTACCATCCGCTCAGGGCATGATCCCAGAGTCCTGGAATAAAGCCCACATCAGGCTCCATGGGGAGCCTCCTTCTCCCTCTCCCCTACTCCCCCTGCTTGTGTTCCCTCTCTCGCTGTGTCTCTCTCTGTCAAATAAATGAATAAACTTAAAACAAATAAAAGCAATTGAGAAGAAAACCAGACAATACAGTACCATGCATGTGGTAGGTAGGGTAGAGCTTTTGAAAGAGGAAAAAACAGTCAGTGGCATCAACTGCTAACAATGCTAGCAGAGAAAGTGACTGAAAGTGTTCATTCCAGTTAACTAGCAAGCACTCACTGATTAACCAGAATGAAGTCATTGGTAACCTTTATGAGATAAGTTGCCATAAAGTTGTGGGGGCAAAAACCCATATTGCAGTAGGTTGAGAAATGAGCAGAAGGTAAAGAAATTGGGTTATTAAAAGTTGACAGCTCTGAAGAAACTTGTGAAGAGGAAAAAGAAGTTTATGAGTAGCTGGATGGGAATGGGTATGGACAAAGGAGGGTTTTTTGTTTGTTTTATGAAACAGATTTGAAAATTAAGTACCAATGAAAGGGAGCCAACGGAGAAAGAGAGTAGGTGATTAAGAGAGAAAGACATCTTAGAAAGCTATAGAAAGATCCAACAAGGCTTAACTGTTATTCATTCCTCCCAAATCTTGAATAAAGAAGATACGGAGAGGGGCGCCTGGGTGGCTCAGCGGGTTAAAGCCTCTGCCTTCAGCTCAGGTCATGATCCCAGGGTCCTGGGATCGAGCCCCGCATCGGACTCTCTGCTTGGCTGGGAGCCTGCTTCCTCCTCTCTCTCTCTCTGCCTCTCTGCCTACTTGTGATCTCTATCTGTCAAATAAATAAATCTTTAAAAAAAAAAAAAGAAGATACGGAGAGAGAAACAAATTCAGGAGCTTTCCCTTGGAGACAGGAACCACCTCAAGAGAACAGTCTGTTAGTCTGTCCTTAAAACTACCATCTGCTAACAGCATTGTGTGTTAACCTCTGCCTTACCTTTTAGAAAGGGCAAGGAATCAATTGATGGATCTCACTAATGTTCACCTGATGTCAGTTTCTATGAGAATGTCCAGTCTTACGTAAATAACCACAGATGTGGTTTCCCTGATTCTATATACAGTAATTTAAATAGACACACTCCTTGCCCTCAAGAAGTTCACAATAAAAAACAGATGACAGGGACACACATCTACCACCACCACTACCACGTGATGTCACAATATTACAGTAAGAGAACATGACACTTATTTTTTTTTAAATATTTTATTTATTTATTTGACAGACAGAGCTCACAAGTAGGCAGAGAGGCAGGCAGAGAGAGAGAGGAGGAAGCAGGCTCTCCGCAGAGCAGAGAGCCCGATATGGGGCTCGATCCCAGGACCCTGGGATCATGACCCGAGCTGAAGGCAGAGGCTTTAACCCACTGAGCCACCCAGGAGCCCCGAGAACATGACACTTCTTAAACAGGAATTTATATTAGGTACGAGTTTGATATTTGTTATTTCTGGCTATGGATTACATGAGAGTTTTATTGGAATATTGGGTGGGGTTAGGAAAAGCATTACTGGACTTCCACAAAAACAAAGTGGGAAGTAAGTGGGGAGGGAGAGCTTGACAGATCTATAAATTCTGAGGAAAAACACCTGTTGTATGTAAATGAGAGTAAATGACAGTAAATGACAACAATGCACCGATTATATAAAGTCCTAGATCCAGAGATTCATTAACGGAAATAGGTTTTTCAACTAGGTTCAACTAAGGTTGAACAGATAAGCCTGGATGGAAGACAGAATGCATTCTGGAAATCAAAGGATTAAAGGGGTATGAAATCTTAGACTGGCAAATGTTTCCAGGGATGGAATATCAAAGAGCAATCAGGCTGATAAGACAGTTCAGGAGAATATTGCAGAGATGAGTGTTGGTACCCAAACTATATACTATTAACTTTTGGTTTCAGAGAGAAAGTGTGGATATGGAAGTAATAATAGAAGAATTCAGTAATAAACAGAATGTTGGCATAGCCAAGATTATAGCATTTTTCTAATGGAGGGGAAGAAATTTTATCATTTATTCTAGAAAATTCTAGGTTATTAAGATTTCAATTAAGAGCTACAAAGAGACTCACATGAAAACATGTTTTAAAAGTATCTACTTTTTTGACTTGGCTATTCCTAAGTCTCATATAGAGCATCTTGCAATATATTCTAGCTGGCAAGAAGTATAAATGATATCGGAAAAGAAATCTGGGGTCAGACTTTTTATGTTGAGAGAGTTTATCCAAGTCAAACGCTAGCAAAAGAAAGCACCAGGACTCTACCTTAATCTTTGATTCTAAATCTGGTGGTCACAGAATATTTTAGAATGGGAAATAGGCAACATGCCCACAATCAGAATATTACTACTATAACCTGGCAAGAAGTAATGAGGATTTGAACAAACAGTGACAAGAAAAAAGAGAGAAGTTTGGATTCCAAAGAACTGTGGAGGTTGTGTTAAGAGAATTTGACAACTGACTACATGGGGTAGATAAGAAAGAAGGATACAGCATAATGAATATGGGATTTCCTCAGAAATGACTCACCACACTGTGCAACTTGGTTGTGGCATGCCAATGAGACGAATATGTGTCCATATGTCATCTAAGAGAATCAATTCATAACAACCTGCTTAAATAAAGATTATCATGACAATGAGACTGCAACAAAAAGCATTGTTGAGACAGCCCTGATTATAGAAAAAGCAGAATTAGTAAGGATCTGTGATTTTTCTTCTCTAACACTACTCCCTAGAAAAAATGCTCCAATGAGCATGCATGAATATATCTAATCAAGTGAGAGGTAGAGTTTGACTGGACTAGAGGGTTATTGGAAAGGATATATCAGGCTTAAATAACTTATTGAAACTAAGAGATTACAGAATATTAGAAATTGAAAAAGGACTGAAGATTTAGTTCAATTATTTCCATTTAAAAAAACTGTTTATAGACCATTTCCAACATACATAAAGTGAAAAGAACAGTAAAATGAAACCCTAGGGTAACCTATTACCAATTCAGTAATTACCAATTTATAGCCACTCTTGTTTTGTCTTTATCCACACCCCCAAAATGGGGAGAGCAACTGAACATTTTTCCAAGGACATACAAATAATCAACAGACATATAAGATCTCAACATCACTAATGATCAGGGAATACAAATGAAAACCACAGTGAGATCTCACTTACACCTGTCTGAATGGCTAATATCAGAAAGATAAGGATGTGGGCAAGGATGTAGAGAGAATGCCACCAGTAGGGTGGTAGGAATTTGTTGGTAGGAATGTAAGTTGGTACAGCCTCTGTGGAAAACAGTATGGAGATTCCTCAAAAAATTAAAAATAGAAATACCATATGATCCAGTAATTCCACAGTTAGCTCTTTACCCACAGAAAACAGAAACACTAATCTAAAAAGACATATGCACACTTATGCTCATTGCAGCATTATTTACTTGTGTCCACTGATGAATGAATGGATAAAGAAGATGTAGTATCTAAACATGATGGAATATTACTCAGCCATAAAACAGGATGAGATCTTACCATTTTGACAACACGGATGGACCTGGAGGATATTACACTAAGTGAAATATGTCCAACAGAGAAAGACGTATGTCATATGATCTCACGTATATGTGAAAACTAAATAACAAAACAACTAACAAATAATACTAAAAGCAGAAACAAACTCATAAATAGAGAGAACTAGCTGCCAAAAGGGAGGAGAGTGGAAGGATTAATAAAATGGATGAAGGGCAATGGGAAATACAGGCTTCCAGTTACAGAATGAATAAGTCACAGGGATGAAAATTTTCTCTAACCTGGTATATATAGGCTTCATCAGATTCAAGTCCAATTATTTGGCAAGAATGCTTCACAGGTGATAGAGGAACACAATGGCTGGCTCTTTTTTGGTCTAGAACCTCCCTTATTTTTATTTTTTTAAAATATTTTATTTATTTATTTGAGAGAGAGAGAGCATGAACACAAGTGAGTATGAGCAGGGGAGGAGCAGAGGGAGAGCAGACTCCTTGCTGAGCAGGAAGCCCAACCCAAGACTTGATCCCAGGACCCTGGGATCATGACCTGAACTAAAGGCAGACACTCACCTGAGTCCCCAGGCACGCCATAAACCCTCCTTATTTTTAAAATATGGATGAAACTGAAACCTCAGCATTATTAAATACTTCATATAGTGATAAAATCAAGAACAAAACCCCAGCCTTTTCATATTCTGTTTTCTACTCCTTTCATTATGTCATATATTGCTAACATCTTGCTGAGTGATTATAGTACACCAATTAACTCTGCTATGTGTTATATGAAATATAGTCCCACCATTCACCACTTACTACCCAAGCCATAAATCCAGAAGTCATTCTAGGTTTCTTCACTTCTCTTACTTTCACTAGGTTCATTAATTTTATCTATTTAATATCTCTCTCATTTGTTCCATCCTTTCCACCCCCACAGCTACTGCTATTCAGACCTTTCTCATGGCTTTCCTGAATCACCAAAATAACTGCTTGAAGCCCTGCTCCTTTATCTTATCTTTTTCAGCCAATATCTACCTTGTCAATAAAAGATTGTTCCAAGTTACAAGTCTAAATATATTCTTTTTTTGCTTTAACCCTTTGATAATCTCTCATTTCCAAGGTGGAGTCTATACCCATTAATGCAAACTACAGTACCCTCCATCACCAAGGATTGTCTATCCAACCATCCTCATCTTCATTACTTCAACTCACTATATTCCAGTTTATGGAATCATTGAAGCTTTCTGAATATGCCAGCAAGGATATACAGTGATTAAAAGTAGATTCTAGAATTAGACTTCAGTTTAATCTCTATATTCCTCCATTTACTATCCCATGCAACGCAGAACATACTTACCATCTCTGTGTCCCACTTATCTCATCTGTAGACTGGAAACAGTCTCACTGAATTATTGTGTGTGTGTGTGTGTGTGTGTGTGTGTGTGTGTGTGTGTGAAGGGGGACTGAAATAGCACAAGCAAAAAACTAGTAAAAGAGCACTAGTGCATAATTGGATAGTGTTGGTGTCATTATGTTGTTCATTCATTTCTATATCCTTTAAATCTACTCCCAAGAACACTTTACTCTTCTTTCTTGATAACCCCCCCTTTATTAATAATCTATAAAATTCTAATTCTGATTTCTAAACCTTGTAGATATTTTCATTGCTGTGCCCTATGGCTATAAGTCTCTCTCTCTACACACTGAAAATTTTAGACAGGGACAAGACCCTTCTTATATCTGGTTCTTCATGTCCTAGGACATAGGCTCTCTCTCCACTGTCCTGTTTCAATGGTAAACTCAATAATTCAAGTTTGGTAAACTGAACAAAACTGATGGTGTTTACTTCAATTATATCAATTAAAAATTTTTTTTTAATTTTACTTATTTATTTGACAGAAAGAGATCACAAGTAGGCAGAGAGGCAGGGAGAGAGAGAGGGGAAAGCAAGCTCCCCACTGAGCAGAAAGCCCGATGCGGGGCTCGATCCCAGGACCCCAAGATCATGACCTGAGCTGAAGGCAGAGGCTTTATTTAACCCACTGAGCCACCCAGGTGCCCCTCAATTTAAATTTCTGAGTCATGAAGCATATTTTAGGAAAAATATAAAATAGTTGATATTAAATTATGAATTGCACATCAGCTCCTTTCCTTTGTCATTTCTTTTTTTTTTTTTAAGGTTTTATTTATTTATTTGACAGAGAGAGAGAGCAGGGAACACAAGCAGGAGAGGTGGCAAAGGGAAAGGGAAAAGCAGGCTCCTTGCTGAGCAGGCAGCCTGATGCGGGGCTCGATCCCAGGACCCTGGGATTATGACCTCAGCCGAAGGCAGTTGTTTAACCAACTGAGCCACCTAGGTACCCTATTATTTCTTTTTTTACTAAATTAATAATGTAGGATTGTATCTGATGACAGTAAGTTTCCTTTCAACAGTGAAAAGTTTGTATAATTATAAAATTTTTAAATGGTTAAATCTTTTGCTACTTATTTTAATTCAAATCCAGTATATTATTATATATATTCAGAACTCAAACTATTCATCTTCATCTAAACCTTCAATTAAATTCCACAATGCAAACCTCTTGGCACTAGAACCACATTTCATGTTTATTCAACTGAGACTGTGTCTTGAAAAAGTGTTGAAGTTTGGGGGTTTTCTGGTGAGAATCCACATTCTGACATCACCTTGCCCATGACAGCGATTGGCTGCTGGAAGGCAAAGAAGAGTTTATAGCCAGTCACAGCAAGCAAATGAGTGAGTGAGACAGCAGAGGAAATATTCAATCTGTGTCACTCACTCCTGTGAGACTGTCTCCTCACTCCAGAACTGCAAAAGGGTAAGATTTACTATGATGGCTTCATTTTCTTAAAATTGAACATTCCACAATTTACATCTCTAGACCTGACTTTTTTATTATTTTAATGTTGATGTTACTGAATTATATAGAATGGCTATGTAATTTAACACTTGTTTATCATTAAACTAGTACCTCAGAGTTTAGATTTTTTCCAAAAGGTTAAGCTTATTAACCTACACATGTAAGTCCTTAATATTGCGCACATAAACTAGAAAATTTTGTGGCCTACTTTCTATGTCTCCACCTCACAAATAACTATTTGTTTTCTCCTTGTGATGTATTCAAGATAACCTGACTGAAATACTATTTTTCACTTGTAACTCTGCTGTAATGAATGCGTATTTCACCATAAATTATGCCTAATCTATACTTCAGTTATATACAATGTCTTTTCAATACACTCAGTTTCAAAGTGTAAATATCCCATATCTCTAAAATTAGTATAGAAAAATATATAGTACTAAAGAAATAAATAATGGTAGTTCATCATACTTTTCCCCATGAAAATTTATAATTGGACTTTTAAAACTATCCTTTAAGAATGTTTTAATTGTTGTCTGGGTTAGTAGTACTCAATATAGATGTCTTTGTTTTTTATGAATCACAAAGTAAATAAAATGAGATTTATGGAGGCAGCCAATTGCTGCCTACATGAATCACTTGGTTCTTTTTATATTATTCCTGCTATGTTTTCACCTAGTTGTTTTTATGGTTTGCTATGAGAAATTTATGTAATCAAGACCCTTTCTACAGTTCCATGTATTTAAGTTTTTAGCTCTTTAAGACATCATAAACATTCCGACTCTTCTAATAAAGTTGCAGGGCAATAATCTCCCTGCTTGCTAGCCAGCCTGTTCAGGGGTAACAAAGTTCAAAGTATTACTTTAAGCACCCCAATAGCAGTAAAAACTTCTTAGATGGGTACGCTTCAGGGGCAAAGCCTCTTTTTTCGTTGTGTGGTCATTAAGAACTTTTACTAAAGTGGACAGAACTGTGAGGAAGTTTGTAGACATCAAAATTAAAAAACCCAGTCTGCCACAAAGAGAGTGTGACCTGGGACCCAAGACACCGTTTCCAGGCCTTAAATTTTACTCTGTGTAATGTTTTAATGTTAGATATTCAATAAGGAAGCAATAAACGTGGCTAATGACAAAATGCAAAATCAAACTGCAGAATACAGTATATGACATGGCTTCATACATACATTTTAAGTATTTACTTTTCCAAGTGTGTTTATGGGGAAATTGCCATCATTGTTACATATTGCTTCTAAAATGTTGCCAGAGCTGTCACTCTCAGTTAAACATATATCAGTGCAAATGGGTGGGTATTAGCAGATTTTTAGCTAAGTTTATTCAACCTCTATTAAAATAGGATTTTATCAAATAGAATGAAATTAAAGTAGGATAGGATTTTACTCTCTCTCTCTTTTTATTTATGAAGAATCTATGTGGAAGTGAGATCTTTGCATGGACACAACCCCAGGACTGTTTGAGAACTATTCCCATTCTGAGAGTCCATCTTCAATTCTTCTACAGAATTGAATTCTATAGAATTCTTCCATAGAATTGAATTCTTCCAAAGAATTCCATAGACTCCATGATGACTACTGCTCTGACCCTGAAAAGCCCTTGATCCACCCTGTGACAGTCTCCCCACTAGTGATGGAAAGCTTAAATGGAACTGAAGAATAACCTGATTTGAGGAAATCTGCCCCTGATATCCCAAGGTGAAACTCTGATGAACTCTTCTCATAGAGTTATCCTTCGACATGGCTGTCTGGTGCTATGTACTATGAGAATAAAATTTCACATATTATGGATCATTTCATACACAGAAAAAAATACAAAGTATTCTAAGGTATTCATAGGAAAATGGCTCCTATTTTCCATCTTACAAATAAAACTTTGGTTTAAGACCCATATAGAACCAATATATAGAATATATATATAATCACTGATGTAAAAGCAATCATTTAAATGTTTTCAATTTTTGCTTAGTTTTCAATTATAAAAAAAAAAACAAAAACCCCAGGTCACTTAACTATACTAACGATTCAATTCCTTAGCTGATATTCCTATATCAATGATATTAAGAAGACTCTTTACCCCAATGTGAAGTACACCAAGCATTAAAGCCCCTTATAGTAATGAAATGATCTGCCACTGACAAATCACAGCTGACAGGGTAAAACCAAGTATGGAACTAAAGATTACTTAAACAGACAGGTAAAGTTAGTTTTCTACAACTTAAAAAAGGAACAATTTTAAAATAAAAGTCAGAAAATTGGTCTTAGTCAAAACAATAAATGGACAGAAATGAAAACAAATATTTCATCTTCTAGTATGAATAAAAAAGTTACACTCTTAGTTTTAATATTTATTAACTTTACCACTTCATTAATTCCAGAAGCAATCACCAAAATGAAGACTGCTTTAATTTTGCTCAGCATTTTGGGAATGGCCTGTGCTTTCTCGGTAAGTTCTCGGTATAGTTATTTCCTTTTTTGCCTTTTTATGTAAAAGAGTATGCAGTAATTAAGTGTTCTTTCAAACAGATGAAAAATTTGCATCGAAGAGCCAAATTACAGGATTCTGAAGAAAATGGGGTAATTATGTTTAGCATACATTCTTGATCTGACTATATACTTCCTCTAGATTTATTGTACCTTAAACATGAATATATTATTTATTTTGGTTATACAGGTCTTTAAGTATCGGCCACGATATTCTCTTTACAAGCATGCCTACTTTTATCCTCCTCTAAAACGATTTCCAGCTCAGGTAAGCATAAAAAATAATTTTCTTTCCCACCCATTATAATTTAAAGGGGATCAAATTTAACTATAAAACAACTAAATTCAATTCTCACTGAAAGTCAGCCAGGAAGATTTACTTATTATAAAGTTTGTTTTTAATACAATAAAATTTATTCCTAAGTTCTCTTTTAAAGCAGAGATATACATATCATTTGGGCCCAGTCTAGAATGATATAATAAAAGCAAACACCTTGGTACAGAGCTCAGGTATTCTGGTTAACACATTGATGAAATGAACACTTTATCTATTGTTGACAATTAAGTCAGTGATGAGGTCACTAACTGTCATGTTATAGTTGAGACAATACTGTCATACAGCTGTTAACATCTAATAATTTAGAGCTCTTTAACTGGTAAGTTAAAGACTAACTTCATAAATAGCAGAGACCGTTTTTAAAAACATTGCTGATAATCAGTGATGATTGCTGAAGATTTTCTGAACCTCTGACCTGTGTTGGTCACGATAACAGAAGTGTGGCTCAAGAATTGTAGAGGAGAGACAGAAATTCATGAAGTGAATTATGAGAGTGTGTGTGAGAAAAACAAAACATCAAAATTTGTAAACAAAAAAGAATAACAAACACTAAAAATAAGAATTTGTGTTTTTACTAGGTTACTAGTGAAGAAAGCCTTTGAAAACTTGAGGGTGTGGTGTTGATTTAAAATACTCAACAAACCAGAACTGTGCTATTTATACAGTTTGGGTTCAGGGCACCAATTATGCACCATTTGACCCGGGACTCCTGAGATGCTAAAAGCAGTCAAGATGCTGAAAACGATGCCTCAGCACAGTGGCTTGGCAGAGCATCCTACCATATGTTGGGCTAACCCATTTCTAACTCATACAATGATAGGAAATGATAATCTTAAAGTATTTATAGCACCATAATAATTATGGGGAGTGTGTGTGGCCACAGAAATATGAACACAGATGATACAAGAGTTGTGGGTTTTCAGAATTGTCTTCCATTCTTTGGTACACTTCAGACCAACAAATAAACAGTGCTCATTTGAATGTTTGCCTCATTCTCTTTCTTAAACTAAACGGAAATGATAAAAATTTAAATTTCTGGCTAGCTCCACAATTTTTCTAAAATATCACATAGAGATATTCCCATCTGTAAATTTTTATAGATATATAAATGTGATACAGTTAAAACAGCCATAGTGAAAAGATATTAGGAGAGGTTATATTTTTCATTACTGGTAAGTTCGAAGTTCAAAAATCTCTAAGTAGATTTTTAATATACAATATTTAGAGAAATTATATGCAGACAAACTCATTTCAACTAATGTAGAATTTGTTAGTAAGACAGTTGTATTTTAAAAATATCTAGGGGCGGGATGCCTGGGTGGCTCAGTCATTAAGCTTCTACCTTCGGCTGAGGTCATGATCCCAGGGTCCTGGGATTGAGCTCCCCCACAAGCCGGCTCCCTACTCAGCAGGGAGCCTGATTTTCCCTCTCCCCCTGCTTGTGCTCTCCTGCTCTCTGTCAAACAAATAAATTAAAATACTCAATAAAATATATGCCCCAATCCAATAGTCTGGTCTGACCTAATATTGATGATTTATTCTCCTACTTTACAAAGCTTGATTTCTAGAATTTTTTTCCCTTACATGTCTACTTATATATTTCCCATAGCTCTGTATTATTTATTCTGCTAAATCTGTCAAGTATTTGGTGCTCAGATTGTCACCCCAAAATGCATTAAGCTGTATTGGCTTTGAAATTTGTTTTATTCAAACAAATCTGTGTTTACATATGGTCATTTCTTTTTTTTTCTTTTTAAGGTTTATTTATTTATTTTAGAGAGAATGTGCACAAGTAGGGAAAGGGGCAGAGGGAGAGGGAGAAAGAGAATCCTCAAGCTGATTCCTGCGGAACAATGAGCCCGACATGGAACCCGATTCCATGACCCCGAGATCATGACCCAAGAGGAAATCAAGAATTGGCCTCTTAACAGATAGAGCCACCCAGGCACCCCTACATATAATCATTTCTAAAATATGAACTTCCGGGGCACCTGGGTGGCTCAGTGGGTTAAAGCCTCTGCCTTTAGCTCAGGTCATGATCTCAGGGTTCTGGGATCGAGCCCCGCATCGGGCTCTCTGCTCCGCAGGGAGCCTTCTTCCTCCTCTCTCTCTGCCTAGTTGTGATTTCTCTCTGTCAAATAAATAAAATATTGAGAAAAAAATCTTACTCACAAAAAAATAAATTAAATTAAATAAAATATGAACTTCCATGAAATATGTCATATCAATTATAAAGCTATAAACAGTCTACCTATAGCTTATCTATCTGCTTGGCTATAGAAATGGAAGCATAAATAAGCTTAACAACCTAAGCATTTTTAATTAAGGAAATGCCTTCTTTCAGGAATCATATGTTATTTGAATTGTATGTGAATTCTTTGAGGGCAGAAACTTTATATTTCTTTCATTGTACTGATCTCAGCTATCACAGAGTCTGACATAGGGAAACTGTCCATGTTTCCAACTTTCTCTCTTGCTAACATCCTCATTCTCAAAATAATGCCTGAAACATATCTTTTGGGATTGAATAAATGGGAATGATAGAAGTTGAAAGGAGTAATGGTAAAATACATATACATACATATATGTGTGTGTATATGTGGTGTGTGTGTGTGTGTATTTGACTTCCGGAAGAATAATACGTCTTAGTTACAAATTGATATAAATGAAAGAAAGGGAAAAAAAAGAAAATGTTAAGGCTACTGGGCATTTCATGAAGCTTTAAAATTGTTCTCACTGCACACACTAATTGAAGAGTAATGTGGTTGGGACAGCAAGAAGGCTAGGGGGTCACTTGTAAAAAGATTCAAACACTCCCAATGAGACAAAATACGTTACAAAAATATGCTGTCCTATTAACTAACAAATAGAAATAGTTTACTGTAATACCATGCTTTATTTACCCTCTAGGCTGGGAAAGCACAACAATTAAGGTCATGGAAGTGGAAGAGCAGGTCTAATTATTCTCTTTTCCACCCAAGGTTATTCTTGGCTCAAGGGGACAAGTATTCCCTTTTCTTGGGTGGATGGCATGGCCACTGAAGACTGAGCCCTACAGAACAGCCCTGGGCAGGACTGGAACATGAGTATTTCCTCCTATCTGATCTCTAACCCTGAGGTTCTTCTGCAGCTATATTTTCTAAGACTCACAGAACTTAACTAGGTCATCAGAATCAAAGCCAAGATTTGTAAGTGCAGAAAACAGCATCTTAAGTCGGGTATCCATTTATCTACCTGGTACCATTAGGGGTGGTTGCAGAAAGAGAAAGAAAATTTAATTTATCAAGATGAAAAATCTCCTCTACTGTCTTAAAGTCTCTTTTTTTTTCTTTTTTTTTTAAGATTTTATTTATTTATTTGACAGACATCACAAGTAGGCAGAGAGGCAGGCAGAGAGAGGGGGGAGCAGGCTCTCCACTGAGCAGAGAGCCTGATGCTGGGCTCTATCCCAGGACCCTGGGATCATGACCTGAGCCAAAGGCAGCGGCTTAACCCACTGAGCCACCCAGGCACCCCTGTCTTAAAGTTTCTGATAACAGGTGTTTGGACTTATATTTCCTTTTAAAAAGTAGCGAAGCTTGTTAACTTATATTTTTATATGCAGACTCCTTGGTTTAATATATTCTCATTCAATATTGAGCTCTTTAGAGGAATGGTACTCTATAACTCTCCTAAATGAGTAAGTGAATTAATTTTGTTTTTATTTCATTTTTACCTCATATATACATAATCTTATTTATATATAGAGAGAGGCTTATTTTATGAAGCAGCTTTAATTAGACTGAAAGAAACTAAAAATTATGTGTAAATCTAATTTCAAGTCAAATTCTAATTTAAATTCATCAGGAGCTCATTATTTAAAAGAATCATTTGACAACTTTTATTTCACAATAAGCCTAACCATCATTTCCTTTATATTTTATAAAGAAAATAACATAATATGATCTATGTGCTAGTTCATTTGCTTTGAATTGGCTGGAGAAGTCTCAACTGCTCTGGGCTTGATTCCTTCTCTGTAAAATAAATTGAACCAGATAATCCTCTTGTTCTTACAGAGTTAGACAATTCTGTGATTTACTGCTCTACAAAATGTTTCAACATATTTCCTGTGTATCTCTTTTCATATCTTGATCACTAAAGATGCCTTTTTCTAACCTTATTTTACATATCCCCAATCTCCTTATATATCTCAGATTCATATGAGAACTGTTCTAATACATCAATCAAGATGGTAATTCTAATTAGGGTAAATATTTGTATGTATTTTATCTTAATTCAATCAGCAGGAAATTTTGTGTTGAAAGTATGTGTACATAAATATGTACACAGATATGCATATATGTATGAATTCACATATATATACACTTTTTTTTTTAGAGCAGTAGTGACTCATCTGAAGAAGACGGAAATGGTGACAGCTCAGAAGAGGAGGAAGAGGAGGAGGTAAGGAATTTCTGCAGGATTTTTCATAACAAACCAGGCACCATAAAAACAAATAGGAAACTGGTCTACTGTAGCCTGGACTCAGCAAACAGCCGTTGCCAGTTTACCAGCTACCCACAGTCTTCTATTTTGGACAAGGGGAATGTTATTGAAATTAGAATCAACTAAAATGACTTGTTTAAAATACTACTGCAATTTGACATTAAAGTAACCTGTAAGCGGTACACAAAACCAAAAATGTCTCCATTATAAGTGTAATTATAATTACATTATAATGTCTCTGTTATAATGTATTTATAATTAACTTATAATAAATTATAATTATATTTTATAAATTCTGTTAAAAAGAAAAGAAAGTATTATTTATACTTAGGTGGACAGAACATGATGGTAAAAGACCAGTACCTAAACTCAGTGCAATACTTGTATTAAGGATTAAATTTAAACTCAATTTACTAAGTGGGTAGTATATGAAAAGCTTCTCTATATCCTCTACAATGATATTGCAATTCATTGGTCTTTCTTGACCCACAAAGTAGGGTTGTTCTTATGCGGGAATTATATGGGAATTTCTTATGTGGGAATGTTCTTATGTGGGAATTATATGGAAATTTCATATGCCTTTTTGTCTAATAATAAAATTTATGTTCTTATAGAAATATGAATACTCAAGATGTGTAAATATATATAGCATTGTATAGTACTACAGATTCTATACATAGTACTGCATAGTTGTCTACAGTACTACAAATTAGTAGAGTTCACAGTTAAAATTCATCTGTATATCTCGGAAATTGTGCTAACATGTTTATAACTGACACACTTGCTCAATATACTAATTAGGTACATTTTCCTGGAGAGTAAATTATAGCTATCCACTTCTTTGGGGACCTTCTAAATTCAGGTATTCTTAAGTGCTGCTTATGAATGGGCAGTGACAGTCAAAAATGGATCATGTATAAACATCTGCTATCTTGAAAATAAAATGGTGTGGGAACTTTAAATGTGACAAATAATTAGTTTGATTTTTTTTAACCATAAAAATCATTTTTTTTAAGATTTTATTTATTTATTTAACAGAAAGAAAGAGAGAGCACACAAGCAGGGGAAGCGGCAGGCAAAAGGAGAGGGAGGAGCAGGCTCCCCACCAAGCAGGGAATCTGATGCAGGGATGAGGGGTCTCAATCCCAGGACCCTGGGATCATGATCTGAGCCAAATGCAGATGCTTAACTGACTGAGCCACCAAGGTGCCCCATGGAATTGATTTTTTTTTAACTTAGCATAATTCCCTGGAAATTCTTCCAGGTATTACGTATTTCTTAACAGTATTCATTGTTTTTGCACAACACCCAGTGCTCCATGCAAAATGTGCCCTCCCTATTACCCACCACCTGTTCCCCCAACCTCCCACCCCTGACCCTTCAAAACCCTCAGGTTGTTTTTCAGAGTCCATAGTCTCTTATGGTTCGCCTCACCTCCCCAATGTCCATACCCCCCTCCCCCTCTCCCAATCCCACCTCCCCCCAGCAACCCCCAGTTTGTTTTGTGAGATTAAGAGTCATTTATGGTTTGTCTCCCTCCCAATCCCATCTTGTTTCATTTATTCTGATTTGATATGATATGATAGTTTTAAAAAGTATCATCTCCAGTACTATAATTTACCCTAATAGCTTAAGGAAGACCTTACAAGAATATCAAGCCAGTACCAGGAAAAATGCCACCTACTAAATCCCACAGAATTTTACCCAGAGTTCCATTTAGTAATCTTACACAACAACTAAACTGAGGTAATCCATTTAACTACAACTGTTTGCTGTACACTGATCACAAAACTGCCTTGCCAACTGGATTTCCCCATTAGATTGCATACCTTTTGGCAAAGGTTCTTCCTTTGTTATGACAGTGGTTGGGAATGGAGGAAGATTAGGACTCTTTTAAAACTGTGATGAAATCATGCACACTCAGAATGCTGCCAACAATCTCTGAACATTTATCACCTTCCCAAAACTTATCTGAAACTTCTCATGACCCAGAGGACTAGAGACCATATGTTTCATCTCTGGTTTGGGGAGAAGCAGTGCTGTATTCTCCTTATACCTCCTCACATTACCTAGCACAGTTTCTTATACAATATATGGTATCCAAAAATATCTGGGAATTTGGTTTTGAAAACTTCAGAGAATAAATACTCCAAACATCATTCATTGAAAGTGACTATAGGAAAGTGGTTAAATAAGCCTGGAGGCTTCTATCCTGAAGAGATTCTAGAACTTCCTTTTTCCCCATTTCCTCCCTAAAATTTCATTGGCAATTCAGGTTAAATATATAGAATCCCCAGGAATTGTATTCATATGAGAGGGTGCTAGGGAATGTTTTCTCTTTGGCGATCAAACATTTTTTTCCACTCCTAAACCCTTCAGCCTCACTTTAAAAAAACTTTTATTTAAATATAATATACACAATTATCATGTATATAGAGGTCACTGAAATTTCAGAAACTGAACACACAAGTGTAACCCATATCAAAAAGCAGCACATACACTTTGCTCCATTTCATTCATTAACCAAAACCGCCAAGAGTAACTGCTATTTTAAGTCCTAACAGATACTGGATTTGCTTATTTTTGTGTATTATGTAAATGGAATCACACATTGTACATCATTTTGTGTGTTATCTCTTCCACTCTCACCTTCAAAGGCTGATCTGAATCGTTCTATGACTGTATAGCATTCATTCTCACTGTCAGTATCTCATGATGTGAATGTACCAAAATGTATTACTCTCCTGTTGATGGGCATTTGGGTAGTTTCCAAGTTTAGGCTATTGTGAACATTCTAGTACTCCTTGTGGTGAACATATGCATTTATTTCTGGAGGCCATTTTACTTAGAGGTTAAACTTCTAAGTCAAAAAGTATGCTTATGTTCAATTTGAGTAGAGGCAACCAAAGCAGGTATACTGTGATTTCCCTCTATCCGTGTATGAGTTGTTTCACGTTCTCACCAACACTTGTTTTTTTCAATCATTTTAGCCATTCTAATAGGTTAATAATACTTTTTAAAAAAATTATTGCTAATTTTTCTATTCAAAAAGACATTTGATGCTTAATGCCCCTCAATAGACTGACCTGTTTTCCTTTTTAATTCTCTGCAACAGGATATCCTTAAGTATCTAATAAAGAAAGGGCTTGGTAGGAGAAAATACAGAATTTCATGAGTTGAGAGTTTGGGTCTTTAATCATGACCTCGCCACTAATGAACTAACCATCTATTTGACAGGTTTTTCATTTGCAATATGACAGTACAGAACCCTAATTGTATATTCTAGTCTAAAAATCTTTCCTCTTTCTCCCCTGAAAGGTTTAGTTTGTTGGAATAAAGCATAAATGAGAAAAAATAAACAGCATGGAGTTTGTGGGTTATTTGACACAATTAGCTTAGAGACTGTTTTGGGGTGGATTCTAGCAGTCCCAAAAGTTTATTCGAACAGTGGAAATTACAAATTTGATGAAATAAACATATTCTTCTTTAGTCACTTTGTTTTAGTAATAAGGCAGCGTAAATCTGGGTTGTGTTTATTTTTTTATTTTTATTCTTTATATAAACTTATTTTTTTCTTCTAGTATTTTGTTTTGGAATCTGTGGATTATCTTAAGTTTTTATTTAAATTCCAATTAGTTAACATACAAGTTAACATAATATACAATACAGTGATTCAACTCTTCCAGTGAAAAGTATTCATCACAAGTGCCCGCCTTAATCTCCATTGCCTATATAGTCCATCCTCCCACTTCCCTCCCCTCTAGTAACCATCAGTTTGTTCTCTGTAGTTAAGAGTTTGTCTCTTGGTTTGCCCCTCTCTCTTTTTTTCCCTTTACTTGTTTGTTTTATTTCTTAAATTCCACATATGAGTGAAATCATATGGTATTGTCTTTCTCTGACTTATTTCACTAGCATAATACTCTCTAGCTCTATCCACATCATTGCAAATGGCAAGACTACATTCTTATTCATGGCTGAATAATAATCCATTATATATGTATTCGTGTATGTATATGTATATGTATATGTGTATGTATCACATCCTCTTCATCCATGCATGTTTTAAAGTCTTAACTTTTAATATTAGCTATGAATCACATCAGACTAACTCCATTAACAAACAACTGCCTAACAACATGAAGGCCAAGAATACAATGTTAAATAAGATTATAGTAATATTATAAGATTATAATAAGCTTTCATTTGAGGAGTGTTATTTTTTTTAAAACATCTTCCTGCAGTAACTTTATATACCACTAAAAATTTCTTGGAGTGTTTAGTTTCCTCATTGCATGGTAAAATTGATTGTCAAATGCCTAAAGTTTTCTGAATATTACATACAATACAGAACTAGCTTATATGTTGGCAGATGACTTCTGAATTAAATTTTTTTGTCTAAATACACTTGAAAGCATATGAAAAATACTCACTTTTTTGCCAGTAAATAAGACAATGCAATCAATTTTTTGAAGAGAGGCATTTCCATAAAAATTCCTTTCAGAAAAAATATCCTAGGTATAGTGTGAACATTCATATAAATCCTCTTCTTCATCAAAAACATCACAGTGCATTAAAAAGGGCTCAGCTTTTTAAATTAGAAAGATACAGCTTCATCACACATAAGACCTTAAGCAAGTTATTTAGCTTTTCTGAGCTCACCTTCCCTTTCTAAAGTGAATAATAATCCTACCTTGAAAAACAGGTCTAAGTTCTCAGCTGATTTGTCAGCAAATGTAAAAATCTATTTGCTACCATGTTTAATAGTACTGATAAGACCTTAAGAGCCTTGGGGTGCCTGGGTGGTTCAGTCATTAAGCATCTGCCTTCAGCTCAGATCATGGTCCCATGGTCCTGGGATGGAGCCTCACATCTGGCTCCTTGTTCAGCAGGAAGCCTGCTTCTCCCTCTCCCACTCCCCCTGCTTGTATTCCCTCTCTCACTGTGTGTGTGTGTGTGTCTCTCTCTGTCAAATAAATAAATACAAAATCTTAAAAAAAAAAAAAAAAAGACTTTAAGAGCCTAAGGCATCCAGGATATAATATGAGGATATAGTCAGTTATGCTGAAATTATTATAAAAACATATTTTATTGATTAAATAGAATACAGAAATGTCTAAAACAGACTATGGTGAGATAAATAGAAAGAGATAACAGTGAGTTGAGTTCTAAGAAGTGAGAAGTGCAAATGGCACAAGAGGAAGAAATTGTTAGCATCAGGCAATGAGCTGGCTGAGGAATACAATGTTTTTCTTCATTGTGGCTCATGACACCAACAATTTTGAGTTCTCTTCCAGCTAAAATAACTTATCTTGCTCTGGATATTTTCACCAGGAGACTTCAAATGAAGAAGAAAACAATGAAGAGAATGCAAATTCTGATGAAAACGAAGATGAAGATGAGGCTGAGAATACCACCCTTTCTACCACCCCTGGCTATGGAGAGACCACACCTGGAACAGGGTATATAGGTCTAGCTGCAATCCAACTTCCCAAGAAGGTAATCATTCTTCAAAAATGTTAAATCTGATTTCATTTCTTTACTGAAATCTAAGTTTATTTTGACACCAAACAGGATGTTTTATATTACCTTCATTAACTCATTGAAAAAGCAAGAGCAGGGGCACCTGAGTGGCTCAGTGGATGAAGCCTCTGCCTTCAGCTCAGGTCATGATCTCAGGGTCCTGGAATGGAGCCCCGCATTTCTGCTCAGCGGGGAGCCTGTTTCCCCTCCTCCCCCTGCCTGCCTCTCTGCCCGCCTCTCTGCCCACTTGTGATCTCTGTCAAATAAATAAATACAATCTTAAAAAAAAAAAAAAGGAAAAGAAAAAGCAAAAGCAGGCTCAATATCCCTGTTTATAAATAAGGAAAGCTCTTTTCCCATGCAAGTTCTCATCCCAGGTTGTTACACTGACTTCCTACATTATAGCAGAAAACTAAGGACAAGCAAGCATCTTAGCAACGGATAAAAGGTCCTGCAAGATGCCACTGTATTTCAGGGAAGGGGGCTCTAAGACAAAGTCAACAGCAAAGCTATAAGAAGCATCTCCCACAGAGAAGGCTTATTTATCAAGTACATTCTTCTCCATCAAAACCCAATGACAAAGGTACTAATTCTGAATTCTTAAAACACCCACCAAAGGCGTTTCTGAATTTTTAAAACACCCACTAATTCTTCTGTAAATTAAGCTAGCTTCAATTCAAAAATACATCTAGAACAAGGCCTTAGTATAGCCTGTGTTGAATGAAGTTAATTGTCTTAGGTTTTTATATCTTCACACCTAGATCTGGATTCTTTCAAACTTTTCCTTACAGGCTGGGGATAAAGGACACAAGGCTACAGAAGAGGAGGAAAGTGATGAAGAAGAAGAGGAAGATGAAGAAAATGAAGCAGAAGTGGATGAAAATGGGCAAGGCATAAATGGCACCAGCAGCAATAGCACAGAGGTGGAAAATGGTAATGGCAGCAGTGATGGAGATAATGGAGAAGAAGGTGAAGAAGAAAGTGTCACTGAAGCCCATGTAGAAGGAACCACGGTGGCTGGAAAGCAGGACAATGGTGGCTCTAAGACAACAACCTCTCCAGATGGTGGGTTTGAACCTACGACTCCACCACCAGAGCTCTATGGGACTTCCACCC
This sequence comes from Meles meles, assembly GCF_922984935.1. Classification (NCBI taxonomy): domain Eukaryota; kingdom Metazoa; phylum Chordata; class Mammalia; order Carnivora; family Mustelidae; genus Meles; species Meles meles. The sequence goes on along the minus strand of NC_060067.1, from coordinate 121,163,160 downwards.
GACCATCTGGGGAAGCCACCCCCACCGGATATGAGGAAGAGTATGAACAAACAGGCACTAATGAATATGACAATGGATATGAAGTCTATGAAAATGAAAATGGGGAACCTCGTGGGGATAATTACCGAGCCTATGAGGATGAGTATAGCTACTATAAAGGGCATAGCTACGATGGCTATGATGGTCAAGATTATTACTACCGCCATCAGTGAAGGCCCAGCCTGGGATGAATTCCTCCACTGGCATTTCATGTGGCTACCATTTTCAAAGTTCAACTCAGGAAGGTGCAATATAACAAATGTGCATATTATAATGTGGAATGGTGCTACTGTTCCAAAGTAATTTTCTGTAATTGCTTCTGCAAGTAATGGGCTTCTTATTGCTTTTCCCTGGTTTATTATTGAAAGGTTATTGTAAATCAGGGCCATTTAAACCAATCCATGAGATTGAGTTCGACTACATGTTTTGAGGTTGTAGTTCTATAAATGTATTTTTAACATGTTTGTACTATTATTAACTGCTAAAACTACTCTTCATGCAAGACGTGCTTCTATGAATTAACATTAATGACACTATATATAAAATATGTGTAGTTCTTTAATCACCTACCTACCCAACACTGTATTATGTTTAATTATCAGCTTCATGTATTTTTATATGATCTTTATGTATATTCTATCCATGGGTTCTATCACAAATAAAATGCAGTCTTTCAAATATGTTATAATTTTAAAAGAGAGAGAGAGATTCAGAATTGAAAACGATGAATCCAGTGGGGGACAACTAAGCTAAAGGATAAAAGCTTATTTCCAGTATGGTTTAAAACTCAGAAGAACTCTAAGTATTTTGTCATGGATAAATCAATATAACTAAGATTTTGGCATGCTTGTGGGCAGGGTCAACCATATATATCAGGAGAATAAATGGCTCTTATTAGAGTCGCCAGGTTTAACAAAAATATAGAATGCCTAGTTAAATTTCAGATAAACAATGAAAAACGTCTTAGTTTAAGTATGTTCCATGCACTATTTGGCCTCTGTGAATTATTTGGGACATATTTATACTAAATAAATCATTCATTATTTATATAAAATTCAAATTTAATGGAGCATCCTATTTTGTATCTGGCAATCCTACTCTGATTTGATCTGGTTTTAGGTGGGGTAGGGAGAAGGATGAAGTAGAAAACTCACACTCACACACTCACACACACACACACACACACACACACACGTGCACACCATTACAGAGTGGTTGCAAACATCATGACATCATAATGCTTCACCCCTATATACTTCAGTATTTAGTATAAAAACAAGAAATTCTCCTAAATTGCTATAATACCATTCTCATTCTCATTCTAAAGAAACTAAACATTGCTGATAGTATTTTGTAATATACGGATCATATTCATATTTTTCCAATTATTCTAATAATTCATTCAATCCTCACAGAACTCTATCAGGTAAGTATTTTTGTCATCCCCCATTCTATTGATGAAGGAACTGAGTCAGGCACAAAGAGATATACAGCTTGAACAAGGTCACAAGTGGCAAAGCTGAGGGTAAAACAAAGGCAGACTGTTTTTAGAATCTCACCCCTTGCCATTATACTCTATTCATTAGTGTATATTTTTTTCCCTTTAATTTATTTATTTTTTTCAGCGTAACAGTATTCATTGTTTTTGCACAACACCCAGTGCTCCATGCAATACGTGCCCTCCCTATTACTCACCACCTGGTTCCCCCAACCTCCCAGCCCTGCCCCTTCAAAACCCTCAGGTTGTTTTTCAGAGTCCATAGTCTCTTATGGTTCGCCTCCCCTTCATTAGTGTATATTTATCAGTAATGGATGTCAAGCCATAAGTGAGCAGGAAATCTTTAATGATGAGAACACTGGTGAAAAGTAAGCTTGTCCTATATCACAATTTTCTTAGCCAGGTTTAATGACTTGAGCCCTAAAGAATATTTTTTCTTTTCTTTTTTAAAAAAGATTTTATTTATTTACTTGTCAGAGAGAGAGAGCACACACAAGCCAGCAGAGTGGCAGGCAGAGGCAGAGAGAAGGAGACTCCCCGCTGAGCAAGGAGCCCCATGCAGGACTTGATCCCAGGACCCTGGGATCATGACCTGAGCCGAAGGCAGTGGCTTAACCGACAGAGCCACCCAGGCATCCCGAAAGAATATTTTCAAAGCAAGGGTCTTCTCATATTTTGGCATACGTTTTTACATATTGTGCAAAGTGCACGAACTCTCAAGTTAGATGGGCTTGAGTAATGGTATTATTGAAAGTAAATTAATATCCTCCTCTAGTCCTCATCACCTCATTCATTACATGTGGCCTGTACTCAGTAGTTGCTGTTCAGAGCCCAACATGTTAATGAGGTTCTCAGGATCGTCATCTCTCTCCTCTCCACTCCCCTTCCTTTCTCCATCTTAACACTTGGATGCATCCAATTGTTATATAATTACCTGGTCCTTCGAAACTCAAAGAACATTTTTTTCTTGCCCTAATGCATCTTTGTAAACAGAAGCTTTTGATGAGATTGAGGCCTTGGGAACAGTCTTCTGATCAGCAGCATCAGAAATGCAAATTCTGGAGCACCACCCAAGACTGACTCAATGAGAAACTGGGAGTGAACAGGCGATTCTTGTACACCTTAAAGTCTGAGTACCATGATTTTCATTGATATAGTAGCTAATGCTTATTATACACCGACTGTGTGCCACTTCTATTCTAAGCATTTTACATATATTACCTCATTTTTTTAAAAGATTTTATTTATTTATTTGACAGATAGAGATCACAAGTAGGGAGAGAGGCAGGCAGAAAGAGAGAGAGGAGGAAGCAGGCTCCCCGCCAAGCAGAGAGCCCAATGCGCGGCTCGATCCCAGGACCCTGGGATCATGACCTGAGCGAAAGGCAGAGGCTTTAACCCACTGAGCCACCCAGGCGCCCCCATATATTACTTCATTTTTACGTACATTACCTCATTCTCAACAAATACTATAAGTCTACCACATTTTACAGGTAAGGAAACTAAGTTACAGAGACATATAGTAACTTGCCTGAGATGATGCAGTTATGAAGTGGAGGAAAGGAATCTGCTCCAAAGTCCACATCCCATATATCTCTCACAGCTTCTTCTTTTATAGAGAAAACTCACCCTTATAAAATAGGTGAACTTAACTGGGAATCAAAAGAGGAAATTTTGGATAAGAGCGCATGTAGTAACCCTATCTATGTTTTTACTTCTTTGTCCTTTGGTATTAATAAGAAGATATAATTTTACAGGTTTCATGTCATAATCAGGTGATCAAAAAAGGATCTTTTTGAGAACAGAGACTGTGAGTAAACAAGGAAAATATCCCTTCCTTCAAGCTATTGTCAAAATAGGACAAAACTGTCAAGCACTGCCCGAAAGGCAGTGTGATTTGTAACAGGGCCATAAGGATCTCAACTGCAGCTGCTAGGTTTGCATGTCATAACCACTGATTCAGCCAGCAGGGAGACACCAAGCTCAGATGAAGTTAAACAGTTTATTACTTTCACAGAGAGCAAAAGCAGGATCAGCATGGTGTCAGCTATCTGGTCCCAGAGGATGATCACTGAGCCGAAGGGTCCAGCACAGGGAAGTAGGTCATTCCACTGTGGAGGAGCCAGCTCTCACATATGGCTAAGTAGAGAGACTTACAAGGAAATCTGCAGTGGAGCCTTAAAGGGGAAGAGGCTGAAAGTCTTAAGCAACTGAAACCAGGGAGATAGATGAGAAATAGCCTTGCGACCAACTCCCAGAAGATGGAGAGGTGGGAGAGCTACTGTCTCTGGAATTTCTGCTCCAGGCTGCTTATCCCTCCTTGCTCCAGAAGGAATCACAGGGTACTTGGCCAAGCCTTAGGTCAGACTGTAGTCAACCTTTGCCCATGTGGTCCATATGGAGACATGCCAGGTTCTCAGGAAGTGGCGATAGAGTTCTTCGCCTACACATCTCTTCCAGATCCCAAAGTCTGGGAGGCGTATGAGTTTCTTGGATCGCATAAAGAAGGCTGGCCACATAAGGGAGTTTGGGTAAATTAAGATAGGTCTTAGGACATGAGGAAGATTACTTCTACAAGATGAGCCCCAGCAAACATGCAGGCCCTCACCAGGCAATGGTACACTAAAAGTCTTCTCAGCATAGGCCATGCTGTGGGGGTGCATGGTCTGTGGTTATTAGTGTGGCCACAGGGCAGAGAGGGACTCTGTCCCTCTCTCTATGGTCACTCTAGGTCCCATCCCCTCATTTCAAGCCCTTCCTACCTCCTTCAACATAATGCCTCTCAATCAATATCCTCCCCGGCTGGCAGTCAGGTAACCCACATTTAATCAGTGGGGAACACTAAATATCACCCTGCCCCACTTTTCAATTTATGATTGTGACATATTCTACACCCTGCTTCTTTCATGACTAACCCTGCTGATTTTCTATTACCATTTCTGAACCAAAAAAAAAAACCAAACTTTAACTTTCCATTTGGATTCCTTTCATTAAAAAAACAAAACAAACAAACAAACAAAAAAAAAAAAACCAGTCTATCTCTAAGTAAGTGAATCCCTCTGAATGACCAAGAGAAGAAATAATGAAAGTAGGAGAAAAGCAGAAAAATATAAAAACACTTTGTTGGAAAAGATAATCTAATGTCAGGAAATATGAGTCTCACTTTAAAAAAAAGATCAAGGGGCGCCTGGGTGGCTCAGTGGGTTAAAGCCTCTGCCTTTCGCTCAGGTCATGATCCCAGGGTCCTGGGATGGAGCCCCGCATTCAGGCTCTCTGCTTGGCAGGGAGCCTGCTTCCTCCTCTCTCTCTCTCTGCCTGCCTCTCTCCCTACTTGTGATCTCTATCTGTCAAATAAATAAATAAAAAATCTTAAAAAAAAAAAAAGGATCAATACTAGTTAAAGGGAAACCATGAAGCAATCACTCAGACTTTTGTTTATCCAAGTGCAAATATTTGTAAATATTTCTGCCCTTGTTTAAACTATTCAGTGGGTTGGGAACTCATTACCTGGACTTGTTGGTTTAATTGTAAAAGTTCCCATGCAAATTACTCTGGTCTTTCTCAGGTGTCCCCTCTTCAATTTTATGACTCCTAGAGTACCAAAAAGATAAGACCTGTATCAAACAACAGATGTTGGTAAGGATGCAGAGAAAGGGGAACCCTCCTACACTGTTGGTGGGAATGCAAGCTGGTACAGCCACTCTGGAAAAGTGGAAAAACAGTATGGAGGTTCCTCAAAACGTTGAAAATAGAGCTACCCTATGACCCAAAAACTGCACTACTGGGTATTAACCCTAAAGATACAAATGTAGTGATCCGAAGGGGAACGTGCACCCCAATGTTTATAGCAGCAATGTCCACAATAGCCAAACTATGGAAAGAATGTAGATGCCCATTAACAGATGAATGGATAATGAAGATGCAGCACGTGTATGTATACACACACACACACACACACACACAATGGAATGCAGCCATCAAAAAAACTGAAATCTTGCCATTTGCCACTAGAGGGTATTATGCTAAGCGAAATAAGTCAGTCAGAGAAAGATAATTAGCATATGATCTCTCTGATATGAAGAAGCTAAGAGTTAGGGTGGGGGATTGTGGGGACTAGGGAGGAAAAAAATGAAACAAGATGGGATTGGGAATGAGATAAAGCATAAGAGACTCTTAGTCTCAAGAAACAAACTGAGGGTTGCTGGGGGGTGGGGGGAGGGATAAGGTGGCTGGTTATGGACATTGGGGAGGGTATGTGCTATGGTGAGTGCTGTGAGATGTGTAAGCCTGATGATTCACAGACCTGTATCCCTGGGGCAAGTAATACATTATATGTTAATAGAAATAAAAGATAAGACATGCATCAGTGTGAGAACTTATCATCTCTTTTTAAAATACAAATTTAACCCTCACTATTTTACTCAGGGGTCACCAAACTTTTCTGTAAAGCAGAAAAAGTAAACTTTTTCTTTAAAGGACCAGTTAGTAAGCATTTCTGGCTAAGCAGTTCATATGGATTCTGTCACAACTACTCCAATCTGTCATTGTAGCAACAGCAGCCATAGATGTATGCGAACAAACAGATACGGCTGTGTCCAATAAAACTTTGTGATGATGGAACAGATTTGGTCCACAGCCCATAGAATACTGACTCCTATTTTAGATGATTATATAAAGTCATAACCATGATAAACTATTTAATTTTGGGGCGCCTGGGTGGCTTAGTAGGTTAAGCCTCTGCCTTCGGCTTGGGTCATGGTCCCAGGGTCCTAGGATCAAGTCCCGCATCGGGCTCTCCGCTCAGCAGGGAACCTGCTTCCCCTTCCCCCACCCCTGCCTGCCTCTCTGCCTACTTGTGATCTCTGTCTGTCAAATAAATAAATAAAATCTTTTTAAAAAAACTGTTTAATTTTAAAATTTAGCTACTGTTATCACTTAGGATATAAACAAACTATTAGTAAATTGATGATCTTTTCTTTTTTTTAAACTTGAAGTTTGGCCCTTTATTTCCAACTCTACTTTAAAATTCAGTAAAATTTCTGGTGTTTGATACAGCAATTCTGAATCAACAGAGGTGTCCAAATGAAATATTATCTCTAAGTAAAATTCAGTAAGATTAGCACTTGAATACGTGGACTTAGTAGATTGTCCCCCTCAATGGGTAGGCATCATCCAACCCACTTAGGGCCAGAATAAAACAAAAAGTAGAAGGGGGAATTTGCAGCTTTTGGTTCCTACCTGGCTGCTTGAACTAAGAAATCTATCTTCTTCTGCCCCTAGAGTGGGTTTTATGCCATCTGTTCCCCTGACTCAGACTGGATTTATATCACTGGTTTTCCTAGGTTTCCAGATTGCAGATGGCAAACTATGGGACTTCTCAGCCTCCATAACCATGTGAGCCTATATGGAAATAAATAAACAAACAAACAAACAAACACACATCACACACGCAGACACATACATACATATCTGGGCTCACATACATATGAATATATATATATCTCCTACTGGTCCTCTTTCTCTGGGGAACCCTCACTAATACAGGTATACCAAACATTCTGAATTGAATGCCTTTTGAAAGCTCAATACCTGCACTGTTATCAGAGATTGACTTGGGCACATTGTAGTCTCCAAAAATGATTCCTATGATATCCCCATTCTACAAGCTCTTTGACAATGGGACACTGTCACTTCTCTACATCAAGGCATGGAAAAACTACTTCTGCACTCCTCTGGATCTGATGGCTTTGACCAACATAATGACAATGACTCCATAACAATTCCAGGCTTAACTCACAACTTCTAGCTTAACAACTTCTGTCTGGTTGAGACCTGGAATTCATGAAATATAAGACAGAGGAGTCCACCTGAGAAAGAACAGAATATGATAGAATGTAATTTGCATGGGAATTTTTATTAAGCCAACAAATCCAGTTAATGAGCTTTTAGCCCACTGAATATTTTAAAGTACTGAGCCACCATGTAAGAGGTCCAGTCTGTTCTACCAGAGAGAAAGAGGTCATATGGAGAAGCACCAAGGCACCATCTTGGATGGACAGTTCAGTCAAGTCTTTGGATAACTTTGGATAAGACTTTGCACTTTCTCCTCTCTGAAGTTCCAAATGAAAGATCCCAAGTGAGGATCTCATAGCTAAACCAGATCACACTACAGAACCTTGAGAGAAAATAATATATTGTGGTTTTTTTGAGATTTTATTTGTTTATTTGACACAGAGAGAGAGAGAGCACAAGCCGGGGGAGCAGCAGACAGAAAGAGAGGGAGAAGCAGGCTCCCTGCTGGGCAGAGAGTCCGCATGGGGTTCAGTCCCAGGACTCTGGGATTATGACGAGCCAAAGGTAGTTGCTAAACTGACTGAGCCACACAGGCACCCCTATATTGGTGTTTTAAAGACCAATAGATAACTGGAACAGGAGTTGACAAGCATACAGAAAATCTAGGTTCATGAGAAGTAAGAAAGTCATGAGAGAAGAGCTAAAATAAAACACTAACACTGAAAACTAAAAACTGAGAAGAGGGTATATGCTCCAATTTGGTAAGAAAATATTAGTATGTGCCCAATGCAATGAATAACTAGCTGGTAAATGTTGTCATATTCTGTCTCCTAAGGACAAGATTCTTAGTCCTGAAAAACAAAACGGCAACCTCTGAAAAACACTATTTTGAGAATGAAAGATATTTCCCCTCCTTGAGGTAACAACAAAGTTTTACAGCCACTTCCAGCAATGTCACCATGTCCTGAAGGAAAAGACTGGTATCATTATAATTATATTTTAACTACATCCTCTGAGTTACATTTTAAGGTGTAATAAGACATCTTTCTAATATAAAAATAAAAGTAAATTATATTGACATGTCTTCTCTTTGCTAGTAATAGCTGAATGAGTAAACAAATAGCCTAGAGAAATGAACACAGCTAGCTTCATGCTGCTCTGTGACCCTCCATGTTTCCCTATCTGGCTGAAATTTTTATGTACTTCTGTTGAAATTCTCAAATACTGAGAGGAAAAAAAATAAAAACTAAAAATAAAAATAATTTTAGGGTAGATGAGAAAGTTGGTTGCAAGTGATGTTTTAGAAAAAGTGACCTTTTTTCCTTTAATTTAGGATGAATATTGATATACACATGAATGAACATATTTAAAACAAAAGCCTTCTCTAAACACAGGATACGACTCCCAGCACACCCATTCTGGACTCCATTCTGAAGATTAAGGGGGAATAAATACTTCTATGAAAAGCCTAAAGCCTTGACAAATCTTTAAAATGTCTATTTATAGACATTTTATAGGTAAAATGGAAATTACTCAACACAGCCCCTATTTTCTAATCACAACACTGTACTAATACCCCACTGAGTCTGCAGAGGAAATGTACATGTGCTGTGTAAGTAAATTAGAAAAAAAAGAATTACTATATATATATTTATATACTATACATAATTTCTCCCTCTCCCTCTCTCTGTGTATAATAATATGTTTACCTCTAATTGCCTAAGATGATACAGAGAAATGTGTTGCAGAATAGTGTTAAAAATAAGTTGGGGGAAAAAATAAGTTGGGGATCAAGATACCAGAAGATAAAATCATTTCCTGTAATATTTTTTTAAAAATATCTATCAAAGCAATTGGGCTTAGAGCACAAGTACAGGGAAGATGGGTGGAACATTCCAGAAATAGATGGGACCACAAGACAAAACAACTAAAACCTTACTCCCAGATGAGGGTCCAATAGCTGGAACTGATAGTGTAGGTTCCTAGTTCACTAACATTTTATATGATTGCACTCACTCAAGTGAAGCGTAAGACATGAAAAAGCCACCACAAAATGCAACATGTTCCATGGGCTACTTTCATCTTAAAATCTTTGAGGAGCGACTCTGGGTCAGTGTGACCCAGGAAAGGCAGGCTAGGTACGTAATCTGTGGAGGTGTCCATTCTTCAACTGTCAGCCAAACACCAGAAGAAAATCCAAGCGTCCATTTCTTGCCTTCTCTATTGCTTCCTAGTTTTGTTTTGTTTTCCAGTTAAATAGGGATGGTGTGAGGATACTTTTTTTTTTAATACAACACTGTTCTTTTTCCCTGGCTATTTATTCCTAACAAATGTTATGGCAAAACTGTTTATGACACAAAAAACATTTAGAAAACGTACGTTGAATTTTTGTAGTTCAAGCTTAACTCGGGGCAAGAGAGGGTAGAAGAAACACCTCCACCTCAGAGAACTTTAGCAAATGATCGCTCTAGGTTGTCCCCACCAACCCCCGCCGCTGCAGTTTCTTCTCTGCAACCTTCAAACCAGAATAGGCTCTTTTTTTTTCCTTTAGTCAATTGTAGGTTCTAAATTTAAAGCCCAAGTTGATTTTTTTTTTCCTGAAGCTCTGAATTCATTTTAACTTTGGGAGCATGTATATTTAACTACTGCCAGTTTATTCCTTGCTAGGACTAGTAGCTAAGCAATTTTTTTCTCTTAAAATTCGAAGAATTTTCTCTTATTAAACACAATACATCTAGATAGAAGTAAACATTTTCCCGTCAGTGACATAAAGGAGAAATACCTCACAGGTTCCAGGCAGCTTCACCCGGAACATCTCCGCGGCAAGCAAGTCCACCGCAAGCATTTTCCTCGCATACCTAACTGACCGTAAAGCAACTTTGCCGTAAAAGATACAATCACGAAAAATAAAAAGGGCATTCATTAAAGGGGGCATAATGAAACATGAAAAATGAATAACAAAATTAAAAACACTTTGCCCTGAAATACAAAATATTGAGTACATTCAAAATGTATAGTGCAGATTCGGGGTAATACTGCACAAATAACTGATTTTATTCTGTAGATTATATCTAGGCCCGTGTTTTCAGTCTTCCATTCATAGTATTCTACCTTTTTTTTTTCCCTGAAGATTCATCTCATTGGCATCACACCTTTTCTTTTCTCACTAAAATTTTCTCCTCCATTAAGAGAAGTATAAGGGGGGCCTGGGTGGCTCAGTCAGTTAAGCACCCTAGTCCTTTTCTTTTTCTTTTTCTTTTTTTTTCTTTGTTTGAGTTTGAGTTTGAGTTTGGGGTGGTTTATTATGAAGTACTGCTGTAACAAAACTGATAGATACATGTTTGTAATACTAAACATGGAACCGTCAACAAGCATCCAATCGATTGTAAAAAAAAAATTGATTTAAGTAAATCATTAGTGTCATCACAATACTGATAATTGTGTTCCCTTAAAGATTTTATTTTTTTAACCTTTACTTTTCTAAATGAGAAAACGGTATTCATAAAAAATTTTTTCAGAAGATACTCAGTTTTTTTTTCACATCAGAAACTAGTGATTTGAAAACAAACACTTCAATGCAGCTGTTCCATATCATATGAAGCATCTGAGTCTTGATTTTGGCTCAGGTCATGATCTCAGGGTGTGAGAAGGAGCACTCACCCCCACCAGCTCCATTCTCAGGGGGAGTCTGGTTGACATTCTCTCTCTCCCTCTCCTACCACCTCTCCCTGCTGTGCTTGCCTATGCACATGCACTCCTACTCTCTCTCTTTCAAATAAATAAATAAATATTAATATAAAATAAAATAAAACTGAGACGTATCAGTTTCCAAATACTAGGATGCATATTAGTAACTGAACTTTGTGTCCCCTTGTGAAAGCCTTCTACTTTCTTGGCATATGTTCTTGGCATATTGTCACATGTCCGGTGGTAAATGTCTATTAAGTTCTGTGGGAAATGTAGGATCAAAACTCTGCATCATTGTATAGACCATTATGAGGGCAAGGTTTAAATAATATAAAAATGGGAGTACTGTTGTCAATCAAACAACATTTGAGAAATCAAACCAAATGGTTAAGCCAAACTGTTAAACAGTAATTTTTTTATCTTTTATGACAAAATTGCCTTACAGCCAATTCCTTATGTGGTGAAAATGTTTTTGAGAAAAATGCTCACAGCAAAGTTATCATTCAATGAAAGTTTAGCTTGTGACTATGCTCCTCATTTTCAGATGAAGAAATGGAAGTTCAGAAAGATCCCATTTAGTTGCTTAGTTAACTGACCATAACAAACAGGTGGTAGAGTCAGTTTTTGAACTCAGGTCTGTTTGACTCCAAAGCTACTAGATCTAAATGTCTCTGTCATTAATGACAACACTCAAATATTCTAAAATCCATGGTTGAATGGCGAATCAACAATAGCTCCAGCCCAACAGCTCAAACTCTAGTCCTGGCAAGTGTTTTAAAAACCAGCCCCAGAGACTCAAAAAGGATCTGCAGAACTTGGACAGAGCAAAAATAGGGATTCAGCCGAAACTAGAAAAGACACCATTCTCCCAGCTAAAGCTGTCCAAGGGACAGCTTTTTTGTTTTATTTTGGCTTTTATCTGTTTCGGAAGTTAGGAGAAATGGGAAGTTTACATTTAAATCTCATTATATATTATTCACAGTTTGTTAAAATTGTGTTTAACCATCTTATCATTTGGTATGGATTAAATAATTCTTACATTATTGTACATTAATACTTCATATATAGTTCTAATGTAAATTATCCCTGCAGGTATTGTAATATTTTTAACCCGAACTATTGCAATCATTATTTTGGCACACAGAATGAGCAAAAGAGGAGAGAGCAGGCAATTGGCCCAGAAAGGCTTATTCTAATATGGGTGTACTACCTGTTTCACTGAGAAAGTCAATGTCCTAAATTGACCATTCTGTAATATTCATATCCAAACCAAAACTCTCAGTGTTTCCCCCCAAACCACTTCTTCTACAGTTTCCCCCATATCAATAAAAGACAACTTCATTATTATGGTTGTTCAGAGCAAAAAACTTTGGAGTCACCCTTGATTCTTGATTTTCTCTCATACTCCACATCTGGTATGTCAACAAATCCTACTGGCTTTACTTTCAAAATATATCCAGAACTTGACCAGTTACCCCATCCCTTCTGTCTATCACTCTGATTCCTAATCACCATTTGCCTGGATTACCTTGAGAGCTTCCTAGCCCATGTCTGCCTTTTCCTACCTCAATTACTCTACAGTTACTTCTCTGCCTAAAACCTCCAAGGATTCCTTCTCACTCAGGGTAAAGTCAAGAGCCTTGCAATGATCTGTAGGCCCTATGTCATCTGCCATCTATGACCTTTTTTTACCTCATTTCCTGCTACTCACTTCATTCAGTCTTTCTAACCAAAATGCCCTCTTCTCTATTTCTGGAACAAGTCAACAGAGTCTTGTCTCTGGGGCTCTTATCTTTCCCTTCCTTCTACTCAGAATGCTCTTCCCCTAAATGCCATGTGTTTACATGGCTCAAAAGTCACCTTCCTAGTGAGGCCTTCTAGTATTTCAACTCAGTGTCTCCATGTCCTGACCCCCAGTGTTTGTCATCCCCTCTCCTTACAATACTTTTTCTTCTTAGAGTTTGTCTTTGTCACTATCTACACAATATATTTTACTTATTTTGTTTATTCAGTTTCCCCACCAGATTATTTTTTTTCTGTCTGCTTTGTCACTGCTGTTTCCCCAGTGTCTGTCACATATTAGGTACCCAATACATATTTGTTAAGTGTTTCTGGGTTTAATACAGAAAAAAAAATGAAATTATAAACTTTCTACACAAAAGGATAGCTAAAATGTTTCCACTAAACAAACTTGTTATTCAGAGAGTCATAATTAATAGCTCTGAAATCAATTTGAATTATCTGACAACATCATACACCAAACTGAGGTATTTATATGTTCTGTTTATCCTACTTTCTGGAACATTTGATAGCAGCTTTTCACCACAAAAACATTTTTAGATTAAAATTACTTTGCCCTCTATGGTTATCTGTGGGCACTGGTAACAAATTGTTTGCTAGTGCTAAGTGAGTCTATGCTGATTGGCCATTGGGAACTCTAACAAACTTTAAATTTCAGCAAAATTTGCCCAGAGACTGCTAATCCTGTGGAAGAAGCCAGGTATTCTGAAGGTAAAAGATACCAGGTAATTTGACTCTCTTGATATTCTTGATAGCAAATAGGTTTATAATGTAGTTTACATTTTCAAGGTATAAGTCATCCAGGTAGTGAGATTGTTTTTGAAAATAAATGTATATTGAAAGTATTCTCTGCTCAGCACAACTGTAATATATTTAGTGCTTTGTTTTATAAAATATAAAATGTGTTGCCGAGTTCTGGAAATCATCAACTAAAATTGATAGCTTGATAGCAACTTCTTCTTTGATTAAGTCTTAGCATTATCAAGATCCACCATAATTTAAAGACACTAATTTTACTCTCTACCTTCACTTACAAACCAGGATAAGGATAATGTGATCACTTTCATAGTTTTAAACCTCATCTGTGCAGACATTTCTACTGAGCAACACTAAATCATTTGATAAATGATTTGTAATGTCCTTATCTCTAAAATACTTGGATGGCTAAATTACAGTTAAAATTAAGATCTTGAAAATTAGATTCTTTAGAAGAGAGTAGACTAGAGCTTTAGAATATATTTAACAGTTACATTATTTCTTCAAATAAAAAATTTTACCTTGAAAAATTTCGAGGTTGCTACAGTATTTAGATTTTTATTGCCATTAAGAGCATTTTCCTCAGATAATCTCAAAAAGTGGTGTAAATTTTTTATGCTCATATTGGTTGCTATATGTCTATGTGGTAAATGCTTAATATTACTCAAAATCACGAGATTAGTAATTCACAGTTATACTGACATTTTTTTTCTATAATGGCTGCTTGACTTAAATGAGCTCACTAGGTCCTCTTAGAATATTCACCAAAGTATAAACATGTACATTTATCCATAGCTAAATGTTAATGTTTACACCTAATTTTGTTGAGCTCAATATAAAATATTATTTGCCTTTAAAAAATATTATTTGCCTTTAAATCAACTACATGTAGACTTTTCTGTAATAAGATGAAAGAATAAAAACTTATTCAAGATGGCATAGAGTCATCATTAAGACTACTGGCTCTGTAGTTAAATTGCTTGGATATGAATCCCAGTTCTGCCTCTCAATACTTGGGAATTCTAGGGCAAGTTATTTGACTTTCTATCTATTTCATATTCTAAAAGAGGAAGAGTAATACCATCGAACTCATAGGGTTGTCATGAAGCTCAATAATTGAATATATGGGGGCACCTGGGTGGCTCAGTGGATTAAGCCGCTGCCTTCGGCTCAGGTCATGATCTCAGGGTCCTGGGATCGAGCCCTGCATCTGGCTCTCTGCTCCGCAGGGAGCCTGCTTCCTCCTCTCTCTCTGCCTGCCTCTCTGCCTACTTGTGATCTCTCTCTGTCAAATAAATAAATAAAATCTTTAAAAAAAAAATTGAATATATGTAAAACTTTTAGCACAGAGGTATTTTAGTATTTTAGTACTAAATAAATTTTAGCTATTAATATATGGATTACATAAATTGTTTCACTCTCCAGCCCATGGATGGTTACTAGCTCAGAATATAATGAATATAAGGACATATATTGGGGGACTATCCTGGTAGCAGATAAGACTTTATTCCTCGCAGTGAGACCTGCTTTGCTGGCACCCATGTAAAGTCTGTTATGAGTTAATATTAACTTAATATTTAACTTAATAATTAACTTAATATTATTATGAATTATAGAAATAATTAAATTAAATTATCTCCAAACACAAAAGGGAAAAATTTGGACTGACAATAGAACAAGTAATTATATCTATAAAATTCATTTATATCAACTGACTTCATTGTTTTAATAATATTGGACAATTTGCACTTTCACATCAGAATAATTAGACATACAAAGGCTCTTAAAGTATCTATACTTGGATATAAATTATACATGGTTTTTTTTTAAACAAGGAAATGAACTACTGGGAGAAGGATGTTTGTATATACTTCTGTGTTTTATTTATTCTTAGGAATATAGTTCATACTTGACAATGCTTTAGGGTAAAATATTATTATCTTTTTTTCACAGAGTCTCAAAGATGCAAATTGTCTGTTTGGGACTGCTTCTTTTCAGCGTGACCTGGGCAGCACCAGTAAGCATTTATAAACTCATTTATGCATATCATATTATCTTCTGGTCTCTTTATTTTTTCTAAGCAATATTTTTCTTTTTTTAATTAGTAACCCTTACCTAGTTCAGTTGCAATAAAGTACCAAACAAAAAGAAAGCATCCAGCACTTGATACAAATATCTATCACCAAGGAGGACCTCAATAAACATATGCTGAATTATAAATGTCAACATATTGCCTTTTAAGAAATGCCAAAAAGCGTATTTTTGAGAAAACGAATACCAGCTACAGTGTTTCAAATCAGCTAATGTTAATGAGTAAATGCTCAGAGACCCATATTATAACACATCTAAAGAGATTCTCGATAGTTTACTAAAAACTGAAAAAAATTTGACTTGACAGTTTTAAGGCTGACCAACTAGATTTTGTAAATACGTTGGCAATGGAAAGAAACCAGAACTTTTCTCTTATTCTTGTAACCCACCAACACTGAAATCCTGCTAATGATTTTCTCTTCATGTGCAAAGCTAAAGATGGGGAGAAGGACCCCTAAGCTTAACATAAATTGAGTTGCAATTTCTTTTTTTGTCTTTTTTTTTCCCTCTGATTCACCCAGATGAGTATTCAGGATGTGACTAAATTATCTTGTGAAAATGCTGAGTGTTACTGATATTTTCTGCTGTGCAGACACAGTGCTAATCAGACAATGTCTGAAAAGCATCCTAGCCTTTCAGAACAACCATTTCAGTTGGAGAGCATGGAAACAAGTAGTCATTCTGTTGCCGGAAGTGCTTAAATATAGGTCCTGAGACAGTTGAGTGACCGGTTGGGTAACCCAGTGATGAGCATGAATGATGCCATCCAGTAAGGACAGCAGAAGTTGAGGAAAGTATGGCCCCTCTTAGCGCATATCCTTTGACAGTCCTGCAGTGGGCCATAGTGCTTAAAAATAGACATCTGCCAGGCCCAATTCACACAACTCAGCTCAATCACGACCACAGGGGCATGTGCTTAAGCATGACAGAGGTTGATTGGTCTTGCTGACCCAGCTCAAACCCACCAGCTGAGGATGAATCTATTTTGAGCAACACATTCCAAGGAACAGCTGAAGTGGCACCTTCTGACCATTTTCCAGTAACTGTTATGTCAATATCAATCCAGTGACCACCAGTCAAGAGAAGGAGCCAGCAGTTTTCCCCAGAGGGAGACAATGCCTTCTCCATTACAGGGCCACACTCAAGCGTGGGAGAACAGAAAAGTGGGTGTGAGGGGAGGTGGGGGAGGGATGTATATTTCAGATGAAAAAGGCTCAGCAAGGACATAGAGACAAAATTTTGAATTATGAATGACTAAATGTGATGTTTACCTAAATTATTTATTAATAGATTGTGGTATCAGAAATTAGAATATATTGAGTCACTTAAAACTGTTTTGGAATTATATTCTAAATTCAAACTGTAGGAGAAAAAAAGTCTTCCTCAATCCTCTTTGTGTTCATGGCTCTGTCAGAAAATTAAGCTGATAAGGACAGATTAACAGGAGAAAAGCATAGAAATGTTATTAAATTTCTGTGCATGGGAGCTGTCATAAAAGAATGAAGACCCAAAAAGGTAACCAAAGCAGAAAGCTTTTACACCTTTTAGACGAAGAAACAACAAATTTGTGAAAAATTGGTAAGACAAAGGGATCTGGGCTAAAGGTAATCCAACCAGGTCTGGGTAGTCCTTATATTCCTTACTGAGGAAAATTAGGATTAGTTTCACAAGATTTGTGCATTCCTGCAGTGTCATCTCTGAACTGCTAAGAGCTGGTCACCAGTAACAAGACACTTGGTTTCCTACCTTTAGGCAGAAAAGGGGGAACCTTTTCTGCATTTATGACTTAACTGCCTTCAGTTCAAAATAATTCTTATGTCAAAGAAGCATATTTTGGGAGTGACATTCTGGTTTCCTTCAAAGACAAAATTTGGAAGTGGAAGAAAACAAAAGATGAATATTGGGCCACACAATTCAATTAATATTCATCAACATGCAATTAGACTACAAACACTGTTAAAATTTACTTTGTTGTAGGTTCATGACTTATTACTGCCAGCTTCATTAAGGTACTCTATACTAACAAGTTTTTAATTTATGTGTGTGTGTGTTCTATGAGAAGATGCTGAATATCCCCCAGCTTCATTAAGGTACTCTATACTAACAAGTTTTTAATTTATGTGTGTGTGTGTTCTATGAGAAGATGCTGAATATCCCAAACCATTGCTTTTTTTCCTACTCAGTATCTACTCATCTTGTTTTTATGTTTTCTTTTTCCTATAACCCCATATTCAAAATTATCTTCACTGTTTTGATATTTTTGGGAAATGATGCAGTGATCTAAATTTACATGCATAAGAGAATAAAAAAACAGCATAAGAAAAAAGTCAGTAATGGGTGGAATTATAAAATATACCTTGAAGGAACTTAATGTAAAATTCAGAAACATTTCCTCTTATTATTAATATTTTTTTGGCAGGTAGCAAGCCATTTAAAAATTTATTATTTTAGGGGCGCCTGGGTGGCTCAGTGGGTTAAGCCGCTGCCTTTGGCTCAGGTCATGATCTCAGAGTCCTGGGATTGAGTCCCGCATCGAGCTCTCTGCTCAGCAGGGAGCCTGCTTCCCTCTCTCTCTCTCTATCTACTTGCTATCTCTCTCTGTCAAATAAATAAATAAAATCTTTAAAAAAAATTTTAAAAATAAAAATTTATTATTTTAACCCTGGGAATTTGAGACAAAAGTTTTGGTTAAAGTATCTCCTTTACTTTCTACAACTGCTACCAGCTGTTTAAGTGTTGATAATTTTGTTTATTCTACTGCCTATCTCACAGAGGTTATTATGGGAATCAGATGAGATTAGGTATACAGAAGCAGCTTATAAACTGTAAAGTGCTGTGTAAACAGAAGGTGTTATTCACAGACTATTTTTGTTTCTAGGATGTAATAGACTCTTAGGCAGGTCTGCCTTGGAGCCAAGCCAATAGGGCACTTTTACTAAAGTTTTGAGTTTATTTCTGAGACAATTTCATCAGTCAGGATCCAGTCAGGAAAAAAAAAATAAAATTCCCATGACAGGGAGTTCAGTAGCGGGATTTTATTTGGAGAACAGTTATTAAGTATAGGACAAACAGAAAGAGCAACCCAAAGATTAAAACTACTGCCACCCCTTGGGCTGAAGAAACAAGGAAGGAAGTGATGTTCTCAGTGCCCTGAGTGGGGAAGGGCCCCAGCAGAGAGGCAGGACCACAAAAGAGATGTGTCCAGTCCCAGAGATGCAGCCCCAAACAGAGAGCAGGAAAAGACATACTTGGTCACTCTCTCTTTCTACCCTCCAATCTCAGGCTAGGCCTCCTGTCAGCCAAACCCAGACTGAAGCCAGATGGCAAAGCTGCTCAATAAATGTAGTTTTGTAGAGGTCATTCCTGAGAGAGCAGAAGCACAATATCTAAAAGGATAATTGCCTATATTTTATTGCAGGAAAATACAGAACATTAAGGTTTATTCAGGAAGAATACTCTCTAGGTGATTAAGAACTTTTTCTTTCAGCTTTCCCTTTAGGGGTTCTCTCTTTTCTATGACTGATACCACCATGACTCCTATTTCCACTTTAGCACATTCATTTAAACACAAACAAGTCCCACCCACTGGTTCCTCTTCCCAAATCTGAGATACACTAGGAATTTCAAAAATCAATAAGAAAATTGAAATATATGGGCTCTTGGGTGGCTCAGTGGGTTAAGCCTCTGCCTTCAACTCAGGTCATGATCTCAGGGTCCTGAGATCAAGCCCCGCATCGGCATCATTGGGCTCTCTGCTCAACAGGGAGCCTGCTCTCTCCCCGCCCCCTCCCCACCTCCCCCGCCGCCTCTCTGCCTACTTGTGATCTCTCTCTCTCTGTCAAAGAAATAAATAAAATCTTTTTTAAAAAATCAAAATACTGGGAATAAAAGAATTGTTGTGTCTGTTCTTCCACAGCAAGCTTGCTCCAAAATTCTCAGGTCATCTTCTGCGTGCTCTCCTGTGACACCAAAATTTTAGCCCAAAGACCTAGAACATGCAGCCTGGATCTATTCCTTCCTAGTTTCTGGCCTTTCTCCACCTCAATAGCTACCTCGCACCCCAGGTGTTCTGAAGATCTTTGGACATGTCTGTTGCAGATCAAGAAGAGTATTTGTCCCAATCCGTAGGCCACTCCATTTTCCTTTCCCTGAAAGAAATCTCTGCTCAGGTGACTGGAAACAACAAAGTCTCATCCTTGGACATGATCCTACACCTTATGGCCAGAGCTATGGTTTTACTTTTGCTGGACCACCAGCAGCATCAAGTCTTAGCTTGTATAGCAAACTCTAAATTCATGCAATTCATGCAAACTTATAATTCTCAGCACTGGACTCTGATTTTGGTTCATTGATACTAAAAATCTTCCAATGTGCCAGTGAAAATTTATTTTTCAGTTGATATCAGCAACATCCAAGCTTCCACATCTGGAGTGACACCCCTCCCCAACTTGGCCATTCTGTGCTCCAGTGTGGTTCTAATGTTGATGTCATTGTCTCCCTCTGGTGGACGAATGCTGGTACCCTCTTTTGTAAGACTAAAACAAATATTAATGTAATGTATCCATCTTCTTTGGTTGGAATGATTTTCCACATTGAATAACACAACCCAGTAAGAGAAAAATAAATGAGACATTTATTGTTGGCAGAAATGGACGAAAGAATGAATGTTTTGTGAAGTTGTATTTCTTGTTTCCTTCCAGACATTTCTGCCACAAACTGAGAAAACTAAGGAAGACTGTGTGGAAGAACAGAGGGTAAACGGAATTATTCTTCTCAGATAAATCTATTTCAACTCTTTTAAAGAAAAAAAACTCAGGAGAGGAAATTTTTAACTGTCAAAATATTCCTGTGCACTTAGAACGGAAATGCAAAATTACACAACATAATTTTGGCACTTAATTCAGACAATGTTTGATAGAAAAGAGAAACATTCTGAATGGGGATTTGTTTCTCTTTACTGTGATTTCTTTCTCCAGAAGAAGTGAGTAAAAATCCTGGTGTATTATTAGCAAGCTATTTTCACACACATATACACGAGAACAAAACAACATGAGGGAGGAAACAATGGAAAGGGAGTTAACGAATCTTAATATGGAATTCTGTTTACATGGAGTTACTTTTCCATATGCATGTAGAAAGTAAAACAAGTATCCTCAGCTTTTCATGTCACCAAATTGCAGCCTACCATGGTTTCTCCTGGCAGCCTCAGAAATTCTGTTCTAGGACCTAACAATCTTCTGTTCTTTATCTCAGCTGAAAATTACAAAGGCAAAAATGGCAAACATCAGAGTCTGAATGTTCATGCTGTGTTTCCAATTTGACATCAGACATGAATACCGTAAAACCCGCATTTCTCCTATTCCTTACAGCCCCTCCCACCTGCAAATATCTCAACATGCTCCCTGTCTGTTGAAATTTGGTGATAAAATTAATACACCCTGGGAGAGAGAGCCATTGATAGCCATCCTTAGAGCAAACAGACTTACAGACATGTAGAAAAGAAAGAGACAAGTGTTATAGGTGCTCTTCTGTGATTATAAGAAGGACTACCATTTGTCAGAAGCAGAATTTGACTTCACTTAAGTTAAAGAATATCTCGTACAATCAAAAAGAGAGCCAGACAAGTTAATATGATATAAACACATCTTAATACAATATTATGTTTTCGTAGATAACGTACAAAGGCCACCATGAGAAACACGGGTATTATATTTTTAAGTATGTTTACACATCATCTGGGAGGAAAAATCAAAGTGACATAAAGGTAAGCTGAATCTCTGAGAGAAGATCCTTACCATGAGCCAAATTCTGGACTAACCCTAGGGGAAACTGTAGAGGAGACAAATTTATTTTGATTACTCTGGGTTTCTGTCTGTGGTGGGTGCTTTTGCCCTTTTTCCATAGTCCCTGGCTCCTTAAACTTCTCTGTTATAGAACTCACACAGATGGACCACCCTACAGGTCCCACTTCGGGACCTGCTCCAGCAGGTGTGACGCTGGTGGACCTCTAATGCCCGTGACCTTTGTTTATTGCTTCCAAGTAATGTTTGATCTTTTATAAGGAGGGTTTCTGAACATAATCTATCATGTGTTCTAATGATGAGGATTAGAAGACTAACAGGAGAAACCACTTTAGCCTAAAGAGTGACATGTTTTAGTGTCCCTTAAATTCATTCCACTGATGACTCCATTCTGGGTCAGAATGCTTGGAAGAGAAAGAATAAGGGCCTTGTCCCTGGAATAGGACAATAATTCTTTTCATTCAGCCCCTTTTTGCAGATTCATTGGCCGAAGAGCTGGAAACAGCTTAAAATGCCATCAGCAAAAGGACTATTTACTTTTTCCAAATCTGGCTTCATTTCCCATGAAAGTGGTAGCTTCTCTTCAGAATGTTATTTTGTTCTGCTCATTATTCTTTAGCTGGCATCTCTAAGACTAACTGCCTGTTAAGCTACTTTGTTACATTGAGTAAGTTAAAACTTACTTGTTGTAATAAATGTATGTTGAGCTCTTCCTATTATGCAAGATACTATGTGAGATTAAATGATTGAGAAAACTTAATCTTTCTCTCCAGGAACTTAGAGTTAGAAAAGAAAAAAAATGCATTTATAAAAGTCATTATAAAACTCAAGACAGAATGTGCAAAGTGCTGTGAGAGTAGTACCCCCCAAAATATGATTTTAGGGGCTTAGAGTAGAAAAAGATTAGTTCTTAGTCTGGTGTTTAAGGAAAACCTACATAATGGAAATAACAGAGCTGCGCCTTGGAGGTTGAGTACAATTTAGGCAAACAAGTGGATGAGAGAAATTTGAGCAAACAAGTGGATGAGAGAGGCCTTTCCAGACGAATAGAATATGAATTAGGGCATGGAGATAGAAAGACAGAGCACCGGAAATCAGACCAGCCAATTGATATAAGAACCGCCATGCAGTCAGTGATGCAACCAGAAATCATTTAAAATAACAAATAGAAAAAAGATTGACCATCAAATTCCACAGTTTAAAAGTTGCTTCATGTTTTCATCTATAAAAGAACTCTATTCAGTCCTTAGTGAAATGCACTTAACTCATTAGTATACATGCTACTGTTTTTAAAGCAGTTGAAGCGCCAGAAAGAAAACAAAATTTCCCACCGCAGAGTAGGGGGAGAAACAAAATTAAAAGGGACGAAGCCAATCTCCTGATTTGTTAACGCATCTGTTTAACTCAAAAGGCTGAATTCACAATGAGCAAATGAACTTGATTTCAAAAGAAAATATAAATGTCCATGTGAAACTTTCCAAGACTCAATGACTTAAGATAAGTCAAATGTTTAAAATACTTTTAATTCAGCAATAATTCACTATAAAGTTTGTTTCTATTATATTTTTCCCCACAGAAAAATCTTACTTATTTTCAGAACATTCCTCCCACTATAAAAGGTCAGGGAATATAACAATTCCCACAAATAAATAATTTCAAATTGTAACTTAAAGACACTACAAGTTCTAACTTTTGCATGCTGTATATAAGCAGTTTCCTAAAGGTAAACGGCATTTTCAAAAGGTAGTTTTAATCTTGAGATTCAAGAATGAGCTAATTCAACACTTTCCCCACCGCTTCCAACAGTGAGATACATGTGTGAAAACAAGCAGTCCTCCAGGTAAAATGGTATTCTTATTTCCAGACCAAAGAAAGAGACAAAAAGGAAGATCAAGCGAAATACACTTAGGATAGCATAGTCTCAGGGCTTGCAAGCTTGCAGAACCCTCCCAGAGGGTGACATTCAGGTAGTACATGAATAGAAGGGTCCAGAATTAGTCCATCTCCATCTACCACCGCAACAGTTAAGGAGGGACAGAGCCTAGGTAAACAGCTGTGCATCCAATAATCAAACCACTATCACTACCATCACTCACAATAGGTAGGAAAGCAAACAGCCATTTGATAAAGGGCTGTATATGATTCTGTATGAAACGATAGTTACCATCATTTATATAGAATTCATCTTACACATAGACATTGTTTTAGATACTTTACACACATTATAACATTTCATAAAACCATTTAATTCCCCCAACAATCCTGAAAGATAACTATCATTTTTCCTATTTTACTATTAAGAAAGCTGAGCCACAGAGAAGTAAAATAAGGTTTTTAAGATCACATAGAAAAATGGCAGGGTTGGGCATGCAGTAACCATGCTCTTTCCATAGTACACCTAATTTCAATCAGCCCTTGACTGATGGATCAAGAAAAACCATTCGACTCCTCCTGCCTGCTGTTCCACTAAATGTGATTCCCCATTATCCTGGCTTCCCTGAATGTGGGATTTCCATCTCCTTTACCTTCCCTATACCCTTGCTGTCTGAGTGCAAGCCTCCAACCTGCCTATACTTTCTTTCTCCATCTGGAAGCATTCATGATTTTGCACATATTTAATTAATACATTCAAGAAGATGTCTACATGCTCTACAGCAGCCAACAGACCAAAGTGGTGGCCAAAAAGGGTGGGACAAAATTAAGTTGTATTAGTAAAAATAGGGCTGTGGCCAGGGCAAGGAAGCTACTAGAAGCTGAGTGTTCAGGGCTACCCAGGCCACATCCGAGTCTAGGGCCATCTGGGACCCCACTAGCTAAAGGAGATCTGTAGTCAGATAACAGCCCTGAACATAGTGACCTAATAAAAGGGAACCCCAAGTGTCAACTTGGAGAAGAGAAAGAAAGCATCCAGTGAGTTTAGAGAAAATCTTAACTTTTCCAAATATTAAAAAGGTTGCATATGAAAGAGGAAATAACCTTAATAATTGTTGCATCAGTTACTAGGTGCAGGTTACAAAAAAACTTGAAAAATAGAACATAATGAAAATTAGAATATAAATGAAAAGATTTCACATTAGCCTGTAAAGTGTAAAGCTGTTCCTTCCTTGAGGAAGGAACAGCTGACCATATGTCATGAAACTGGGAAGGACTTTTCCTGGGTGACCCTGTGAGGCTGGGATACCTGACCCTTTCTCTAACTAGGTATTGTTTTTGGAGCTCGGGTGCTACATTCTCACAATATCAATCTGTCTGATATTAAAGTTGTTCTCTTTTTCTCTTGTCTTCATTTTTTCAGATCAATATTCCAGTCCATTTTAGTTATTAACCCACCTTCTGGCTGAACACCAGTAGAAGGTTTTTTTTTTTTTTCCTTTGTAGTGTTTTTCTCTGGCATAATCCAAATCCAAGTGATTATATCTCAGTCTTGAAAACTGCAAATCCTCCTAACTGTTCTTTCTTACCGATATTCCTCCTGAACTGTTGATTTTTATTTTGTTAATCCCTTGCTCATAAACCTTCACTAGCTCTTCACCCTTTGCAAAATAAAACCAAATTCTTTACCCGCGAGTCTCAGGTTCTAGAATGCTCCAGCACCCTGTATGTCTGTGAGAACCCCAGTTGGCTATGAGGTCCCTGTCCCACCGCTCTACACCCCCGTCTTTGGTCCTGCAGGTCTACTGCCTCTGCCATTCCATGAGTCATCAGGTGTTGCTTAGTACGTGGGGCACCCAGCCACATTTCCTACTTGTCCCTGTCCCTCAATTAATGCCTCTTATTTCCACTTCATATTACTCACCAGTTCAAAAGCCTATGTCATGGTGTTGTCAATTTTACCTCACCCTACAATTTGGAGGTAGAGAGAAAGTATCTTATTTATTCTGTTTATAATTGTTCTGTTGCTCAAGAGGTCCCACCCAAGGGGTAATGAGAGGAAGGGGGGAGTGTACAGAAATTAATTTAAATTCAGCCTGTTTAAACTTAAGGTTATCAGATCATTGTAATAGTTCTTTAAGTGAGTCCTTTAGTTTGGGTAAAAACACTCAGATACTCTCTCTCTTCTCTCTCTCTCTAAGATGGTATACAGATATATGAGGCAACAGGATATGGCTTATATCATCCACTACATACAATATACCATATGTACAAACATGGCTCCCACCACAATGGAAGGGAAGATGTGGAATCCTCAGGCATGCCTGGGCAATGTTGCTTGACCACTTGTGTGCTATCCCCCCTGCTTGTATTCTAAAATGAAGTCTCTGGCTGCCATAGCTTAGGATCAGCACAGTACAGTCTTGGTTGGGACCCAGTGGTGTTTCAGTCTCTCTTGGCTCTCGTAGACAATTTATACCCCTCTGTGTTTGAGTATGACTCACCTTTGTCCATAGTGTATATGTTCCTTCTACACAACTCCTTTTAGAGCCACCTTTCATTGATTTAGAGCCATCTCTGATTCCAGAGGGTATCACTGTGGAGGAAACCCTCTGGAAAATTCCTGACCAGACTCTCCGACACTTTCATATCTAGCTTATGCCACAGAAATACTGTGAGTGTCATGGGCAAAGTTGCTGTCAGCCCCTTTTTCTTTTTGACCACATTGTTCTGCCAAGCTTATTGCAACTTGGCTGCACCTCAGGCTGGTAAAGTATAGCCTATGAAGCAGCCTTTTTATAGGCTCCCCCCAAAAAAGGACAAACGGAGATACATGTATAAACACTTCACTTTCCTTCTTCACTTTCTCTTTTTCATCCCATTATCACTCAGGGACTTTCCTTGTCTAGATCTCCATACTTCACCTTTATGATCTAGAACTGTAGTTCTCAAATATAGTCTACAGATCAGCAACTATCAACATTACCTAGGAAATGTTATTGAATGCAAATGCTAGAGTCTCGCCCCAGATCTACTGGATCAGAAACTCTGGCCATTGGTTCCAACAATTTTTGTTTTATCACCTTCCAAACAGTTCTGATAAATGCTAAATTTGAGAACTATTTATCTAAACTATCAAATTTAGTTTATTACATGACAAACAGGGAAGAAAAGAAAGGTAGTGAATTCTTTTTCTGACAACAGCTGGGTTTATAACACTTGCTGCAAATCCTTTGTTTGAATGTCAGAAGCTGAGTATTATCTAGATTCATCTATTTGTCTATTTTCTAAAAATGAGGGTGGGGGGAGAAGAAATGAAAAGAAAAAGAAAATTTCCCTCTGGGCAGATGAATATCTCTGAAGACCAGGGCAAGAACACACACACACACACACACACACACACACACACACACACAGGAAGACAGAGAGAGAGAATAATTATTTTTTAAAATATGAACTCCATTTCACTTGCAATGGCTTACACAAGATGAGGACAGCATTTCTTTTTGCTAAAAATATTATTATTATCAATCTTCATTTAAACATCTTATTGTTTAGAGCAGTAATCACAAAAATTTTAATAGTGAACTTTCCACTTTAAGTCCAAATATTTGTCTTTGTTTCAAAAACAAATAATGTTGTCATTGAGACTTTAATCATGGTTTCAATTTCTTTTATTTTAGCAAATATGTCTCTGTGTTTAGGGGGACCACTCTTGAATCATATGCTCCTTAACTCAGATCCTCCTTCAAGATCAGACCCTAATCTACATTTACAAACTTACTTATTTTTTGCTTCTTTAGGATTTCTCTATTCAAACCATGGAGTTTTATTCATATTATCTTTCAAATGTTTCCTGTTTCCAGACATTGAATATGCCACTTATTCTTGAAATATTCTCACTACTATCCTATCACATATTTGGATCCTACCCATCCTTCAAAGCTTGCTCATTCTTTATCCATGAAACTTGCTTTGATCATTTCTAAATTATCTCTACCAACAAACCTCTATTGAGTTAATAGTCTTTCTCTTAAGTATCTGGTGGGTAATTCTTTTTAAATTGCTTAGGAATTATTAATTTTTAAAAATTTAAATTTTTTAAAAATTTAAAAAATTTTTAAAATTTAAAATTTAAATTTAAAAAAAATTTAAAAAATTATTTAAAGCATTTAAATAATGCTTTATGTTGAAAATTACACTTTAGCAGGAAGAAAAAAACAAAGACAATATTGCTCTTCAAAATTCTGATAAGAGAAGAAATCAAGAGCCAGCACCTAAAGAAAACATTGCCCAGGAAAGAGAGAAAAACTCTTCCATTCTTGGAGCCAATGAAAATTACCAAAGTAACAAAACCCAAACTCTTTTTGAGAACAGACAGAAAACAAATGAAGATGATAGTATTAATAACCAAGGAAATGCCCAGAGTGACCTAAAGATGTCCATGTATCCTGAATCCACTGGGAATAACGGGGCTGAGGATGAAGACAATGCAGTCAACAAACTCCGTAACCAAGAAGAATATGGTGCAACTCTCATCAGAAATAATTTGCAATATATAATGGAGCCAAGGACTGTGACTGAACTCTTGGCAGAGGAAAACAAAGAGAACAAACCCAAGAATGTTCTAAGCAAAATCCCAGCAAGTACGAACTACCTTAAAGTCTCCTCAAAAGATAGAAAGAATTATCAAAGAGATCCCCAAGCCCAGAATATTCCAGTTAAAAGCAAAAGCATCTACCATACCCAACACAACATTGGCTATCCAAAACAGCTCCCCAAAGTCAAAAAAATCCCCAGTGATTTCGAAGGCAGTGGTTACCCAGATCTTCAAGAAAGGGGTGACAATGATATCTCTCCTTTCAGTGGAGATGGTCAACCTTTTAAGGACATTTCTGGTAAAGGAGAACCTATTGGTCCTGACTTAAAAGGTGCAGATATTCAAACAGAGTTTTCTGGCCCAAGTGAAGCCAATACCATCAGTCCCGATGCAAGAGGGCCAGGTTATAATGAGATTCCAGAGAAAGAAGAAAGTGGCAGAAGTACCATTGGAACCAGGGATGAAACAAGAAAAGAGGCAAGCAGTGCTGATGTAAGTCTAGTGGAAGGCAACAATGATATCATAGGTAGCACCAACTTTAAGGAACTCCCTGGAAAAGAAGGAAACAGAGTAGATGCCAACAGCCAAAATGCTCACCAAGGGAAAGTAGAGTTTCATTACCCTCATCCTCATCTACCCTCAAAAGAGAAAAAGAAAGAAGGCAGTAGAGATGTTGCTGAAAGTACTAATTATAATGAAATTCCCAAAAATGGCAAAGGTGGTAGCCGAAAAGATATGCAGCATTCTAATAGGAATCAAGTAATCTCAACTGAAAAACAAAGATTTCCCAGTAAGGGCCAAAGTCGGGGCCAGCTCGCTCCTTCTCATGATCTTGATAATGAAATTAAAAATGAAATAGGTTCCCATAATGGCCTCAATAATGAGGAGACTATAATAACACAGAGCAGAAAAAATCATTATGTACCCCACAGACAAAATTCTACACGGAATAAGGGTGTGCCACAAAGGAAAGGCTCCTGGGGTTACAGAAAACCCAATTCCAGGAGAAGGTTTAGCCCCCCTAGAAAGCATGACAGTAGTGAATCATCTGACAGCGGCAGTTCCAGTGAGAGTGATGGTGATTAGCCACTAGAAATTCCCAGCAGGATTAAGGTTCAAATATCTAGTCATCTGTAACCTAACAGAAAAGGAGAGCCACATGAGAGCAGACCAGGTGAGAAAGGGCAGAGCAGAGAATTGAGTAAGCCAGCAAACGTGGCCTCCTGGGGAGATTTGTGGCTATTGTAAAAGTCAGAGTATGAGATTCTATTCAAAGTTACCATGCTCTTTTTCAAGAAGAAAAATTAATTAAGGATATGTGGAATAGGTAACATTTGAATAGATGTCTTTCAAAACTAGTTTGTAAATGTCACAAAAGCCCTCGTTTGTTTGCTTTATAGATATGAAAAGCAATAATATTGCTCATATGATAATCTGTAATTAAATAATCTATTAGAAAGTCTGTTGTCTGTGGTGTTTTATTTCAGAGGCAACAAGATTAGTTCTGCTTCTGGCAAAGGCAGTGTTGCGAAGTTAATCTGTTGAATAAAGTTTAACCACATTCCCTCATCCCACTGTGCTTAAGCGGGCATTTCCTTCATCATCTGACCTCCCTGTGCTGTACCGGAGATATCCTGCTTCATATCTTTCTACACTTCCTTCCTGTGTGGCACATTTATAACTTCTTATAAGGCAAGCTTTATTTCCTAAAACAAAGGCCCCTGTTATCACTTTTCCAGACAAAGAAGGATAAACAGGGGTGAAGGGAATGGGAGGAACAGGGATAATTTGAGAAGGAGAAGCACGAGTGCAAAGACCGGACCAAAACTTACTTTGGTGGAGAGTTTTCATTGGCTGATCCCAAATCACTTCCAGTTTTCTTTCCTTTCCCCAGTCTTTCATATAGATGCTTTTCCAGCTAATGGCCTTCTGACACTCTTCTGGAAATTAGACGCGAGATAGTGAAGTTCTGGAGGACTTTTGCTCTTCCTGATAAGAGAAGCTTTTACAGCTAGTACCATGCTTCCTCCTTTCTTACCCTAGTTCTTCGCTTGACTTTAACATGATGCTCAGGGGTGCAGCAGCATTTTGTAACCATGAAGAAAAAGTGTGAGACAACAGAAAATATACATGCTGGTCTCTGCCCCTGGTTCCTGGCATAGGACTCTGAAAACTCTTATAATTTCCTAAGTGATAAGAGCACTAGGAGCATCTTTTGTTCTAGTATTTGGTCTTTGATCCTAGTTCCTGACACTGAGCTCCTAAATCCCTTGGAATTTCCTGGGTCTTCTGTTCTAGTGAGGTGGCTTTTGGTGGGCTCCTAGATGGGGGCTGGTCACCAGAGAGGCCAGATTAAAAGCTTGAAATTTTCAGTCCTAATCCCCCATTCTTCAGAGAGGGACTGGCAATGGAGTTAATAGTTATGCCTGTGTGATGAAGCCTCTAGAGACACTTCAAATGTCTGGTGTCCCAAGAGCTCTCAGGCTGGCAAACACGTGGAGAGGACAGAAGGTTACCTACCTAGAGAGGACACTGAAGCTCCATACCTCTTCCCACGTACCTTACCCTTCACCTCTCGTCCATCTGGATGTCCGTCAGTATCATTTATCATATTCTTTTACAATAAACTGGCAAACAGGAAGTAAACTGTTTTCTTGAATGCTGTGGGTTGCTTTAGCCAATTAACTGAAACCGAGGAGGGGTTTGTGGGAAACTCTGATTTATATCCAATAGGTCAGAACCATAGGTGACAGCCTGGACATACAACTGGCATCTGAACTGGGGAGGGGGCAGTCTTACAGGACTGAGGTCTTAACCTGTGGGATCTGAGGCTATCTCTAGGTAGATAGTGTCAAAATTGAGATAAGTTGTAGGACACACAGCTGGTGTCACAAAAGTGCTTAGTGCGAGGGGAAAACCCACCTGTCTTGTGTCAGAGGTATTGTAAGTGTGGTAGAAGTGCGAGAGTAAAAGAGACACACAGAAGAAATGTAGGTCTTCTAACACAAAAAGACAAAATAATCACAGAGATACCACTAAACCAGCTCCCCAACTCCATCAGCCTCCTGCCCCCAGAATGCTTGTTCTGTGAATAAACCAATTCTCATGTGTTAAGCAACTGTTCTTTCTTTCTTTCTTTTTTTTTTTTTTTGCTAGCTGAATTGAATTACTAATTCATATACCTTTCTGTTTCTGGTATTCTTCTAAATGAGAAGGACCAAGAGAAGAAGAAAGGTAGAAGGTAGAGAAAAGTGCCTATTACTTCTTTCGTCTCTCTAAGATACAAGTTTGAAAAAGCAGAAATCATGACTGGTACATTCTGGACAGCACCTAGATTATTGAGTTGAATAATGTATATAACACAAATGAAAAACAGCAATGTCAATACAACACCATGGTGCCTTCAAAAAATCCAAACTGTACATTAGGTTGATAGAAGGTACTTTTTTTGCTAAATAAAAATTGCAATATAAGCTATGGAAAAAATCAGATTCTCCACATACACCCAAATAATAATAGCTAAATGTGCTGTGCTCTGTTACAATCATTTATCTGCACACCGTCTGACTATATGGGTACCATTCCTATCCCCAATTTACAGTTGAGGAAACTGGGCCACAGAACTGTGAGTAAGTGTCCTAACTAGTAAGCTAGGATTTGATCCAGGCAGCCATGTTTGCTCTTAAACAGTCACTGTACCGTCATACATCACATAGATAGATAGACATAATACATAATATGCATTCAGTATATGGATGGATGGATATACAGACACATATACATGGACAGTGTGTGTACATATCCATATACACATGCATGTGCGTTACACACACACACACACAGCAAGAGAGAACCTGCAAGTTGAACCTGAAAACAAGAAATACCTTCTTTCCCTCATTTAGTCTCCATCTTCCAGGTACAACAGTAATAAGTGTCTGTGAAAAGAGTTAACATATCTCCTAATAAATTACTCACCAACAGAATTCCAGAATAAGCTCTTTCTACTACTTTGCTTTTTTAAAGATAAAAGACAGTTTTGGTGCACACGTACACACACACACACAACCTAAGCAATTAATGAAATGAAGAAAATAACATCAGAATTTAAATTGCAGAAAAATGAGTGGAAACAACCCTCTATTTATATCCCAGATTATATCAGACTTTTACAAGTAAATGGACTATTCACATGAAAAACACTAGGCGTTGTAAAGAAAAGAAATGAACTGGTAGAGAAAACGGATGTTTTCTTTGGGTAATTGCAGGCAGGAGCTTCCAAAGCCCATCAGTCTTAGTCTGCTATCTAGTGGAGAAACTGCACATTTCAATTCTCTCAGATTTTCTTCTCACCAAGCTTGAATATTGGTGCGCGGTCACTTAAAACACGGACAATGTTCAGATTTTCATCCATTTAAGGGAAACTGGAAATGTTTCAATATCTTTGATGCCTTGCCAAGGGATCCAGACATAGAGGGCTGAGACCAAAACTGAAGGACCACAGATCTGGAAGTACAACCTGCAGTCAGGCCGTGGGTCTGTGTTGTGTCCAAACACAGATTTCAGCCATCAAGCTGTACTGCTTCACTTTTTTTTTTTTTAAACAAACATAGATTTCCAAAACAGGGCAGAAAATTCCAGCTTCATAAAGGGACCTTTTATGCAATGACTGAAATGGGCCTATTCTGCCACCTTGTGCCCAAAAAGAAAAAAATTGCTCCAGGCTCTGACATTTATTCCAATGCTAGCTACGCCCTCCAACCTCACCATCCCACATTTCTCTGCTTAAAAATATCTACCTTGATTTTGCAGCTAGAGTTCCTCTGTTTTTAGCAATCTAGCTAGTCGGGACAATGTATCTGATTCTGCCTGACGTAACATTCAGCTCTGTTGTAAAACATTTACTGAATGACTACATCTTACAAAATTCCAAGGGGATAAAAAGGAGAGAAGAGATGCTCCTGGCCCTTATCGAGACTATCATTTAGTCAAGGAGAAAGGCGTACAAGAGATACAAGATAACTGTGGTAAATTTAATAATAGAAACATAAATAAAGAGATTATAGAAGTTCTGAGGGAAGAGATGACTCTAGCTGGAGGTAAGAGCAAACATATAGTAAAATCCATTTTCCTTAAGGTATTATACATTCAGAGGTACTGCAGGCAGTCAGTTCCAAGAGACAAATGAGGGCGTGATAGTCAATGACCTTAAATGATATTATATGTATTTTAGGGCTTAAGAAAGATCACTTCAACTATAGGATGGGGAAATGGCAGTGGGTGAGAGGTGTAGGATGAATTGGAAGGCAGAAGACTGGCTGTAAGAATATCCATGGACAGGGTGCCTGGGTGGCTCAGTGGGTTAAGCCTCTGCCTTCAGCTCAGGTCATGGTCCCAGGGTCTGGGATCGAGCCCCGCATCTGGCTCTCTGCTCAGTGGGGAGTCTGCTTCCCCCCTTTCTCTCTCTGCCTGCCTCTCTGCCTACTTGTGATTTCTCTGTCAAATAAGTATTTGAAAAAAAAAAAAAAAAAAGAATATCCATGGACTATTGCTATAGTCTAGAAAAAACATAATATTGTCTCTTCACTCAGCATGTTAGGACCTGCTTTGAACTAAGTAGGTACTCAAGATGGCAACAGTGGCTAAGACATTATGATGCTTTCATAGAAGTCCAGATTTCAAAAAACAACTTCTAATAAGGTAAATCCTGCTAGTCGAGATATTGATATCTGGAATCACAGGTGCTAAAATATAATATTAGGGGCACCTGGGTGTCCCAGACAGTTGTGTCCATCTCTTGATTTTGGCTCAGGTCATGATCTCAGGGTTGTGAGATCGACCCCTGTATCAGGCACTATACTGAGTATGGAGTCTGCCGGAGAGTCTCTCCCTCTGCCCCTCTTCCTGCTCTCTCCCCCCTCTCTCTCTCAAATAATAAATAAATAAATCTTTTTAAAAAACACATAGGGGATCTGGGTGGCTCAGTCCTTAAGTGTCTGCCTTTGGCTCAGGTCCTGATCCTAGGGTCTTGGGATCAATTCCCGCATCAGGCTCCCTGCTTAGCGGGGAGCCTGCTTCTCCATCTCCCACTCCCCCCGCTTGTGTTCCCTCTTTTGCTGTGTCTCTCCCTGTCAAATAAATAAATAAGTCTTTTTAAAAATAAAAATAATAAAAAATAAAAAATAAAAAAATATATAATATTAAACAGTCCAAAGAAAAAAGTGAAGAAATAGATGGGCCTGGATAAAAGTCATGGAAAGGGAAATTGGGAACAGAAGGGTAAGTGAGGAATAAAGGCTTACAAAAAACTTACTGGAGAAATCTGAAAAGAAGGAAAACAAAACTCCAATGTAATCTCAAGGCCAAAACCCAGATGAGAAAAAAGTAAAAATGGTGAGTGGATTAACCCAACATCTGCAACAAAATCTACATGAACATTTGTGGGTTTTCCTTTACAAAAGAACAGGAAGAGCTACAAGTGGGCTGTTTTATTGAATGAACAATACCATATAAATTCATGAGAATAGTGTAGAATAGCATATGTGCTCCCTATTTAGGAATATGATCATTGCTATATTTAATATTAAGTAGATTTTTACTATTGTTAGGTTAACAGATTAGCAATAGAATTTAAACAATTATAATTTTACAATTTTTATTTAAGGCAGTAAGATAGAGAAGCCTCTGAAAGATCTCAGAGAGACAAAGAAAAGATTAAAAATGTAAAGAAAACTGCTAATGAAAATAAGAATATAAACTGGGTAAAATAGAAGATAAAAATGAAAACAATTTTGTGAATATAAATTAGAATATTTCTATGAAGTAGTCTTTTCTGGCAACATACAAATCCTAAAAAAATCTTTAACCTGAATATATTGTTAACCAGGAAAGAAACTGGAAAATGTTGTCAAAGAATTACTTCTAGAAATATGCCTATTGCTAAATGGATTTGCTAGTATATTCTCTCATAATTTCAATGAATAGATAATTGGCATGAAACATGCACTATGCATTGTTTTGGAGGTAATGAAAAAGATGGAAAGCTGCCCACTTCATCATGTAAAGCTAAGATGACCTTAATATCGACCCCTTAAAAAATGAACAAAATAAGAAAACTGTAAGACAGACATCACTTATGAGCACAAATTGGGAAATCCAAGCAAATTTAATTGCAAAAGTACTTAAAAATTTGTTTTACCTTTTTAAATTTAAGTATGGTTGACACATGTGACATTAGTTTCAGATGTACAACTTAGTTATTTGACAAGTTTATACATTATGCTATGCTCACCACCCATGTACTACCATCTGTCCTGTTACATTGTTATTATGATATCATTGACTATATTCCTTATGTTGTACCTTTATTCCCATGATTTATTCATTCCATAACTGAAAGCCTTTATCTTCTATTCCCCTCCACCCATTTTGCAATCTCTCCACCCTCCTCTTCTCTGGCAATCATCAGTTTGTTCTCTAGTTAGAGGTCTGATTCTGCTTTTTTGTTTATTTATTTGGGTTTTTTTTTTTTCTTTTTACATTCCACTTAGGAGTAGAATGATTCAGTATTTGTCTTTTTCAGTCTAACTTATTTAACTTAATATTATACCCTCTAGGTCCATTCATGTTGTCTCAAATGTTAGGATCTCATCCTTTTTTGATGGCTGTGTAATATTTGACTCTGTGTGTGTGTTTGTGTGTCTATATGTATCTATATATAGATAATAGATATGCCACATTTTTCTTATCCATTCACCAGTTGATGAACATTTAGGTTGTGTCCATGTCTTGGCTATTATAATAGTACCACAATAAACATAGGGTGCATATATCTTTTCCAATTAGTGTTTTCATTTTCTTTGGGTAAATGCCCTGTGGTGGAATTATTGAACCATATAGTATTTCTAGTTTTCATTTTTTGAGGAACCTTGACACTATTTTCCACAGTGGGTATACCTATTTATTTACTTAAGATTTTTAAAATTTATTTGACAGAGAGAGAGCACAAGCTGGCAGAGCGCAGGCAGAGGGAGAGGGAGAAGCAGGCTCCTCGCTGAGCAGAGAGCCTGATGAGGGACTCGATCCCAGGACCCTGGGATTATGACCTGAGCCAAAGGCAGATGCTAACCGACTAAACCACCCAGGCTCCTCTTTACCAATTTATATTGTTACAAACAGTGTGCAAGGGTTCCTTTTCCTCTACATCTTTGCCAACAATTGTTATTTCTAATCATTTTGATCACAGCTATTCTAACCGATATAAGACGATATCTTGTTGTGGTTTTGATGTGCACTCCCAATGATTAGCATATTCTCATGTGTCTGTCATCTTATATCTTCTTTGGAATATGTCTATTCAGTCCTCTGCCCATTTTTTGCTTGGACTGTTTGTTTTTTAGGTTGAGTTGTATAAGTTCTTTATGTATTTTGGATATCTTTTTGGATATACCTTATTGTACATATCATTTGCAAATATGTTGTCGCATTCACTAGGTTGTCTTTTTGTTTTGCTGATGGTTTCCTTTGCTATGCAAAAGCTTTTTATTTTGATATAGCAGAAGTACTTTTTAAAAATTTGTTTCAGAGGTAGAATTTAGTGATTCATCAGTTGTATATAACACCCAATGCTCATTACATCAAGTGCCCTTATAGAGTCATTCAGTATGACCAAAAAGAATTAATCCTGGATGTGCAAAAGTACTTCTACATAATATTATAGGGTGCCTGTGTGGCTCAGTCAATTAAGCATCTGCCTTTGCCTCAGGTCATGATCCCAGGGTCCTGAGATGGAGCCCCACATCAAGCTTCCCACTCAGTGGGGAGTCTACTTCTCCCTCTCTCTCTACCCCTTCCCCCAACTGTGCTCTCTTTCTCTCACTCTCTTTAAAATAAAAATAAATAAAATATTTTAAACATAAATTATAAATATGTAGTAGTATAATATTAAAATAATTAATGTTCGATATTATATAATCTAATTCTATAATATATCACATCAGTAGCTCCACTCCCACCAAAAAACAATGACATTGTTATTCATTCAACAGATAGTTGAATTGGGTTGAGCTCAGATCAGATCTGTTGACCACCTACGATATGCCAGATACTGTCATCAGTGCTGAGGATGCCCTCACAGAACTTACATTCTAATGAAAGAAAGACAAGAAGTATAGACATAAAAAAAGAAAAGTATGTTAGATAATAATGAATGTTGTAGAAAGAAGCAGGAAAAGGTATTAGGAATTGCCATTTTTAAACTGAATAGTCTGAGAAGCCTGCACTGGGCTGACATTCAAGCAGAATCAAGGAAGAGGAGGGAGCTCGTATGTAGATATGAAGGAAAGAGGCTTTCCAGAATTAACAGCAAGTATAAAGGCCCTGGGGCAGTATCCTGCTGGGTGTACTGAGGAAAGCAAACATGGTTTGAGTGGATGTACAAATGGGCAGTGGTAGGAGAGCAAGTTAAAGCAATGGGAGCATAAAAGACAGAGCCTTGCAGACTAAGGAATGAGACAGGAATATAGTTAGAGATTGTGGACAAAAAGGGGATGGCCAGACTTATCTTAAAAAGGTAACTCTGGCTACTGTGATGGAGAACACAATGTAGTCTGGTAAAGATAGAAACAGGATAAAGTCTGAAGGCTGTTCTA
Source organism: Meles meles (assembly GCF_922984935.1). Lineage (NCBI taxonomy): Eukaryota > Metazoa > Chordata > Mammalia > Carnivora > Mustelidae > Meles > Meles meles. Next base: position 121,125,576 of record NC_060067.1, on the reverse strand, counting down.
AGTGAGGCAGGTGGTGAGAAGTAGTCAGATACTCTGTATGTGTGTGTGTGATGAAGTAGACACAATTCACTGATGACTGGATATGAGGTTTTAAAAGAAAGAAAAAGGGCACAACTGACTTTAAATTTTTGAACTGAGAAACTGGAAAATTGCAAAATGCCATTCTCAAGTACTCCACACCAATTTCTGGTTTTCAGATTATTAGTAAACAAGAAATACCAGGAAGTGGTATACTCCTAAATATGATAAAGAATGTGTATTTTAAAAACAAATGATTTAATGAACAACAGTGAAATACCAGTGGCATTCAGATTTAGTTTTAAAAACCAAAAAAGAATTTTTAATGGAGAAAAACCCATAAAACACCAAATATCCTTCATAAGTAGATTGAACAAATTGTGGTAGTGTTTAATAATGAAATTTTAATGGCTTAAAATATTTAATACTGTGGTAAAAGGATACCTTAACTTAACAGAACAGGATACCAAATAGAGTATAAAGTCTTGTATCAGCTTTTTTTCTTTTCTTTTCTTTTTTTAGTGTTTATAGAAGTTTATTTACAATTGCCAAAGCCTGGAAGCAACCAGGATGTCCCTCAACAGGTGAATGAATACAGAAACTAAGGCACATCCATACAATCAAATTATATTTAATGATAAAAAGACATGAGTTAATACCAGTTTTCTTAAAATGTATATAAATGTATGCCTACAGAAAGGACTGAAGGGAAAATGTATTGATGCATCTGTGATTTTTCCTTTGAAATTTTCTTTTCTTTTTTTTTATTTTTTTAAACTTATTTGAGAGAGAAAGAGAGAGAGTGTGTGTGTACGTGTGTGTGTGTGTGTGTGTGTGCGCACACATGCAAGTAGGGAGAGGGGCCAAGGGAGAGGGAGAGTCATGGTGAGCACATGCCTAATACAGGGCTCGATCCCATGACCCTGAAAGCATGACCTGAGCTGATATCAAGAATCAGATGTTTAACCAACTGAGCCACCCAACACCCCGAATTTTTCTTTTATGATTAGAAAAACTATAAACATTATTTTGACAAAAAACACACGCAAACTGATTTAAGGCTTACTCTCAGATGCTTTTAGTAAGTGATCAAGAGTAAGCTAAAATAATAAAATCTCATCAACTCAAAACTACATCATCCCTGTAAACCATAAGTTGGAGAGTCAGAGTGGAGACTCATTTCCATTGGCTATAGGGAGGCTTGGGGAGGCCCGAGGGGGGCTTTCACACCCAGCTTTCTCTATTTTCAATGATTCCTCAATCTCCCACCTAGACGATGTTTGTCCAGTTGAGGGGCCTTCCCTAAGGAGGAATTCCTTTCAACAGTCTGGGTCTCTGTGAAAAGAGAACTCTAATGCTAAACAGGTCGTGAAAGTCAACTCTGTAGGAGAACACTACAGACTCACGGATTATTGCTTACAGATTCTGCTAAATGAAGATTCTATTAACAGGAGATAGCTGCCTAGAACCCCAACCTTTGGGAAATGGAAAGTAGCAAACACATCTCAGATCAGCCCATTGTGAACTTCTGCTCCTTTTGCACTTTCAACTTTTCCATCTTTGGTTCCTTCTTTGTTTCCTTATTGCACTTTCTGTTCTCTTTTACAGAGACATAGGGTGCGGTCATATCCTGTTAGAATGACTGATTTGTACGTGACATGATGGCTTGCCATAGCTCTAAAGCCACCAGATTACTTTCCACGTGGCGGCCATGTCTACACACTGAGAACAAGTTGAGTTTCATAAGAGTTTGTCTCAAGTTCCATGTTTGAAGAGTGTCTGGAAGTTGACTTTAAATCATATTTTCATGGGCATGCTATCTCTTTAGTTTAGACTGAAAACATCCCCACAATGCCAGATTATTACAGAGAAAGAGCTGAACTGGCCACAGACCTAGAGGAAGCTGATATGAGGGTACCTGGGAAGATGCCCATGCTGGTAATTTCAAACGTTGATTGTATAAGAATCATTTGAGGAATATGTTAAAAATGAAAATCCTGGGGCGCCTGGGTGGCTCAGTGGGTTAAGGCCTCTGCCTTCGGCTCAGGTCATGATCCCAGAGTCCTGGGATCAAGCCGCGCATCGGGCTCTCTGCTCTGCGGGGAACCTGCTTCCTCCTCTCTCTCTGCCTGCCTCTCTGCCTAGTTGTGATTTATCTCTGTCAAATAAATAAAATATTTTAAAAAAATGAAAATCCTTAAGTTCCATCCATGGCCATAGGTCACAAATACTACTCTCTCTACTCACTAATGTAGTGTTTCTAAGATTGACTCCAGACCATTGACTCAGAATCACCTCTGCTAAAAATACAGCTGCTTTTCTCACATAATACATCTAAAGTATCAGCATATATAGAACTACCAATTCTTTTTTATTTTTTAAAGATTTTTAATTTATTTATTTGATAGAGAGAAATCACAAGTAGGCAGAGAGACAGGCAGAGAGAGAGGGGGAAGCAGGCTCCCTGCTGAGCAGAGAGCCCGATGTAGGGCTCGATCCCAGGACCCTGAGATCATGACCTGAGCTGAAGGCAGAGGCTTAACCCACTGAGCCACCCAGGCTCTACCTCATTCTTTTTAAATGGTCATTTCAGTGCTTGTATTTATTGTCTTTTTTTTTTTTTAGGCAAACCCTACTGATGAGCATGTGCATAGTTTTTAGTCAATCATTATTAAAACTAGTGTTACAGTAAACATCTTTGATTGTGTATCTTCAGGTATAGAGGAGGGTCAATTCTAGCTGTGCCAAGTCTATTTGGGGATCAGAGATACGGAGACGCAACACCAAGTTGCATATGCCTAAAACCTGGTTTTTGGAGTAAGTAGATAAATACGGCACTTCCCATAAATTTGCTCCTGCAGCACTTCATCCCACACACAGCACATTCTCAGGACAATTAATTCCAAACACTGGTGGTAAACTAGGCCCAGAGTAATCATCTGAAGATATTTAAAATAAAGCAGAACCTCTGGAGCCCCATCTCCAAAGATTCTGATTGCAGTTTCAGGTGGATGTCCAGAATCCATAGTTGGGGGAACTTCCAAGCCAGACTAACATACAACCAGGTATGAGAACTCTGAGTCTCCTAAACTGAAAACCAGAAAACAGTCACTAGATGGCAACCTCACTCACTTTTTTTTTTCTTTTAAACTGGTGCAAAATTAAGCAGAACACTTGAGACAGTCTTTTTTCTTCTTATTCGAGTTTCAATTTGCAGACATCTTCCTATAGGAAGTTATTTTTTAAAATATATGAGCAGGTGCTTCTCTTTTATAATGCTCTTATCCCATTACTTATCCTAATGAAAAATACCTGTTCTTTGTGTTGATGTCTGGATCTCATTAAAGACAAAGACCAGCTGTGCTCTGTTTTGTGAGATTAAAGCCCCTGATTAACACTTCACCATTCTTTTCTTAACTCAGCCTATAAAGGTGCATAGATTCATGGAAGAAATGACCTCAGAGGGGGCACCTGGGTGGCTCAGTGGGTTAAGCCTCTGCCTTTGGCTCAGGTCATGATCTCAGGGTCCTGGGATTGAGCCCTGCATCGGGCTCTGCTCAGTAGGGAGCCTGCTTCCCCCCTCTCTCTGCCTGCCTTTCTGTCTACCTGTGATCTCTCTCTCTGTCAAATAACCAAGAAAAAAATGTAAAAAAAAAAAAAAAATGACCTCAGAGGTCATCTAGTCCAGTGCTCACCTAAAGCAGGATCACTTTTTTTTTTTAATCCCTGACAGCTGGTCCTTTTGCCATTGCTTAAATACTCATAGTAACAGGGAACTCACTACTTGCACTTCTGGTTCTAGGCAATGATTTATTCTTTTTCCACATGGCATCTTTCATTCTCTACCCTTTTCCTCATCAAATTAAACAATTTTCAATGGCCTTTCATGTCACCTGTCACCAGATTTGTCACTTCCAATTAGTTGGGCACAATGCCCACATATCATCCACACATCTTAGCGTACAATGTTACAATTACCTCCCTTATTCTGGCCACTCCCTTCTGTTAATATAGATACTGTAGCATCTACAAGATGCTATGCCAGTGCTTGGCCCAAAATGCAAGCTGAATTAATAATGGTTTCCTTTGTTTTCTAAATTTCTAATCACATAAGCACTATCTTTCTCCCATTTGTTGTTTGCTTGTTACTTGCTCCATAAGAACCAATACCAGACCAACACTACTCTTTATACTATATTATATAATTTATTTTCTGAGTCAAGATGCATAGTGTAATATTTATGATATTGTTTTATCAACATTTTTTGAATCTTGATTTTATGATCCTATGTATTAACTACTGCTGCCAGTTTTTTGAGATGCAAATGTCAAGGAGCAAGAATTTCCTGTCCCCTTCAAAGGTCCTTCTAGCTGGATTAAGAATCATATTGACAGTAGAAAGTCAAATTTAATTTTGTACGTATGGGGATTCCACACAGACATGGAAATTCCAAAGAGAGTCTGGTAACATGAGGGTATGGAGGTGGGTATCTGGGACTTCAAAGGGAAGAAATGCAATTTACAGGAAGATGAAAAAGAGTAAATATTTGGTAAACAAATGTTTGCTGGGCCACTGAGAAACAATGGCACATAGAGGACTTTGACCAAACAGGTGTAGCTAAGTTCCTCTCTGTCTACCATGTCTAGTTCATAATGTAATGTAGTTATCTATTGTGATAGCCCTCTTCCTAGAGTAGGTCCTATATATCTCAATTCTTTTTAGGCAGTTGAAGAGGAAGTAAAGAGCTTTTTCTGAATTGGCTGGGTCTTGATTACATTTTAACTCAAAGTAATCTTCATGCCAAAGAGGCCCATCTTGGGGCCACCCGCTCTACCAAATATATTATTGTCTCTTAACATTCATCTCAGTTATTTGTACAAATTTTGAACAAGGTGGAGGCTAGGGCAGTGCCCTGTTACATGCTAATGTTGGCTCCCCTGTGCTCTTCCGGATTTTTAAAATCCATACGACCAGTATTAGTATTAAAATTAGAACGGCAAAAAAAAAAAAAAGAAAAGAAAAGAAAGAAAGAAAGAAAAGAAAAGAAAAGAATGGCAAAATCGGAATTGTGACAAAACTATGCAAAAAATGGTGATAATATAGATTTAAATATCATAATATCCTCTTTCACCACTTTTTTTCTAATGCAATAAAGCAAAAAGGAGGAAAAGACACACACACACACACACACACACACACACACACACACACACACTAGGAAGAAAGAAATAAAACTTTTTCTGGGGGCACCTGGGTGGCTCAGTGGGTTAAAGCCTCTGCCTGCGGCTCAGGTCATGATCTCAGGGTCCTGGGATGAAGCCCTGCATCCGGCTCTCTGCTCCGCGGGGAGTCAGCTTCCTCCTCTCTCTCTGTCTGCCTCTCTGCCTAGTTGTGATTTCTCTCTGTCAAATAAATAAAATATTTTAAAAAAAAAAAAACCTTTTTCTGTTCACAGATGCCATGATTATCTATACAGAAATCCAAAGAATCAACCAAATATCAAAACAAAAACAAACTGCTGAAATTGATAAGCAATGATTAGCAAGATTGCTGGATACAAGTTAATATACAGGAAATCAACTGCTTTCCTATATAGTAACAATTAAAAAATGGAATTTGAAATTAAAAATGCTAATACAATTTTCATTAGTACCTCCCCAATTAAATATTTGGGTGTAAACCTAACGAAATATGTACAGATATATATGAAGAAAACGACAAAACTCTGATGAACAAAATCAAAGAATAAATAAATGGAGAAATATTCCATGTTCATAAATAGGAAGACTTAATCTTGTCAGGATGTCAATCCTTCCTAACTTGATGTATAAAGTCAATGCAGTGTCAATGAAAATACTGTCAGTTAATTTATGGGTATCAACAAACCAATACTAAAATTTATATGGGGACGCAAAAGACCCAGAAAAGCAAACACAATACTGAAGGAGAAGAATAAAGTGGAGGACTGACCCCACCTGACTTCAAAATTTACTGTAAAGCTAACAGTTATTAAGACAGTGTGGTATGGCAAAAACAAAAACAAAAACAAAACACAATAATAAAAAATAAACAGGTCAGTGGAAGAGAATAGAGAGCCCAGAAATAAACCCACGTAAACATAGTCAAGTGAGCTTTGAAAAGGAATAAAGACAATACAATGGAGCAAAGATAGTCTCTTCAACAGATGAGGCTGGAAAACCTTGATACCCGTATATAAAAAATTGAATCTAGACACAGAGTTTATACCCTTCAACAAAAATTAACTCAAAATATATCAGAGACTTACATGTAAAATGCAAAACAATAAAACTCCTAGAAGATAATACAAGAAAAACCCAGATGGCCTTGGGTAGGGTGAATACTTTTTAGATACAACAACAAAGGCATGATATATGAAAGAAACAATTGGTAACCTGGACTTCATTAAAATTAAAAACTTGAGCTCTACAAAAGCTGCCAAGAGAGTTAAAAGACAAGACACAGACTGGGGGAAAAAAATTACAAAAAGACACACCTAATAAAGGAATGTTATCAAAAATAAGTAAAGAACCCTTAAAATTCAACATAAGTAAACAAATGACATAATCAAAAAATATGTCAAAGATTTTTTTTTTAAAAGATTCTATTTATTTATTTGACAGGCAGAGATCACAAGTAGGCAGAGGGAGGGGGGGGGAATCAGGCTCCCCGCTGAGCAGAGAGCCCGTTACGGGGCTCAATCCCAGGACCCTGGAATCATGACCTGAGCTGAAGGCAGAGGCTTTAACCCACTGAGCCACCCTGGTGCCCCAATATGTCAAAGATCTTAACAAACACTTCACCAAGGGAGATATGCAAGTGACAAACAAGCATATGAAAAGATGTTCCACACCGTATGGCATCAAGAAATGCAAATTAAAACAGTGAGATACCACTATGCATTTATTAAAATGGCCAAAATTTAGAACACTAATAATATCAATTCCTGGCCAGGATGCGGAGCAACAGGAACTCTCATATATTGCTGATAGAAATACAAAATGGTACAGGCACTTTGGAAGATAGTTTGGCAGTATCTTACAAAACTAAATATACTAGTTTTATTAGCCAGCAGTCACTCTCCTTGGTGTTTGCCCAAATCAGCTGAAGACATATCCACACAAAAACCAGCACAGGGAATATTTATAGCAGCTTTATTCATAACTGCCAAAACTCGGAAGCAACCAGAGATTCTTCGGGAGGAGAATGAATGAATAAATGGTGTTACATCCAGACAGTGGAATATTATTTATCACTAAAAAAAAAATGAGCAATCAAGCCATGAAAAGATATGCAGGAAACTTAAGTTCGTATTACTAAGTGAAAGAAGCCAATCTGAAAAGGCTACCAAACTATATGATCTCAATTATATGAGATTCTAGAAAAGGCAAAACTATGGAAACAGTGAAAAGACCAGTGGGAGAAGGGGAGATGAATATGCAGAATAAATAGGATTTTTAGAGCAGTGAAAAATACTCTTTATGATGTTATAATTATGGCTATATGCCATCATGCATTTGTCCAAACCCATAGAAATGTATAACACCAAGGGTAAACCCAAAGATAAACTATGGACTTTGAATGATCATGATATGTCAATGTAAATTCATCCTTGATAATAAATGTACCATTTTGGTGAATGATGTTGCCAATGGGGGAGGCAATGCATGTGTGAGGAAAATGGGTATGTGGAAAATCTCTGTACCTTCCTTTCAACTGTGTTGTGAACTTAAAACTGTTCTTAAAAATGATGATAGAAGAGTTTCACTTCTGAGAAGATGGAGTACAGGTATCTTCCCCTATTCCTTCCATTTACTACAACTAAAATCCCTGGACATATATGTAAAACAAACCAAACAATACTCTGAACAATGGAGAGAATTAAACAGACTGCCCAGGGACCATGAAATCCAAGGAATGACAAGGTTTTAAGTTTCGTCAGTTTTATTTTTACCTCATACATGTCAGACTTGGAGCTGGAGATACTGGCAACCCAGAAATGCCAATAATAGTAGACAAAAAATTAAAAACAAGCCCCAACAAAACCCTGCACTCTCTAGTCAAAGGAACAGGAATAGGGCAACCTAGCAAGACTGAATGTTTTAGATAATAATTACTCTACTTCTTCCAAACACTACAGAAAAATGTGTGGCCCTACTCCCACAGATGCAAGCCAAGGCTAAGTGAGGAGTCTAGACTTCCACATTGGAGAGGCTATAAGAAGGTGTCCCATGCCCTCACCCACACCACTGGGGTGGTGTCAGAGAAGGCTAAGAAGGAAAATGAGACTTTCATTTTAGCCAGCCTGTGAGGAGCTTCCCCTGTGATATCCCTGGGAACCACGAGGGGAGTATAGATCCACTTCCATCCTGCACCTCTCTACTGAAGTGATGTCAGAGAACATCTAGTGGAGAGTTAGGACTTTCACCACTACCTAGTGCTAATGATGCCACCCACCTATGGTGCCAGTGGAGACCACATGGGAAGCCAGAAATATCATTGCCTGGAGTAATGTGGAGCCACAGACACACAAGCACTAGATGTTATCAGAACCCACGTGGGAAACTGGAGCTTCTACTTTCCCTTGACCCTGATGAGGCAGGCCATACCTCTCCTCTTTTGGAGCGGAGTCAGAGAAAGTCAACCAAAACAGAAGTTTAATGAGGTCCAGAATCTCATAGTTTATTATAAAAATATCCAGGACTCAACTGAAAATCACTCTCATAAAAAGAAACAGGAAGATCTTGAATTGAATGAAAAAAGATAATCAATAGATGCCAACATTGAAATGACAAAGATGTTAGCATCATCTAACAAATAACCTTACAGCAGCCATCATAAAATTCTTCAATGAGAAATTTATAAACATATTCCAAATAAATGAAAGAAAGTCTCAGAAAACAAACAGAAATATAGACAAATGGAAACTTTAGAACTGAAAAATATAGTAGCTGAAATAAAAAACTCAGTGGATGAGTTCAATAGAATGGAAGAGACAAACAAAAGGATCCATGAACTGGAAGATAGGACAATAGAAATTACTGAATCTCAACACAAAGAGAAAAAAGACTTAAAAAAAAAAAAAAAGGAGCTTTAGGGACAGTGGGACTATAATAAAAGTTCTAACATTCGTGTCATAGAAGTTGAAGAGGAGAGAAAAAAGAAGCCAGGGATGGAAAAGTACTTGAAGAAATAATGGCAGAAAACTTTTCAAATTTAGCAAAAGACAAAACTTACAGATTAAAAAAGCTGAGTGAACTCCCAACAAAATAAGCCCACAAAAACATACAGCAAGCTAGAAAGATCATACAAGTATCTCTTTTCTAAGTGAACAGAGTGAAAGAGTCTGAGGTACCCAGTAGCTTAGTTCATCTAGACTAAGGTCTAGAATAAGCCTCCCAATTAATGGGGGATTCTATTTCCTAACCCAAATAGAAGGTAGGCTGAACCTGTCATCAAAATGCCATTACATTTGTCTAAGACTGAATCTTTCATGCAAGGTACTTTTTGGAAATGCCTAAAAGAACAGACAGTGAGGTCTTCTTGTGCCTTGGTTGTTTTTGTCTGTTTTCTAGTCCATCCTTAATTATGTTGCAATTTCTATCTGAGATTGTTTTCACTATAATATAGTACTATGGTAGCAAGTTTCTGGAGAAGGAGTCCTGTAACTCCCAGCCACTCCTAGTTATTGGAGACTACCAATACTTAGAAAAACTTGAAAATTATGACTAGCTGAATTGATGTATGTCATTCACAACATGGTACAAAGCACACCTATTATAGGAAGCAGCCTAGATAAGTAGGCTATTTTCTATAGGTTACATATTTAGAACATAATAAGCTAATCTTCTTTATTTAATGATAACATATTACTGTCAGCAAATCTTTAAATAAGAAGGTCAAATCATGTGGTTTAGATGGAGGAAGGGATGGGATATATTCATCAAATACTAAGGGTAGGGCTTAATTCTTAAATATTTGGATAGTAATTAGGGACATATACACTTCAGTAGAGATTCCTTTAGGAATGTGAAATAAATAAATGTTAGGAATCAAAGGAAACTTTTAAAATGTAAAAACAAATGTAGATTTGATTCAAGAAAATATATCAATAAATATTGTTAACTACCTTAAAATTTATGGGCTCAAAATGATAACGGTTTTACTTAGCTCATAGACCTTTGACTTGGCTAGGTGGCTCTTTCAGACTAGACTGCTCAACTGCTGTCTCCTGGGTTCTCTCAGCCACTGTTGTAAGCTGGTTTATTAGCTGAGTATTGGATGATCTGGTACAGCCCCACTCATGTGTCTGGTGTTTGGCAGGCAATATTGCTTATTGCAATATTCCTTATCACCCTATGTCCTCCAGCAGGCTACCTCCATCTCATACTCCTGAAAGTCTTACATGTAAGTCCTTTCCAATGCCCTGCTTACCTCATGGTTGCTAAAGACCCATTGGCAAAAACAAATCACAAAGTCAAGTCCTGAGACATACAACTTCCCAAGTAACAACTACTTAACCAAGGTTGTGTTTAAAGAAGGGGAAATATTGTAGCCATTTTTCATCACTCTCGAAAAGAGTGTGCCAACTTGTGCCACTGAGCATGTTATACCAAGTAATGTAAATCTCTTCTACTGTCTTAGTAAATAATTTTCTTGCCATGGAGAAATGGCATTTTCTTCTCATAGTCAGATATGGCATATGAATTAATTTTGAAAGGCTTTATGATTCAGATTTGAATAAAAGGAAAATAACCATATGATCATCTCACTAGATGCAGAAAAAGCATTTGACAAAGTACAGCATCTATTCATGATTTTAAAAACTCTGAACAAGGTAGGATTAGAGAGAACATACTTCAGCATAGTAAAGGCCATATGTGAAAAGCCTATGCTAATATATACTCAGTGGTGAAAACTGAGAATTCTTCTAAGATCAGGAATAAGACAAAGATGTCCATGGGGCACCTGGGTGACTTAGTTTTTTGGGCATCTGACTTTGATTTAGGATCAGGTGATGATCTTGGGTCCAGAGATCAAGCCCTACATCAGGCACCATGTTCAGTGGGGAGTCTGTTTGGGATTCTCTCTCACCCTCTCCCATTCCCATTGCCCCTCCCCCTGTTTGCATGCTCTCTCTCTCTTTCTCTCTAAAATAAATAATCTTTTAAAAATTTTAAAAAAGACAAGGATGTTCATTCTCACCATTTTTATTCAAAGTTGTACTGAAAGTCCTAGCCACAGCAAGCAGACAACAACAACAAAAAAATAAAAGGCATCCAAATTGACAAGGTAGAAGTAGAACTTCCACTATTTACAAATAACATGATATTCTATATAGAAAACCCAAAAGACTCCACCAAAAAACCACTAGAACAGACAAATTAAATCAGTTAGGCTGGAGGATGCAAAATTGATATAAAGACACTTGTTGAATTTCCATATACTAATAATGAGGTAGCAGAAAAAGAATTAAGAAAATAATTCCACTTACAATTGCACCAAAAAGGATAAAATCCCTCAGAATAACTTAACCAAGGATGTGAAAGACCTGTACTCTGAAAAATATAAAACATTGGTGAAAGAAAGTGAAGATGACACAAACAGGGACACAAACAAATGGAAAGATATTCCAGGCTCATGGATTGGAAGAAATAATGTTGTTGAAATGACTATACTACCCAAAGCTATCTACAAATTCAATGCAATCTTATTAAAATACCTACAGTATTTTTCACAGAATTAGAGCAAATAATCCTAAAGTTTGTATGGAACCACAAAGCAATTTTGAGAAAGAACAAAACAGGAGGTATCACCATTTCAGATTTCAAGACATACTACAAAGCTATAATAATCAAAACAGTAAGGTATCAACACAAACACAGACACATAGATCAGTGGGACAGAATAGAAATCCCAGAAATGAACCCACACTTCTATGGTCAATTACTTTATGACAAAGGAGGCAAGAATACAATGGGGAAAAGACAGTCTCTTCAATAAATAGTCCTGAGAAAACTGCACAACTACATATGAAAGAATAAATCTGGACCATTTCCTTACACCATACACAAAAATAAACTCAAACATAAAAATAAACTCATAAAAATAAACTCAAAATGGACTAAAAGACCTAAATGCAAGACCTGAAACCATTAAACTACTAGAAGAGAATATAGGCAGTAATTTCTCTGAGATCACCCCTTGCAATATTTTTCTAGACATGTTTTCTAAGGCAAGAGAAACAAAAGCAAAAATAGACTATTGGGATGACATCAAAATAAAAAGCTTTTGTGCATCAAAGGAAACCAACAACAAAACAAAAAGATAACTTACTGAATGGGAGAAGATATTTGCAAGTGATATAACTGATTAATGTACTTGGGTTAATATTCAAAATATATAAAGAACTCATATAACTCAACACCAAAAGAACCCCACCCAAATAATCCAATTAAAAATGGGTAGAGGACTTGAGTAGACATTTTTCTAAGGAAGGCATACAGATAGCCCAAAGACACATGAAAGCATGCTCAACATCAGTAATCATCAGAGAAATGCAAATCAAAGCCACAATGAGATATCACTTTACAACTGTCAGAATGGCTAGAATCAAAAAGACAAGAAATAACAAGTGTTGATGAAGATGGGGTGGAAAAAGAACCCTCATGCACTGTTGGTGGGGATGCAAATTGGTACAACCACTGTGGAAAGCTGTATGGAGTTTCCTCAAAAAATTAAAAATAGAGTTACCATATGATCTAGTAATTTCACTACTGGGTATTTACCCAAAGAAAATGAAAACACTAATTTGAAAAGGTATATGTACGCTTGTGTTTATTGCAGCACTATTTACAGTAGCCAAGATTTAGAAGCAACCTAAGTATTCATTGATAGATATATGGAGAAAGAGGATGTGGTATACACATAACGTTGGAATATTACTCAGCCATAAAACAGAATGAGATCTTGCCATTTGTGACAACATGGATGGATGTAGACAGTATCATGCTATGTGAAATAAGGCAAAGAAAGACAAATACCATTTAATTTCACTCATATGTGGAATTTTAGAAACAAAACAAATGAATAAACAAAAAGGAGATAAAAAACAAGCAAACAGACTCTTACATACAGAGAACAAACTTGTGGTTACCAGACAGAAAGTGGGTGAGGGGATAAGTAAAATAGATAAAGAGGATTAAGAGTATATTTACTGTGTTGAGCACTGAGTCATGTATAGAAATGTTGGGTCATTATTTTATGGACCTAAAATGATTATAAAACTGTACGTTATACTTCAATTAAAAATTTTTTAATTAAAAAAGTAGAATACTATGAATTTTATTCATTTATTCAACAAATACCTATTGAGAGCCAAAAAAAAAAATTGAGGGTAAGCAAAAAATCCTGCCTTTAGGAGCTTAAGATCTAGGGTAGATACAGGTCATAAATAAGTTAAATAAATTAAAATATATAGTATGCTCTATAGCGTCAAATACTAAGGAAAAAAACTAATTCAGGAAGGAGAGTTAGGAATGTGTGGGAAGGGCTAACATTTTACATAGGGTGGCAAGGAAAATTCTCAATGAAAAATAACTTTTGACTAAAAAAATGAAGTTAGGAAGCAAGCCAAAATGGTATCAGGTGAAAGAACACTGCTGGCAGAGGGGACAGCAAATATGAAGGCAGGACTGTGCCTGCCTAGCATGTTTGAGAAGGGTTAAGTATGACTTATATGGCCGGCAAAAAGAGAGTAGTCAGAGTAAGAGAGGAGGTCAGAGATACAATGAATTTTGGACAGGAAAGTGCCAATACTTAACACTGTATAGGTCATAGGAAGTATTTTAGCTTTCACTGAGTGGAATGCAAAAGTATCTAAGTGTTTGAGCAGAGAAGATCCATCATCCAGACCTACATTTTAAAAGGACCTCTTGGCTGTCTTGTAAAGATGGGTGAAAAGGTAGAAGCAGTGTGACAGCTAAGGTGGCTATTGGGACAATCTAGACAAGAGGCGATGGTGGCTTGGGGTAGTGGTGGAGTGAAGGATTTGGATTTTGGATTTATTCCAAAAGTAGAGAGGACAGAATTTGCTGGTTGATGGGATCTGGAGGATGAAGGACAGAAAAGACTCAGCAATGACTCCAAGGTCTTCAGCCAGAGCAACGGAAGAAAAGAGCTGCACTTCTGAGATTGGCAATTCTGTTGGAAACGCGGGTTTGGAAGCAGTGACTATCAGAAGACAGGTTAAGTTTGAAGTGTCTGTGGCAGAAGTGGTTTATGGTCCTCATCTGTCCTCTTATCCACTCCACTGTACACCTGCCCAACTCCCATTTCCAGAGATTTACATCTTTGCCTGATGACGCTCTTTTGCCATAGGAATTTGCTTTCCACCAAAAGTGGCTAGATGTGCTAGGGAATTAATATCCTCCAAGAGCAGCTGTCAACCAGTAACTGACAGGATTTGGGGTATAAATACCCCAATTCCCTCGCCCTTCAAGAGGAATAAGTGAGGCTTATGTTTTACACTGGTCTTCAGAATTCTACCAGCACTCCATTTGCCCAGAGGGTAGCTGGTTTGATAATGAATCCTTTATTGGATTTCTTCATTTCTTTGTCTCATTTCCCCATTTCCTTACCTTTATCTCCCTTACTCCAATATAAAACATAACAGCAAAAATATAACAACAGAAAAAATCTGCTAGTATTTGAATCCTTTCTGGTAGAGCTGAAATGAAGACAATACCTATTAGACACCCAAAAGGCAATGTCATGGCAGCAGCTGGATACCCAATCTGTAAAACTTATGGAAAAATCAGGCAAGAGATATAAATTTGGAAGTCATCAGCATATAGATAGTTTGGAAGTCACAAGAGAGGATGTGATCATTAACAGTGAGTAAAAATAGAAATGCAGTCTAAGAATGGGTTGAAACCTTTGGTCACACTCAAGTTTAGAGGTAGGAGGACTGGGGAGGAACCAGCAAAAAACGCAAAGAAGCAGCAGCCAGGGAGGTCAGAAGAAACTTGGGCAAATGAAGAAAATATTTCCAGGAATTAATAGTACTGATTCCTGGGTCTCACTGCAGATCAAAAGAACCAGGGTCTCTGTCGGTTCACATAGGAAGCTTGCAGTTTTGAAGCCCTATCGGATATTTTTTAAACACAGTAAGATTCAAGAAACACTGAACCTTAGAAACTCCTATCGTCTCAGAGACACCTGGGTGGCTCAGTCTGTTAAGTGTTTGTCTTCAGCTCACGTCATGATCCTGGAGTCCCAGGGTGAAGCCCCTCATCAAGCCCCACTATTGGGCTCCCTGCTCGTAGGAGTCTGCTTCTCCCTCTGCCCCTCACCTCTTTCTCACTCTCTCTAATAAATAAATAAAAATCTTACTTAAAAAAAAAAGAAAGAAAAAAGAAGAGGAAACTCTTAGCTTCTTTTGGGGGGGGGGGGTTGTGGTGTATCTAGCATGGCACAGATAAGCCTTTATTCTTTCTTGGTGAGTCCCCAACATTATAGGTGGTTATTTAAATTGACTTCTCTAAAGTTATCCTGCTACTTAAGCACATTGTATCCTTATAATTAGAGGTTATATCTATGCACAATTTTGAATTAGCTAAATATGGATCTTTTTCTCTGTAATTGAGGTTATCCTGAGTTGATAATGTTAGTTGCTAGGTGTTTCACATTCTTGAACTAGATCATTTACCCCAAACAGGTCTATAGAAAATTTGGGTCTTTTTAAGATGTGAAATCAGATCAGAGAGCAAGGTTTCAGCTTACTTTAATTCTACAGGTAACTTTTTTGTAATCATGACTAATAATTATAAGACTGAGTTGTTAAATTATCAGTATTTATCCATCCAAGTGAAATCTCCTTGAAGACAGTCCTCTTAGGAAGCCATATGCTGCATTTCTGAAAACCTTTAGAAATACCCTCAGTATCCATGACAACTACATTTGACAACTATGTTTGATTTTATAATTACTTATACTGATATTAATGATAGTTAACTCCTTTTCATGATTTCTTGTAAACTGAATGTGTGCCCCAGATTCACATGTTGAAACCTAACCCCAATAAGATGGCATTTGGAGGTGGGCCTTTGGGAGGTGGAGCCCTCCTGAAAAGGAATTTGTGCCTTTATAAATGAGAGCCCAGAGAACTACCCTACCCCTTCCCCCATGTGAAGTTATAGGAAGAGGGCTGTCCAAAAACCAGGAAGCAGGCTGTCACCAGACACTGAGTCTGCTGGTGCCTTGACCTTGGACTTCCCACCCTCCAGAACTGTGATAAATAAATATTTGTTGTTTAGGCATTCACTCTATGGCACTTTTGCTATAGCAGCCTAAACAGACTAGGTCAGTTATTGGTGTAAAATGACTCTACAGAGTAGCCTCAAGAAGGTTTGCAACAAAATGTTATGATATAAGTTTAATAGATGAATATATCCACTTCTCGAAGAAAACTCTCAAATGGCATGCTGTTATTAGTAGAATAAAAAAAACTATAGAGTTCCCCAAAGATACAAGAGCAGTCACATAATTTTCAAAGCCCAGTACAAACGCAGGGCCCCTTATTCAGAGCAGAGGGAAGGTGTTGTTAGAAGCATTAAATTATTATTTTTTTATATTTTATTTTTTTAAATTTTTTATTTAATATAATGTATTTTTATCCCCAGGGGTACAGGTCTGTGAATCACCAGGTTTACACACTTCACAGCACTCACCATAGCACATACCCTCCCCAATGTCCAAAACCCAACCACCCTCTCCCTACCCGCCTCCCCCCAGCAACCCTCAGTTTGTTTTGTGAGATTAAGAGTCTCTTATGGTTTGTCTCCCTCCCAATCCCATCTTGTTTCATTTATTCTTCTCCTATCCCCCTACCCCCCCATGTTGCTTCTCCATGTCCTCATATCAGGGAGATCATATGATAGTTGTCTTTCTCTGATTGACTTATTTCACTAAGCATGATACCCTCTAGTTCCATCCATGTAGTCGCAAATGGCAAGACTTCATTTCTTTTGATGGCTGCATAGTATTCCATTGTGTATATATACCACATCTTCTCTATCCATTCATCTGTTGATGGACATCTAGGTTCTTTCCATAGTTTGGCTATTGTAGACATTGCTGCTATAAACATTCGGGTGCACGTGCCCCTTCGGATCACTACGTTTGTATCTTTAGGGTAAATACCCAGTAGTGCAATTGCTGGGTCATAGGGTAGCTCTATTTTCAACCTTTTGAGGAACCTCCATGCTGTTTTCCAGAGTGGTTGCACCAGCTTGCATTCCCACCAACAGTGTAGGAGGGTTCCCCTTTCTCTGCATCCTCGCCAGCATCCGTCCTTTCCTGACTTGTTAATTTTAGCCATTCTGACTGGCGTGAGGTGATATCTCATTGTGGTTTTGATTTGTATTTCCCTGATGCCGAGTGATGTGGAGCACTTTTTCATGTGTCTGTTGGCCATCTGGATGTCGTCTTTGCAGAAATGTCTGTTCATGTCCTCTGCCCATTTCTTGATTGGATTGTTTGTTCTTTGGGTGTTGAGTTTGCTACGTTCCTTATAGATTTTGGACACTAGCCCGTCATCTGACATGTTGTTTGCAAATATCTTCTCCCATTCTGTCAGTTGTCTTTTGGTTTTGTTAACAGTTTCCTTTGCTGTGCAAAAGCTTTTGATCTTGATGAAATCCCAATAGTTCATTTTTGCCCTTGCTTCCCTTGCCTTTGCCGATGTTTCTAGGAAGATGTTGCTGCGGCTGAGGTCAAAGAGGTTGCTGCCTGTGTTCTCCTCAAGGATTTTGATGGATTGCTTTCTCACATTGAGGTCCTTCATCCACTTTAAGTCTATTTTCGTGTGTGGTGTAAGGAAGTGGTCCAATTTCATTTTTCTGCATGTGGCTGTCCAATTTTCCCAACACCATTTATTGAAGAGTCTGTCTTTTTTCCATTGGACAGTCTTTCCTGCTTTGTCGAAGATGAGTTGACCATAGAGTTGAGGGTCTATTTCTGGGCTCTCTATTCTGTTCCATTGATCTATGTGTCTGTTTTTGTGCCAGTACCATGCTGTCTTGATGATGACAGCTTTGTAATAGAGCTTGAAGTCCGGAATTGTGATGCCACCAACTTTGGCTTTCTTTTTCAATATTCCTTTGGCTATTCGAGGTCTTTTCTGGTTCCATATAAATTTTAGGATTATTTGTTCCATTTCTTTGAAAAAAAAAATGGATGGTATTTTGATATGTATTGCATTAAATGTATAGATTGCTTTAGGTAGCAGAGACATTTTCACAATATTTATTCTTCCAATCCATGAGCATGGAACATTTTTCCATTTCTTTGTGTCTTCCTCAATTTCTTTCATGAGTACTTTATGTGTATAGATTCTTAGCCTCTTTGGTTAGGTTTATTCCTAGGTATCTTATAGTTTTGGGTGTAATTGTAAATGGGATTGACTCCTTAATTTGTCTTGTTGTTGGTGTACAGAAATGCAACTGATTTCTGTGCATTGATTTTATATTCTGACACTACTGAATTCCTGTACAAGTTCTAGCAGTTTTGGAGTGGAGTCTTTTGGGTTTTCCACATATAGTATCATATCATCTGTGAAGAGTGCTAGTTTGACTTCTTCTTTGCCAATTTGGATGCCTTTAATTTCCTTTTGTTGTCTGATTGCTGAGGGGAGGACTTCTAGTACTATGTTGAATAGCAGTGGTGATAATGGACATCCCTGCCGTGTTCCTGACCTTAACGGAAAAGCTTTCAGTTTTTCTCCATTGAGAATGATATTTGTGGTGGGTTTTTCATAGATGGCTATGATAGTATTGAGGTATGTGCCCTCTATCCCTACACTTTGAAGAGTTTTGATCAGGAAGGGATGCTATACTTTGTCAAATGCTTTTTCTGCATCTATTGAGAGTATCATATGGTTCTTGTTCTTTCTTTTACTAATGTGTTGTATCACATTGATTGATTTGCGGGTGTTGAACCAACCTTGCAGCCCTGGAATAAATCCCACTTGGTTGTGGGAGAAAAATTAAAAAAAGAAAACAAAGAAAAAATATAAAAAAGAAAGAAAAAATATATATTAGATAAACTAGTTAAAAAACGTTAAAAAAGAAAAGGGTAAAGGTTTTTAAAAAAATTTAGCAGCAGAAGAAAAAAAATTAAATTAACTGCAAGACTAAAAATCATGGGGAGAAAGCCATGAGTTCCGTGGTTTGCTTTCTCCTCCTCTGGAATTCCGCTGCTATCCTTGGTATTGAACCTGCTTTCCTTGGTAGATGAATTTCGTCCTGGCTGGATTTTTTGTTGATATTCTGGGGGAGGGGCCTGTTGTAGTGACTCTCAAGTGTCTTTGCCTGAGGCGGAATTGCACCACCCTTACCGGGGGCCGGACTAAGTAATCCGCTTGGGTTCACTTTCGGGAGCTTTTGTTCCCTGAACGCTTTCCGTAGAGTTCCGGAGGACAGGAATGAAAATGGCAGCCTCCCAGTCTCTGGCCCGGAGGAGCCAAGAGCCCGCGGCCCCACTCCTCAGTGCGCCCCCAGAGAACAGCGCCCAATCACTCCCATCTCCCTGGCCTCTGGCCGTGCTCCAAGCTCACCCAGACTGCGACTGGTTCAAGGTAACCCTACGCTGAGAGCTCACTCCTCAGCTCTGTCTCTGTAGCCGGCTCCCCTGTTCTAATACCTGCGAGCTCTGTGACACTCCAACACCCCCGATCCTTCTGTAACCCTGAAGGACCTGGGGCCACGCTGACCCTGCATGGGCTTCTCCCCGATTTAGCCTCTGGAGAATTGTCCCTCAGTGGAACAGTCCTTTAAAAGTCCCGATTTTGTGCTCCGTTGTTCTGCCACTTGCCGGGAGCCGGCCCCTCCCCCCACAGTCTATCTTCCCGTTGTTTTAGATTCACTTCTCCGCCAGTCCTACTTTTCAGAAAGTGGTTGATTTTCTGTTTTTAGAATTGCTGTTCTTCTTCTCTTCAATCTCCCATTGTATTTGTAGGTGTTTGTAATGTTTAGATAAGCTATCTAGCTGATCTCCTGCTACCTGATGTAGTCTCAGCCTGCTACTTCTCCGCCATCTTGACTCCTCCAGAAGTATTAAATTATAAAGCTGCTCAAGCACATGTTCCCTAGCTCACCAGACTTCACTTAGAGAACACAAGTTCAAAGATAATCATTAATTTAAAGACGGCATCCGCAGAGCATTAGTCCCAGTTGGGTCCCTTCTGAGTGTGGCAACACAGGCTACTCACCCATGAGCCAACCTGCCCATGAAGCCAACCCTGCAGGAACACAGCTATTTAGATACTAATGGTTTCCACTAATAGGAGAGTTAGAGACTTTGTCTTTCCCTCCTCTTTTAGACAGAAAACTTCTCGTATTTTTAATCTTTGTTTCCTTGTAGTAAAAGAATAAGAAGATTCGGGATGTCAAGAACAGGTGTACTCGTTAGGGCAACAAAAGCAAGGCTTCTACAGTGGGGTGAGAGGCAGGGAGCTACCTGGACATAATACCTTCCAGGCTGGCTTGCTGAGGCAGGCTAGGAAGTCCAGGACATGGAAGTTTATTTTACCTCAAGTTCCAATAAAACAGCAACATTTCCCCTGTGGGTGGGATTCAGCAAACATCCTAAAGGCCACTTAATACAAAATTTCATGGAAACACAGTGGGACAAAATAAGCATCACCCCTGCCCACTCTGTCTGTCCGACCTCATTTCCTAAGCTTCCTGTGGCTGCCATGTCTAATTCAATAGACAACCACAAAAATATGGGCTCTTAAACAACTTAAGGTTCATTCGTAATCTCATCACATTCTAGGTTTCTGCTAAAATACACCTGAGTGATTTAAAGGGGTAAGCTCTGAACCTCAGTTTCTCTAGTTCCCTGATACAGCACAGTTTCCTGTGAGGGCTGTCTTATCTTGTCAATGGTAATTTTCTCCCTGGGGTGAGGTTACACCCCAGGTAACTGTGAGGAACAGTTAGTTCTTTTGTATCTCCCACATTCTTTATTATAGAACTAAGCATAGGACTAATTACATATTGAATAGAGTTTAGCTGTGTATCATAATTGGAGAAAATGTGTAGAAAGTACACATAAATGTTCCCTTTTTCCCTCCTCTCCAAAGGCAGACTATTTTATTTATTTGTTTGTTTGTTTGTTTTAAACAGAAGGCATGTAAGTTTATCCTCTGGCTAGTTTTTTTTTTTTTTTTAAGGTTTTATTTGTTTATTTGACAGAGAGAGTGAACACAAGCAGGGGAAGCAACAGACAGAGAGGGAAAAGCAAGCTTTCTGCCTAGCAGGGAGCCAGATGTGGGGCTCAGGGCTCAATCCTAGGACCCTGAGATCATGACCTGAGTCAAAAGCAGACATTTAATGACTGAACCACCCCCGGGTGCCTCGCATCCAATTTTAAATATAAATCTTGGGGTACCTGAGTGGTTCAGTCAGTTAAGCATCTGACTCTTGATTTCAGCTCATGATCTCAGGGTTGTGAGATCGAGCTCCAGATTGGGCTCTATGATGAGCACTGAGCCTACTTAAGATCCTCTCTTTGCCTCTCCCACTGCCCCTTCCCCCAGACACTCCTCGCTCTTTCTCTAATAAATGAAGAAATGTAGATATTAACCTTGATGCACTTCCCTAACTACTACAGTACAGGATAATTTACAGTGTTACTCAAATCTGGTATATGCCAATGGTAAGAGTATTGGAGTGAGGTTACTATATTTCTACATATGCGCCATATAAATCCATCAAGTTCTAGGCCCATTGATGACACATCACAGGCTTACTTAAATCATTGGGAAATATTTTCTGAAAATTTTAAAAGGGTTTCATAGCAAAACAAACTTTATCTTTTTTTAAAAATTTAATTTCTTTTCAGTGTAACAGAATTCATTGTTTATGCACCATACCCACTGCTCCATGCAATACGTGCCCTCCATAATACCCACCACCAGGACAAAGTTTATCTTAACTGATATTAATCACATAATAGTTTTAGGAGAAAGTGGGGATATCATAAAATCCATTTTTAAAATATCAGGCATTCTTTCTACTTCCATAGAATTCTTCTGTCACTACTTCACTCATATTAATACTAATACTGAATTGAGGTTGTGCCAGCTATCTTGCCTCACAACTTAGGTCTCAGCAATAAAGAACAGTATCTTTTTATGTGAGGGAAATAGCAATTACTAAGATAAAGTCTGTATAATACAATAGCACTTTAGGATGACATTGGGGAAGAAACTCTTAGACCAATGAGTGGAACTTTCCATGAAGGTTCTCAGACAAAAGAGAAGGCAAATCAGTGAAGGAAGAAATTAGAACAGTAAGGACTAAAATTTCCCCACAGTGAACATGAGGTAAAAGATTTTCCAGTCACAATGAAAATAGAATCTGCTGACAAGGTCATGATCACATCAGACAGCTCACAACTGGGAACAAGGAATTTACAAAAAACATTATTTATCTTTAACTATAAATTTGGAATGTTTCCAAGCTACATCTGGGAAATGTCCGCCTGCCCTTGACCATTATATTGCTCAATTTTCCCTCTTATATCTCATTTACCACACTCATGCTACCTTAAGGGTAGTAAGGAGTTCACTGACATGAGGTACCTAATATAGTAAAAGACTCATAGAAATAGAGTAGAATGGTGGTTTGCCAGAGGCCGGGGGACATGGGGAGTTGCTCTTTGAAGGGTATAAAGTTTCAGTGATGCAGAGTAATTTCTAGAGATCTGCTATAAAACATCGTGCCTCTACTTAGCAACACTATATTGTACAGTTAAAGTTTGTTTAAAGGGGTAGATCTCATATTAAATGCTCTTACTATAATTGTTTTAAACGTAGTAAGGAAGCCCTCAATTGCATTTAATTCCAGTCATATTTTGCTTCGTGAGTGGTAAAATTGATTCAGGTGATTCAGACATTCATCACTAGTAAAGTGTTCCTTCTTAAATGAATTGGAACATCTGTGCTCCTAATTTAATGCAAAACCCCTATGCCTTTCTGACCTTTGGGACTTGGCATTATTTTTGAGAAGTCCAACTGGGTATTTGTACTGTAACTGATTAACACACATCCTCACACTATAGTTCACAGCAGTATACCTCCCCTGACAACAAAAAGACTTTATTCACAATACAGTGAACGAGTTTGAGTCCACCACGGACAGTGGGAAATGGCCTGTATTACTGTTCATTGAGGGAGGATCTTATTGTTTTAAGATAGTAAATGGAACAAGGTGGACTTCTACTCATTTCCCAAGAATGACATTGATTTGCAGCAAGATCTCTCTGAAGAGTCATTTCTCTACCATTAGAAGACATAGTTCCTTCCTAAGGCCAAGAAAACACTTAGGATGTTTATTTCCTTTGTAGGTACTAGATCTTTGGACTTCTCCGGACCAGTAGCATTCATGTAGATAGGTGTTTAAAGTTGTACAAAACACAGTTTAATGCCTTTGAGGCAGCTGGAAGGAACTGAAACACTCCCTCCAGACCATGCAGACTAAAGGGATTCTGGGATAATTAAATGAACTCCATAACCCAGATAAAATCCGGGGTTCATGAGGCCTTGTCTCTTTGGGTTCTACTTTCAAAGAGACACAATTGTCGTGGTTTCTAAATAATACGGACTTAAGGAATTAAATTATTGGAAGGTTGCTAGAGAGCCTATGGTAGCCATATTTCTGTGGCATTTTACACAAGATTGAAAAAGAACAGATTATCCATCTCAGAGAATTGACTTTCTTGATGAAACCACTAAAGTTCAAAAGTCAAAACTAGGTAGGTATAATTCTAATCCTTACCGCAGACCCCCTTGCTGAATTAGGAGGCCAACCTGGTGCTTGATCCTAGGACACCGAGATCATGAGTTGAGCCAAAACCAAGAGTCAGGTGCTCAACCGAGATCTATAATTTTATGCCTTTAATTCATTCAGTAATTTTACATGCCTATAAATCTTGTCTTCTCAGCTGTTACAACTATGCTGGAACTCCTCAAAGTTTTTCTTCTACTGCATGTAGCATTAACCCAGAGCTGAGATTCAAGTACTATTAAAGTTCTCATCTGGGGCGCCTGGTGGCTCAGTGGGTTAAGTCTCTGCCTTCGGCTCAGGGTCCTGGGATTGAGACCCGCATCGGGCTCTCTGCTCAGTGGGGAGCCTGCTTCCTCCTCTCTCTCTGCCTGCCTCTCTGCCTACTTGTGATCTTTGTCTGTCAAAAAAAAAAAAAAGTTCTCATCTAGCTGCTTTTTTTGCAAATGATTTTTATAACATGTAAAGGAAAACAGCTAATGTAAAATAGATTAAGGAGTGGGGAAAGGGTAAATTACTTGCAACTGTGCATTAATACCTCCAACAATGGCCGAAATTTATCTTAAAAGAAGATAGTTTTCATTACTGTAATATGGAACTTTTCCCAAGCAGTAACTTAAAATAAATATGAGAAGCCCAAATCATAGAATCATGGTGTTTTTGAGAAGTGCCACTTAGAGTGAAAACGTCTTATGAAAACAAGTACTCTCCACTTGCTTTGCCCTCATAAGGCAGGAAGCGGTATTCCAAACTGATGTAGGAAAACTGAAAACCAGTTTCTGAAAATTACAAAACCCTATCTTGCTATGCTCAAAGGTATAACAAGATTACTCCCTAAGGGAAGAATATGATACTGTATTATACTAAAAATGCATTTTTATGAAAGCATTTTACACAAATAATAATAAAACAGTAAAATAACGCTGATATAAATAATGCCAGAAAGAGTAAAATCAATAATTATTCATTGAACACATCAACTAAAAACTGTGGAGGATTCAAAAGTTAAGTGCTCAAGAAATGAACATGCACTTGGACACCTAAGATGAATACATGTAAACTTCATTAGCAAATGGAGTTAAATAATATGTTGAGACAACATGAGAGACATCACAGAGGAATGCATGGCTGATTCAACAAAAGAGGGAAAGATTGCTGTGGCTGAAGATGATAGAAGAGTGTTAAATTGAAGACTTGACACCAACTGCTCTCTGCAGTCATCCTTGTGGAAAAGGACTGGCACTATCTGTCTAAACCCCTGCTGGGAGGAATTAAAGGGTTACTGAGTATATTAGGTTCACTGTGAACTCAACCCTTGACTAGACCTAGGACATAATAGGGCAATGAAGTGTTTGAAAATTCTGATGACTTCTATTGTTTACAAATTGGAGAAGAATTATATATTTTATAGTCAGTGGATGCCACTCTGGCATCCGTTTAGGATCCACACAATTCCCTCCCTTTTTAAATATAGTAGTTGTGTATTTAGGATTTGAGGTTAGACACATGTTAAAATATGACACAGTCTTTCCTGCTGGATAGCTCAGAACACCCAGTTATAATTATGTAAACACTGAAAAAATTTTACAGAGGAAGTGAGAGGTTTACATATTAAAATGAACACTAGCATTACCAATGGTACGCAAATATAATTTAAATCTATTCTAAGTAAAAGTTCAAGATTTGTTCCAATTGTTTCTGCCAAATTTTCTTCCCACTTTGTGCTAGAATTTTTGAAGAGTAGAAATGTCTTAAAGAAAGATTTGTGTTTTGTATTATCCAAGAAGGTAATTTCTATTAATAATTGTCCCCTGGTGACATCTGGAGCCTTGACAAGAGTAATGAGGACAATGGGACTAGTGACTAAGCATTATTATATTGATTTTTCAATTTATCCTTCTTTGACCAGGTTTTCAGGGGACTTCCTGAAGTTGGCAACACAGTGGCCCACCAAAGAGGAAATGATTTGGAAAAATAACAAACCCAATGCTAGGGAGGGTAATTTGCAGTTAAATATGTAATGTAAAATTACAAAATCTATGTAAAATTACTCTAAACATACTTAAAAATATTAGTAGCTAGACAAACCATCGGCTAATCAACTAACAATTTGTTGTCCTTAGAGTAAATAAAGAGCCTTTCAATTATCTTTTTAATTTAGTTATTTACTTCGGAGACTCAGAGTACAACCACAGATGAAGAAGAAACATCAACCTTTGAAGGTTTAAGCAAACACTTTCTGTATGTGTCTAATGTGAGCCCACATGAGAGAATCAGCCAGGTGCTCTGGGCAACAGGTCTTGTGTTCACATAGCAGATGCCCTAGAAAGATGGCAGAAATGTTTTCCTCTAATTGAACACACAGCTATCACAACTGTGCTCTTTAATTTACAACATAAGAAGATGAGTTGACTGTAAACTCAATATGAACCAAAGGTTGCACATGTTAAAAGGCTAGGAATTATCTATATATCCTCTAGTCAGATAATACTTGTCTCTTGATGGGCTGGAAAGGCAATTGCATGAAGATTGAAGGCAATGTGGTTGCTCTCTTTGTAAAAAAGATCATCATAGGAATAGTGGCAGTGACTTCAAAAATTTTAAGAGCTAATATGTATTAGGAGTAGACATTGTCTATTTTATGTAGAGGGCAGCCCTTGCAAGTGGAGATTAGAGAAAAGATTTCAGCTCAACAGAGAGAAGAACTTTTTAATTAGAGCAGAAATGTTCTCAAAATAGTGAGTTCCAACACAACTCTATAGGTTTGAGCTAAGAATGCATGCCTCTCAGGAAATACCAGGGTGCTGATGGAAAATTACATCAGAAGTGCTAAGGATCTGAAAGTTTAAGCATGAAAAAATTTTATATTCCAAGTCTCATTAAATTCTATGAACACAATCTAAAACTTTTAGCTCAAGTGAAGTTGCTGAACTCATAGAATTGGACAAAATTTAATACAGGATTATGGGAGAGTAGAAACTTTATAGGAAATTGAAAATACATTTTTTGCCAGTTCCTGGATTTGAAATGTTTCTAATCAAGAAGAAAGTGCCGAAGAGGAATATGATTATATTTACTGGTTGGTTTATTTCAAAAAGTACATTATTCAGTCATTCTTTTGAAATCTAAAAGCACCCTGCTCCTTGAATTAATAAAATATTTTATTTAGACACAAGAGTGAAGGAACCTGTAGGCTGCACTTTGGTTTAAGAAACAAAACACTCCGGTTTTGCCAGTTTCAAAATAGGGAAAATTTTAAGCAGCACTGTTGGTTGCACTAATCATAAGACTCAGTGCTTCTATTTTTCCCCTTCTCTACACACTGCTTAGACTTGTTGCTTTCCTTTGCTAAATATAGCTGGTTTCTTGCTATTTTCACAGCTGACTGGAGAATTTCATTAGGAAGGTGGAAAGCTAACACTGTCACTCTGATGAATAAAACGGTCAGCTGATATCTCTTCTTGCTCCAGTGGAAAAATTTACAACTAGAGGTGCTGAGAGACAGAATGGAGTTTTGCTAAAATGGCTAATTAGTTCAATAAACAAAAGGCAAAAGGTGACAGCCTTCGTCCCACTGTTTTCCCTTATCAGGCAGGTGTTAAAAGCTCTAGTTGAGAGCTGGAAAGGGGATGGTCTTCTCTTGCTGAAACCTGGCCTCAAGGATGATTTCATGCCTGTAGACTTATAAAATATGATTGGCTATCCCTCTTCTGTGACTCTATGAATGAAGTTCAGGGAGTCTCGCCTCCCCAGATCAACTCTGCAAATTTTCAGGGACTTCTTGTTGCCTACAGAATAAAACCCACAGCCCCAAACCAGACTTCAAAGTCCAGATATATCTTTCTAACCACACCCGCACTTCTTGCCTACATTAGCCCTTTACTTCAACCGAGGTATTCTGTATACCTTTGCCCCAACACACCTTTGTATCTTTGTCATCTTTGTCTGGAATGCAAATCTCATCTGTCTCATCTATCCCAATGTACCAAAGTCTGGCTCAAATTTCTCCATCTCATCTCTGATTATCCTCCAACCAGAATTCAGTGGTCCCTCTATCACTTACATGTCATGCCCTAACCCAGTGTCCTGAGTTCCTTCCGACTGACATGGATCATTTACCTAAGAGCCAAAGTTCTTAACTGCTGTCCACCACCATTGGTTAGTGTTATTCAGGGTTAAAGTGAAGTATCCCTCATGATTTAGCAATTGCCAATGATAAGATCCTGCATGTAAATTAAATATCCTCATAGAAATACTGAATTTGCATCAAATTCTTTTTCCACATCTTTTCTTTTTTGTTGTTGTTAAATAACTGGAATTTAACTTTTTATTTTTTATAAACATATAATGTATTATTAGCCCCAGGGGTACCGGTCTGTGAATCGCCAGGTTTACACACTTCACAGCACTCACCATAGCACATACCCTCCCCAATGTCCATAACCCCACCACCCTCTCCTGAGCCCCCTCCCCCCAGCAAACTTTCCACATCTTATCTAAAGCTATAGATAATTTTATTAGATTTTATTTCTGTTTAAAAAATAATGCTTTCATTTTTTTATTGTAGAATTTTATATAGTTCATTATACTAGAATCCTATTCCCTGCCTAGCCACAAAAGCTGAGTTCACCGATTATGAATTCTCTATATCAATACATAGAGATTTACTTAATACTTTGTAAAAATTGCATAGTAGCTCATCATATGTATATAAAACCATTTGATTAATCTTCTGCTAAAGGAAATATGGGTTTTTTCCCCAGATTTTTAAATTTTAAGTAGGACTTTAATGAGCAATTTGTTCATATATCCTTGGAAAATTATGGAAATTATCTCTGGAATAAATTTCCTAGAAGAGGAATTACTGGCTCATAGGGTTTTTGGCATTTTTAATTTAGATAGAGCTTGCCAAATTATACTTTAAAAACAATGCTAACAAACTCTGCAAGTAATAACTTATAAGTTGTTTTGGTACTTACTAGTTGAAATGACTAATTCATAAACTTTTCTTATTGCACCACTTTATTAAGAAGAAAGGTATTACTTTGGTTCTTATAGTCTAAGAATACATGACATTAATTCTAAACCCATGCAAAAGTGTCAAGAAACTTGTTGGTAAAAGTCTATGAACATTAATTAGAAGTTGCATTTGAAGATTTGTGAAAAAACTGAGAACATCTTAGTAACTAAGGAAATATGAATAGGGCTGGTTCCTGTTAGGAGAAGGAAAAAAAGGATGTAAATCCTTCTACTGTAATAGCGAGATTAAAAGTCAATGAAAAGCCGATTGACTGGCTTCACTGGCTGAGGTGTTTGGTCTTTCCTCTGTTTTGATCTGTCATCACTGGATTCTGACGACACATTGTTATACTTTACCAACAGAGTTAAGAATCTAGACTACTGGTCAAGATGGTGGAGAAGTAGAGGCTGAGACGACATCAGGGAGCAGGAGATCAGCTAGATAGCTTATCTAAACATTGCAGACACCTACAAATCCAACGGGAGATCAAAGAGAAGAAGAACAGCAATTCCAGAAACAGAAAATCAACCACTTTCTGAAAGGTAAGACTGGCAGAGAAGTGAATCCAAAGCGACGGGAAGATAGACCACGGGGGGAGGGGCCGGCTCCAGGCACGAGGCAGAGCAACGAAGCACAAAATCGGGACTTTTAAAAGTCTGTTCCACTGAGGGACATTGCTCCAGAGGCTAAACCGGGGTGAAGCCCACGCAGGCTCAGTATGGCCCCACGTCCCACAGGGTCACAGAAGGATCGGAGGGTGTTAGAGTGTCACAGAACTTGCAGGTATTAGAACGGGGAAGCCGGCTACAGAGACAGAGCCGAGGAGTGAGCTCTCAGCTCGGGGTTTCCTTGAACCGGTCGCAGGCTGGGTGAGATGGGAACGCGGCCGGTGACTGGGGATACGGGAGTGATTGGGCTCTGTTTTCTGGGGGCACACTGAGGAGTGGGGCCCCAGGCTCTCAGCTCCTTTAGGCCAGAGACTGGGAGGCCGCCATTTTCATTCCCATCCTCCGGAACTCTATGGAAAGCATTCAAGGAACAAAAGCTCCCGAAAGCGAACCAGAGCGGATTACTTAGCCCGGCCCCGGTAAGGGTGGTGCAATTCCGCCGCAGGCAAAGACACTTGAGAATCACTACAACAGGCCCCTCCCCCAGAAGATCAATAAGAAATCCAGCCAGGACCAAGTTCACCTACCAAGGAGAGCAGGTTCAATACCAAGGACAGCAGCGGAATTCCAGAGGAGGAGAAAGGAAAGCACGGATCTCATGGCATTCTCCCCATGATTCTTTAGTCTTGCAGTTAATTTAATTTTTTTTTCAATTTTTTTTCTTCTTCTGCTAAATTTTTTTTTAACTTTTATGCTTTTCATTTTTAACGTTTTTAACTAGTTTATCTTATATGTATATATATTTTTTCTTTTTTATATTTTTTCTTTATTTTTTCTTTTATTTTTTTCTTTTTTTTCTGAACCTCTTTTTTTAAAGATTTTATTTATTTATTTGACAGGAAGAGATCACAAGTAGGCAAGAGGCAGATAGAGAGAGAGGTGGAAGCAGGCTCCCTGCTGAGCTGAAAGCCCGATGCGGGGCTCGATCCCAGGACCCTGGGATCATGACCTGAGCCGAAGGCAGAGGCTTTAACCCACTGAGCAACCCAGGCGCCCCACTCTGAACCCCTTTTTATTCCCTTTCTCCCCCCCCAATGATTTGGGGTCGCTTCTGATTTCGTTAAAGTGCATTTTCCTGGGGTCTTTGCCACCCTTTTAGTATTTTACTTGCTCCCTCATATACTCTTATCTGGACAAAATGACAAGGCAGAAAAATTCACCACAAAAAAATGAACAAGAGGCAGTACCGAAGGCTAGGGACCTAGTCAATAAAGACATTGGTAATATGTCAGATCTAGAGTTCAGAATGATGACTCTCAAGGTTCTAGACAGGCTCAAAAAAGGCATGGAAGATATTAGAGAAACCCTCTCTGGAAATATAAAAGCCCTTTCTGGAGAAATAAAAGAACTAAAATCTAACCAAGTTGAAATAAAAAAAGCTATTAATGAGGTACAATAAAAAATGGAGGCTCTCACTGCTAGGATAAATGAGGCAGAAGAAAGAATTAGTGATACAGAAGACCAAATAACAGAGAATAAAGAAGCTGAGCAAAAGAGGGAAAACAGCTACTGGACCACGGGGGGAGAATTCGAGAGATAAGTGACACCATAAGATGAAACAACATTAGAATAATTGGGATTCCAGAAGAAGAAGAAAGAGAGAGGGGAGCAGAAGGTCTATTGGAGAGAATTATTGGAGAGAACTTCCCTAATATGGCAAAGGGAACAAGCATCAAAATCCAGGAGGTTCAGAGAACCCCCTTCAAAATCAACAAGAATAGGTCCACACCCCATCACCTAATAGTAAAATTTACAAGTCTTAGTGACAAAGAGAAAATCCTGAAAGCAGCCTGGGAAAAAAAGTCTGTAACATACAATGGTAAAAAATATTAAATTGGCAGCAGACATATCCACAGAGACCTGGCAGGCTAGAAAGAGCTGGCATGATATATTCAGAGCACTAAATGAGAAAAACATGCAGCCAAGAATACTATACCCAGCTAGGCTATCATTGAAAATAGAAGGAGAGATAAAAAGCTTTCAGGACAAACAAAAACTGAAAGCATTTGCAAACACCAAACCAGCTCTACAGGACATATTGAAAGGGGTCCTCTAAGCAAAGAGAGAGCTGAAAAGTAGTAGATCAGAAAGGAACAGAGACAATATACAGTAACAGTCACCTTACAGACAATACAATGGCACTAAATTCATATCTCTCAATAGTTACCCTGAATGTTATTGGGCTAAATGCCCCAATCAAAAGACACAGGGTATCAGAATGGATAAAAAAACAAAACCTATCTATATGTTGCCTACAAGAAACTCATTTTAGATGCAAAGACACCTCCAGATTTAAAGCGAGGGGGTGGAAAACAATTTACCATGCTAATGGGCATCAGAAGAAAGCTGGGGTGGCAATTCTTATATCAGATCAATTAGACTTTAAGCCAAAGATTATAAGAAGAGATGACAAAGGACACTATATCATATTCAAAGGGTCTGTCCAACAAGAAGATCTAACAATTTTAAACATCTATGCCCCTAACATGGGAGTAGCCAACTATATAAACCAATTAATAACAAAATCAAAAAAACGTATCAACAATAATATAATAATAGTAGGGGACTTTAACACTCCCCTCACTGAAATGGACAGATCATCCAACCAAAAGATCAACAAGGAAATAAAGGCCTTAAATGACACACTGGACCGGATGGACATCGCAGATATATTCAGAACATTTCATCCCAAAGCAACAGAATACACATTCTTCTCTCATGCACATGGAACATTCTCCAGAATAGATCCCATCCTGGGTCATAAATTAGGTCTCAACTGGTATCAAAAGACTGGGATCATACCCTGCATATTTTCAGACCACAATGCTCTGAAGCTAGAACTCAATCACAAGAGGAAATTTGGAAAGAACCCAAATACATGGAGGCTAAACAGCATTCTTCTAAAGAATGAATGGGTCAACCAGGAAATTAAAGAAGAATTGAAAAAGTCATGGAAACTAATGATAATAAAAACACAACAGTTCAAAATCTGTGGGACACAGCAAAGGCAGTCCTGAGAGGAAAATAAATAGCGGTAGAAACCTTTCTCAAGAAACAAGAAAGGTCTCAAGTACACAACCTAACCCTACACCTAAAGGAGCTGGAGAAAGAACAAGAAAGAAACCTAAACCCAGCAGGAGAAGAGAAATCATAAAATCAGAGCAGAAATCAATGAAATAGAAACCAAAAAAAACCACAATAGAACAAATCAACGAAACTAGGAGCTGGTTCTTTGAAAGAATTAATAAGATTGATAAACCCCTGGCCAGACTTATCAAAAAAAAGAGAAAGGACCCAAATAAATAAAATCATGAATGAAAGAGGAGAGATCACACTAACACCAAAGAAATACAGACAATTATAAGAACATACTATGAGCAACTCTACACCAACAAATTTGACAATCTGGAAGAAATGGATGCATTCCTAGAGACATATAAACCACCACAACTGAACCAGGAAGAAATAGAAAGCCTGAACAGACCCATAACCAGTAAGGAGATTGAAACAGTCATCAAAAATCTCCAAACAAGCAAAAGCCCAGGGTCAGACGGCTTCCCAGGGGAATTCTACCAAACATTTAAAGAAGAAACTAATTCCTATTCTCCTGAAACTGTTCCAAAAAGTAGAAATGGAAGGAAAACTTCCAAACTCATTTTATGAGGCCAGCATCACCTTGATCCCAAAACCAGATAAGGATCCCATCAAAAAATAGATCTGCAGACCAATATCCTTGATGAACACAGATGCAAAAATTCTCACCAAAATACTGGCCAATAGGATTCAACAGTACATTAAAAGGATTATTCATCATGACCAAGTGGGATTTATTCCAGGGCTGCAAGGTTGGTTCAACATCCGCAAATCAATCAGTGTGATACAACACATTAATAAAAGAAAGGACAAGAACCATATGATACTCTCAATAGATGCAGAAAAAGCATTTGACAAAGTATAGCATCCCTTCCTGATCAAAACTCTTCAAAGTATAGGGATAGAGGGCACATACCTCAATATTATCAAAGCCATCTATGAAAAACCCACCACAAATATCATTCTCAATGGAGAAAAACTGAAAGCTTTTCTGTTAAGGTCAGGAACACGGCATGGATGTCCATTATCACCACTGCTATTCAACATAGTACTAGAAGTCCTCGCCTCAGCATTCAGACAACAAAAGGAAATTAAAGGCATCCAAATTGGCAAAGAAGAAGTCAAACTATCACTCTTCACAGATGATATGATACTATATGTGGAAAACCCAAAAGACTCCACTCCAAAACTGCTAGAACTTGTCCAGGAATTCAGTAAAGTGTCAGGATATAAAATCAATGCACAGAAATCAGTTGCATTTCTGTACACCAACAACAAGACAGAAGAAAGAGAAATTAAGGAGTCAATCCCATTTACAATTACACCCAAAACTATAAGATACCTAGGAATAAACCTAACCAAAGAGGCTAAGAATCTATATGCAGAAAACTATAAAGTACTCATGAAAGAAATTGAGGAAGACACAAAGAAATGGAAAAATGTTCCATGCTCATGGATTGGAAGAATAAATATTGTGAAAATGTCTATGCTCCCTAAAGCAATCTACACATTTAATGCAATCCCTATCAAAATACCATCCATTTTTTTCAAAGAAATGGAACAAATAATCCTAAAATTTATATGGAACCAGAAAAGACCTCGAATAGCCAAAGGAATATTGAAAAAGAAAGCCAAAGTTGGTGGCATCACAATTCCGGACTTCAAGCTCTATTACAAAGCTGTCATCATCAAGACAGTATGGTACTGGCACAAAAACAGACACATAGATCAATGGAACAGAATAGAGAACCCAGAAATAGACCCTCAACTCTATGGTCAACTCATCTTCGACAAAGCAGGAAAGAATGTCCAATGGAAAAAAGACAGCCTCTTCAATAAATGGTGCTGGGAAAATTGGACAGCCACATGCAGAAAAATGAAATTGGACCACTTCCTTACACCACACATGAAAATAGACTCAAAATGGATGAAGGACCTCAATGTGAGAAAGGAATCCATCAAAATCCTTGAGGAGAACGCAGGCAGCAACCTCTTCGACCTTAGCCGCAGCAACATCTTCCTAGGAACATTGGCAAAGGCAAGGGAAGCAAGGGCAAAAATGAACTATTGGGATTTCACCAAGGTCAAGAGCTTTTGCACAGCAAAGGAAACAGTTAACAAAACCAAAAGACAACTGACAGAATGGGAGAAGATATTTGCAAACAACATGTCAGATAAAGGGCTAGTGTCCAAAATCTATAAGGAACTTAGCAAACTCAATACCCAAAGAACAAACAATCCAATCAAGAAATGGGCAGAGGACATGAACAGACATTTCTGCAAAGAAGACATCCAGATGGCCAACAGACACATGAAAAAGTGCTCCACGTCACTCGGCATCAGGGAAATACAAATCAAAACCACAATGAGATATCACCTCACGCCAGTCAGAATGGCTAAAATTAACAAGTCAGGAAAGGACAGATGCTGGCGAATGGGGATGCAGATGAAAGAGATGCAGAGAACTCTCCTACACTGTTGGTGGGAATGCAAGCTGGTGCAACCACTCTGGAAAACAGCATGGAGGTTCCTCAAAAGGTTGAAAATAGAGCTACCCTATGACCCAGCAATTGCACTACTGGGTATTTACCCTAAAGATACAAACGTAGTGATTCGAAGGGGCACGTGCACCCGAATGTTTATAGCAGCAATGTCTACAATAGCCAAACTATGGAAAGAACCTAGATGTCCATCAACAGATGAATGCATAAAGAAGAGGTGGTATATATACACAATGGAATACTATGCAGCCATCAAAAGAAATGAAGTCTTGCCATTTGTGACGACATGGATGGAACTAGAGAGTATTATGTTTAATGAAATAAGTCAATCGGAGAAAGACAACTATCATATGATCTCTCTGATATGAGGACGTGGAGATGCAACATGGGGGGTTAGGGGGATAGGAGAAGAATAAATGAAACAAGATGGGATTGGGTGGGAGACAAACCATAAGTGACTCTTAATCTCATAAAACAAACTGATGGTTGTTGGGGGGGGTGTTGGGAGAGGGGGAGTGAGGTTATGGACATTGAGGAGGGTATGTGCTATGGTGAGTGCTGTGAAGTGTAAACCTGGCGATTCACAGACCTTTACCCCTGGGGATAAAAATACATTATTTGTTTATAAAAAAATTAAAAATTTTTTTTAAAAGTCAATGAAAAAACAATATTACCATCTGGCAATCCTAATGAATTAACAGATCTAAACAGTGTTTATCAATCCCGATTAACCTCAAAAAAGACACTCAGATGGCATGTATCTCTTGATAAAAATACATAAAACCACCTGTGATATACTCTTGACCAAAAAGTCAAATCTGCATCTGACCTAGATTTAAAGTCTAGATCTGTTCACAATTCACAGAAAAACAGAAACATATTAGACACTAAAATAAAGATGCAATCAGCAAAAATCAGAAAAACGACCCATTTTCTTAAACAAACTACATAGAGGGAGAGAAGAAAGAAAAAACATACATATTAAAAGAGACTTACAGAGATGTATGGGCAGCATTTGGATCCTTATTCAAACACTACAAAAATAAAAGATAACTGGGAAAATTTAATATCGACTAGATGATTTTTTAAAAGATTTCATTTGTTTATTTTAGAAAGAGAGGGAGAGAGAGTGCTCAAGCAGAGGGAGGGGCAGAGGGAGAGAATCCCAAGCTGGCTCCATGCTGGGCATGCTGGGCATGGAGCTTGACTCAGGACTTGATCTCACCATCCTGAGATCAACCTGAAGTCAAGAGTTGGACACTTAACCAACTAAGTCACCCAGGTGATGCTAATATTGACTAGATAATTCATGAAGTTAATTAAGTATTGTTATTTTCAGGTAGTATAGTGGTATTGTGGTTTTTTAAAGTCTTTTTTTTTTAGAAATACATAGTGAAATATTTTAAAATGAAATTATATGATGTTTGAGTTATGCTTAAAAATACCTTGAGTGGGAAGAGAAGTGGACTGAGGTATAGAAAAAATAAGATTGGCTGAAAGTTTTTAATTGTTGAAACTGGTTGAGAAGTACATGGAAGTTTACTGCATCACCCTATGTATTTTCTATGTTTGAAATTCTCCATAATTAGACATTCAAAACAAAAAAAGGTTTTCATTAAGATGTTTTAAAATGTTCCTCTGTAACTACTAATATCTCTTTAAAAAGAACAGCTTTAGGAAATTTGAAGGCTCCTACATAATGCCCACAAGCTCGCTGAATACCCAGAGGCTTGCTTCCAAGCCTTCTGCCTGTGACTTTAGACAAGAACAAAACAGAAGCCAGATAGTATGGAAAACATACTTACAAGCAGATTCATGAGCCAAATGAAAGCTATAATTTAAGGGAAGGAACCAAAAGTCCTCTTTAGCTTTAAAAATATTTTGAACTCTGAAAGGGGCATGTATAGCACTCCAACACAAACGTGTAATCTTTGGCCCAGACAAATGGATGCTCTTGTAGACAATGACCATGTAGAATTTGTCATCTCCTTCACATGGAATTTCTTCCGTTGCACCATCTCACCACATCCTTCCTTAGGGGGTCCTCTTTTTCCTCTTTCATTTTATGTACTCGTCACCCCCCTCCAACCTGTACCAAAAGAAAGAAAACATATTATTTTCTTTGCCTAGCTATTCAAACATATCCCTGCAAGAAATCACTTTTTAAATACATAATACATTGGATTGCTTCTGACCAGTCTTATTAATGAAGTCTTTGTAGCAGTCAAAGCCCAGACTGACTAGTTTATCAGACGGCTGAAAATAGTGCTTCTCTACAAGGTTACTAATAGTAACCTTATTTCCATAGTTTTTTTGGTTTGTTCTTCAGTTGAATCTCAACATCAAGTGACCTTCAAATGCGTCTTTAATTTCCATTCAATCATCATATTCCTCCCTCAACTTCTCTATTTCATTAAGTATATGTTGAGTTTACCAGTTAGTTATCATACAGTGTAATAATAGTTTCAGGTGTAGAATTTAATGATTCATCACTTACTTGAAAAAAGAAAAAAATAGAGAACATATGCCCATAGGGTTGGGGTGGGGGATGGGTGAAACAGGTGATGGGGATGAAAGAGTGCACTTGTGATGAGCACTGGGTAATGTATGGATGTGCTGAATCACTACATTGTACACCAGATTCTAATGTTACACTATATGTTAACCAACTGGAATTAAAATAAAAACATTTTAAAAATTCTGGAAATTAAAGAAAATATAAGAGAAAATATTAAAAGCATCCAGAGGAAAAAGAAACCACCATTTCTTTGTATAGAAAAACAACTCTAATGGTATATGATTTCTCATCAGAATTCATGGGCACAATATTTTTCAAGGCTTGAAAGAAAGTAACTGTCAACTCGAATTCCTATATCCAGTAAAAAGATCCTTGAAGAATGAAGAGGAAATCAAGATACTCTTACATGAAGGAAAACTAAGAGGATTTGTTACCAGAAGACACACCCTAAAATAAGGACTAAAGAAAGATCTCTAAACAAAAAGAGAACAGTAAAAGAAGAAATCTTGAGACATCAAGAAGAAAGAATGAGTACAGTAAACAAAAATATGGCTAAATATAAATGACTTATGCTCCCCTCATAATTTCTAAATAATGTTTGATGATTGAACCAAAAATTATGGTTTCACTCAAGATTCTACCCAACATTTAAAAAAAATTAATACCAATTCTACACAATCTCTTCCAGAAAGTAGAATAAGAGAAAACATTTCCTAACTCATTGTACAAAACTGGTATTACTCTGATGTCAAAACCAGACAAAGATAGTACAAAAAAGGAAAACTACAGATCATAATCACTCATGAATATAGATGCAAAAATCTTTCACAAAATATTAGAATATATAATTAAATAAATAAAAACACCATGAAAAAGTGGGCTCATGAGGAAAAGAGACTGAAGAAAGTAAAGGATTTATCCTCAAGTCACAAAATTAGCAATATGGAGCTGAAATTAGATCTTCCCCTAAGTCCCTTCATTCTTCATTACACCAAACCATAGTACACAGGAAAATAATAATATTTTAAATGCATAAAGATATTTGAAAATTTTAAATGGCTTCTGCATATATTGTGT
This sequence comes from Meles meles, assembly GCF_922984935.1. Classification (NCBI taxonomy): domain Eukaryota; kingdom Metazoa; phylum Chordata; class Mammalia; order Carnivora; family Mustelidae; genus Meles; species Meles meles. The sequence continues at coordinate 121,086,813 of NC_060067.1, read as the reverse complement.
TATGGAATCTTTGAAATGATCCTGTGAGTTCAGAAGGGCAGACATTAGTCTTTTACTTTATTCTTGATGAAACTAAAGATTTTTTTTTTTAATTTATTTGTCAGAGAGAGAGAGAGAGAGGAGCGAGAGCGAGCACAAGCAGACAGAGTGGCAGGCAGAGGCAGAGGGAGAAGCAGGCTCCCCGCCGAGCAAGGAGCCCGATGTGGGACTCGATCCCAGGATGCTGGGATCATGACCTGAGCCGAAGGCAGCTGTTTAACCAACTAAGCCACCCAGGTGTCCCTTAAAGATTTTTTTTTAATTTTTATTCTTAATGAAACTGAGGCTGAAATCAGGGTCCAAGCCAAATCCCTGAATTTCCAGGCTAGAGTTGTGTTTCACAATATCAGACTCCCTCTGGTGTCTCTATAAAACAACAAGGTCATCCCAGCCTAAGGAATTGGAGGAAAATCCTCACCAGCCTCAGGAAGTGGCACTGGGCAGGGAAGAGGGGGTGACATAGCTATGACTCAGAACTGACTGGAGCCTGGAGGGCAGGGAAACCCACCCTTCAGGTGAGGCAATAAGCCACATCCTTGACTACTTGTGTGAGCATTTAGAAGAGTTCCCCTACTACCTTCCTCAGGAATTTTTCTTTGGCCTAAACTTGTCATTTTTGGTTGAAGCAAAATACCTTTCTGAGAATTTTAACTCGATACCCCTTCCTTGACTTCTTGACCTGCAAGTGTTTCTCAGCCCTCATATTTTGAGATGCCTCTGTGCACCCTGGGGGAGGTCATCTTTTCAGGATGTTTACATATTTACAGGAAAAAAGTTCAGGTAATAAGAATAACAACATAAGAAAGATAAAATGAAGAAAACGAACTGAGAAGGAGCTAACATTTGAGGGCTTACTCTCTGCCAGGCATTAGGCCAGGTTCCTTACATGAATATTTAATTCTCACAACACCCACAAGGTAGGTGCCATTATTGTCATTTTGCAAACAGGGAAACTGAGGCTTAGAGAGGCTGGGCACTTTGTCTAAAGTCATAAAGCCTGCAAGTGACAGAATGCAGATTTGAAGCCAGGTTTTCTGACTCCAGAGACTCAAAATACTAGCCCTGTTGGGTGGGACAACATTTGGTCACCCAGAAGGTATATTCTTCTTGAGAGAGTGAACAGCTAATAGCCCCTATCAGGTGCAACTACTCATACTATTATTAATACTAATCATCATAATTAACACCAAGTGAGCACTTGTGTGCCAGACAGACACTGGATGAAGATTTTACACCTATCATTCCATTTAATCGTTGCAGCAATTCTATGAGGCCAGCTATTATTAGTACAGTCAATTAGCAAACAAGAAAACTAAGAAGCAGAGAAAGTAAGTAACTTGCTCAAGGTTACACAGCAAACAATTGGTTTAATCCAGGAAGTATAATTCTAGTACTATCAAATTTAAAAATAATAAACTTTTCAAGGAGCGTTTATGGTCAATTAACAGAAATCAAGCTTACCCATTCAAGAACCACTGAATACAAATGTTTGTGTTGAGAGTATGATGTCCTTAGCTGGTGTATTATGTCCTAAACCAGCTAAGTGAACTAGTTCTTGATAAATCCTGAAGACGAATCTAATGGCAATCATTTATGAGACATGTCAATGGGAAAATTTCAGTGTTCCAAATGTGACCAAGTTCTAAGACCTCTACAAAGTACCCAGTGATGACAAATTTTGCACATTTTTCCCAACACACTTTGTATTCCACACCATAATTTGCTCTTTACTTAATAATACTAAAAAGTTATTTTATCTATTCATAAGCAAATAAAAAATAACCTGGATATTTCATAGTGTCTTACAACAAAGGTGTTAATCTTGCCTAAAGGAGTAACAAAGAAAAATAGACTTTCAACTGTTTTTGGGTATTGAGGTTCTCAGAGCTGGACTTCAATATTTCTACACTTTTAAAGAAAACAGGAGAAGTGCTTAGTAGTACCAGCAGTTTTCTGTTAACTCTAGGTGAGGGCAAACTTTCTTTGGGGAAAGTCTGGGTTTGGCACAAAAGTTTATGGGTCATTGGTTATGCAAAAGTAATGTAAGCATTCTGCAGGAGGAAGAAGAGCGGGGATGGGGAGTCAAACAGCTCTGAGTGTTCATGTGGCAGGTGGTCTTCACCTCCCACATGCGGATTCTGTGATTCGGCGATGCTAACTGGAGGGTGGTCATGGACAGTTGATTTCTCTGAGTGGTGAATCTGGAACATATGAATAGAAGCACCCCCTTGGAATGGTACTGGCCCCCCACCAGCTGCACATGGGGCATAAAAATAGATGACCCTCAGCAAAGGCATGAGCCTATCCTGGACTTGTGTCTATTGCAATTTAATCTAGTATAGAGTTTCATGCTTTTCTTCCTTTTCTGCATTATAACTTCCCTCTGTAATTCGTAAGACTTTTGAAAAGCTTTCTAAGTGCTGCTACCTGGTGGTACTTTGCTTTGGGGAAGTAAGGAAGTGGCTCACATCCACATTTGGGAAAATCTATAAGAAGAGGAGAATAATGGAAAGCTGCTTCTCAAATGGTTAGAAGTGACCTTCCTTGGTTGGGAAATGACCAGGGAGGATAAGAACAGTCAGAACAGAGATACTAAGAAAAAAAGAATCTAATGAAATAATCAGATTTCTAAGGTCACGCTTGCTGGGAGCATGGGCCATTTGAGTATTAAACAGGAGATTCACAAAGGCACCTTGGATCAGCTTACTTATTTTTTTCTGTCTTAAAAGATTCCAAATTATTTTTATCATGAAAAAGTAGTCACTAATGGCTCTACTATATACATAGTTGCCTTAGGAAATATAGGGTAGAAGGTACTAGTAAGAGCATGTGGTTCAAAATTAGAAAGCCCTGGGTCCTTGTTTATTTAGCCTTTCTGAAATTCACTTTCATTATTGATATATTGAATATCTTCATACCAAATTTTATGTGATTACTGGGATGAAATCAAGTGACATACATTAAGTGACAGAAAATTTGATTTAAGTTAGAAATGAACAAAAAACTAAGCAACTAACCAAAAAAAAAAAAAAAAGGATTTTACAGTTGAGATGTTAACTGAAGGAATCCTTACAATCATTCCTTTAGTTCTGTGAAGGTCCATTAACACGATATACACCTTAAATCATACACCTGATATACACCTTATATCACCAAAAACAATAGTGGGAAAACCTCCAATTTCTTTAATACTGACTGTTCAGCACAGTCCCTCACTTTTCCAAAATGTGTACTTTGTATCCTATGACTATTTCCTGGGAAACACTAGAAATCAAGAGCAGTCCTGCCAAAAATAAAGAACAGCCAATGTTTCTTTTGTCCCAGTTCTACCAATGCAAGACAAAGAAATGTTTTCTTTCAGGGGGAAAAGAAAAAAAAAAAAAAGGCTTCTCTTCAAAGGTATTAGGGGAAAGGGGGAAATAATGTGGCTGTGATTCATCAAGCACACCTGCTTAGATAGTTTATCTAAGTCTTATCTTTTACACTTACTTCTATCTCAGCTTCCCAATGCTCCTACACGCACAAAAAGGAATGTATCTATCTTCCATTGATATAATTTTAGGGAAAAACAAAATACCTTAGATCACTTGCCAAAAAAACCCAGAATCATAGTTGGGTTGTTTTCATTTTGTTTTTTGTTTTTTTAAAGTAAATCCATCTCCACAAGTCATCCCTTCCTTTTGGATACTTCTTAAAGGATACAGAATGGCAAAAACTACCTTCTCATCTAGGAATTGAACTGTATTAAAGGAAAAATAAAGCAGGAGCAGGGGCATTTCCTTTTTCATGCTCATTTTTTAAACTGATGGTGAGATCTTGCTTGGCCTAAACTCTTTCCAAAGAAGACAGAAGGCTGCCCACATAAAAAAAACTAACAATTTAAAATTCTTAGCTCCCTTTTCCTCATTCAAGCTCAAAATATTACCAGTATTAATTTCAGTGCTCTGCCTACTTATTAAATCACAAACCACACTGGCTAGTGAGAAACAAAAAAGAAAAGAGCCATTATTCCAGTCAAACCAGACAGTTGCACAAATAGCTCTGTAAAAGTCAACTAAATTATGATTTTCATTCCCTCCTGAGTCAGAAGGGAAAGTTTCTAACTATCCAACTATGCAAGTTGAGGTAGAAATTATTAATTAGACAAGTAAACAGACCTTATTGAAAGCGATAAAAGATCTGCAGAGAAAGTATACTTGGGTTGGTAATGATTTGCCAACTTTTCCTCTTCCAGTGAAAATGCACTAGAGAACCCAGAGAGCTGGGGATCAAACTGGGCTCCCAGGCCTGTCTCCTATCCAACATTATCACACAGCACAGAATGCCACACACTGTCATTCTGCTCTACATCGCAGCTACCACGTCTTTCCTTCTGCCTTGCTCTCCTCCCTCATCCCATCTGCTCCCCATGTCTCCTTCCTTCCCTGAGAAATTCCCCCACGCCCACACTCCTTCAATCACAAAGGGCATTCTCTCTCCAATTTTCCCAAAGTACTTTATATTTCTATATATCACTTACCCTCATTCACCCTTCTGAATGTTAGCTGGGGGCATGTTCCCTACTAGGCTGCAGAAAAGTCTGAGAATGATGAATCTGTCTTTTCTCATCCATTAGTTCCCTCATGTGCTTTGACATGAACACATGAACAACATATTTTAAATTCTTTCTAATGTCTGTACTTTTTTTTTTTTGAGAGAGAGAGAATTCCTCCTATAATGTTTTTAATCTTGCTTAAAGCACATATGTACAGAAGAGGCTAATTAACAGTATCAGGTAATTGCCAAATGGGCCTCCAGACAAGTTTGTAAATACCACACAAACCCTTATTTGCACCAAAGCAAAAGCAGACACCCATGGGCAAGATTTAGGTAGATAGATGGAGAACAGGCAAGCAGGTGGGGAGAACACCCAAAGAGGACAAGGAATGGGAGTGGGGAGTAGATCAGTCTAACCAGAGTCAAGGGTTTGTTTAGGGAAGAGTGGGGCTTTTTCTCCTGAAGAAACACCCAGAAAGGACCCAAACGGATTTCAGTCCCAAACATCCCCAGCCCCGCATGCATGTTCACACACACATACACAGACACCAACAATCCCTTCACAGCTAATGCCTCTTCCTTCCAAATGCAAATACCTCCAGGAGGTTTACACATACTGCTCATTTAGTAATATAGTTATATTTAATGTGTGTTCTTTTATTAGTGAGCTAGGTTTCCTCCCTTGTCCCCCATACACCACATAATTTTAAAAGCCAAGAATAAGGCTGGAATAGGAAAGATTCAAGGAGAAGAGAAATGTGTAGAAGAGAAATGGGACAGGCAGAGGAAGGAAGAAAGGAGGAAGACCCTGGTGAGAGGAACGAGGATACAGGAAGTCAGGGATGTATGGTCCAGATGTCTCTGAACTTCAGCCCATGAGGCAAAGAGCTAAAAAACTCAGAGAAGTTTCATGAAGAGAGAGAGACCTCCCAGAGCTGAATGAACAATCACCTGGCTTCCCAGGGAACAAGGCAAGAAGACATAAAGACTCACAGGGAAGCACAATGTCCACAGAGATGCTCCCTTAGAAGTGACAGAAACACAGTGGTGTCCTGTTATTGGACAGACAGACAGACCAGTTAGCACTTGTGCTCCTCCCCTGGCTCTTAAGCGTATCAGAGGAATCCAAAAATGCCAGTGTGCCCCAGAGTAGGACAGAAGAAATAGTTAATCAGAAGGCTGGAAATCTTGCCAAAGGACAGCCATAGTGAATGAGGGTATATGTATATCCCACATATCCTATATTATATGTGGGATATACATCTATATATATATTTTTTCACTTCTCCAACAGATTTATTTGAAAGGAATGGATTTTGAGGAGAAAAAACATGGGGCAGAGGTATGGAATAGAAAATAAATACAAATGTAAGCTGTTTTGCTAATTGTTATATAACCACAACAAATTTGTACAGAGAATACCCTACACAAAACAACACAATAAAGGTTCAAAGATCGAGGTGTTCCCCTAGGCAAGGCTGAAGATTTCAGTCTCTGGTATTTGGAATTTAGGCTGCAGTCCTTGGTTTTGGAGGGATCACGGGGTGTGTGACAGAGGTCATGCGTTTAACCACATTTGAACAGCAGAATGGCCACTTGGCCCAGGTAGAAGTAGATGAAGTGTTTGGTTTCATGTGTCACATAACTACTGAAGTTCCTCCCCATGATATGTGTGTGTGTGTGTGTATATATATATATAATATATGTATATATATCTCCAAGACATAAAGACTATAGGGTATATCCAAGATAAAGACTACAGATGATATGGCAGAGACTCAAGAGATTTGTAATGTCAGTAAGAGTCAAGGTAAGGCCAAGTTAGCCCAGGAAGACCACTGGGTCCTGATCCAGCTGAGAGCATAGGTCACAAATTCACCAGCTGCAGATTTTTTCAACAGAGGACAACAGGAGATTTAGCATCCATCCTGAGCCCCGAGTGGACAGTGTAAGGAATATAGTGAGGGTAAGGATTCTTCCCCTGCATTAACTAAGCAAATTAGTCCTGTAGCCAAGTATAATTGATGTTATGTGAGAATAATCCCCCAAAAGGACCTACTTTCGTTAATCTAGGGAATTTACATATGTCTGTTTCACACGTGTGACAATGTGTCAGTGTAGACTTTTGGATGTCTGACTCTCTGACAAGTAAATGGATCTCCTAAGAAAAAGCTTGTTCTAGCTCCCAGATCAGAGACTCTCAGTTAATGTCACACGTGAAGTTCAAAGGCACCTGCAAACTCTTGGTCTATTACCAAATAAGAGAGAGAATCCACTCAAGAAGCCATGTATACCAGGGGCGCTGGGTGGCTTAGTGGGTTAAGCCTCTGCTTTTGGGTCGGGTCATGATCCCAGGGTCCGGGGATTGAGCCCCGCCTTGGGCTCTCTCCTGGGCAAGGAGCCTGCTTCCCCCTCCCTCTCTCTCTGCCTGCCTGCCTCTTTGCCTATTTGTGATCTCTGTCTGTCAAATAAATAAATAAAATCTCTTAAAAAAAAAAAAAAAAGCCATGTATACCAGACCCAGTCAAGGTCTGTTTATTTCATTACAGGGCCACATTTTGTTGTGTCAGTGCCTTGATATTCTGACCCGGCATTTTGCCCAACATGTCTCAACTAGCCCAGGGAACTTGTATCACCTTTTTAAAGATAGCAAGATGTTGTATAGAACAGAAAATTATTTAAGAAACACAAGGGGCACCTGGGTGGCTCAGTCATTAAGCGTCTGCCTTCAGCTCAGGTCATGATCCCAGGGTCCTAGGATCTGCTGGCATCAGCTCCCTGCTCAGCAGGAAGCCTGTTTCCCCCTCTCCCACCCCCCCCACCCCCCGCTTGTGTTCCCTCTCTGGCTATCTCTCTCTCTGTCAAATAAACAAATAAAATATTTAAAAAAGAAAGAAAGAAAGAAAATGAAACACAAACTGAGAATGCTATAGGTAAATTAAAGTTCCAGGCCATCATTTCTGTAGGCTGGAAAAAAATCATAGCATTGGCAAGTGTGCTCTCTGCATCTTAAAGTAGTACTCAGATCCTTATCCTCCCATTATACAAGAACAAAAGCAAGCAAACAAAAAAACATGCTTTTAAGCAACAGCCCCCCAATGCAAATTTTACCAAAGATTTACAGGGAGACACTTAGAAGATGATATATACCATACAGCAAAACATGATGGAAATTCCCACTAAACATTTATTTTTTCCTATAAATTCCTTGTCAGATGCCAAGTTCAGGTGTTTCCCCCACCACAATCCTTCCACTAGACCATCTTTAAAACCTCCTCTAGATGTTCAGCTCTGTCCCTAAACTTGCAAACCTAATCAGAAATGTGAAATCCCGAGTCCTAAAATGAGCCCAGTGGTAATTGAGCAAGAATCTGTTGCTCTTTCATCATTGTCTCAGAAATTTCTTCCTCATCCCTCCACACCAAGTAGATTGCAAAATATTCACCCCAAAGTCATGGATTTATCTACTTTTATTAAATGTAAATCACTGCCTACAGATTTACAATTGTGTTATGAGCACATGCTTGGGGAGATCTGGGTTTATAAATCAGATGGGGAATTGAAAATTAGTAAAGTGATTTTATCTTCTCACTAGCCTGATGGGCCTAATATCACACAGATCCCTTCTGCTGGGACATAAACACTCACTACTCTGTACAAATACCACACTGAATGGGTGAGCACAATTGTATATATATAAGAACCATTGCTACTATAGTCTCTCCTCTAACTGCAACATTGATTAATTTCACACATACATTCTTCCAATCTGCATCACATTTTCATGTAAATCCATTTTAAAGCATAAAAATGTGATCTTGTACTTAACAAATGTCTTATTCTCACACCAGAGTCCAAATCAGAAGCTCCACAGAGAAAAAAAATACTGGGTAATTTATTAGCAAACCTATTGTTTTTCTGATGTGAGATATTCTTAAAAGCTTTCGGATTTTGCCCCCAGACAAACCTAAATTTGAGTATCATTTTGCCACTTGTTATTTTCCTGATCTTGGACACATAGGTCTCTGAGCTACAAAAAATAATAATAAAACTTACCACTTAGAACAACAACAATAACAACTGAGTTACAATAAAGTGTGTGACGATTTGTGTGAAGAGTTAATGAGATGATGAATTTAAATTCTGGTGCATGTAAGTCAGTACGTGTTAGCTCTTATGAGTCAGGCACTGGGCTAAGGATTTAATGTATGTAATTGTATTTAATACAGACAACCTGGGACTTGGGCATTACTATTCCCTCATTTTAATTAATGAGAAAGCTAAGGTATAAAAAAAGTTAAGTAACTTACCTATATTGATTATTAATAAGTAATGAAGAGGAAATTTTATGCCAAGTGAAATAGGGATAATAATTCCTGCTTTACAGTATTATTGTCAGGATTAAATTAACGAATCCCATAACATGGAGCATCAGTAGCCATTCAATTTTTCATTTTCTTTCCCTTTTTGCCTTTATATAACCCCTGTGTTTCACATTCCATCCCATTAAATAACAAATTATTAATATTATTCCTTAGTATTGCTACCTCTGAAAAACTTATCAACTTTCGCCAAGAAATTTTTTTGAGTAGGACTATTCATATTCTCATATAGAGCATGGCAATATGTATCTATTGCATTGTCATATTCACCAAACACACCAAGATAAATGCAAACCCTGAAGTTTACCATTTCCTTATTGTCAGAATAGATATTCAGATGGTAAACCAAGTAGCGGTTTTACTCAGATTAAATACATTTCTAATAGTCACCACGTAATTCACAGATAAAAAATACTGTCAAGATTGATTTGTTATTTGGGATTTTTTAAAGACTCATTTTCCTTTTTAACCATCCTAAAATCCAGACATTTTCATCTTCCTCCTGGTCCCAGGCAAATTCAGGCCTATTTAAATTCTTTTCTCCTGGAGAATCTTCCTTTTCTGAGGTCAATCTTATTCCTTATTCATAAGTCTGCAATGGTTCCCTGACACCTATTACATTAATTGCAAAATCTTTAGTCCAACATTTGAAGCCATCTATGACCTTACTCAAAATGAATATTTCTGCCTTAATCTCACTCCTTATTACATGTATCCCACTCTGTATCAAACTAGTCCCTCAAACACCCATTCACTTATTTACTTATGGTGTTCCCCTTACCTACAATGTCTTCTTTCCCCATCCCAGAAAGGCATTTTTATTGACCTTTTTTCTGTATTTCCCGTATCTTCTCCATAAATATTTTGCACATGTTTATTAGTTTTATCCCTTAATACTTAGTAACTTTTGTTGCCACCTTGAAATGTATCCTTTTTTTTCTAATATATTTTCAAATAGATCATTCCTGGATAAAGAACATTACCGCCTCTAACAAGTATGTCAGACTCTTATTAGGTCTTTCAGCAATTTCCTACAGATTATATATTATTTTCATTTTTTAAAAATATTTTATTTATTTATTTCGGAGAGAAAGCACAAGCCAAGGGATAGGCAGAGAGAGAGAGAGAGAGAAGCAGTCTCTCTGCTGAGCAGGAAGGCCGATGTGGGATTCAATCCCAGGACCACCAGGATCACAACCTGAGCCAAAGGCAGGCACTTAACCAACTGAGCCACCCAGGCACCCCAATACATTATTTTTAAAATAAATTTTTTTTCCGAAAATAACAGTAGCAAACATTTACATACTATTCATACATACAGGAACTGTTCTAAATGCTTCATGTAGGTAAACTCATTTAATCTTATTGAAGTAAATTTTTATTTTTCACCCTGGTTCACAAATGAAGAAACAGACATATGCAAAAATGAATTAACCTGCAAGAAATCCCCAAACCAGGAAGTAAGGACATTGTGATTCAAAGGCAGTCTAGGTCAAGAGTTTGCATTCTTAACTTTAGGCCATATTGTCTGTTTTTATAAGAAAGTGTCACGGAGTCAGAGGGTTGGGTGTAAGTCTGGTTCTTCTAAACTGGGGAAGTCACTAGCTCCCCATGTTTCAATTTATTCATCAGAAATAAGAGGTGAACAATAGCTACTTGACAGAGTTCTTCTAAGGACTCAATGAGAAATTATGTGACAGCATCTTGTGCAGTGTAGGATAAAAATAATAGGTACTAGTACCATGGTTCCCTTCTCTCTCCAAAGAGTTTTGTTCATCTTTTTCTGTTGAAATCCCACCCATCTGTCTCTGAACACCCAAGAACTCTGTACTTCTCTTTTGGTAGTTATCATGTACTTTCCTGCCCACCAGTGATTTGGCACCAATCTGACCTTCCCTGCTAGACTGTAGCCCTCCTTGGGGACAGGAACAACACCTCATTTATTTTGGTTTCCCTGCAACACCAGTGCCTTGTCTTACACATAGAACCTGCTCAGCAAATATCTGTTGGAAGAGTTTTCAAATGCACTAATTATAAAAAATATAAATACATCTGAGTCTGGTTTGTATCAGCTTATTCACAAAACCATGTGATCATCTCAGAGCTGCAAATTTCCATATAGGTAAATCTGCAAGAGCATCAGCTTACTTTCATTTACACATTAGTAGGTATTTGTATAGTCCAATTACTACAAACCCTTTGTATGCTCTACAAACACATTATCCATTTGCTTCCATTAAAAAAAAAGAATAGTCCCTGGTTCTTTTATGTGAAAATGGGTTAATTACAGTGACCTGCCTTGTTTCATTCACATGGGACAGTGGCATTGGTGGAGGGAAACAAAAACAGAGAAGCTATGTTGAAATCATTGTAAGAGGAAGAGAAGCTGTCTCCTCTGAGTGGGGCAGCCTGCCATGCATCACACCCAAGGAGGTTGATTCATTTCCTCCCCTCTCCTCCATCACCTCCAAAGCCTTTTCTCCTTTCTCCACCTCTTCCTGAACCCCTCCACCCTCGCTGCTGATAAAGTGAATCACACAGAGATACCCAACCAACCAGGAAGAAAATCTAAAGTAGGAGAAGAAGAAATACGCTGTTTTTTTGTTTGTTTGTTTGTTTTTAATTAAAGAAAAATAAAGGGAACTCTTCATTGGGAGATTTCTATAATCATTAATAGAGTTGATTGTGAAAATCATTTTAACAATCTTCTTACTGAGGTATAACATATATACTGCAAAGTGCACAAATTATACTGTGGAATGCAATGAATTTTCACACATATATGCAGGGTGTGAGCACATAAACCATGTAATCCCACCCAGATCAAAAGATAAAATGTTACCAACACTGGAGGAAGACCCATGCCCCTTCTCAGTCAATAAATACCATCTGCTTCCACAGAGGTGGCTAGTCTGACTTCTCTCACCGCAGATTTGCTTTCCTTGTTCTTGAACTTCTTGTCATTGGACATGTCATGTCATGCTATCTAGCATTATATTCTTTTCTGTCTGGCTTCTTTCAGCATTATGTCTATGAGATTCATTCATATTGTGTACAGTAGCAGGCTCTTTTAATTACTATTTATTATTCTGCTTTACAGATTTTATGAATAAAGCTGCTATTATGAATGCAGTGCTATAAACATTCTTTCATGTCTTTTGTTAGATAGAAATATGCAAAGGCCTTTTACCTAATCTTCCTACTTCTGCTTCTTTACCTCAGTTGCTACCATTCCAGGGACCGCCCTAAGTCAGCTTGGACCCTGGCTCCCCACAGAGCTCTCAGAGGATCCCTTGCTGTCTATAGAGTTTGTTATAACCTCAAACCAGACTTTCAAGGACCTCCATGATTTGGACACATTCTACCTCCAGGATTATTTCCTGTCGAATTTCAAGATTTATTACTCTCCCGTAGTCTCCAGTCAAAACACAAAGCTCACTGTTTTCCACACACAGCCCAAAATTTGGTTTATGAACATATTAATCTCTCCCTATCCAGATAGTATTTTCTCACCAGTCATAAATTAAGAATAAATATTTGAATTTTTAAAAACTGTTTATCTCAGATTATTTTAAAGACTTCTTCCTGATATGAAATTATGGAAAGGTTATAAAAAGTAACAAAAACTTAAATGGGATTTCCATCCAGTTTGGAAGAAGCTAGGAGCATATACATGGGGCAATTCTGTACATAAATTAAGATAAGGGACTTTGAGGAATACCGGTTCTGTCACTTTGTAATTTATAATTAATTAATAAAGAAGTTGTACATCATAGAGGCAAAGAGTAAGAACTGGGGAACCAGCTGCCTGGGTTCAAATCCCAGCTCCACCACTTTCTAGCTGTAAGACATGGGCATGTTGCTAACCAAACTGTGCCACAATTTCCTCATCAGTAAAATGGTGATTAGAATAGTACCTTCTTCAGAGGGCTGTCGGAAGAAAAAGGGGAGCAAACCTTTTTGCCTGCTCTCCCACACAGATATATTTTTAACCAATGAGCTAAGAAACATTTTCAATAAATATATGTAAAGCACTGTATCTGGCACCCAGTAAGTGATATGTACAAGTCAGCTACTTAGAGTTCTGGTATTATTATACAGCAACAACTACTATTACTAACCTCATTAGTAGAATACTATTATTCTTGGGGATTTGAAGTCTTGAAAGACAAGGAAAATTATTAAAGGAAAATTAACCTAGCAGAGTTTTTTTAAGAAGGATCCTTCCAAATGAGAGAAAAAAATTCTGTAGGGGCAGAATAGTGGACCCAGAAGTACAATGGTTTGAACAAAGTATAGTCAGTGAAACATGCCGACAGTTTTAGGGGGCCCACACAACAGCGTCACCAATGTCCAAGGTGAATTCATGATTCATAATAGGTGTCTCTGAGAGGACTTGTTTCTCCCTGCTAGCTGGGCTACCCATTATGCAGATGGCAGAACCTGGTACCTAGCAATTCACACTGATGCCATCCGTGTGTCTTGAGACACATTATCAACTGTATTTTTAGAGCTTGATCATCTCAGGAAAATAATGCTCCCTATGAGTAGCAATCCAAGGTATCCCGAGTAATCCATATTTTCTAAGGACAGGTCACAGGTTAACAAGAGAGAGGCTAGAGTTTAGTGTCGATGGTTGAGTATAATGATTCCTTTTTTATTACTTTACTATCTCACAGATAAGTAAACTGAGGCAAGAACAAGTTAGTTGTCTATGACGAAATAGCTCAGAAGAAACAAAAATTGGATATAAATCTATAAACTGAATCCAGGGCCTAAACAATTTCAATACAAAGAGCAAAATTTTTAATTTTTCGGTTGGCGGAAATTTGTTCCTAGTAACTTTCAACAGATTAAATGCAGTGGAACAGTAAGTTCAGATAAGAAATTCATCTGTTTTAGATTCAATGAAACAAAAAAGGGGCAGATACCTCAGGGGCTATTCTTTCTGTGAACTCTGTGGGTATAGTTTATAGCTAACAAGAAATGGAGTGTGGAGGAGGGGATACAAGAGCAACGATTGCCCTGTCTTTCATGGAAACATAATTATCTGATGAGAAGAAACAGAATAGGCATCTCAGTGCTGAGGAATGGAGGTATTGGGGGTCACTGAAATCTCTAGGTAATTTATAGGGAGTTTTATGGTCCTACTGTCACATTTATCCTCATAGAACCCTTCTAGGTTCCATTACTCCCTCTGTATTCCTACCTTACCAAATTTTTCACTTCTGCCGAATTATTTTTAACACCTCAACAATTATGAGTTGGTAAAGAGAAAAGATTTGAGATGCCTCATTTTTTAAAATGATGACATCTGTGTATTTTACTTAAGGGTTGGAAATTTTCTCCATAAGCCCTGTTATGACTTACAAATGTTAAGATAAAACTTCCTGTTTAAATGTCTAAGGCACTATATTCTTCACCTGAATGCGTGATGATCTGAAGCTTTAATCCGCTTAACAGAACTGTGTTAAATGTTGTTTGGAACTCATGGTTGTCTTGGATAGAAACACTAACACAGACAGAAAAAGGAGAAAGACAACTAAACAGGAACACCACATGAACTAAATACCCTTCCGTTCATACTGTATTTAAGACAAGTGGCGAGAGCATTTTGTGTTGTGGTGGGTGAAGCAAGCAGAGGACATGCTGATTCGGCTGCTTCTGGGTGGAGAAGGCCTCATTACTCCCTCTCCTTTATTTGGTAGGAAGTACTTCATGGAGGGAGGAAGGAAAAGGAGAGTCAGAAGAAACGCATCCAATGAATAAAGTGCCACTTACAATGAAGTTTCAAGGAGACAGAGGACAATAATTATTTTGTAGAATGGGAACTCAGATTGCTTCAGGAATCAAAGGGGTTGGACACATTTTATGCAGGCCTATTACCTCTCTGGGGGCTCTAATTCCTCTCGTAGTCACTGCTCCTACTCCAGGGCTTTATTTCTTTTAGAATATTGGGTAATATTTTCTGAGTAAATGAATACATTTCCCTTTTCCATTATTCCATATTCTGTTCCTGAGCAAGACTGCTCTTACTGTATTTCATATTAAAGAATGACAATCTCAGGCTAAGTTAAAACCTCTCTCTTGAATTACCATTTTCTGTATACAAACAGGCAATACCTGTTGTATTATTTTCTGTTGTTAACTTCCACTTTTATGCACTGAAACGTTCTCTTCCCAACCCTGTCAAGTTCAGTGAAGCCAAAGAGCCACAACTGTGCTTCCTCGTTGAATCTCCGTAATGTACACTCTATGCACATTGCACATAATAAATACTGATTGCAGAGATTTACAAATCCAAAGGCATGTTTGTATCTCTCTGTGGAAACCCTAAAGTTTTGCATTCTGTTTCTATGAATGTTGCTGTTCTCCATATTTCAACCTATTGTTCTGAGAAAAAGGCTATACTGAAATGAAGTTTACCAAGGGAGGAAGTTCAGTACCTTAAAGTAAAGTTGTCCTTATTTTTGGTTAGCACATCAAATTCTGTGAGCTCACAATTAGGACATATGTAGCACGGAAGATGCTTCAAGTTCCTCTTGCAAAGATATTTTTTCCACTGAGGAAAGAAAATGTGTAACCTGATTTCAAAACAGAGAAGTTGAACTCTGCTGTGATGGGCATTCATGATTGCAAAATGTCCACCACTCTTCAGGATGTTCTGCTGTAGAGAGGTGACCGGGAAGTGTAGACTCTAAGCTGTAAATATTCTCAGGGAACTACGGAGCATCTGCTTTTAATTTGTGCTTGGTTGGCTTATACATCAGACAGGAAAACATCTCTGGTTTTAGGAGGTTTGAACAGATGCCATAGAGTAAGTCCCCATTTCCGAATGTTTGTTGTCATTTTGGTTAGTGAACTCCACCTACCAAAACAAAAATGAACACAGTGCTTCAGAAGCTCCCCTTCAGCTTTAACCTTTAAATAAAGAAAAAGGGGAGCAAACCTTTTTGCCTGCTCTCCCACACAGATATATTTTTAACCAATGAGCTAAGAAACATTTTCAACCCTTTATATATGCAAACTCTGTAGCTTTTATCTGTTTAACTCTGGAGTTGACTCAACCCTGTTGTGGTTAATGTTGCATTCTAGATCTTGGTGAGGCTTGTATTTAACTCATTAAGCGGATTAATGTTCCATTTGATTATTTTTATGAGTAAACACAATGTTTTAACAGCTTAAGAAATGTGGGTAGCTATGGTTGGATCTAAAACGTAGGTAGAATTTGCCACTTAAATGAGAAAAATTCAGTCATGTTATGGAAAGCTGACCACACAAATTCTCCACAGGTATCAAATTTGTTTTCTTGTACAGGTTAACCAATAATTTGGTATAACAATTCCTCAGCATGAAGCATGTGTGAAAAACATCTTTCTAAAAAATAACCATAATTAATATATCCTGACCTATGTATACATTAAGTGGATTCCATAAGATATTTAACGTTCTCCAGATTTTAAGCAGTTGTCCCAAGACTTTGACTTTTTTTAACACTTTACTGCCAGAGAACAGTCTTTTATCCTGAACTTTTGGGTATTTACTTGTTGATTAACTGTACTTAGCACTTACCGAAGATTCATTATGCTTTGTGTATATTTAGATGGGTAGAAAATAAAAAAGATGCATAATAATTCTAGTTTCAGAAAGCTTTGTGGTGTGGTACGGAAACAAAGCTAACATCTATGACAGCATTACAGGACTATGAGTTCTAAATGATGCAAGAATCATAATTTTTCATTAGGAAATTGGAGAATATAAATATTAATGTGATCTAGATGGCAAAGAGAGTCTTGGGAGAGTTCGGACCTGATCTGATCCTTAAACAATGGATGGGTAGGGATGGTTAAAAGGAAGCTGAAAAACATTAGCACCAGATGTGAAAGCAAAGGGTAAGAAATAGACTTATTGTATCAGGAAAACAGGGAGGCAGGGCTGAAGAGATGAAGGCTTATTTATTCAGATTCCTGAGAACCTTCTCTGAAAGCCCCTTTGTTGCCTATTTTAACCTCTTTACTCTTTTTCTTTTTAAAAAATTATTTAATTAACATATAGTGTATTATTAGTTTCAGAGGTAGAGTTCAGGGATTCGTCGGTTGTATCTAACACCCAGTGCTCATTCTTTCTAATCTCTTTACTCTTGCTGGTGGTTTCCCATAGTTTTTGCATTAGGGCAACAAACAGCTCTCAGTGGCCTCCATGAGAAAGCAAAATGACAGAGCATTTAGGCTTCCCAGATAGTTACTAAACAATGCACATTTTGGAAGTATATTAGTGCCTTACTCCCTTATCTAGTACCTCAGTTTAAAAGAGAAAGAAAGAAAGAAAGAAAGAAAGAAAGAAAGAAAGAAAGAAAGAAAGAAAGAAAGGTGGCCACATCGGCATGATCAGTGATGACGGCCAATCTTTATTTCGGATGCTAAGGACAATATCACAGAATGTAGGAGACATGGCTATGAAGTCATGAGAGTGATTCTTTCCTAAACATGGCATAAGGTAAAACTTAAGACGGTTTTGTCACCTTCAAAGTAACACCCTTGAAAGGCCGTAGGGTTATTCCAATAGTGCTTCCATTCTTCAAGTCGTTTTTAGAGCCCTTCTTTTTGAATTGTTCCAGGAGCCTATGATGAAGGTTTTATTTTTTCCTTCTCCCATGAAAATTTTTTTTAAATTTCTTTTCAGCGTTAACAGTATTCATTGTTTTTGCACCACACCCAGTGCTCCATGCAATACGTGCCCTCCCTATTACCCACCACCTGGTTCCACCAACCTCCCACCCCCCCACCCCTTCAAAACCTCAGGTTGTTTTTCAGAGTCCATAGTCTCTCATGGTTCATCTCCCCTTCCAATTTTCCTCAACTCCCTTCTCCTCTCCATCTCCCCATGTCCTCCATGTTATTTGTTATGCTCCACAAATAAGTGAAACCATATGATAATTGACTCTCTCTGCTTGACTTATTTCACTCAGCATAATCTCTTCCAGTCCCATCCATGTTGATACAAAAGTTGGGTATTCATCCTTTCTGATGGAGGCATAATACTCCATAGTGTATATGGACCGCATCTTCCTTATCCATTCGTCCGTTGAAGGGCATCTTGGTTCTTTCCACAGTTTGGCGACCGTGACCATTGCTGCTATAAACATTGGGGTACAGATGGCCCTTCTTTTCACAGATAATCATATCAAAAAATGGGCAGAAGATATGAACAGACACTTCTCCAATGAAGACATACAAATGGCTATCAGACACATGAAAGAATGTTATCATCACTAGCCATCAGGGAGATTCAAATTAAAACCACATTGAGATATCACCTTACACCAGTTAGAATGGCCAAAATTAGCAAGACTGGAAACAACGTGTGCTGGAGAGGATGTGGAGAAAGGGGAACCCTCTTACACTGTTGGTGGGAATGCAAAGTTGGTGCAGCCACTTTGGAGAACAGTGTGGAAATTCCTCAAGAAATTAATACCACTACTGGGTATTTACCCCAAAGATACAGATGTGATGAAGTTTTTAAACGATCTTCTTTTCTAGAGGCAAACCCTCTACCTTACCTCCTGCTCCTTGCATCTACATCTGCCTCACCTTGCACGCTGAACTTTTCCTGCCCAAACTGGTGCATCTTCCCTTATTTTGTCCCTAACCTCTGCTCTGTCCTTGCCTTATCTATTTCTCCCTTCCCCGGGGTTCAGGAAAATCAGGATATGGGGAGAGGATACATGGCCTGAATCTAGGAGGTATTCTAAATTAGCAAGAAAATAGTGAAGTGAAATAGAGAGAAGTCAGAGATATGGGAGAACTAAAAAAGGTGTAATCTTAACAACCACCACAACCAACAAATACTTTCGCAATGGATGGGTGCTAGGATAGTGGGGAAATGGAAAATGGATAGAACATATCAAACAACAGAGGGAAAGCAGCCCAAACACCTGCACTTGTGATGGTAAGTATTAGCATTATAAGCTAAATGTGGTAACAAATATTCAAAAGGGAGTATTCCGCTTCTCATTTGACTCCTAATTTATCAGGTCAATTTCCATCCACTTCCTCTGGAGTTAGTCTATCTCTGCCAAACTTTGGGGGAATGCAGACTTGGAAAACAGAGACTACTACAGAACACAAGAAGCAAGAGGAAGGGAAAGGCCTAGCAAGAGAGGAACTTGGAGTGGGCAAGTGAGAACCTTGAGTATGAGAGTGTGAGATGTGAAAGAATGGGGATCCAAGAAATACCCAGACGGGACTTAAATTGTATGCACTTCAATGCTTTTCAAGATACGCAATTAAGAAATCGAATACTTTTAAAACATGTTTGGGTGAGAACTCTGCTTCTTGATCAGTACGCCACATGTGAGGGCTTCCATAAGGCTACAAAAACAAATGCAGCCCCTACATTGCACTAGGCCTATAGGGTCTGAGGTACTCCGCTCTGCTCTCCCACAGGGCAGGAATACAAGTGCTGTTGCTGCTGGCCTGGCATGGAAATGGACACACTGTGCAGTCTATGAATGCAGACTGCTGCCCAGAATGCTGACTAGGCAGGTGCCTTAGAATGCTGTGACATCTATGGAAGCCCTGGGCAGGGTCTAGGACTAGAGATTACAACATCAGTGACACCCAGTCACCTCCTTCTCTTCTCTGATGAGCTCACTCAACCTCGATGAGGGAAAATGCACGTGCACATATGTCTGCTTTCAAATCCTCTCATCATGCTTATCCCAAACGAACTTTACCCCTCATAGGAGAAATAAAGGGAGTGTGCTGTACTCAGTAAGCCTGGAGGTGGAGGGCTTCTTTACACCTTCCACCGCTCCATAAATGAATGGGTATTAATGGAGTCTATGGAGCTGCCCTGTAAAAGCAGACAATGGAGGCAAAATAGAAATTTTCCATCTTGTGACTAGAACAAAACCAACACAGAACCCTAAACACCAGGATGATGCGCATTGTTCTCATGGGTATTTTTTTTCTTTTCTTTCCTTTTCTTTTTTCATCTGCACCAGCAAATTTTAGGTTAAGGCTGGAAGAATCCAGATATCCACAGTTCTTTACAGAACAGACTGTTTTCGAATAAACACGGGTTCTACTATTTATAGCTGACTGCTTCACCACTTGCTTGTCTTGCCTGTTTCTTGAATGCCCCTTGTCGTAAACAAAACAGGTTGAAGATAGATTTTCTGTGCATCTTAAAACATTTCTTTACTCTCTCAAATGCTGATAAAATTGAACCATTCTGGGAATTTATATCATGAACATCACAGCAGTTGGAGCACCAGACATATGACTCACTATGATATCACCTCTCTTGGTTACCTCCAGACAACAATGTTTACTTCTACTTAAGTGTTCTTGCTCAAAGGTGCTCTTCAACTTAGCTGGAGGTCATGGATATGTAAATTACATAAATGTTAAAAAGGAAGATTCAGACAAAGACATCATTTAGCCAGAGCCATTGATTCTATTGTTCCTGTTAAAAGAAAAGTCATTTCTATTGCTGAGTAGTGAATACATTTATACCCTGACACCAAATATGTCTGAATGCTTGTGAACAACAAAAGAGATGGAAACCCTAGAGTGAGTAAGGAAATGGGGACAAGAAAGAATTAAAAACCCATATTTAATTGCCCATGTATTTTTTAAAAAGATTTATTTATTTTAGTGAGAGAGGGAAAGGGAGAGTGCACGAACAGAAGGGGCAGAGAAAGAGGGAGAGAATCCTCAGGCAGACTCCCTGCTTAGCATGGAGCCCAATGCAGGGCTTGATCCCACGACCCTGAGATCATGACCTAAGCCGAAACCAAGCATGGGATGCTCAGCCCACTGCGCCATCCAGGTGCTGCCAATTGCCTGTATTTTTTAAAAAGAAAATAGAAAATCAAAACCTATTTATGTTGCACACATGCAAAAACAGAAGCTGAGTAGGAAGATGTATTTCTGATGAATGAGAAAATGAAACTTGTAACTTTTAAATGAAAATCAACTATATTTTTTCAGTATGTATCTAAGTCTGTAATGATAATGCCTTTTATATGGAATTGAATCAAATCAACAAAATTGAAGAATTCAGCACAAATGCAATTAGAGGGAAATATTTGGAAGACCCCCCCCAAAATATAACACCATAGTTAAAATTAGATATATTTTAGTTGGAAATATCTTAAACTCTATTTAAGGCTTATAAATCTTTTCTTTAACATGTTATAGGGGGAGCTTTTAATGATTTTCCTGAAGACTATTATGTCTAAATGAATTAATGAATTTTCCTTGAGCATCAGGGATAATTCATAAGAGTTATGCTGGACAAGGGTTGATCTACACAAATGCAGCCACTGCAGGCCCCATTTGAACCCTGGTTGCACAGCTCTTCCGGCACACGTTATTGGATTACAAGTAAATCACTGTACTTATAATTTCACCTTTATGCCCACTGAAGACTCAGCTGTCAGAGGACTACTGATTGATTTTCACTACCTAGTGAACTGCAAAGGCTGAATTTTAATACTAGGTATATAGGGAAAACCAGCTTTTCTTAGTTGTTTGTGCTGTCCATATATGAGGACATTAAGCTTACTTGAAAGGAAAAGGACACATCTCTTCTTTCCGTTTCATAGGACCTGGCTTTCTGGTGATCTTGCTCCATCAGACTAAAATAAAAAATTGGTAATAGTGAAGCTGTTTCAAATAATTTCTTTCATCTAACCATGAAAAAATTGGAAGGCTCAACTTCCAATAAATGTTAACTTCTACCAAGAACTGAGGCTGCGATGTTCACCAGTAGAACAGGTAATCTGCATTTTAGGAACTCACAGTCACTGGCCACAATCATGTACAGAATACAGGGTGACATTAAGAATACAAAATGGGGGGGGGTGCACCTGCGTGGCTCAGTGGGTTAAGCCTCTGCCTTCAGCTCAGGTCATGATCTCAGGGTCCTGGGATCAAGCCCCGAATCGGGCTCTCTGCTCAGTGGAGAGCCTGCTTCCCCCTCTCTCTGCCTGCCTCTCTGCCTACTTGTGATCTCTCTCTCTGTCAAATAAAATAAAATAAAATGTTTTTAAAAAAAGAATACAAAATGGTTAAAAAATCAACAACTAATTTCTTGTGTTTATAATGTTTTGTGTTCTTTTTTATTGTTTTGATTTCTTTCTAACTTGGTGAATCCCTAAATATCTTATCCTAGAATTTACAATTTTAGAATTGGAAGGGATTATCTAAGGTGGCGGCCCCCTGATTTTTAAATTATGTTAACTAGTAAAAATTTCCCAAATTGGATAACTGGTTTAAAGTTGCCAACTTTATATTTTGTCTGCTACACTAAAAAACAAGACAGAACAAACAACTACTGTGTTTGTGTGTGTGTGTGTGTGTGTGTGTGTGTGTTGATATATATATATATATAGAGAGAGAGAGAGAGAGAGAGAAAGAGATTTAAGACATTGGCTCATATGATTATAGGGAATGGCAAATCCAAAATCTATAGGATAGGCCAGCAGGTTTGAATCGAAAGACTTAAAACTCAGGCAAGGGGTGCCTGAGCAGCTCAGTCAGTTAAGCGGCTGCCTTGCACTCTGGTGGTGATCCTGGGGTCCTGGGATGGAGTCCCACATCGTTGTCAGGGATTCTGCTTCTCCCTATCCCTCTGTCTCCTGCCTTGTGCTCTTACTCTCTCTCTGGCAAATAAATAAAATCTTAAAACAACACCACCACCACCACCAAAAAAACACAACTCAGGCAAAATTTCCATTTTGCAGTCTTGAGGCAGAATTTCTCCTTCTTCAGGAAAACTCTTAAGACCTTCCACAGATTGGATGAGGTCCAACTGATTGGATAAGGTCCACCCACATATAAGCAGAGGATAATTTGACTTATTTACAATCAACTGAGTATAAATGTTAATTACATCTAAAAATACCTTTACAGCAACATCTAGACTGGCATTTGATCAAACAACTAGGCACAACAGTCTAGCAAAATTCACACAAAGAAATGCTTATCACAGTCACGGAGTTGATTCATTTGCTTGGTCAATTTCCTGACTTTCTCTGGTACACATTCAGTCTTACTCCCTTGAGCCCAGCTCCACCTCAGTCAAGCTAACGCTACTTCTTTTGCATACCGTTCAAGGTAATTGAGAAAAATAAGTAAGATTATTTATATTTTTTAAACCTGACAACACCAAAGACATAATAAGACTGTAAAAACTAAGACTTTATATTTGTAATGATTATAAACTAGGATTATAGTTTAATAATTTTGTACCTTCCCATATTTGAAAGCAAAGTTAGTATCTAGCAATGCAGTAATTTTATCAAAATTGCAGATGATAACACTACATCAAAAACTAATCATGTGCTGTATGGTGACTAACATAACAATAAAAAAATTGCAGATGATACAAAATCAATGTTTTTATTTTGTAATGAGGTTAATAAAAAAGCATTGTACCGAATTATATAGAGGTAATTATCTCAAAAAAAGAAAAAATATATTTTAAAAAATCTATGCCCAGTTAGAAGATTTAAATACACTATTCCAAAATATTAGTTATATCTGTTGGTGACATTATGAATACTTTCTTCCTTTTGAATATTCCTGAAGTTGTTAGCCTGAAGTTTAACAGAGTTCATATATTTACTTTTTGTAATCATAAGAATCAACTACATTTTTAAACCTAAAGAATAAAAAGAAGTGTAATATTATGTTTGTGTCAGGATGTTACGTCCACATGCTCTTAAATTTTTCTAAATAACACAGCTGTATCCACTCAAATAAGCTGACATTTTCATTTTGGTTTCATCTTGATTGACTGGTTTGATGAAAATCCAAATCACATGCCAGTGAGTAAACTCATTGACCCACATGATCCTGTTCCATAAAAACTTTCTAAAGGTGTATGTCTGTGTTTCACAAACGTTTGAGAAGCAATAACTTTGGGAAGAGGGGAGGAGCATCCCTTGACCAACATTTGTGTAAAATGCATGTGCCAAAAATTATAATGACAAAAAAAGAACCCTGATGTCAAACATTTCAGCAAATTATACTCTGTAGTCTAGAAACACTTTCACTGGGAGGAGACCATCAATTTGAATGAATGTGTACTTTCTGGTTTTACAATGCAGTGTAGGCTGATTGTTATAAAAGTGCGTGCAGCTGTGTGAGTTCTTAATGTTTAAACATCAATAATAAGTGTCAAGTGTGTTTTTAAGTTAACAGAACCTAGAAATCAGATAGAAAAATCATGCATTTTATTTTACTTCTTATGAGTTAATTTTAAAGAAAATAAAAGCTAAAACAACTGAAGAATTTATAGGGAAGAAAAATGAAAGTCACAGTGTCAAATTCTTTTCTGACTTCAACTGATATTAAAACGAAAACATGGCCTGCTCCGTTCATGGAACTTTGGATCACAGTAATGAACAGCCTCCATGAGGATTATATAGGTAGGGGTTTTTTTTAAGTATTATTTATTTTAATAAATAAAAGTATTATTTATTTTAAATTTTATCACAAATGCATAAAAAGATAAAGGACATAAGAATAGAGAAGAAGAATACAATATTGTAACAGGTGGAATTTCAAAAACTCAGCCCAAATTGGCTTAAAGAAAAGGAGAATTCATTGGTTCCTACAACTGAAAAATCAAGGGGAGTTTTGGCTTCCAGTTATAGCTGGATCCAAGAATCCATACAATGTCACAAACACCTGGTCTCTCTCCGTCTCCTAAATTTGCTTTTCTTCATTTGTAATTCTATTACTCAAAGTCCTCAACTGCAAACAACAGAAGCCAACTGTGGCTAGTTTAAGCAGAAAAAATTAATTTATTAAGGGATCTTAGCTAACTCACTACATTTTCAGAAAGACGTGAGAACTAGATTTGGAGGCTTGTAGTCAGAAACACAACCCCAAATCACATTAAGACTCAGCCCACTGGAGACACCCCTGCCAGCACAATGGGACCCAAGAGTTTAATCCCAAGCACTGGGAACTCTTGCTAGAACCACTGCTATTAGGGTGTCTATAGATGGGATAAAGTTGCCAGTGCCTTCTCAGAATAGAGTCCTTTTTCTTGCTTCACTGGTTTTTTTTTTTTTTTTGAATAAAATTCTGGCAAGGGTGGGTCCGATTAACAGAGCTAAAGAAAACACATATCCTAGGACAAGAGAGAGACTACGAAGGTAAGAATCCAGCTCTTAATAATAATAATAATAATTGCAGTAATAGTAATAACAATATAAGCCTAACACCTGTGTGGTAATAGATAGATGATAGATAGATAGATGTAGATATAGATAGATATCTTCATCTCAATAACCTTATGCTGCATATTACTCTTACATCCATTTTACTAGGGAAGAAACTGAATAATTTGGTCAAGTTCAGATATTTGGTTGAGTAGAATAATAGATTTGAACCCAGGCAGTCTGACTCCAGAATCCATTCTCTTAACTACATACAATAGATTCTATACAGAGTGTATTAGCTGTCATTGGTGATATTTAAGAAGAATCTAGGTGACTCCTAGTTAGGAAGATGTGAAAGGTATTTTGCTATTTGAAAGCTGATTGGCGATCTTTCTCTCCTCCTCCCAGTCTGCTGTTGGAGTGCCTGTGAAGAACTTAATGATTATTCTTCTTTGGCCCCACAGTGTGGGCACTAGTGCATACACAGGAGCAAGTCAGATGGAGGGGATTGTGTGATTCATGTTTCCCAGTCAGGCCTACTTCATCAGTATGTTGTTTTCTGCAAAGTTTGCAGCCTGCCTGAGTATTAGCAGTTATCCCGCACTCTAAAAATTGCCCTAGAAGGTGTTATCATTGGCCAGTAGATACCCATGTCCACATTTCCAAACAGCTTCTGCAATCTGGGGCTGCTCAAAGATCTGCATCTATAGGCAAAAGTGCTTTGCCACTTTTCCTTTCTCATTCTGCCACTCATTCCTTTCTCACACACCCACATGATGTCAGGGAGGAAATACAAAGCCTCTGCAAGCCTCTTGCACAAACCTATTAGTCACAATACAAATTGCACTTGAGAGACAATCTCAATTAATTAATCTCAATTAATTTTTATTGTCTCACATTTCAGTGTAGTAATTTATACTTTTTCTGAATTGTTCTCATCATGTTAAACATTAAACATGTAGCAGCAAAGTTAATTAGGTTCATATATGCTATGGGACAGATATTGATGTCTCCTACCCCTAAATCATTGCCTCCCCTTTCTTCCAGCTGGCAGAGGTTGTGACAGAGGCTGAAAATGTCCGGTGCAGCTTTTTTTGCTATGACATCATTACTGGAAATCCTTGTTTCCTGCAAGATTAGACCCTAAAAGTAACAGGGGTGCTTAGTATAACTGGAGCCATCAAGATATAATAAAAATGTATTAAAAAAAATGTACTATTCACTTATGGTTCATGCATTTTTCTCTATATATGTCATACTGCAATTAAAAATTACTTTAAAAAAGAAAAAATAATATGGGAGACATTGTGGAATTCTAAGCCAGTGAGATTGCTGATAAACTGAATGTAGCAGTAGAAACCACCACAAGCTTAGAGCCATCTACAGCTGGAAGATAGGAGATGCCTCTCTGGGGGAGGGATCTCTCAGTGCAGGCACTTATTTTCAATTTTCTTGTTAAAAGGGTTCCTGTCTCTATGACTAAAGACTTTTACCTTTCTTGTTGAAGATAATTAATTTTCTCCTGCTAAATTGCTGTTAAATTGGGTGCCTGGGTGGCTCAGAGGGTTAAAGCCTCTGCCTTCGGCTCTGGTCATGATCTCAGGGTCCTGGGATCTACCCTTGCATTGGGCTCTCCGCTCAGCAGGAAGCCTGCTTCCTCCTCTCTCTCTGTCTGCCTCTCTGCCTACTTGTGATCTCTGTCTGTCAAATAAATAAATAAAGTCTTTTAAAAAAAATTGCCATATACTATTCCTTTGCTATACCATCACAACTTCCACATTGTACTGACATTATTCTCCTACTTACCAGTGTATATGAGCTGTTATTTCCTGGAAGTGGGTGCTGTAGAGAATAAACAGTTCTCACGCCCCCAGTCTTCCTTGCAGCTAAGAATGGCGATGTGACCTGGTTCTGACCAATGAAACAAAGGGAGACTTTGTTGAGATAGCCCTAAGTAGAACGCCACGCCATCCTTTTCCACTTTCGCACTTTGTCACATAACGATATAACACTTGGAGCAAATGCTACCATTTTATAACCGTGAAGAGACTCATTGCCATCACAGTGCAGACAGTTAAAGAAAGCAGAAAGGAAGCTGGGTCCTTGATGACATCATCAAGACACTGAAAAATCCTGGAACTACTTATACCCACCCCTAATTTTTAAGTCATTTTGGTCTCAAATACTTCACTTGAGGCTGAAAGCAGTAATCCCCCCGGCATTTCCTACAGAGCACTCATATACCCAGTGTATCAATTTCCTAGGGCTGTGGTAACAAAAATACCACACACTGGGTGCCTTAAACAACAGAAAACGATCAAGGCTTTAACTCTCAATTTACAGGAAGTATAGAAGTGGAGGACTAATAAGACAACACAGGGATTCAATTAGCAAAATCCAGGTTGTTAACCTACTGGACCAGTTTTTTCAACAAATAAATTTCAAGGCTAGGGTTACAAGGCGTGCATGGGGAGGGGCAAAAGAGCTGGGAGAACTTATGTATCAAAAGATACTTAAAATAAATGAAATGGAGACTAAAAAAAATTTAAAAAGATCAATGAAAGTGACAGCTGGTTCTTTCAAAAGATAAACAAAACTGATAAACCTTTAGGCAGACTCATCAAGGAGAAAGAATACCCAAATAAATAAAATAAAAAATGAAGGAGAAGTAACAACCAATAGGATAGAAATACAAAGGATTATAAGAGAATGCTGAGAAAAATTACATGCCAATAAATTGGTCCGCCTGGAAAAAAGAATAAATTCCTAGTACATTCAATCTTCTGAAACTGAATCAGGAAGAAATAGAAAATTTGAAGAGACCAATTACTAGTAACAAAATTAAATTAGTAATCTAAAAACTCCCAACAAACAGAAGCCCAGGACCAGATGGCTTCACAGGTGAAATCTACCAAACATTTAAGGAAGAATTAATACCTATTCTCAAACTATTCCAAAAAATTAGAAGAAGGAAAGTGTCCAAATTTGTTCTATGAAGCCAGCATTAGCCTGATACCAAAACCAGGTAAAGACATCACTAAAAAAAAAAGAACTATAGGCCAATATCCCTAATGAACAGAGATGCAAAAATCCTCAACAAAATACTGGTAAACTGCGTTCAAGATACAGCCCCCCAAAAAAAAGAAAGAAGAAAAAAATCATTCACCATGATCAAGTGGAATATACTCCCTGGGCTGCAGGGGCATTAATATTCACAAATCAATCAACATAATACATCATAGTAACAAAATGAAAGATAAAAATCATATGATCATTTCAATAGAGAAAAAGCATTTAACAAAATTTTGACATCTTTTCACTGTAAAAACTTTCAACAAAGGAGGTTTAGAGGGAACATACCCTAATATAATAAAAGCCATATATGAGAAACCCACAGCTAACATTGCCCTTAATGAGGAAAACGTGAGAGCTTCCGCCCTAAGCTCAGGAACAAGACAAGGATGTCCATTCTCACCGCTTTTATTCAACATATTACTGGAAGTCCTAACCATAGCAATTTGACAACAAAAGAAATAAAAGATATCCAGGTTAGTAAGGAAAAAGTTAAACTTTCATTATTTGCCAGTAACATGGTATCATATCCAGAAAATCCAAAAGAAACCACCAAAAATCTGCTACAACCAATGCATGGACTCAGTAAACTCCCTCAGCACAAAATCAATGTACAGAAATTTACTGCCTTTCTATACACTAATAAAGAAGCAGCAGAAAGAGAAATTAAGAAAACAATCCCATTTATAATTGCACCAAGAACCATAAGATACCTAGGAATAAGCCAGACCAAAGAGGTGAAAGACCTCACTCTGAAAACTCTAAAACACTGATGAAAGAATTGAAGGTGACACAAAGAAACAGAAAGACAATTCATGCTCATGGATTGGAAGAACAAATATTGTTAAAATGTTCATACTGGGGCACCTGGGTGGCTCAGTGGGTTAAAGCCTCTGCCTTCGCCTCGGGTTGTGATCCTGGGGTCCTGGGATGGAGCCTCTCGTCGGGCTCTCCACTCAGCGGGGAGCCTGCTTCCCCCTCTCCTTCTGCCTGCCTCTCTCCCTACTTGTGATCTCTGTCAAATAAATAAATAATAAAATGTCCATTCTACCCAAAACAAGCTACACATTACATGCAATCCCTATCAAAATACCAATAGCATTTTTCACAGAATTAGAACAAACAATCCTGAAATGTGTATGAAAACAAAAAAGATCTTGAATAACCCAAGCAATCTTGAGAAAGAAAAGCAAAGCTGGAGGCATCACAATTCTGGACTTCAAATTATATTATAAAGCTCTATTAATCAGAACAGTATGAGACTGGCACAAAAATAGACACACAGATCAAAGGAACAGAATAGAAAACCCAGAAATAAACCCACAACTACATGGTCAACTAATCTCTGACAAAACAGGAAGGAATATCCAATGGGAAAAAGTCTCTTCACAAATGGTGCTGGGATAACTGGACAACAACATGCAAAATAATGAAACTGAACCACTTTATTATACCACACAAAAATAAATTCAAAATGGATGAAAGACCGAAATGTGAGAACTGAAATTATAAAAAACCTAGAAGAGAATACAGGCAGTAACTTCCTTGATATCAGCCAAAGCAACTTTTTTTCCAGATACGTTTCCTGAGGCAAGGGAAACAAAAGCAAAAATAAACTATTGGGAATACATCAAAATAAAAAGCTGCTCAGTAAAGGAAATAATCAACAAAACTAAAAGCCACCCTTTGGAATGGGAGAAGATACTTGCAAATGACATATCTGATAAAGGATTAGTATCCAAAATATATAATAAACTTAATAAACTTATGCAACTCAACATCCAAAAAATAAATAATTCAACTTAAAAATGGGCAGAACAGACACTTCTCCAAAGAAGACATACAGATGGCCAATAAACATATGAAAAGATGTTCATCATGACTTACCATCCGGGAAATACAAATCAAAACTCCAATGAGATATCACCTCATACCTGTCAGAATAGCTAAAATCAACAACACAAGAAACAGCAGGTATTGGTGAAGTGATGGAGAAAAGAGAACACTCTTACACTGGTTGGTGGGAATGCAAACTGGTGCAGTCACTCTGGAAAACAGTATGGAGGTTCTGCAAAAAGTTAAAAATAAAACTACCCTATGATCCAGCAATTGCACTACTGGGTATTACCCAAAGAATACAAAAATAGCAATTCAAAGGGGATACATGCACCCCTATGTTTATAGCAGAATAATTACCAATAGCCAAGATTTGGAAGCAGCCCAAGTGTTCAAATGATGGATATATGGGTAAGAAGATGTGTCATATATCTAACATGTAATAATATTCTAGTTACACATAACTAGAACTTACACATAACTAGAATATTATTCACTTATTAAAAATAATGAAATCTTGCTATTTTCAATGACATGGATGGAACGAGAAAGTATAATGCTAAGTGAAATGAGTCAGGGAAAGACAAATACCATTTGATTTCACTTACACGGAATTTAAGAAACAAAACAAAGGAGAAAAAAAAGAGAGAAATCAAGAAACAGACTCAATTATAAAGAGCAAACTGATGGTTACCAGAAAGGGAAGGGATGGGGGCATGGATTAAGTAGGTGATGGGGATAATGAGTGCACTTGTGATGAGTACCAGGTGATGTATGGAATTACTGAATCCCTATATTGTACACTTGAAACTAATATAACATTGTATGTTAACTATGTTAACTAATAAACTAACGAAGAAAATAGTTCATGAAACATTTGAGAAATTTGAATACTGGTAAAATATTTGATAATATAAGGAAAAGTTGTTCATTTTCTCGGTAAGACCATGCTATTGTGATTATGTTTAAAGGGTATGTCCTTTAAAGATAGACTTATGTTTGTTATAGGCTCTTTGAAACAATTTATCAAGTTTCCACCAAGCACACAATGCTTCCTCTCACAGCTGAGGTTAGGGAGCTCCCAATCTTTTAAGGGAGCTGCCAGTGAACCTGAACAAAACTTTGCCCTGCAGGGAGGTATTATCTTTTTTCTGATGAGAAAATAAACCTGCCCTCTGACCAAGAAAGAAAGACTATACCTAGATTCCAAAGTTATTTGTTGCATGAACATCCTTGAAAATATAACCATGATATACAAATTCCCTGGAGAATTGTCTCCTAACAATTTCTGTTTATGGATTCAGTACATAACTTTGATAGTTTCATTAATAACTTTGATAGTCATGAAACTATTCATATTCTATGTCTTGTATTTGTTTTTGTATGTGTTTTTTAAAGTTTGTGCCTTTTATTCACATTTTTCTTTTTATTTCTATTTTATTCCTATTATTTTATTCTTTTTTATTCCTTGATTATTTCTATTATCTTTTTTCATCGGTCTTTCTAGAGGTTTATTAATTTTATTAGTCTTTTCCAAACTGTTGGCCTTTGTGACACCTCTTTATGGTTTTCTAAATAATTTCATTAATTCATGCTCTTTTCATTACTTTATTTTATTTTACTTGGGGTTTTATGTTATTTGTTTTGTTTTGTTTTTACTGTCTCTTTTCTAATTTTTTTAAAAGATTTTATTTATTTATTTACAGACAGAGATCACAAGTAGGCAGAGAGGCAGGCAGAGAGAGAGAGGAGGAAGCAGGCTCCCCACCCAGCAGAGAGCCTGATATGGGGCTCGATCCCAGGACCCTGAGATCATGACCTGAGCCGAAGGCAAAGGCTTTAACCCACTGAGCCACACAGGCGCCCCTCTTTTCTAATTTTTTGAGATGGATGCTTAGGTTATTAAATTTCAGTCTTTATTCTTTTTTAGTGTATGCATTCCATGCTGTAAATTTCTATTTAAGCCATAGCTTTAGCTGCATCCCACAGGATTTTTTTTAATTTTGGTAAAAAACACATAACATTGAATTTACCATGTTAACCATGCTTAAGTGTTCAGAATAATAGTGTTAGCTATATGTATATTGTTGTGCAACAGATTTCTAGAACTTTTTCATCTTGCAAAACTGAAAATCTGCACCTATTAAACAACAACTCACTTTTTTCCCTTCTTGCCTCTGGTAACCATATTCTTTTTTTTTGAGTAAATTTCTTTTTTCCCCAGCTCTATTGAGATATAATTGACATAGAACACTGTATAAATTTAAGGTGTACAAAACAATCTAAGTAAATCTGATAATGTTGATTTGGAGATGGCCATATTAATAGATTAGAATTTTCCCCAATTATTATCACTTTCTTTTTATGTGCAATGTGTATTTTGCAAAGTCTAATATTGGGATGTATTGTGTGACACCTACACAAATTTAAAAATGTATTATTATAATGTCAATTCCTTTCAATGAAAAATATTTGGCACTCATAAATATCACTAAAAGCTTCAAAATAGTTTTGTTCAAAAATAAAATTTTTAAAACTATAAAAAATGTAAGGTGTACAATAGAATGATTTGATATGTGTATATATTCGAAAAGAATAACCACCTTCTACTTTCTGTTTCTTTGAGTTTGACTACCTTAGATACCCCTAAAATAGAACCATATAGTATTTGACTTTTTGGACTGATTAATTTTACTTAGCATAATGTCCTCAGGTCTATCCGCATTGTAAAGTGTGACAGGATTTCCTTTTTAAAGGCTGCATAATATTTCAGGGGATGCTTATACCACATTTTCTTTATCCATTCAGCCATTAATGGCCATTTAAGTTGCATCTACCTCTTGGCTATAGCCAATAATGCTGCAATGAACACAGTGTGAAATTATCTCGAGATCCTGTTTTTTAATTCTTTTATATATACACCAAGAAGTTAGATTGCTGGATCATATGGTAATTCTATTTTATTTTTTCACCAACCTCCATATTGTTTTCCATAGAAGCTGTACCATTTTACAGCCCCATCATCAGTGCACAGAGATTCCAATCTCTCCTCATACTTACCAGCACTTACTTTTTAGTGTGTGTGTTATTTTCAATAGCAGCCATCCTAATGGGTCTAAGGTGATGTCTCATCATGGTTTTGGTTGGCACTTCCCTATTAATTAGTGACATTGTGAATCTTTTCATATGCACATATGCCCATTTGTATATCTTCTTTGGGGAAATGTCCTTTCAAGTCTTAGAAGCATATTTTAATCAGGTTATTTGATTCTTTGTTGTTGATTTAGGAGTTTTTATATTCTCTCAGTATTAACTCTTCATCGGATGTATGGTTTCCAATACTTTCTCCCATTCCACAGCTTGCCTTTCAATCTGCTGATCATTTCTTTTGCTGTGCAGTAGCTTTTCAGTTTGATGTAGTCTCGTTATCTGCTTTCTTTTGCTTTTGTCACTTGTACTTTTGGTGGGATAGCCAAGAAATCATTGCCAGACCAATGTTATAAAGCTTTTCTTCCATGATTTCTTTTAGGAATTTTATAGTTGTGAGTCTTAGGTTTAGACATCTCACAAGTTTTCATGCATAGTTTTTTTTTTTATTGTCAGTCAAAATAGTCTCTAATTTCAATTGTGATTCCTTCTCTACCCATAAGTAATTTCAAAGTTAATTTCTTAATTACAAAACAGCTGAGTAGACTCTAATTGAATCTCATCAAAAAAGCATGAGTTTTCCTCTCATTTAGCAGGAGCTAGATTTAATTTTGTACCCCTTAGCTCTCTAATGGTGTCAAAAGTGCTGCTCAGAATCTTTCTCAATTGCCTCTTAAGGAATCAGCAAATCTCCCTAGAAGAAGAATCTTTAAACAGTATTTTAGTTCTTCACTGCTGTTTAAGCTCTCTGATGCCTGCAAGCTGCTATTTTTTTTAAGTTCAGATTATTTTTGTTCAGATAACCTAGCTGTTCTCAGTGGATGGACTGGTCCAAATGAATTATTCTGCCATTTCCAGAAGTTAAAGTTTCTTAAATGAAATAGATAGATAAATATACATAGAAATACCTAAAATGCAGTTTAAGTTGCATGGTTCTTCAAAGATTATGTGATTCCTCTCTCCTGCATTTTGGTAGTAAAATCTACTATCCTCACAAATGACATGGGTGTATATGGAGGAAGGTAGCAGAAATTGACAAAAGGATGAAATTTCACATCTGCATTGTTGTGTTGCAGAGCGTGTGGAAACAGCAAAGGCCCTGAGAACTCACAAAAATCTTGGGGAGTATTTTGGATATCCTCAGGGCAGGCTTTTTAAAAATCTTTCTTTAATTGAAGTATAATCAGTATAGAGTTTATATTGGTTTCATGCATACAATATAATGATCCAATTCTATGCATTACTCAGTGCTCATCACAGTAAGTATTCTCAGGGCAGTCTTTCTTGAGTATTAAAGGCGACAGGGATCTCTGGATGGCAATGGGGTTCAGATACAAAGAACTATGCAAGTGTCGTGCTACTCAGTTCCTCATCTGTTCTTTATCCATGTATTTTCTTTTTATTCTTTTATTTGGAGTTGGTGGTGATTGTAAACCATGCAGCAAGCACAAGAGCGAGGCAAAGCTAGAGGTAACAGAGGAAACTGAGCAGCTGCTAACTATATTAATGAAAAGATAAGAGGATGTTGCTAACTGTTTCTGTTGGTTTCAATAATCTAATTTGTTTTAGCATTTAATAAAATCATGTTATAGTTTGGAAAACACTTTATTGAAATTTCTGTGGGAAAAATAATTTTATTATTGCTGCTCTTCTATATCTTAGGCTAAGTTCCTTTTTCTCACTGAAACATCTGTATTACTCAAATTTTTATATTACTCTTATTATAGCAGAATGGGCTACCCAGTATAGCAGTGCACTGTAGGGGGAAGTTATGACTATCAGACTTCTTTAAAAATTGTCTGGACCTGGACAGAAGACACTGTAATAGGCTTAAATTTTTTCAATGCTTCTACCAGAATAGTCAGGCTGTCAGAAATAATATGAGGTTTGATCAGAGAAATAAAAAATTGGCAGCCTCATACTGGAAGAAAAGAATAAGACTTTCACAAAACTGAATAAGCCATATATAAGCACAAATTCAGAAAATGCCAATACAAACACACTTACTCTTCCTTTCCCACACACAAAATAATCCATTAATAAATTTATCATTGTAATAAAATTGTTCTGGTAACATGATGCCTATTACTAAAGACTTAATTAAATATTCACCCACTGTGTTCCAGGAAATATGTGTTCTATGAGATGTTAATAGAATTCTCAAAAAAGTATTTTCTATCCTAATTAATTTAGGTAGCTTTGCATAGTACATCTGCCTCCTGGAAACTCACAATGTACATTTTAAATGCTTGGGAATTCCTACAATAAAGAGACATGCTTAACTCAGCATTTAACAAAGTTATTTTGGCCACTCAATCATGAAACACTTCCAACATCTTACTGAATTGCTCCGTGGAATTTTTGGGGGCTGGGAGTTGGGGAATGGTAATGTAATATTAGGAAATAACTCATTTCCAAACCGGAAATGGGTTAAGAAGTTAGGAGGCCCAGCATTATTTTTCCAGGAGTTTTGGGTCTGACACAAATTCAAGCTGTACTCACTACCCCTTCCCTCATGCCATTCTATCTCCCACAACATTTTATTTGTTTTTCAGATTTCATTTTTAAGTAATCTCTATACCCCATGAGGAGCTCAAACTCACAACCCCAAGACTGAGTCACATGCTCTACTGACTGAGCCAGCCAGGTGCTCCATTAATATTCAGTAAACCAGATGGAGAATGGTCCCCAGTATATGGATATCAGAGGTCACAGATGCTCATTCTGCCCTTAATTATTGTGAGATCTTGAGGAATTTAAAACCTCTGAGCTTCTTTACTGATACAATGGAGTTAATCCTGCTTTTTATTCAATATCAACAAATATTAAAAGCCAATTATCAGAAAATTTACATTCTAGGAAGGAGGGAGGGAAGGACAGCAAGAAGTAGGGAGAGAAAGATTTTATAGGTATAAAAATAAACAAGGAAATATCAGTAAGTGATAAGTTCTGTGAGAATAATTAATATAGGATGATGTGATAGTATTTGGAAAACTACTTGTGTTGAATGAAAAAGGCAAGGGAGAGACTCTCTGAAGAGGTGATACATAAGCTGAAATTTGAATTATAGGCAGGCAGATCTTTATGATGGAATCTTAGGAGAAAGAGCAGTGAGAGGTCTTAAACTGGCTGAGTGCAATGGGTGGGGATCCTGGGTAGAGGTAAGAGATCAGCTTGGAGGGGCGCCTGGGTGGCTCAGTGGTTTAAGTCTCTGCCTTTGGCTCAGGTCATGATCTCAGGGTCCTGGGATCGAGCCCCGCATCGGGCTCTCTGCTCGGTGGGGAGCCTGTTTCTCCCTCTCTCTCTGCCTGCCTCTCTGCCTACTTATGACCTCTCTGTCAAATAAATAAACAAAATATTAAAAAAAAAAAAGAGAGAGAGAGAGAGAGATCAGCTTGGAGACGGAGGCAAAAACCAGATCAAGTATGGCTTTACAAACCATGCTATTTGGGTTTTATTCCAAGTCTAATGAAAAGCCACTGGAACATTCCAAACATGGAAGCAACAGGATCTACCCAATCTATATCACAGAATAATTGTAGAGATCAAATGAAATGTTGTATGTGAATCAGACCGCACTCAGACAGGAAATTTAAGGAGAATTTTTTAAAGAAACTATTTGCCAGGGTGCCTGGGTGGCTCAGTCAGTTAAGTGTCTGCCTTTGGCTCAGGTCATGATTCCAGGGTCCTGGGATCGAGCCCATGTCAGGCTCTCTGTTCAGTGGAAAGCCTGCTTCTCCCTCTTTCTCTCTCTCTCTGCTCCTCTTCCTAGCTTGTATTCTTTCTCAATAAATAGTCTTTGCAAAAAAAAAAAAAAAAAAAAAAGAAAGACAGAAAGAAAACTATTTGCCATAAATAGTTTAAAAATATTCTCTTTACTTCTTTGACACAGAGGGAGAGACAGCACAAAGGGTGGGGGGGCAACAGGCAGAGAGAAAAGCAGTCTTCCCACTGAACAAGGAGCCCGATATGGGACTTGATCCTAGGACCTTGGGATCATGACCTGATCCAAAGTCAGATGCTTAACTGACTGAGCTACAGGTTTTAGGAAAAAAACCAGAAGCAGTTTAGTACCCATGGGCTACTAAAAGAGGGACTCCATTACAGTCTAAACCTGAAGGGAGTAACTGTTCAATCTCAGAAAGTAATTATGTGGAGAATGCCAAATGAAATTCAGAAAATTGATACAGACGACCTGCAGCCCTGTGAAGGGGGGAGGTACAATGTCACTCTCCTCTGCACCCCCATTGACGGAACCCAACCAGAAGGTGAAGAAGTCCACTAATGAAGATGTGCACAGAGAGTAACGGCAATAGTGGAGAAAGGAGCCAGAGAAGCAGCAGAAAGGATCCAGCACTCTTCAATCTTTTGCTTCTCAGCATCCATTTTCTTTCATTGCCTAGGTGAAAAATTTCTGTTCCGATCAGCTACCATATCATCACAGTCAGTTTGGTCATATCACCATTCACAACCTAAATTGTTAACCACCAGCAG
This sequence comes from Meles meles, assembly GCF_922984935.1. Lineage (NCBI taxonomy): Eukaryota > Metazoa > Chordata > Mammalia > Carnivora > Mustelidae > Meles > Meles meles. The sequence continues at coordinate 121,049,124 of NC_060067.1, read as the reverse complement.
TATTCTTCATAAAAGGAGTGAGAGGAGACATGGAGAAAAGAAGGAATTGTTATAAGACAAAGCTGCTTCTGCTTCTGTAGGTGGTTAATAGGCCCAAGTTGTCCCCTAGTGACTTTCTTCCAATTCTCATTCCGTATTTTCCTTGGTTTCCCAAAGCACATTAGCTGGATAGCTTCTCAACCTAGTTATCTGAGTCAAATCTTTAGGTCTTATAGGAGCTGAGTCTTCTGATGACCCTATATTGTGTTGCCAGGGTTTTCCATTGGAGTAATAAAATCCTAAGTAGCTAGGAGCTCCACCTATGTTCTGTACAGCAGTAACTCCATTTCCCCTGGGTAATCAAGATCATCATCCCAGCCAGTACAATAACTTCTTCTCTATTGCTTCATTAGCTTAAAACTGCCAGTTGGCAGTTTCTATTTCTAATGCAATGGAACTCTTATTTAATTCCCTAATGGATAATTTCTACCCTCCAGTACTCTAAGTTCAGTGAGACCAAAGTCACATAGATGGAAAAAAAATAAAGTCCCTCAAATACTTACTTGGTATAATAATTGGAAAGTCCATTCTTACTTCCAGCCCTTGGCTCCTGCGTAAGTGGTTTCAGTACTGGGGAAGATGGTTTCTTATATTGGCCCTCCATTCTGTAGATAACACTCTGTCCTCATAGGATTTATCTCTTGATGGTGTCAAAAGTGAGCCTTCAGATGCCATTTCACAGTTTTAAGAGACTGACCTGAATATCATGAACGGTGTCATACTAAGAGCTCAGCAATGGCCTCTGCTACAGGTGGACTGCATAGTGCGGATGAGTCAGCTTTAGTGAGAGTGCAGTGATGGTGAGTCCATGCATAGCATCCATTGCTGCCACCATGCCCACTTGATATATACTTCCATTGGCCAGTCATATGTATGGCTAGGAGAAGAGGCTGATGGACATCCTTAGAAGGAATAATCTTGTCCATTTAATTGTCAAAAGCATTTCTTCACCATTGGGATACTCTCTAATGGACATCTACATGGAGCACACATATCTTTCTACCCTGCGTCCATCCTGGAAGGCCCATCCACATACCTCTCCCCTAGACCTTGCCATCAATCTTCCTATTTTTCCATTCCAAAGCCTTAGCTGCTGGCCAACACAGTTTATGTAAACTAATTCTTCAGATGATCTCTCCTTCTACCTGAAGTGGATAACCAGATGACTGCCCAAAGTTCTGCCCACTGAGAAAATTTTCTCTCATCATTGTCTTTTAGTGCTACCCCTAAGTGAGGTTCTAATACATTACAGCTCTCCATGTATGTTTAATGCCCACATGCTCTCTGCTCATAAACCAGGTGCATTCCTTCTCCTCTCCCATCAGCTGGTCATAGAGAATTCCCCCATGAGGCTGTAGGTGTAATCTGCAGAAAACGCAGGAAAGCAGTAAGAGCAGCTGCCATGGGAGTCTGTGCATGGACTCGCCACTTGTTCATGGGATTTATTTTGCCTTCTGACTCTCCTGGACCCTGTCTCGCATATACCATTTTCACTTTATACTGGAATGGTGTGCACATGGCTCAATTTATGGTGCAAGTAATTATGTAACACCTAGTTCATAATGAGCTGTCTGGGTCACATATTCACTTATATTCAAAGGTTGGACATACAGCTTTTGCCAGACCAAACAGCAAGCTAAAAGGTGTTTTTCAAGTAGAGAATAGGTGTCATAAGGTTTCCAAACACCTAAGGGCCTACACTGTGAGCTTGCCAGAAGCTCCATACAGTATCTCTGAAACAAATGCTTAACACCATTGGATATAATAGGTCATTAGTGTGAACAGTGGAGACTTGCCAAGAGCCTTTAGTCTTTGCTGCTTTTCTTGCTCCAAGGTCCAAATCCGGCAGCCTTATACAAGGTCTTGAACAAATGGTAGCCCCAGTATCCCCATATGTTATATATGCAGCCTCCCATGTCCAGAGACTCGTGACATGTTGTGCTCATTCTTTGTGGTGGGCACGCAAGATGCAGAAACTTATTTCTCCATTTAGAAAGGATATTCCCAATATACCTAAGATGCCTGGATACCAACAAACTTCACCTGTAACAGATCCTTGAGATCTCTTACCCTTCGGCACATGTATGTCTTAGGAAGCCACGTGGGTACTTGAGAGTTCCTGCTCACCAGGTCCCTTAGTGTAATTGCATTAAAGGAATGCAGTAGAATAACGTGCCCTGGAGTATCAAGATGATTGAGTTTCCTCTAAACCACATTATAACAGAGACGAAGTGAGTTGACATAGACAGTGGGTGGCTCAGATTTCTGCTATCCCTAACCCTTGAAAGCAAACTGCATCTTGTTGTTTAGCTGATAGAGATGTCAAAAAAACATTTACAAGATGAAGAGTCATACAAGGATGAGGGCTATGTTTATTTGCTGATTTGGTGAAGATGCCACACCCAGAACCTCAACTAGGACACGTGTTACCATTTGTTAGGTCTGTGAACATCCACAGCCCTTGATAAACAGTAACAAACAAATAAATAAATCTTTTTTTTTAAAGATTTTATTTATTTATCTGTGAGACAAAGATCACAACTAGGCAGAGAAGCAGGCAGAGAGAGGAGGAAGCAGGCTCCCTGCTAAGCAGAGAGGCCAATGCGGGGCTTGATCCCAGGACCCCAGGATCATGACCCGAGCCAAAGGCAGAGGCTTTAACCCACTGAGCCACCCAGGTGCCCCCAAATAAATAAATCTTAATGAATTTCTTCCACTGCTAAATGGATTCATTAGCAAAAGAATGAAAAAGTCATCTCCTCAAATAGAAATAATACCTGGCCTCCCTTTTCTGAATGCTGGGTTCCTTTGCCCACTGAAGTGTTAATAGTTTGGGGATTTCAGGGCCACAGTAGGAATAAAGTAAATTGTCCTATTTGTGGTTGGTGGGGAATGTGGGATTTGTGGTCAGAGGGAGGTGTGGTCTTACACCAGGAGAGATTTGGATTCCTTTTAAATTTAGTTAAATTTAAATTAAATTCATTTTAAAAAGATGAAGAGGTAGCAGTTTTCCTAACAAGCAGAGTTCATGGCCTGTTCAGGGCGGCACCCTGGGATATTGCCAGACCTCTGATTGGAGGGGCCGCATGGATCTGGGATAGAACCCCTAAGTACCCTTACCTCACATGGTGATGGTGCTGATGGCCAAGCTTGACATAGAAGAGCCAGTGAAGTTACCCACCTGAAAAAGTTCTTAAGAGCTTGCACACTTAGGATTTCCGTGGTGACTAGGGTGGACCCAAGGCAGAAACAAGTTCTTGCACAATCCTAAGAGAGAAGAAAGAAAAGTCCATGAGAAGTTACTGGATCTGGATATCCCATTATTCAGGCAGCTGAGACAAATTACATTTCTTCAATAGGATTCTTTTTTTTTTTTAAGATTTTTTTTAATTTATTTATTAGAGAGAGAGAGAGCGAGCGAGCGAGCACAGGCAGACAGAGTGGCAGGCAGAGGCAGAGGGCGAAGCAGGCTCCTCGCCGAGCAAGGAGCCCGATGGGACTCGATCCCAGGACGCCGGGATCATGACCTGAGCCGAAGGCAGCCGCCCAACCAACTGAGCCACCCAGGCGTCCCTCTTCAGTAGGATTCTTTTTTTTTTTTTTTAAAGATTTTATTTATTTATTTGACAGAGAGAGATCACAAGTAGACAGAGAGGCAGGCAGAGAGAGAGAGAGGAAAGCAGACTTGCTGCTGAGCAGAGAGCCCGATGCGGGACTCAATCCCAGAACCCTGAGATCATGACCTGAGCCAAAGGCAGAGGCTTTAACCCACTGAGCCACCCAGGTGCCCTTCAGTAGGATTCTTAAAGGTACTTTTGTTCTGGTGTATATATTTGTAAGGCCCACTGAAGCCTGGATGTAAAAGTACATGGAAAGCAGCAGCCTAACCATATTCCAACAATGATGTAAGCCTGCTGAATCTCATGCAGAAACGAGCTCTGACAAGGGACTATACTTCATTTCCCTTTGTGTAAGTCTGTCACTCTTGCTTTCATGCTTCTTCTTCACAAGTGCTTTTATAAACGTCTTAACAACCATGTCAACGTATCAAGTTTTAAATATTATTTAAACAGCACCACTATTGGAAGATTATTCGAAGAAAAGTTGCTGCCCCACTTTCTTACATCAGAAAATTTTAACAAAAACTGAAACTAAAATTTTTCTTTCATGTGATGTTTTCATGACGCATAATTTTAAAATCACCCTTGCTATGAGAATTGTGCTGCTCACTCCATCAACTCTTAATTAAATCAACACACGTACAAGAGTATTTTGCCCAAGATATGGGGCTTGCTCCATTATTCTAGCATGACAGAAAGAAAGCATTCTCTGCTTCTCTTTCCCAGTGGCATAATGGTTAAAAAAACTATAAAGAAAATTTTCTTCAGCCTGAAGTTGGAAGCGATGTTTTACTGGATTTTTAAAACACCTAAGCATTATGTATTTTTGACAAAGACAATGGTTTTTCTCTAATTAGCAAAACCAATGGCACCTTATTTTTTTATTTTTAAATTTGAGTATAGTTGACATGAAGTGTTACATTAGTTTCAGGTGTAAAACTTAATGATTTGACAAGTTTATACATTAATGCTATGTTCCCTGCAAGCATAGCTGCCATCTGTCCCATTACATCCCTATTACAATATCACTGTTCTCCTTATGCTCTGCTTTTTAGACCCATGACTTACTTATTCCATAGCTAGAGGCCTATATATATCTCCCTCTCCCCTTCACCCATTTTGCCCAACCACACTCCTCTCCTGTCCCATAGCAACCATCTCTTTGTTCCCTGGATTTATAGGTTTGATTCTGCTTTTTGTTTATTCATTTTTTAGATTCCATATATGAGTGGAATCATATGGTATATGTCTTTCTCAGTCTGACTTATTTCATTCAGCATAATACCCTCTAAGTGCTTGCATGTTGTGTCAAATGGGACTTCATCCTTTTTTGTGGCTGTGTAATATTCCATTATGTATATATGCCACATTTTCCTTATCCATTCATCCCCTGATAGACACTTAGGTTGTTTTCATGTCTTGGCTATTATAAGGAATGCTGCAATAAATGTAGTGATGCATTTATCTTTTTGAGTCCATATTTTCATTTTGCCTTGGTGAATACCCAATAGTGGAATTATTGGGTCATATGGTACTTCTATTTTTAACGTTTTCAGTAAATTTCATACTGTTTTCCACAATGGCTATACCAATTTACATTCCCATCAACAGTGTACAAGGGTTCCTTTTGCTCTACACCCTTGCCAACCCTTGTTGTTTCTTGTCTTCTTGATTTTAGCCAATCTAATAGGTGTGAATTGATAGCTCACTGTGGTTTTGATTTGCATTTTCATAATGATTAGCAATGTTGAGAATCTTTTGATGTCTCTCTTGGCCATCTGTGTTTCTGCTTTGGAAAATGTCTATTCAGAGCCTCTGATCTGAATATTTTTTTAAAACAGTAGTCTTGTTTGGTGGTGGTGTATGAGTTCTTTACGTGTTTTGGATATTAACCCCTTATTGGATATATCATTTGCAAATATCTCCCATTCATTAGATTGTCTTTTGTTTGTTGATGGTTTCTTTTGCTATGCAAACCTTTTTATTTTGATGTAGTCCCAACAGTTTATTTTTGCTTTTGTTTCCCTTGCCTTATGAGACATACATAGAAAATTGTTCCTCCTGACCTAGAGGAAAATTTCTCAGTTTTTCACCTTGAGGATGTTGTTAGCTGTGGGTTTTTCATAGGTGGCCTTTATTATGTTGAGGTACATTCCCTGTAACCCCATTTTGTTGAGAGTTTTTATCATTAATATTGAGTCTTGTCAAATGCCTTTTCTGCATCTATTGAGATGATCATATAATTTTTATCATTTGTTTTGTTGATATGGTATATGGCCTTGGTTAATTTGTAAATATTGAACCATCCTTGAATCCCAGGAATAAATGCCACCTGATTATGGTGATTGATCTTTTTAATGTATTGCTGTATGAAGTTTGCTAATATTTCATTGAGAATTTTTGTATCTATGTTCATCAAGGATTTGGCCTGTAGTTTTCTTTTTTTTTTTTTTTTTGTTGTCATCTTTATTTGGTTTGGGTATCAGGGTAATGCTGGCCTTGTAGAATATACTTAGAGGCTTTCCTTCAAGTTTTTGAATAGTTTGAGGAAAGTAGGTATTAACTTTTTTTTTTTTTTAAGAGAGAGAACAGAGAGGGGGCAGAAGAAGAGGGAGAGAAAGAATCTTAAGTAGGCTCCATGTCCAGGACCCTGACTCGGGGCTCAATCTCATGCCTAGGATCATGACCTGAGCCAGAATCAAGAGTCAGATGCTTGACTTAGTCAGCCATTCAGGCACCCCCAACTCTTCTTTAAATGACTGGTAGAATTCACTTGTGAATCTATCTGATCCTGGACTTTTATTTTTTGGTAATTTTTTTATTACCAATTCAATTTGTTTACTTATCAGTCTCTTCATATTTTTTATTTCTTCCTGGTTCAGTTTTGGAAGATTACATGTTTTAGGAATTTGTCGATTTCTTCTAGGTTGTCCAGTTTGTTGGCATATAATTTTTCACTGTATTCTCTTATAATCCTTTGTATTTCTGTGGTATTAGTTGTTACTTTTGTCTCACTTCTGATTTTATTTATTTGGGTCTTTTCTCTTTTTTCTTGATGACTCACTAAAGATTTGTTAATTTTGTTTAACTTTTGAAGAACCAGCTCGGGTTTCATTGATTTTAATTTCTTTTTTCCCTTTCCCTCCTCCTTTTCTCCTCCTCTTCTCTTTTTCCCTCACCTTCTCCTTCTTCTTCCTCTATCTATGTCATTTATTTCTGCTGTGATCTTTATTACTTCCTTTCTTCTATTCACCTTGTGCTTTGTTCCTCTTTTTCTAGTTTCTTCAAGCATAAAGTTAGATTCTTTATTTGATTTTTTTGTTTTTGAGATAGCCTGTATTGCTATATACTTCCCTCTTAGAACTGCTTTCACTGTGTCCCAGAGATTTTGGACCATTGTGTTTTCATTTTCATTTGTCTCCATGTATTTTTTTATTTCTTCTTTGATTGGTTAATTAACCCACTGGTTGTTTAGTATCATGTTGTTTAGTCTCCACATGTTTGTGGAGTTTTTCACAGTTTCTTCTTGTGATTTATTTCTAGTTTCATACCACTGTGGCTGGAAAGATGCATGATATGATTTCAATCTTTTTAAATTTATTGAGGCTTGTTTCATGGCCTAATATGTGATCTGTTCTGGAGAATGTTCCATGTACACTTGAAAAGAATGTGTATTCTGTTGTTTTTGGATGGAATATTCTGTATATATCTGTTATGTTCATTTGGTCAAATGTGTCATTCAAAGACATTATTTCCTTATTGATTTTCTTTCTGGATGATCTATCCATTGATGTAATTAGAGTGTCACAGTCCCCTATTATTGTATTACCGTCAGGTTCTCTCTTTATGTTCATTAATATTTGCTTTAGGTATTTAAGTGCTACAGTGTTGGGTGAGTAAATATGTATAATTGTTGTATTCTCTTGTTGGATTGATCTTTTATCATTATGTAATACCCTTCTTTGTCTCTTGTTACAATCTTTGTTTTAAAGTCTATTTTGAGTTAAGTATTGCTCTCCTGGCTTCTTTTTCAATTCCATTCACTTAGTGAATGTTTTCCCATCCTTTCACATTCAGTCCATATGTGTCTTTAAGTCTGAGGTGAGTCTCTTATAGGCAGCATATAGATTGGTCTTTTTATCCATTCTGCCATTCTATGTCTTTTGGTTGGCCATTTACATTTAATGCAATAATTGATAGCTATGTATTTATTGCCATTTTAAAAATTCGTTTTCTGGTTGTTTTTGTAGTTCTTTGCTCCTTCTTCTCTTGCTCTCTTTCTTTGTGATTAAAGAGTATCTATAATTTTTCATTTGGCTTTATTTCTCTTTATTTTTTGTGGATCTATCATAAATCTTGGGTTTATCCTACATAAATAGAAGTCCATATTAATTTGATGGTCATTGAAGTTCAAACTCATTCTAAAAAAAAAAAAGAAAAAGAAAAAAATCTTTTTTCATCTTATATTCCCTCACCTCTTCCCTTTTGCTCCCTTCTCCACCTTTTATGTGTATGTTTTCATATTTTACATCTTTTATTCATATTTTTTATTATGTCTAATTATGGCCATATCTTTTCTACTTAAAGATTTCTTTTTTTAACATTTCTTGTAAGGCTGATTTAGTGATGATAAACTCCTTTATCTTTTGTGTATCTGGGAAACTCTTTATCTCTCCTTCAAATCTGAATGATAACCTTGAAATGGCACCATATTTAACTCAATAAATGTTAACACTGGAAATCCATTTGCCTGTCCACACTCTTGTCTTAGGAAGTTGAAATAAAACAAATCCCTAGAGAAATTTTCTTGTTCTAGGTCAATGAACACTTAGCACAAGCATATTAAAAAAATGCAGAACTGTCAAAAAACGATTCTATAAAAAGTATTTTTTTAATCATACTGCAAGATATTCATGGGAATCCAAGAACATTTAAGCCATGGGCACAAACTATTCAAGAGCCATGCCTTCCACAAACATTTGAAAACCTAGCATCATTGTCATTACACACCACATGCTGGAAGTTTCAGAGGTTTAAAGGAAAAAGGAGAGATTGGAAATGCCAAAATAACCTCTGTAAACACAGTTTCTTTAATTTACTCCCATTTGTTTTTACTTTTCCACTTGTGGCCTAATAATGATGTAATAGACTCTGGATACATCATTCATCAAAGTGACAGATGAAAGTTTTTCCAAGTTTTGTGATTTTCAAAAATTAAGGAAAAAAAATTAAACTCTTAGAATATTATACTCTGGTGACTTCTGTAGATCACAAATGTTCAAAACACCTAGGAACGGTGTTTTCTAGGATGTTTTCCAAATTCAAGAGATCCAGTCCTGGATACCTCTAAGAGGGGTTTGTCTTTTAATACATTTACAGCTTTTTCAAGCACTCAGTAAATAGTCTAGGCTTGTTATCCAGACACCAGTGCATTAGAGCTACACATAAGCAGGTCTATGCATTTATTTCTCCCAGGATCCAGAGTCAGTGTTTAAAAAAAATTTTTTTTCTTTCTTTCAGCCAAAATTTGAAGGATTTTATAGCCCTTAAATGTTATAAAAGAAAAATTACCACTAAAAATAGCACAATGGAAATCATTGGTAGAGGAGCTTTGAATCTACTACCAACAAGGAAACTAAGTGAGCAGGTAAAATATGACCTGTTAAGGAACTTCTGTGATTTTTTTTAAAATAAAAATCATCCCAAGTCAACTTAAATTAGTGAAATGTAATAGAACCAACACCTGATGCATCATCACCCCTGGCTTATTAGCCAAAAAATGAGATCCTCAAAGTTTACTTTGGTGCTAACAATATAAAATGGACCTTTGGTAGATGGATACAGGCTACTTCCTTCTTTTAAATATTTGTCTTCTCTGTAGTACTCTTGTTAGTAAATATAGTATGTTGCAGGTTTTTAAACAGTGTCTTTGAAAAAAAAAAAAAGACTTTAGTGATGACGGTAGCAGTTGATTAGTGTTTTAGGGAGTTTTCTGTTTTCTCTCCATGAATAACAATGTTGATTCGAGTTGATGTAAGACCCACAAATAACCCCAAGTTAGCAAATATTTTATGATTTAAATGAAATCACACAAATTGTATTTTTCTGCATGGGTGATGTAATCCTCTGGGGGGAAAAAAAGAGCAGACACAAAATTCCAGTTTCTCAATGGCAGCACAACCATACCCTACTGTAGCGTCACTGACAACAGCCTGCAATCCCTGATCTCCTCCCCCACAAAAGGGATTGTACAAGCCAGCTGTTACTGCCTTAAGGAATGATAACTTGCTCCATCTCTAGCCACATCACTCCTGTTAAGTTTCTCATTCCTGTTGTTAATTAATTAAGAAATTAAGTAATCGAGGGCGCCTGGGTGGCTCAGTGGGTTAAGCCGCTGCCTTCGGCTCAGGTCATGATCTCAGGGTCCTGGGATCGAGTCCCGCATCGGGCTCTCTGCTCAGCGGGGAGCCTGCTTCCCTCTCTCTCTCTCTGCCTGCCTCTCTGTCTACTTGTGATCTCTCTCTGTCAAATAAATAAATAAAATCTTAAAAAAAAAAAAAAAGAAAAAAAAGAAATTAAGTCATCGAGGCGAACCATAAGAGACTATGGACTCTGAAAAACAACCTGAGGGTTTTGAAGGGTCAGGGGTGGGAGGTTGGGGCAACCTGAGGGTTTTGAAGGGTCAGGGGTGGGAGGTTGGGGGAACAGGTGGTGGGTAATGGGGAGGGCACGTTTTGCATGGAGCACTGGGTGTTGTGCAAAAAGAATGAATACTGTTACGCTGAAAAAATAAATAAAATGGAAAAAAAAAAAAGAAATTAAGTAATCAAACTCAACAGTATGTCTGTCTGGTTGGGAATGGGAGGGTGAGTGAAGGGTGTGCTTCGTCCTACCAGTCTGAAGCCAAACCTGGAAAGTGTCAGTTTGTTGGGTGACTGGTTAGATTGTTTAGTTTACTATAAAAGACTTACTAAAAGAAAAATAAGATATTCTTACAAAGTCAAATAATATTATTGATTGGGGAAGCCTGGTGTGTATAGGCAATCTACTTCAAATAGAACAGCATTCCTTTGAGAAAGAGTTCTGTTACTTTCTCAGAATCATGTCTGTGTGGTTCAAAGAACAGCACATATGATCCATCCTACTTTCAATATTGGCAAAGCAAGTCTAAATTTAATCAAAACATATCCACTTACTGTGTTCTTCCCATCTACATAACCATTTTAATCAAGCCAGTAACAGAAGGAAGTACAAAAACCAGCACTTGAGCAGCTCATGGAACAGGTGGTATAAGATCTGGGAAAACAGTTCAGATTAAAAGTTTACCTTCTTTCTCTTCCCAAACTCAGTAACATGGCCATAGAATAATACCAAAGCCTGTTAACTCAAGGAGAGAAAATAGAAAAGGAAACAACAGTGGACCAAAGATGTCAGCACATTGGAAGATGGGAAATAGAAGGAATGATAGTAACTGAGATAGTTGATACAGGAAATAGAAACAGGGCACAGAGGTAGAAATGTGATACTCCTGCAGAAGATTAGAAGGGCCCATGACTTGAAGCATTAGGTATTTCTGACGGTGGGATCATCGTGTGAGGCTGAATCCAACAAGCTAGACAAAAGCCTATACTGAAGAAATCAGGTAATTTCTTCCACTTTGTTGATTACGGCAACTAACCCTCATTCTCCTCACCACCTACGCAGCCACTGTGTGGACCACAGATACAGCTCCTGAAGGCACTCAATCAGAAAGGCTCCAGATTTGGGAACATTGGCTGGAAGGAGTATGGAGAAACTTGAGGCTGAAAATGAGATTAAGTGAAGTGTGTATGGTGAACTGTAGGGCTTCATTGCTTTCTCCCCTTACCCTTACATACAGGAGACTGAAGGACTCCTCTCTGGAGAAATTAACTGGTCGTAAAGAGAAGAGCTGGAGACATAGACCCTAAGGGGTGTCCCAAAGAAAAAAGGAAGCTCAACCCTGGGCCAATTTACAGTAATAATATCCATTAGAAAACAAGACCCAGCCTGGCAGGTGGCGCGCCGTGATCGTATAGTGGTTAGAAAACAAGACCCACCCAAAGATGGAGTGTTTAACCAGAGAGGCAGGGGAGGCCTTGGTTAAGAGCTCAGATTCTGAAGACAACTGCCTAGGTTCAAATCCAGGCTTTACCCATGCCTTCCTTTGGCCTTGGGCTAATATTTCATGTTTGGATAAAATGGGGATAGTAACAGTTTCTTCATTGTGGCTATTGTTGGGATATGTATTAGTTTGCTAGGGCTGCCATAACAAAGTACCACACATTGGACGTCTTAAACACTAGAAATGTATTGTCTCTCAGTTCTGGAGACTCGAAGTCCAAAATCAAGCAGTCAGCAGGATTTATTCCCTCTGAGGCCTCTTTTCTTGGCCTGTAGATGACTACCTTCACTCTGTATCTTCACATGGTTTTTCTTCTGTGTTCATGTCTAATCTCCTCTTCTTACACCAGTCATATTGGATTAGGGCCCACCCATATTTTTTTCATTTTAACTTAATTACCTTTTAAAAAATCCTAGCTCCAAATATATTCACATTCTGAGGTACTGGGTGAGAGCGCCGAATCCTAACCCCTAGACCACCAGGTAGGTTACATTCTGAAGTACTGGGAAATAGAACTTCAACGTATGAATTTTGAGGGGACACAATTCAGCTGATAAGATTAAATGTGTTAATTATGCAAAGGGCTTAGGACAATGTTTAATACACAGTAAGTGCTGTCTAATATCCTTTTGATGCCTCACTCTTAAATAGGAATTAATGATCAAAAATCACCTTGCAGTCTCAGTGGGGCCTCCAACTTGAAAGGCTAAGACCAAAAAATATTTTTTAAAAGAGAGAATTTGGAATAAACTGAGACAGCTCAGAGAAGAAAAGGTCAAAGAAACTATAATAAACATTGTTAGAGGAATTAGTGAAGGTATTGCAGTTAATAAGAAAAGACTAGTCTAAAGTAATGGACAATATGAAGAAAAGACAAGAAAATCAGAGGATCAAACCAACAGATGAAGGTGCTCTTGCAGGAGGTTTTTGGAAAAGTTCTCATGGGCTCGGCATCTTTGAGGGGAGGGAAAGATGCAGGATTGGCAGAGAGAGAAGTTGAACTATAGGGAAGTGACAATAAAGACCCAGCTGATCCTGATGTGAAGAACTGCAAAGGAAAAAAAAAATTAAACTTCCTTATAACTTATAACCCATTGATTAGTACTTAAGACAGGGTAACCTTCCTCCAGGAACTCAACAGCCTTAATCTTAATACTTTGCTAAAGGCAAAGGCAACCTTAGCTTGAATTAGTCTGACCTCTGTCTTCTTTGACATATGAAAATCCCTTTGGGAAGTTCCTTTATCTCTACCTCCCAAGATATACTTTAGCAGTCATTCAAGGCATATGGCCCACTGATACACATCTAAAGGGTCTCATGACTAGGGTTTTAACTAGACAGTGGTAAATGACCTTATCTTAACAGCAGCTAGCCCCTCAAGGTCCTGAAAACCTTGCTTCCAAATTCCTTAGACACTTACGCTAACCCTAAACCTCTCCCAACTTGAAAGTATATAATCAGTCACTTCTCACAACCCCAATGCAGCTCTCTCTGCCCACAGTTCCTGTCCCTGTTCTTTAATAAAATGACCTTTTTGCACCCAAGACGTCTCAAGAATTCTTTCTTGACCATTTGCTCCCAGACCCCAACATTTCACTTCACTCCCACTGGCAAGTCGGACTGGGTTGGCCCCTCAGAACTGTCCTGAACTGGACTAATAGAGTTGGGCCTTTAAAATGTCACATAGATTGTTATTGGCTGTGGGCTGCCCCCAGGAAGGGGAAATGACCTTGGGTGTGGCAGCTCTTCCCAGTCACTGCCAGTGCTGAGAGAGGGGCCCAATGGAGAGCTACCAACTGCCAACACTTTAAGCAGCAGGGGATTGAGCACTTCAGTTCCAAAGTGGGCATGAGGAGGGGAGGAAGGGGGATTCTGCGCAGCACAGTGCTGCATTCACCACAGATGTCTAGTCTGTTTTATCTCTTCACTCATGTAAAACATAATTTTTCATCTCTGTAGTTTTAGTATATGCATTTTGTTATCTCATTGTTTTATTTTCTCAGATTTGGAGGGTTAATTCTCTTAACTATTGAATGTTTTCATTCTATGTATATCATTTCCTCACATGATTTGTAAATTTTTTTGTAAATTTTTCTTATAAGCTTTATGATTATAAAGATTTATAAATTTTTCCTTAACAGTTCACCTCAGAGAGTACTGAAGAGGTATTTTGCAGTATCTATTGTTTACAACTATGTGTTTGAGTTCCTTCTTGTTTTCTAGTTATCACAGATTTTCCTTTCTTGATCTCAAGTCTAGCTCTGTCTTATTGTTCGCTTTTGTTGTTAGGTTTTAACCAACATTTCTGTGTCTGTAGTGAGAGGGGACTCTTCTCAGCTTAGTCCCAAGTATTACCAGAAGTTCTCCCAGAGGAGGGCTTAATAGTAAAACAAATAATTTTCAGATTGTTAAAAATTTTTTCAGTTATGTTAGATGTTGTTTGGATTTATTTCAAGAATCTGAAATCAAAGAAAAATATATAATACAGTTCTGAAGAAATAAGAATTCAGTTAATACAAAGTTGTGAAAATTACTAGATGCTACTAGGTCACGTAATGCCATTGCACATGGCTCCTTTGACATTTATCTTAATGACACTTACTGGTGTCCCAACACCTATGAATTTAGATTTTTGTAGGCTAAGGCATTTTGTGTTTGAAAAAGCTTTGTAGTTTCTATTTTGATGATGTTTTTGGTCAACCTAATATTACCAAAACGTTTCTTGTCAAAAGAAACACTTGCATTTCACATCATAACTGATTCAAGAAATATGTTGAAATGGGCACAGTCTTGTTAATTTTTTTTTTTTTAAGATTTTATTTATTCACTTGAGAGAGAGACAGAGACAGAGAGAGCACAAGCAGGGGGAGAGGGAGAGGGAGAGGAAGAAGCAGGCTCCCCGCTGAGCTAGGAGCCCAATGTGGGGCTCCATCCCCGGACCTGGAGATCATGACCTGAGGTGAAGGCAGGCGCTTCACCATCTGAGCCACCGAGGTGCCCCTAGTCTTATTAATCTTATGAAATGAAAATTCCCATTAAAACTTCAAACCTGATTTGTGTACTAATAAATGTTTATAGCTGGCTCTCTGAGGGGAAAATTTGGACTTACAGCAATTTCACTGGTATAAATACTCACATCATAGTTAATTTCAAACTACTAATGTGATTATCACTAAATTCAGAGTTGGGGAAAGATACACAGTAACACATCACAATATGACGATTCCACGAAACAGATACAATAGATGTAAATAATTTCAAGAGCCAGATAATTAGGAAATGATGAATTTTAAGCATTTATTTTAATGCTTTGCTTTATATGTAATTCTTTGATTTTGCTTTGCTTTTAATATAATTAAGATCATTGCAAGTTTACATATTTTAATTTTTAATAATGGCTAAATTTAATAACAGCTTGTAAAGTCCCTAGAAATTTAATGATCAGCTTTTCCAAACAGATAAGAACATAGCATCCTGATTTATCTTATAATAGCACCTACCATTGTTGATTTTAATTGCTTATTTCATTGTCTGTCTTCCCTCATAGACTTTCAACCTGATAAAGACAGACTCCTAACCTGCTGGTGAGCTATCATGGTGTCTGCCACATAATGCTCCAGAAAATGTGTTGTATAAACAAACAGAATGGAGAAATGAATAGTTCCACGCTGGGCCACTTTCAGCTCCAGCTGCCACTTAGCCTGCAGTGTGATTTGGATCTCATTTCAAAGAATCAGTTGAGCATCATCCAACAGATTTTCAATGAGTTAAGAAATCTATTATAGCATGATAGAATATAGGTAAAGATATAACAGTCTGAATGAATATAGAGTTGCCCATTTATTTGGTGAAGATTTCTAAGCACTACCATCTTTCAGGCACTATTGATAAAATAATGAACCAAAGAGGAAATGTCCTGCTCTCATAGACCTTATTTCAGGTGAGGGAAACAGATGACAAACAAATTAATTAATTAATGTATAACAAAATTTCAAGTGAGGGAAAGTTCTATGAAAAAGAGAGAAGGGGAAGAGGATAAAGAGTGAGAAGTGCTAAGGTGATCAGCAAAGCTCTCTTGAGAAAGTAACATCTGTTCAAGGTTCTTGAGTAAAGTGAAGGAGCTAGCCATGTGACTATCTGAGGAAATATTCCAAGCAAAAAAACTACAGATGCAAAGGTGCTGTGCAAAATTAGGCAGAGCATGATGGAGAAATGGCACAGAAATAAGTATGCCTGGACTGTAATGACCCAGAGGATACTATAGATGAGATAATATAAAATGGGTAATATAAGGACAAGGAAAGAATTTGGTATTACATCGTGCATATGATGCCATTCAGTTGTCAGAAAAACACTTTAAAATACTCACCTAAACAGAGTGTTTGTGTCTGTATGTTTGTGTGTGTTTTAACTTTAATCCACACCCTAAGGGCAGTTAGTTAATATTTACAATACTCTGAGAAGTAATTTACACTCATGTACTTTAAGTATTTGGAAGATCATAATCAGGAATCCACATTCCACAGTTGTTTCAGCAAGTGCTTCAAATAATCACTATATGAATCTTCACCAAAAGGGTTCTAAAACAGCATTAAAGATGCTGTTCTTCATATGAGTAATAATATTTAATAAATGTATTTAGCTAGAAAATCTGTATAAGCACTCTTGTCCTTGCATGAAAAAAGTGTAAACCTTACAAAGTTAAGGCTTATGGTTTTCAATGTCAAATGTTACGGGGATCCATCTTCCCAGTGCAGGTCCCCCATGCCCAGGGTGCCTAGTGTGCAGTCTGCTCCTCTCCCTTTTTGGTACTTATCCTCCAGTGGACAGTCTCAAGGGTCACTTTGGTTTCCCACCATGTCTCTACCCTTTTTACCATCTTCAGTGTGGTCTCTTCTCTACATGTAGCTGCGGAGTCTGTTTTGCCAATCTTTGGTCATTTTCTGGGTTATTTACAGTGGTGGGTGTTTATATGATGTGGGTGCTATCTATGCGTATCCATGGGATGAGACACATACACACACACACACACACAAAAACACTTCCCTAAAACGATTGATGGGGAAAACAGTGATGGGGTTGATTATTGTAAGTTTTTACAAGCAACAGTTCTGAAAGTTTGAAGTTTTAGAAGTTCACACCTCACCAGGTAGAGCCTGCTGGACATAGAGGTGCTCCTGGGGAGAAGGAGGGCGGAGGCCCAGGGGCAGACAGTATGGCCTAAGGAGCCCCTGAATCACACTGGGAGAGACAGTTCTCCTTCTTGGTTGCATTTGGGAGAGGTGACACTGCCTTTCCAGGGACAAAAGTGCCAGTGGACACCATTAAGGTGTCTTATTCATTAGCATAAAAGCAGAGATGCCTGCTGAAGGCAGCTAACCTAGACACCTGCTTTATTCTGTGCTTTACCATGAACTCCGAGCCCCTGCATATTCGTGTGACTGCCCTTCTGGGAAAAACCGGCACTAGCCACAGTGCAGCGAGACCCTCCCCCAATGAATCAGTGCAGGCCCACACCATGCTGGGTCCCTAAAGTTCAGGGTTGTGAAACCCAGCTGGCACGACTGAGATGAAACACAGGAACACTGCACTGCTGTTTGTCCGACATAGACAGGGTGAAGGCAGGGATCTGAGGGATGTCTGGGACAAATAAAGAGAAATTATTCACTCTTCTGTCAGGGCTTCCTGAAGTGGTGGGCATGAACTCCCCTCCCTAGGGATGAGAAAGCAGGTTGATGCCATTCCTTGCTCCCCCCATCAGCACTTTCTGCCTCCAATGAACAGCACAGCACCCAACAATGGAAGCTTGAGTCACTTAAATCAAGCCTCACCACCTTGTACTCTGCAGGTGCTTCTGAACTCGGGCAGATGTGCCTGAGAGTCAGAGCAGCAGTAAGCCACTCCCCTAGAAGATGAGCACAAACAATCCCCCTGCCCTGCACCCACCAAGTCTACTGACCATAGAGTGCTGTAAGCATAAGCTTTATGGAAAGAGGATCAAGCCTCTTTTAATAAGCAGACCAAAATGCACCTAGTTGAAACTTGCTACACACTGTTAACAAGGCCCATACATTCCCTACTGCAGGCAAGGAGAAATTCTGCAGAGGTCTGACCTGTGGAAAAGAGCAGCCAAAACACAACCATAGCATGTACACAGCATACAACCAGAAACAGTTCCTGAAGACCAGGCCCTGGACCATGTAGAACCTCTTCTTAATATAGCCATCATTGTCAGGAGCAGGAAACATAACAAGCTTTCATAACACAGAGAAGACAGAGACCTGAATAAAATGCCAAGATTGCCAAGGTAAAGGAATTTATCCCAAAAGAAAGAGCAAGAATAGGTCATGTCCAGGGATATAATCAAAACAGATATAAGTAATATGCCTGAATGAGAATTTAAAACAACAATCATAAGGATACAAAGGATACTAGCTGGGCTTGAGAAAGTCTAGAAAACACCAGGGACTCCCGTACCACAGAGATAAAAGACCTAAAAACTAGTCAGGCTGAAATTAAAACATGCTATAACCAGGTGCAAAATCAACTGGATGTAATGACCATAGGATGGAAGAAGAAGAGGAAAAAATTAGTGAGATAGAAGATAAAATTATGGAAAATAATGAAGCTGAAAAGAAGAGGGAAAGAAAAATACTGGGTCACAAATATAGACGTAGGGAATTCAGGAACTCCATAAAGCAAAATAGCATTCATATCATAGGAGTCCCAGAAGAAGAAGAGAGGGAAAAGGGGGAAGAAGGTTTATCTGAGCAAATTACAGCTGAAAACTTCCCTAATCTGGGAAGGAAACAGACATCCAAATCCAGGAGGCACAGAGAACTCCCATCAAAATGAATAAAAGCAGACCAACATGAAGACACATCATAGTAAAATTGGCAAAATACAGAGGTAAGGAAAGAGTCCCAAAAGCAGCAAAGGAAAAGAAAACCCTAACCTACAAAAGAAGACAAATAAGGTAGCAGCATATCTCTCCACAGACACTCAGCAGGCCAGAGGGAATGGCATGATATATTCCATGTGATGAATGGGGAAAATATGTAGCCAAGATCACTTCATCCAGCAAGGCTCTCATTCAGAATAGGAGAGATAAAGAGTTCCCAAGACAAACAAAAACTTAAGGAGTTTGTGACCATCAAACCACCCCTACAAGAAATATTAAAAGGGACTCTTTGAGTAAGAAAGAAAGACCAAAAAGAACAAAGACTAGAAAGGAACAGAGAAAATCTCCATAACCACCAGCTTTACAGTTAATACAATGGCACTAAATTCATATCTATCAATAATCACTCTAAATGTAAATGGACTAAACACTTCAATCAAAAGACATAGGGTATCAGAATGGATTAAAAAAAACAAACAAACAAGGCCCACCCATACACTGCCTATAAGAGACTCCTTTTAGACCTAAAGACACCTGCAAACTGAAAACTGAAAGTGAGGGGATAGAGAACCATTTATCTGTTAATGGATTTCAAAAGAAAGATAGTCATACTTATATCAGAAAAACTGGATTTTTTTTTTTAGATTTTATTTATTTATATGACAGACAGAGATCACAGGTCGGCAGAGAGAGAGGAGGAAGCAGGATCCCTGCTGAGCAGACAGCCTGATGGGGGGCTCAATCCCAGGACCCCGGGATCATGACCTGAGCCAAAGGCAGAGGCTTTAACCCACTGAGCCACCCAGGTACCCCAAAAAACTGGATTTTAGACAAAAGACTGCAACAAGAGATGAAGAAAGGTATTACATCTTAATTAAAAGTTCTGTCCAACAAAAAGATCTAATAAGCAAATACTTATGCCCCCAACTTTGGGGCACCTGGATATATAAATCAAATAATAACAAACATAAAGGAATTCATTGGTAATAATATGGTAACAGTAGTATAATAGTAGTAATCAAACACCCTGCTACAGCAATGAACAGATCATTTAAGCAGAAAACCAACAAGGAAGCAATGGCTTTGAATGACACACTAGACCAGAGGGACTTCATAGATATATTCAGAACACTTCATCCTAAAGCAGCAAAATACACATTCTTTTTGAGTGCACATGGAATATGCTCCAAAATAAATCACATACTGGGTCACAAATCAGCCGTCAACAAGTACAAAAAGATTGAGATCACACTGTGCATATTTTCACATCATAACACTATGAAACTTGAAGTCAACCACAAGAAAAAATTTGGAAATACATGGGGGCTAAAAAACATCCCACAAAAGACTGAGTGTGATAACCAGGAAATTAAGGAAGAAATAAAACAATACATGGAAGCAAATGAAAATGAAAACACGACAGTCCAAAATCTTTGAGATGCAGCAAAAGTGGTCATAAGAGAGAAGTACAGGCCTACCTCAAGAAGCAAGAAAAGTCTCAAATACACAACCTAACCTTACCCCTAAAAGAGCTAGAAAAGGAACAGCAAATGAAGCCTATAGCCAGCAGAAGAAGGGAAATAATAAAGATTAGAACAGAAATAACTGATATAGAAAACAAACAAACAAAAACAGTAGAACCAATCAATGAAACCAGGAGTCGGTTCTTTGAAAGAAATCATAAAATTGATAAAAGCCTAGCCAAGAATATCAAAAAGAAAAAAAAAAAAAGGATCCTTGGGCACCTGGGTGACTCAGTGGGTTAAAGCCTCTGCCTTTGGCTCAGGTCATGATCCCAGGATTCTGGGACTGAGTCCCACATCGGGCTCTCTGCTCAGCAGGGAACCTGCTTTCCCTCTCTTTCTCTGCCTGCCTCTCTGCCTACTTGTGATCTGTCTCTCTGTCAAATAAATAAATAAAATCTTAAAAAACAAAGATCCTAATAAGTGAAATCACAAATGAGAGAGAAGAAATAACAACTAATACCACAGAAATACAAACAATTATAAGAGAATATTATGAAAATTTATATGCTAACAAATTGGACAATTTGGAAGAAATGGGTAAATTCCTAGAAACATATGAACTACCAAAACTGAACAGGAAGAAATAGGAAAGTTGAACAGACTCATAACAACAAAGAAATCAAAAATTTCCCAACAAACAGAAGTCCAGAGTTAGATGGCTCCTGAGGGGAATTCTACAAAACATTTAAGAAGAGTTAATACCTACTCCTCTCAAACTGTTCCCAAGAAATAGAAATGGAAGGAAAACTTCCAAACTCATTCTACTAGGCCAACATTGCCCTAATTTCAAAACCAGACAAAGAACCCACTAAAAGGGAGAAAACCACGGGCCAATATCCCTGATGAACATGGGTGCAAAAATTCTCAATGAAATACTAGGAAATAAAATCCAACAGTACATTGAAAGAATTATTCACCATGATCAAGTGGTATTTATTCCTGGGCTGCAAGGTAATTCAATATTTGCAAATCAATCAACGTGATATACCACATTAATGAAAGAAAGGATAAGAACCATATGATCCTCTTAATAGATGCAAAAAAAAAGCATTCGATAAAATACAGCATCTATTCTTGATAAAAAAAAAAAAAGCCCTCAAAAAAGTAGGGATACAGGGAACATACCTCAATATCATAAAGGCCATATATGAAAGACCCATAGCTAATATAATTCTCAGTGGGGAAAAATGAGAGCTTTCCCCCTTTAGGTCAGGAACAAGACAGGGATGTCCACTCTTACCATTGTTATTCAGTATAGTACTGGAAGCACTAGCCTCAGCGATCAGACAACAAAAAGAAATAAAAGGCAGCCAAATCAGCAAGGAAGAAGTCAAACTTCCACAGTTCACAGATGACATGATATTCTATGTAGAAAACCCGAAAGACTCCATTCAAAACTTTGAGTACTAATACACAAATTTAGGAAAGCCACAGGATACAAAATCAGCATATAGAAATCTGTTGCATTTCTATACACCAATAATGAAGCAGCATTAAGAGAAATCAAGGAATTGATCCCATTTACAATTGCACCAAGAACCATAAGATATCTAGGAATAAACCTAACCAGAGGTAAAAGATCTATACTCTAAAAACTATAGAATGCTGATGAAAGAAATTGAAGAGGACAGAAAGAAATGGAAAAACATTCCATGTTCATGGATTAGAAGAACAAATATTGTTAAAATGTCTCTATTACCCAAAAAAAAAAAAAAAGTCTCTATTACCCAAAGCAATCCATATGTTTAATGCAATCTCTATCAAAATGCCACCAATATTTTTCATATTTTTCTCCTACAGGAGAACACAGGTGGTAATCTCTTTGATCTTGGCCATAGTAACTTCTTACTAGATACATCTCTGAAGGCAAGAGAAACAAAAGCAGAAATGAACCATTGGGACTTCATCAAGATAAAAATCTTCTTCACAGTGAAGGAAACAATCGGCAAAACTAAGTTAAAAATAGAACTACCCTATGACCCATCAATTGCACTACTAAGTATTTACCAAAACAATAAAAAAAATACTTATTCAGAGGGGCACATGCACCCCAATATTTATAGCAGCATTAGTAACAATAACCAAATGATGGAAAGAGCCCAAATGTCCATTGACTGATGAATGGATAAAGAAGCTGTGGTTTATACATATAATGGAATATTATTTGGCCATCAAAAAGAATGAAATCTTGCCACTTGTAACAATGTGGGTGGAGCTAAAGTGTATTATACTAACTAAGCAAAATAGGTCAGTCGGAGAAAGACAAATACCATATGATTTCACTCATATGTAGAATTTAAGAAACAAAAACAGATGAACACAGGGGAAGGGGGAAAAAAAGAGAGGGAGGCAAACCATAAGAGACTCTAAACTATAAAGAACAAATGGAGGGTTGCTGGAGAGGAGGTGGGTGAGGGATGGACTAACTGGGTGTTGGCATTAAGGAAAGTTCTTGTTGTGATGAGCACTGTGTGTTATATGTAAGTGATGAATCCCTAAGTTCTACTCCTGAAACAAATATTACACTATATGTTAACTAACTAGAATCTAAATACAGGCTTAAAAAAAATTAACTTGAATAGAACACCCCCAGCTCTGTGGAGTGAGAAAGTCTTTAAAACTTGGAGGGGTGGCCTGGGTGGCTCAGTGGGTAAAAGCCTCTGTCTTCAGCTCAGGTCCTGGGATCGAGCCCTGCATTGGGCTCTCTGCTCAGCAGGGAGCCTGCTTCCCCCAACCCCTGCCTGCCTCCCTGCCTACTTGTGATCTCTGTCTGTCAGATGGATAAATAAAATCTTAAAGAAAATAAAAATAAAAATAAATAAAACTTGGAGGGGTTTGGTAAAAGAAAAATCAGGATGAATCCTTTCTCATGTATTACTTTTAGCATCTGGGTAATGAGAACAGTATCAAGAGTAATATTAATGTGAGAGCACAGAGGTAATATTTACATGAGCACCAAGTCATGGGATGACTCATAGAAGATATGGCATCCCATTAGCAGAACTCTCTGATTTTCATCCAAGAAGAAATCATTAGATCCTCATTTGTTTATACTATATCATTATTTTATCTCTTACCTCACTGCATAGTAATCAATTCAAATCTTTGCTATGCCACTTACTCATTGTGTAAACATGAGAAAATTACTCAGCATTCTTGTACCTCCATTGTCTCATCTGTGCAATGAAAATAATATGTTTCTGTCATAAAGGTGTTAGGATGATTTAAACATGCAATAAAAATTTAATACTGATTATGTTTGTGTCTCTCTTCCCCATCATGATGACTTTAGAAAAAAAAGGATTTCAGAAGAACCACATAATACTCACCAAGCAGCTAACTTAAATATCTATAACACGATAATTTCTTATTATAGAGAGGTAGATCTAAAATTCCAGTCCTAGTGACATTTTAACTGGGCCTTAATGATATAGCTAAGAAATGCATAAAGGATAATATCAACACAATCAAAGGTTTTGTTCCTGAACTACCCTTCAACCTATGTTTATTTCTTTTGGCCCTTGGCCACATTGTTTTAGTCTGTTGCTTCTTCTGAGTTTTTCTTTGTGATTCACCTTTTGAACTACTTCCTGGTTCATGAAGTTGCATTTATTTCCCAAAACTTTCACCAGCTTTCTGCTTCCTGGAATGATGTCTCAATAATTTACTCCCTTTTGGCATTGACCCAGGACTTCTTCCCTTCAGTGCCTCCCATCAACTGCTATGCACCTCCTCCTGCTGTATATGACCTTGACAGGCATGACCCAATTCTCTCCTTGCCTCAACCAGGGCCAGATGGCTGAAGAGACTTGTCAGAATGTTAACTAATGTCAACCAGGACGGGAAGGTAAAATGTAAAATTAATGAGAGTAATCTTAGGGGACTATGGGATTAGGGAAAAATCTCCCCCCAAAATTTCTTTAATTTTTAAAAGGGAGGAAGAGGAATATAAATAGAGATAGACCTTATAGTATCCAAATATTTGAAGATAGGACTATGAATGTTGAGAATTCCAAAATCTTATGGCAGTTTCAAAAAGAGAAGTTTCTATATCTGCTATTCTTGTGCAGTGAAAAGAGCAGGGACATTAGGCCTTGGTAGACATAGGTCAAATTCATATTCTGTTAATAAACAGCATGAAATTAAGATGCTGCATGAGGCCTTGACCTATGACCTTTCATCTATCTAATATGTTTAATAATGGCTACCTTGCAAAATAGCTAAAAGATTAAATATAGACCAACTGCTTATAAAGATTTCTCAGAATGAATGAGTGCTGTGAGTGTGCTTGAATTGAAAAAGTAGTTCCCAAAAGAATGGAATTGGAGGAGGGGCTATCAGGACGGGAGAGATTGGAGAAGGAGAGGTATGGAGACTCAGGTCTATTCCTTTGGCTTATTAATGTAAGGTTAACAGTTATGCACTAGATACCTTTTGTTTGAAAAAAGTCTTGAGGTTGATACTAGCAGCTGACAAGAATAGTTCCTCTGAATTAATGTCTCTACAAGTTCTTATTATAAGTCAAGTGAGTAAACTCAAGAGAAAATACATGAGTTCTAAAAGGAAAACCAGGCATCTCAGCCAATTCTACCCATCCAGTAGCCCTTAGGGAACTTCAGGACAAGGAGAATAACTCATGGTATTTTTCCTCCTTATGCACAAATACTGATGGAATCAGACCATGGAATTTACCTATATTATAGGAGAAACGGTAATTTTAAGACTTCCACCTTAGCTATATTGCTTCAAAAAAAAAAAATGAAGTCCAAAAGTAGATAACATTTTGTTTGGAACATACTGAGTATTTAATAGAAAACAAGGTTCCTCTGCTTTAGAAATGGAACTGAGGAGCACTGGGCGGCTCAGTCAGTTAAGTGTCTGACTCCTGATTTCAGCTCAAGTCATGATCTCAGGGTCATGAGATCAAGACCTATCTTGGGCTCTGCACTGGGCATGGAATCTGCTTAAGATTCTCTCCCTCTCCCTCTGCCCCCTCCTCCTCCCTTCTCTCTCTCAAGAAAGAAAGAAGGAAATGGAACTGAAATTTGAGGATTGGAGGCTGGCAATGAAACAGAAGAGGGAAAAGTACTTGGGAGATGTTATGCACTGAATTGTGTCCTTGCTGAAATTCCTGTGTTGAAGCCTTAAACCCTAGTACCTTGGAATGTGATTACAGTCAAGATAGGACCTTGGAAGAGGTAATTAAGTTAAAATGAAGCTGTTAGGATGGGCCTTAATCTGTTCTGACTAGTGTCAATATAAGGGGGAATTCAGGGGCGCCTGGGTGGCTTAGTGGTTAAGCCTCTGCCTTCAGCTCTGGTCATGGTCTCAGGGTCCTGGGATCGAGCCCAACATCGGGCTCTCTGCTCAGCAGGGAGCCTGCTCTCCCCCGCACCCCCCGCCTGCCTCTCTGCCTACTTGTGATCTCTGTCTGTCAAATAAATAAATAAAATCTTAAAAAAAAAAACAGAGGAAATTCAGACACAGGAGAGGTACCAGGGCTGCAATGCATGCGCAAAGGAAAGGCCACATAGCAACACAGAGAGAACACAGCCATCTGCAAGCTAAGAGAGGCCTCCAGAAAAATCAAACCAGCCAGCACTTTAGTCCTGGACTTCCAGCCTCCAGAACTGGGAGACAATACATTTCCATTGTTTAAGCTCTCTGGTCTGTGGTATTTTGTTATGGCAGCCCAAGTAAACTAATCCAACAGGTTCCAAGGAAAGGGCAGGAGAGAGGATGATACTCTAACCACAAGTGAGGACAAAAAGCCTAAGGAGAGACAACCAAAAAGAAAAGGAAAACCAGGATGGATGGCCAATGGAGGCCATGGTACAACCATGATAACTACTCTTAAAATTTAACTTTTGGCTTGTTGTTGATAATATTGCATATAACACCACTGTACAACTCCAAACTTCAGCATAGTCTGTTAAATACAAATGCCTTGTGTTGTTGGTCAATGAAGATGAGTCAAGGCAGTGTTCACAGTAAAGCAGAATGATTTAGAAAAAGGATAGTGGTTGCAAGAATCAAGAGGGAGGTAAAAGCTAAAAATTCACCAGATACAGACAAGCTCAGGAGGAGACTTTGGAGACTTGAAGAAATCCAAACAGCTGCACCTAGTGTAAGCAGACAGTCTTAAACAAATGCTTAGTGTAGTTTCTGCCCTTAAGGCTTCTGAAGTGCCTGGAATCTTAAATAGATAGAAAAAAGGAATATTTTTAATAGATAGTTATCACTTGACCTATTAGTTTACACTGAATCTCACATTAAGGCAAGACAGTTGTAGAGACCCCTAAGACTGAGAGCATAGATTCCTTGTGAAAAGTTCCAGTGAAGAAAATAGTCAATATTGTGCTGATTTAACATGAGCAGAAAACAGGAGCTTAGGTGGTATGTGTTGCACCTGCTCCTAAATTTAATGGCAAGTAATCCTGATTAGACTAGTGTCTCAGTACTCATCTTTGTCTTGATAGATCACCATACAACCAAGAGTAAACACCCTGGTACATAACCAAGAATAAATGCCTTGGGAAATTTATGTAAAAGATACTGGAAAGAATGAAAGTAGACTGAAAAGTTTCCTCTTGAGTATTCTAAATACCTCAGTACCTCTAAAGGTACTTACCTAACATGCAAAACAAACTACTATGGAACAGGGCTACTTATTTTAGTACTTTACTTTTCCAGCCAGCTAAAGAAGGATTTCTATTGGTCCATCTAGTGACTGGTTTTTGAAGAATAAATTTCAAAAATATTATTGAATTTTGTTTCTAGTAATTACTATTCTAAACAACTGACTTTTGGGATCTCAAATACTAATCTTTTTTATAATTATCATCTTTTGCCAGTGTCAGTTAGGTTTTCCAGTGTAATTCCCAACTTTTAGACTGGGATTTGGATTGTGCAATTTTTGGTCAATTCAGCAAAATGTACACATGTGCTGTGGTGAGGGTTTCATCTTCCTAAGGCTATGCTTATGGGCAGGAGAAAAACAAAGTTCTCCAGTGAATAAACTGTCATTATCGCTTGGTCATAGTCGACTTTCCTAGACTTCTGTTTTACTACTAAAACAGGAAGTAAAAGAGACAAGAGCTTTCTTCACAAACCTAACTTTGCATATTGGAAAGAAATTGCAGAAACTAAAACCAAAAATCACTGCTCAATACCTTCTTCTTCAGCTCCAAGTTACCTTCCAAATTTTTCCTTGTAACAGGAAGCAAACTCTGTTGGTTGTATTTACAAAGGAGCATGCTTTCCATGATTTTCTGAAGAGACAAAAATAAAAGATTTCATTATAGCCAAATTTGAATATAAGTATTTTGGTAATCAATGCTATGAACATAATCCATTATTTTAATACATTTATCATTACATGATGTTATATATTTATTTGTTAATTTGTTTACAGTTAGTCTTGCCACTGGAATTCAAACTCCTTGAAGGCAGGGGCTTTTTTTAGTTCACTGCAGTTTTGTTAACTGAATAAATTCTTGATAGTTACCAGCACATGCTTTTGTATCATATTTGTTTTGTTCAGAAAAATAATTAAACTAATTGCACTATGATGTTAAGATACAAATTAAATCTTCCTGCCACTTCATAATTGAAAACCTCAGCAGAGTTAATAAAAAAATATTTTATGACTACTTTGGGTAGTACATTACTTACTTCTTTTCTCTCTAGCTTTGGTTTTCCATGATTTTCAAGTACAAGAGTGGAATATGGAAGGCATAGTAATAAAGATACTTAGCAAGATCATATTTCCCTCAAGGTGATGGGATAACAAAAAGATGCATTTTTCAAAAAGAAGTGATGACCTTGTATTGGGCTTTAAGTATGTTTTTAAATGTAAACACACTCATAAATTTTCATACATATTATGAACAAAACCAAAGTTTAAGTAGAAATATTTTTAGCTGACAATTACTTTTTATGATCCAAGCTTTCCAGTAATTAAGTAAAAAATAATTACTGCATTTTGTCCATTGGACAGAGTACACTAAATTATATGGGTAAATCTACTATGTCTGATCAAGCAATATATTCCACAAAGAAATGATTCTTAAAAACCAATTTGTCCAATGAAATTAGATGTACTAGTCAGGTTCTCTTTTTTCTTTTCTTTTTTTGGGGGAGGAGGGAGCGGTGGCCAATGGTGTTGTTGGATAGTCAGAGACTTAGAAGAAACACAACTGGAAAATTGGAGACAAAGATATTTGGGGAAGAGGTTTGTGGATAGACCTATCTGAATGGGCAAAAACTGTGAAGATGTGTCTGTCTCATGTGAATGCTCACCAAAGGGCAATGCCAAAAAAGGAGAATCCTAATAATTAAGTGTGACCTATTTTGTGGATACCAGTCAGCTTCATTCCCCAACCACACTTATCATTGCCCAATGGACTCATGAACAAAATGACCATGGTGGCAGGGAGGGAGGTTATGCATGGGCTCAGCAAGGCCAACATGACGCTGGCCCATGTTGAGTGCCTGATCTGCCAGCCCAGAGACCAATACTGAGTTCCCATATGGCACCATTCCCCAGGTGATTGGCTGGTTACATGGTGGGAAGTTTATTATATTTGATACCACTTCTACCATGGATGGCGCAGTGTTTTGTCCTTACTGGAACAGACACATATTCTGTATGTGGATTTGCCTTCTCTAAGGCTCTCTTCTGCAACAGAATGTTCCCCAAGTTCTAGTCAAACTGGCCTACATTCAGCTCCCTCAGTACACACCCCAGGTCCTTTCTTTTCTTGGGGCCTTTGCCCATGTTGTTCTGTCTCTCTGGAATATTCTTTTCCCTGCTGTTATAGCCAGTTCCTGCTCATTCTTTAGGTGTCAGCTTATCTACCACCTCCTCAAAGATCCTTTCCACGACCACACTATCAAAATAACTTATTTGTTATCATCAAATCTGTTTATCTAGATTCATTTTTGTATTATTTTGTCTCCTTTTCTTCTAGTCTCATCCAACCCAGAGGGGGTGAGATGTTGATTACCATGCAAAGGAGCACATTTAAAGTTCTAAGGTAATCTGCAAAAGAGAGGTTGTATTTCTTTTGGGGTGACCTGGGAAAATTTTGCAGAAGAGATGCTGTTCCTCCCAATATAGTAGAAAAGATACCATTCTTTCTTGTACAGGTGGCTCATACAACTGAAACATTCAGGGAAAAAGGAATAGTTGTCCCATTTGATTCCAGCTTCCTAACCTCTATAAGCTTTGTGCTATTTGCTGCCCATTTGTCAAACTTTATTGCTTTTACTATGCTCATTTTACCTCTCCTCTGCTCATAAACTAGCGATTTTTTAAAAGATTTTACTTGGGACCCAATGTGGGGCTCAAATTCACAGCCCTGAGATCAAGAGTCACATGTTCCACCAACTTAACCAGCCAGGTGTCCCCATAAACTAGTGACCAAGAAGTTGTGGTTAATCATATTTGCCTCAGCTGCTCTGGGCCCTTCATCCTTCTGAGTGTTTCCAAAATGGTAGAGTGTCTCATGGTAGAGGGAGTCCAGGGGTGGTGATGTGGTCACAATTCCACAGAATATACAAAAACCAGGAGAGAGACAGCAAACCGGGCTTTGGAGCCTCCCACTCATCTTCCTTCAGGACTGGGCACACAGTGACCATTTTCTTACTCACAACCATATGCTCTTATTTCTAGTTCTGTAAATGTTGCTGTAAGGTCATCTTTAATAAATGTTCTGAGTTATCTTGCACACATGAGTAGGTGAGGGCATTAAACTATTCAAAACCCATAGATGCTTCCAAATTCTAAAGAGGAGGGATTGGTGTCAAAACACAGCATATGTTTGGCACAAACTGCCACAGGTAGATCAATGGATTCACTATGAAGCAGCATCGCCTGATGCTGATGAACTCAAAATCACACGATATACTCCTATCATTTCCAAGAAGAATCATGTGCCCTCCCCCACACTATCATGTAAGCTTGTTCCAGCCAAATGAATTGGGTGAGATAGACTACCAGCTTATTTGAGTCAACAAGTGTTACTTTGTTCTGGAGGGGAAGAGTATGATCATAAGTTCCCTGGAAGTATATGCATGATTATTTACACTTTCCTAAACCTGACTGCACTTATAGTGCTATTTAAGTCTTTTGTTTCCAGAGTTCTCATGTGGAAAATCCCACATGGACCCCATCAACCATCAAAGTCATTATAGTAAGACTTGGTCAGAGCCTGTCATAAAACTGGTATCCCAACAGTGAACATGACAAAATGGATGTTCATTCAAAACTGCAACTGCCAGTCTTTATTGCTGGTTTGATATTTGTTAATATGAAAACTGGGACCACTATCCATCAGACAGAAGGAATAGGTAGAGAGAGAGAGAGAGAGAGAGGAAGGGGAAAACGGAGTAGGAGAGAGTGAGAGAGAAAGAAAGTTTCTATCAATTATTTTCAATCTAAACTATTTTTTAAAGTTCCATTTACATTTATAGAAAAGGTGATGCTGCCCATTAAGATGTACTTATTTCTCTAAACAGCTCATAAATTTCCATCTGTCAAAAAAAAATGTCATTTGACTTCACTAAGCTAAAAATTATTAGGAAACAAAGGGTACATAATCTGAATGGTTACATTTTCAGACCTATTTCGTAATGATGTATTGTCCACCTAAGTACAGTGACTTTATTCTGCTGCAGATTTCCCAATCGCAACTATTCTGCCTTTTTTTTGCTTTTATAACATATGGTCACTATCTCTTCAACATGTATGTGCAGAATGAGCCTGAAGAAAGGAATTTCAATGTTTAATGTTTTACTATCGCTTCTTGTTTGTCAAATCTCCCTGCTGTCACTGTGGGGTTTATTTTTCTTGTCTTCTTGTAAGATGCAACAAGTTATAAACCAACAGGATTTCTTACATTTAATATGGTATATAACTTGATGCATTTTTCTAAATGTATTTCCCATACTTTAAATTTAACACAAGCTCTAAAATCACAGGTATCATCTTTGACAATAATAATATTTCACTATTGGCGTTCCTGGGTGGCTCAGTCGTTAAGCATTTGCCTTTGGCTCAGGTCATGATCCCTGGATCCTGGGATTGAGTCCCCCATCAGGCTCCTTGCTCAGCAGGAAGCCTGCTTCTCCCTCTCCCACTCCCCCTGCTTGTGCTTCCTCTCTCACTGTGTCTCTCTGTGTCAAATAAATAAATAAAATCTTAAAATAATAATAATAATAATAATAATAATATTTCACCTTTATCGGAGGCTTCCTAAGTTCCAGGTACTGGGCTAAGTTTTACAAGTGTGTAGAATCCTCACAACATTATGTAGGAGGTGCTGTTTCTGACCCTACTTTACAAAAGAGGCCCAGAGAGGTTAACTAGCTCAAGATGCCTCAGATAAGAAATGAGCAAAGCTGCATTTGAACTGAGGCAGCCTGACTGCAAAGCCCTTGCTCTGAAGAGTGATATTATACTATTGTACAGCAGTAATGCCTTCGAACATTTAAGAAACATCTTGTCTTTTTATAGTTGATGCGAGAAAGCAGTGAGACCTATGATTTATACAAATCCTACTTCAGGGTCTGATCTTTTTCAACAAGTCAGCTAACAAGGCTCTTCGCTCACCAGATTACAAGTAAGTATTCTGGAGTAAGGCATTTATACCTATGTAACAAAGCAAGGACATGTGATGGCCTCTCCCCTCCTTTGTGTTACTGCTGCCCATTTGTCAAGCCCACTGCTTTAACTATGAAATATTTTCCTTTCCTTTGCTGGCCAGCAAAGTTCACTGAGAGACCGTGATTACTACTATTTACCATGTAGATAGTAAACATCATTTCCTATATTTACTAGGGTTTATGATTTCACACAAACATCTCAAAGTGTTTAATGAATTTCAGGATTCAGAGTAACATTTTTGAGAAAACAGATTCCTTAATCCCCTTTTAATCAAAGGTATTGCCCCTCTCCAAGAAAATAGTTTTATGACCTGATTCCTTATCATCTTCCCTATTGGCTTCCCTTACCTCAAAACTCCTTTTTTTTTTACCCCATTTCATTC
The DNA here is from genome assembly GCF_922984935.1 of Meles meles. Classification (NCBI taxonomy): domain Eukaryota; kingdom Metazoa; phylum Chordata; class Mammalia; order Carnivora; family Mustelidae; genus Meles; species Meles meles. Next base: position 121,016,845 of record NC_060067.1, on the reverse strand, counting down.
TGACTTCCTTTATTCCCCTTTTCCCTTACATACTTGTTTTAAGAATTACTGATCTAGAAATGATACCAATGTCTGTCTATTAAAAAAAAAAAAAAAAGGAAAGTGTATGTGTTCACGAAATAAAGAAGAACTTGGTTGGAGGCAAAGCACAGATTCATGCTCTGCTAGCTAAAAGTTCTCAGGAATCCTTGCCCGAGGAACCCTGCTCTGAAGATCCTGAGCAGTCTCTCATCCTGGAAACACAGAAAGCATTAGTGGTAAAGGAACCGCTGTTCATTTGGCTAATTGAAACTCCCTGACGATGATGTCAAAGAGTGAGAAATATGGATCCTTGATGTCTGGATATTCTCCTAAAAATTCCCACATCCCCAAAATCTATTTGGAAAACTAGAATCCATTTAAAGTACATATAACAAAGTTTAACTCAGGGAATTGGTACCATGGAAGATGTAGGACTTGAGAAACCAAATAGGCTCCATTAGTCAACATTAGCTAACCACTGCCCTCCCTAGAGCAGGGGAGGGAAAGGGAATGGCAGAGCACAGGGCCAGGGTGGGGACCAGGTGAAAGCTGGAGCCCTGGGAAAAGCACAGGCATGGTCAGAGAGGCTGCTGGATGCAGAAAGAGAGAGAATGGGGAGAAAAACAAAACAAAACAAAAAACCCTGGCTTCTCCATTCTTCCTGCCTGCCTCTCTCCTGTCACTTCCATGCATTGACTAAAACTAGCCAAAGGTGAACTGACACGGGCCATTCCCTCTGATCCACAGCCAACAAGGAGGACGTGAGAACTGGATCTGACAGCAGTCAGGCTTGGATGGCACACTCCAATTCTCCCTTCCACTTTTCTGTGGCTACACAGTCATCCTTTCCCCACACCAGAGAGCTGTTACTCAGTCAAAAAATATGGAACTTTAGAATTTATGCAGTAACTAACTAGTCAGTCATCCAACTGTGTTACATCATAGGGATAAACTTCAGGGAATAATGTGCTTAAAACAGAGAAAGAAAGAAAGAAAATAAATGAATCTAAATCAACGTACAAAGGACTTGACACAAAGCTCTATCTCTGGGACGTTTATTAAAATTTAGTTGTGCATTATTTCCTTATTGAGTTTTGCTTTTCTATTTTCCTGGAATATAGTCATAAAGTCAAATTTAGCAAACTTACATTGGTAAATCACATTCTGCAAAATTATATTACTTCTTTATACTTCCACAGAGATATTTCAGTGACTATTTCAGAAGAATAGAAATGATGATGAGGACTCAAAGAAAATAAAACTCTATAAACTATTTTTTAATTTCTCAATTTTCAAAAATATTCTTGTCATAAACATTCATTATAGCATATAATTTTAAAAGCCTTAAGGTATATTAAAACCATCCAAAAAATACTAAATGTTGAGAGTTAAGAGACACTCACAACATATCGATCTGTTTTTATCAAATTTGGCATATTCTTACCTTTAGTAACCTCCTCCCCCACCCCACCCCCAGAAAATATCCTGTAAGAAGTATGAGCTAAAAAAGGCTCTGAGTTTCTTGAGGGTGAGAATGGAAGCTTGTTTGTTTTGTATCTCCAGTAGCAGGTGCAGTGCCTCATACCTAGCAGGAGTTCATAAATGTGTGTTCAATGGATTAGTCCATGGTTCAGAAAGAAAAGAATAAGGATCTTGGTGTATCATAGGCACTAATGAAGTAGGGAGTGATCCTCTTAAAATTCTATTTTAATATGTAATCCTTCTGCTCAAGGACCTACACTGCTTTATCCATTGCCCAGGATAGAGTTCCAGATAGAATACAGGATATCTAGCTGAATGTGAATTTCAGATAAATATGAGCAATTTTGTAGTGCATGTCCAAATATTGTACATATAAAAGTATGTGCATGTTTGAGACATACTTATACTAAAACACTCTTCATTGTGTATCTGAAATTCAAATTTAATTGGTCATCCTATATTTTCATTTGCTAGATCTGGCAACCCTACCATAGGATTAAATGCAAATTTCTATTTTATCATGGTTTAAAAATAGCTTAATTACCAGAAATATTTATTAGAGATGGCCACCCATTGCAGTTAGCCAAGCATCACCACAGGAACAAATACTCATAATTCTTATAAGTAGTTTTAAAATTTTTAAATAATTTTTCTGAGCAAAAAAAATTAATTAGTTTTGAAGTAAATAAATAATCCAATAAATAAATAGGAAAATAAACTTTGATGTTCAGAATTATTTTGAATCCTGCTCCTGCATTAAGTTACCATATGCCATTAGAGAGCCAGTTATCCACCTCAACTTTACAAAATGATTCTAATTACTTTCCTGTCACGTTGAGAAGAAAACAAAGAACTTGATTAAATTACAAAAGTTCCTTTATATCCTTTATTTTCATTTCTTCATGGCACTAATCACTGTTAACTACTATAGTATGAATGTTTGTATCCCTTTGAAATTCATGTGTTGAAACCTAATCCCCAAAATTATGGCATTAGGAGTTAGGGCCTTTGGGGAGGTACTTAGGTCATAAGGATGGAGCCCTCATGAGTGAGATTAGTGCCTTTGTAAGAGATCCCAGAAAGCTCCCTCACCCCTGTCACCACATGAGGACATAGGAAGAAAATGGCTGTCTGTGAAATAGGAAGTGGGTGCTCACCAGACATCAAATTTGCCAATGCCTTGATCTTGGACTTCCCAGCATCCAGAACTGTGAGATGCAAGTATTTGTTTTTCATGGAGTGTGCTTGTTGTGATGAGCACTGGGTGTTGTGTGTAAGTGTTGAATCACAAATGGAATACCCAAAACTAATATTACACTGTATGTTGACAAACTGGAATTTAAATAAAAACTTTAAAAAAAAATGTATTACTCATAAACCATCCATCCAGTCTATGATATTCTGTTACAGCAGTCTGCATGGGTAAAGACACTAACCATTTGATTTATACCATTCCTATCATTTTGTATCCATTTATACACACATACATTGTATATATGCACACGCTATTTCTTATTTTCAGAAATGAATCACCTATTACACTGCAATTTTCATTTTTATTTAGTCTTGGAGGTCTACAAACACTTTTATTTATTTAATTTTACTAAATAGGTAATACACATGCACTTCGTGGCAGGCAGACTCTAAAATGTACCCCCTATGATCCCCAACTTCTGATACTCATGCCCTTGTGTAATACCCTCCCTTGAACTGTGGGATGGCCTAAAGACTTGTTCTAATAAAGAGAATAGGACAAAGGTGATGTGATGTCACTTTCATGATGGGGTTACATAAAATTTGACTTCCATTTTGCTAGCAGACTTTTACTGCCTTTTCAGCTTTCTGGCTTTGATGAAGCTAGCTGTCATGTTGGAGAGGAAACTGGGGAGGTCTCCAACCAACAAACAACTAGGAACTGAGGACCTCAGCCCAATGGTCTTCAAGGAACTGAATCCTGACAACAACCACATAGCTTGGAAGGAGATTCTTCCCCAGTTAAGCCTTTAGGAGAGACTCCAGCATTGGCCAACACCTCACTTCAGCCATTTGAAGACTGATGCAGAGGACCCAGCCAACCACACCTAGATCCCTGACCCACAGAAACTCTGAGTCAACAAATGTGTGTTGTTTCAGGCTGCTAAGTTTTGGGTAAGGCTGCTATACAGTAATAGATAACAAATGTATACATGAAGCAAAATTTAAAGGCCAATAAATTTAAGTCTCCTTCCCATTCTTATCTCTAGCCAATCAGATCCCTTTCCCAGAGGCAATTATCAATGTTACAAGTATCAATGAGATCATCAATCTCAAAGCACTTTAAATGCTTAAAAGAAAATAAACAAATTAAAGGTATTAATATCACTATTCATACTAAAATTCCCAGATTTGCAAATGATACTAAGATCTTTGAGGAAGATGAGAACAACAGGAATAATTAAACAATTCTCTCACATGGGACTAACTGGAAACACCAGAAAAAGTGACAGATAAATGTCAGAATAGTCCAGATAAAAAAAGGATATTTATATCCGGCAGAAATTCTAACTACATTTACTGTATCTAATGAGCGATTGCTTATAACCAGAAAGAGATCCCTGAGTCATTAACCACTTATCCTTAATATCACTGATTCAGTGTCCTATGTTGACTATAAAGCAGAGCATTATTGGGTTGAATGAAAACAAAACAGAAAGCATTGTATTGCATGGTTCAAAGCCAGGTCCATACATAGAATGCTGATCATCACACTGCAAAAATGACTTGATGTAACCAGATATGACAGAGTGGGAACTAGGGTGAGAGTCTGACTCATATACTTGAGTTCAATAGACTAAAATAAGAAAGACCTTTCATCTGGAAGAGGTGTGAGCCCTTTTCTGTAAATGGGCCAAATGACAAATATTCTAGGCTTTGCAGGCTATATGGTTTCTGGCCCAACAATTCAACTCCAGTGTTGTAGCACTATATAAATAAATGGGCAAGGCCATGTTCCAATAAGATTTTATTTACCAAAATAAACTTCGGGGGCACCTGGGTGGCTCAGTAGGTTAAGCCTCTGCCTTCGGCTCAGGTCATTATCCCAGGGTCCGAGGGCTCTCTGCTCCGTGGGGAGCCTGCTTCCTCCTCTCTCTTTGCCTGCCTCTCTGACTACCTGTGATCTCTGTCAAATAAATAAAATATTTAAAAAACAAAAATAAACTTCAGTTGGATTGGTCCAAGAGCTTACTGACCCCTTATCTAGAAAATTAAAACAAAGGATATCCAAGACAGCAGTTGGTACCTGATTAAAAGACCCAAGAAGAAATCCCCTAGCTCAATTCCAGTGCTGCTTTCTGAATACACTGATTTGACTACTATTGAAGACATGGATTTTTATTTGAAGCAAAACTTCTGTTCTGATATCCAGTCTTAGTGATTTTCTTTCCACCTATAACCTGAGTTGCCTTCGAGCCATAATAAAACCCAAGTCAAAAACACCCCTTCTTTTCTCCATGCCTGCCTTCTTACCATCTCTCCTCCAGGTTCTTGGGACATTCTCGAACTTAAACAATAGTACCAAATTGGGACATGTCATCCTTAATAGCCAACCAGATACATATAATCTATATTTTTAATTATATTGACTGAAATTAGTGTGTTTAAGCATTTGATATTAAATTATGGTGTTTCAAAGCAACTAAATTAATATTTATAAGCCAATGTATAGAACCAGGCGTTTTATATTTTATATTAAATTTATCCCAATGCTTATAAATTTTCTTGATTTCTAAGCATTCTTCCCCAATTTCTCAACTATTTATTATATGCCTTTGTGCTTCATAGATTTTTGTTAAAACAAAACAAACAAGCAAACCTCAAATCTTTTGTATGAGAAAAAGATCTACATTCAGCTAGTCATGTGTTCACACACACATGTCACAATGGAATAAAAGTTTAACTGATTTTATTTCCCAGTCCTCATCTTCTGGCCCCCATGGATAAAACTTGGGATAGAAGATAGAACCACAAGAAATAAGTCAGTTTCCCAATTTTATACAAATACTATGAAAATAAAATGTCTTGGAAAATTAACTGCCTGTGTATGGGATTCTTACCCATCTTCTTAAAAAGAAAAATAAAATATTTTTCAGTAATTTCCATCCCCAGTCAGATTGTGAGATTGAAATGAAAGTGTGTCACTTTTTTCCTTCTAAATTCAGAACACCATCATCACTGAGATTTAAAATGCATTCTTAAGAGACCAATCTTGGTGAAGCAAGATGTGCTTGAAATCACTGGAGGTTAAGACACCGCAATTTCACTTGTGTCTGAACCAACTCCACATAAACAAAAATAAAATGAAACCCCAGTCTGAGATGCTTTGCCACGGTCTAAAAGCAGAAAAAGGTCCCTTGCCTGAACCCGGCCTCCACTTCCTCCCCAACCCAGACGAGTGGGTATACCAGCTCTGCTGATATGTCAAACATGACCTCTTTACTTCACGAAGTGCCCTGGCTAACCCCCTTGCCAAGCTATGATCCCCAAACCAAAAGACCACAGGTTAGAGAAAGTGAAATATATAGGACTTCACTGGTAGTGAAATATGCAGGACAGGGTCAAAACTCCAGCTCCCCCACCATAAACAGTTTCTAATGTAATCCACCTTATGGTTATCTCCATATTAGGAACCATGGTGAAGTGCTTAAAAATTCTTCAAGTGCTTTGGAATTCACCACCCTCAGTATTTGATCTGGTAAAAGTCACCTAAGATTAAAATTAATCAATAAACACATTCCTTCCAAGAAACAGAAATCATCCAAAACCTGCAGAGAACATGACTTTAAGTTTTCAAATGTAACCAGGTAGGTTGATTTTAACTTCATCTCTACCTTCCCCTGTCTGACCCCGGTGAAAAGCAAAAAGCTCTGAAAAACAAGTGGCCTCAGTAAGAGATAAAGTAAATGATGCTGTGTGAATAATGAGAAGTTGCAAGATGAGTTTATTATTTATTGGGACACAGCTTAGCCTCTCTCTTCTCAGAGGCAAGCTAATTTAACAATATTTAGTGGAGTTTGTAGTATAGTCAAGACAAAGTCAGGCTCCCGATTTCCAACATTAGACACTGTCCATAAAAACCTGTATCAAGGCTAATTCTCTTCTGGGAAAAGTGAGAAAAACAAAAACAAAGGACCAAGAGTAACCTGCTACCCTGATTATTTAAAATATCTACTGCTACTCCTTTTAGAATCAAATGACTGACACACCATCTCCTTTTGGAGTTGAGTCACATACTCAGTGCATAAAATAATCTACTCTGATTTTAATTAATTTTATTAGTTATCCCACTGATTTTAATTTAACTAAGTTTTAATTTAACTAAGTTATCTCACACAATTTTAATTAATTTAATTTTATTAGTTATCTCACATGGACTAATTCAGGGTTTTAGGAATGAGGAAGCAAAAATGAATAGAAAATTCACTATCTAGGTAGAAATTATAATACAGAAATTACATATATAAAGTTATGGCACCATAATGCAAATCCAGTCTCATGAGTTTAGAATCTGGAGCCTACTTGCTAACCTTCAAAAATTAGAGAGAGTCAATTATCATATGATTTCACTTATTTGTGGAGCATAAGAAATAACACGGAGGACATGGGAAGATGGAGAGGAGGGAAATTGGAGGGGGAGATGAACCATGAGAGACTAAGGACTCTGAAAAACAATCTGAGGGTTTTGAAGAGGTGGGGGGTGGGAGGTAGGGGAGCCTGGTGGTGGCTATTATGGAGGGCACCTATTGCATGGAGCACTGGGTGTGGTGCATAAACAATGAATTCTGTGACACTGAAAAGAAATTAAATTAAATTTTTTAAAAAACTATGGATTGAACGTGTAATGTCAGGGGTTGCATTAATTAAGGTAAGAGCTGCTATTTTAAGAGCTATCAGGGAGCTGAAGCCATAGAGCTTATCTCTGGTCCATATGATATTAAAATACCAGGGCCCCTAGTCAGCAGACGCTCAAACTATCTCCCCCTTGGGTCTTTACCCTCCAGAAATCCTTCATAGTCCTCTTCATTCAGCCAAGATAAGAAAGAAGGCTATGGAGGAGGCACAATTAACCTTTTAGGCACTATAGCCTGGAGGTAAAAAACTCATCACTTTGTTTATATTCTGTTGGCAAGAACTAGTTACATGGCCATGCCCAGATGTTAAAAAAAAAAAAAAAAGGCTGGAAAACGTAGTTTCATCTGGGTAGCCGCTTCCCAGCAACTACACTGAAGAAGAATTTTTGGCATGCATTTAGCAATGCCTGTCACAATTATTATGGTAGGTGCTATAATGAATCCAAAATGTAGCAAGTCATAAGGCTAACTATGAATTTGTGCCTTTGCATTGTTCCTTTGTCTAGGTATACAATGACCATTAAAACACGACAAGCAATTCACTCCAAGCTCAGTTAATCAAGACAACTAATATTTTAGGTCATTGTATGTATTAAGCACGATGCTAATGATATGAACCCACAATCACTAATCTGTGTATAGAGTTAATGATTCATAGCAGCATAAGATTGGCAGAGATGTATTAACACTCTCTGACCCTGGGTGGCTCATAATCATAGCATGACATTAGCTGTGTGGCCTGTGGATAAATAAAGCTCTGCATTTTGATTAGATTTGAGCCTATGAGAAACAAAACTACTCACTCTCAACAAAATTTCTCAGCAATATTATTGTCACTTATAGCTTTTTTTGTATGCTTGTTTGTTTTCAATCAAGTTTGGTCAAAGTTGGATGCTTATTCTTTTGATTCACATCTTAGAGGTTAGTCTCTAAAAACCAGTTCCACCTCTGTATTGCGTCCCAGCATCCTTTAGAGAGTTTTTCCAACCTAGACAGGAGGAACTAGTCACTCCCTTCTCTGGACCTCTACTGACCCTGCAAATATATACTTTAAGATTTTTGCAAGGAGTGAGTAAAATCATCTATATAGACATGACTGCACACACAGTAAATAGCTTCCATTTAATGACCTGAAAACTGGACATCCTAATCCTGAATTCATGTAGTTGTTAAGAATATTAGACATAATGTACATTTTAAAATCTAGAATATTATAGGTTTTCCATGAAAACATATAACTATTATTATTATTATTTTGAATATCTCTCTTTTTAACAGTAAAAGCAAAAGTTCTGGGCTCACTATTACCATAGAAAAGGTAAATGCTGAGGTCATAATATTTATGAAGAAGTGTTTCTTAGGGAAAAAACAAGCAGTAGAAATTTGTTACATATGAATGGGTACAAAGAGAACAGAATTTTATCACAAACTTTGATTTTAGATAACTCTTGAATTATTTCATCTCATATAAAGTGAAATAGGTTGTCTAGACCAGTCACATCTGCAGATGCTTGGAAATGAAGAGGATGTGAATGCGGGAAAGAAAAATCTAAAAACATCTCCAGATTACGGAGAAGCCTGATATTCTTGATCTCTTTGGCAACGAAATTGCCTCCTAAAAACCACAAGCAGCATTTTCCAGGAAAGAAACAAGCCAACCTCTTCAGTCACTTTCTCTTCAATCTCCCACTCTTGGTGTAACAGAATCCGAAAGAAATTCATGTGACCCGCATTGAGAAAACACCTTTAGAAAACCCTTATTTGGGGAAATAAGGATAAAAAAAATTCTCAGAATCTTAAAGATTAACTCATCAGAGTTATATGTTGGAAGTGATTGGCCTCTTAAAACATGTTTTTTTACTAATATTATTATAATATTCATTATTTTTTATCTGTTATTTAAAATATAGCAAAAAAAAATGACAGTTTACATTAAAACATCTTGAAGACTCTTCAACTCTCACCTGACTCCCAGCCTATTAGAGAATGTTTGTGTCAAAGTCTTTTCTTTCTGTTTTTTAATCTGAACTTCTCCTTTCTCCTACAATCTGAATGTCATCTCTATTTCTATAACTTGCTTGCTCTTCGTTGTAATATCGATACCTCGTTCCCCATGAATTTTAAAAAGAAACATAAAATCACAGACTTTGAACCAAAATTGACCTTAAAAATAATCCAGATTAACTCTATTAAGAAACATGAGACCCAGACATGCTAAAGGGCTTGTCAGAACCCCATAGATAAAGGGGAAAGATCTTGGTTCTTCAGATTCTGGAATGGCATTTTAAAAACATATATACAGGGTTGCCTGTGTGGCTCAGTCGTTAAGCGTCAGCCTTCGACTCAGGTCATAATCCCAGGGTCCTGGGATGGAGCCCTACATTGGGCTCCCTGCTAGGTAGGAAGCCTGCTTCTCCCTCTCCTACCCTGCCTTCTTGTGTTCCCTCTCTCGCTCTCTCTCTCTGTCAAATAAATACATAATAATAAAATAAAATCTAAAAAATAAAATGTTATATACAGTCCCTCCCTTACCTGAAGGAATATACCCCAAGATCCCAAGTGGATGCCTAAAACTGCAGATCGTACTGAACCTTATATACACACTACTTTTTTTCCTATACTTACATACCTATGGCAAAGTTTAATTTATTAATTAGGCACTGCAGGAAAGTAATAACAGTAATAATAATAGAATAATTATAACAAATAAAAGCTACGTGGACTGGTCTCTTTCTCAAAACATCTTGTACTGTACTCACCCTTCCTGTGATGATGTGAGATGATAAAACGCCTGCGTGATGAGATGAAGTGAGGGGAATGACGCAGCATTATGACGTAGTTAGGCTACTATTGACCTTCTGACGATTCGACAGAAGGAGGATTATCTGCTTTCAGACGCAGTTGTTAGCCCAGTCGTTAGCTGTAACTGAAACCGGGGAGCGAAACTGCGGAAAGCGAAACTGCGGATAAGCGGGAGATTACTGTTCAAATTATTCTGAGGACGCAGCAGTTAGTTGTTCTCACTCCCTGAAGCTGATGCTAAATGTTAGCGTTATATGAAGCATCCATAGGACTAAGCCTTAATAAAAGGTGTGTGCCTTCACTCACTTCTTCCTCGGACATTTACTAATTTGCTCACAGGAAGTGGTGGATACAAACATGAGTGAGAAGGAGGCCCTGCCTGGAGGGAGATTACTTTAGTGTAAGGAGACAAGCATGAAATGGCAATAAAGTTACCATAGGTGTTGTGCTAAATCCTGGGCAGGGTGCCTACAAAAAGTGGAAGTGGCTATTTCTATTAAGGTCAAAAAAGGCTTTATAGGGGATGCCTGGATGCTTAATGTGAATTAAGTCTGGAAAGAAAATATTTCACGTGAAAATATTTCACATGCAGGTGTGGATGGGAATGGAGGGATATCCTAGGCACGGGTGTCACACAGTGTGAACAAAGGCGTGGAGACCTAAACTAGCATGGCACTTTGGGGAGCTCCAACTGGCTCCCTGTGCTTGATGCATGGACTATGAGAAAGAGAGTTAGTGAAAGATAAGGCTGTAGAGACAGGAGAATGCTAGACCTCAGAGGACCTCATATTCTGTAAAAAAAAAAAAAAAATAGCATTCACCTGGACTGCCCTCCTTGGACATTGGAATCTTGCCTAAAGTTCTCAGGTGTAATCCATTCTGCTTAATAGTGACTTCTAATAGGTACCAGAGGAGATGTTCAATTTGGGACTTGAAGGAAGCATCAGAAAATATCATGAATGAATCAACTTTCATAAAAATTATTTATATTTTGCAATAGAGTTAATTTTTTCTTCATCCACTGCATAAATATTTGTTGATACATAAACTATGGGATAAGTATATCATGGGTTTTCACTTTATTAAAAAATTCAAACATTAAAGGACTCAAATTTTAAATACTAATTTTTTTCTATATTTTTAAAAACATAAATGTTGTTTCAAAGACTAGAGACATTAATGTGAGTTCTTCCTTAATAGGAACTGACAAAGCAAACAAAACAAAAAAACGCAGCCAAATATGGCTAGAAAAAGAACTGATTTAGCCACTTCTTTTGTTGTCCAGTTTTTGTCCTCTTTCTTCAGATTTTCTTCTGTTCTATATTGAAGTGGTCACTTTTTTTAAAATAATTTTTTTAATTTTTTTATTAACATATAATGTGGTCACTTTTTCATATTAACCTTACAATGGATTTTCTACCAAAAATTATTCAAACATCAGATTTTTAAAAAAGATTTTATTTATTTATTTGAGAGAGAGAGAACACAGAGGGTGAGTAAGAGAGAGATTCAGACTCCCCACTGAGCAGAGAACCCAATGTGGGACTTGATCCCAGGATCCTGGGATCATGACCCAAGCCGAAGGTAGACGCTCAACCAACTGAGCCACCCAGGCACCCTCAAACATCAGATTTTAAGAATTCTGATCAACCAATTCCAAAGAATGCTATTCTCCCCTCAGATACATTCACAGAATGCTGATCACTGATTGCTTATCGTGGCCAAATGCCGTTTCTGTACTAATAGGGCCCTGCACTGCTAGACTTTCTATTTGTACATTTCTGCAGCTTTGCCCCCCGAAACACATTTTGGGTCCTGTCTGATGATGAGCTTCTCTATTGTTCCCCATGTTCCTGTAGGTATAGGCTTCTATGCTGCTGTGATTGATGTTGGGTGGAAAGAGAGAATTCCTGTCTGAGCTCAATCCCAAAATACTCACTCTACTCCAGTGTAGACACAGTGTCTCCACCATATCCCTTTCCCTATCTACAGTCCCACTGAGTTTACTATTTAATGCATTCCTTAAACCGCACTGGCTATACAAGTTCCAAATCTCTTAGTTGATTTTCATGAATAAAAATCTCCATGAGGCTCCATGAAGGTAAGAATGGTGTCCTTTTAAGAAAAAAAATTATGGGCTCCTGGTGGCTCAGTGGGTTAAAGCCTCTGCCCTCAGCTCAGGTCATGATCCCAGGGTCCTGGGATCGAGCCACACATCAGGCTCTCTAGTTTGCGGGAAGCCTGCCCCCTCCTCTCTCTCTCTCTCTCTCCGCCTGCCTCTCAGCCTACTTGTGATCTCTGTCTGTCAAATAAATAAAATTTTTAAAAAAAGAAAAAATTAATAAGTTAAGTCCACTTTAATGAATCTACCACTTAAAGAGTGTTAGAATGCTCTCAGAGTTGGTAATAATACTTTAATAGAAAAACACTATCTGATTCTTGAGTACCAGCAAATATTAGATAACCACATATGATATACTGAATTCAAACCCAGTACATGGGATTGATAAGCACAAACTATGTGCTCAAAAAAAATTTTTTTTTTTTTTAGATTTTATTTATTTATTTGGCAGATAGAGATCACAAGTAGGGAGAGAGGCAGGCAGAGAGAGAGAGGAGGAAGCAGGCTCCCTGCCAAGCAGAGTGCCCGATGCGGGGCTCGATCCCAGGACCCTGGGATCATGACCTGAGCGAAAGGCAGAGGCTTTAACCCACTGAGCCACCCAGGCGCCCCATGTGCTCAAAATTTTTTAAGGAAGCAGAATTGAGTGGTTAATCTCTAACAACTTGTTGAATATTTATAACAATTCTATGTGCCTAAAATGAAACTTTTCTCTTTTGTTTTGAGCGAAAGTAATGTTTACCAATAGTAAGGCCACTTTCTTCAGGAGCTGAACATTATTTAAGTTATTGAGCAATAGGATAAAAGTTTTATTGTGTTTGTTTTTTCTATTTCTGAAATGTTCTAATTTCGTATCTGAACTTAAAAATAGCACCCTCTTTTCTTCCACCCTTGTTTCCTTTCCTCTGATAGTGACCCTCTTCCTTACACAACAAATGATGAATATTGTGAGAGGTTTCTGCTTAGCTACTTACAGTTCCCTACTTCTCTCTGACAGATTAGTGATGGTACCCAAGATACTGGATTTTTACCTGAACATTGTTTCAGATGAAAAAAATCATTATTTGCAGAGCTGAAAAATTTAAGTAGTTGATTATACCTTATTAAGAATGTAATTAGAAATAGCCAAATAAACCAGAAGTCGGTATTTTAAAAACTCCGCAACGGGGTGACCTGGGTGGTCATTGAGCATCTGTCTGCCTTCGGCTCAGGTCATGATCCCAGGGTCCTGGGATTGAGCCCCACATCAGGTTCCCTGCTCAGCGGGAAGCCTGCTTCTCCCTCTCCCACTCCCCCTGCTTGCGTTGCATCTCTCGCTGTGTCTCTCTCTGTGAAATAAGTAAAACCTTTAAAAAAGAAAAACAAAACAAACACACACACACAAAAATCTCCACAAAACAGTGACATCTGGACACTTCAATTTTTCCATTTGAGAATTTTCATGTCATTCAAGAAAAAAATACTTTTTTATATGTCCCCATATGTCTTCTTATAGAGTCTATATTTTATAATCATAAATCTCTCTTTGCATTATGGCTTAACAACTAAACTTTTTCCTTTCCCCATACAAGATTTACAAGGAATTTGATGGATTTGACATTTTGACTCTAACAACCAAGCATTCATTAGCCTAAACAAGAATGGAAATAGATCGAGCCTCTCAAACAAGACTTTCTGACCTTAATCATTTAACACTTTAATTCTGACAGCTGAAAAATCTTATTCAGAAAAAAATTAGTGTCAGTGGCACGTTTAATTACAAAAAGCAAGAAAAAGGAGACTTTTAAAAAGTCAGAATGAACACGCTATCCATTTCATACTTTGCACAACTGCCTCCATTACAAATCACTTTATCTTCTCATCTCTGAAGCATCCCAGACACATTCTTTAACTGTGAATTAACAAGTGTTTCCTCTGAGTGAGATCTCAGAATCAGTAACGTTTTGAGTGAGTGTGGGAAGTGGGGAAGGAGACAATCGTGTCTACCTGGGACTGCCGTAAGCTATGACATAGCAGAACAGGAATGCTTTCGTTCTCTTGGCCTCTGTGTTCCTTGTTATTGTGTAGTGGAGCATTGCTGGGAAATATTTTCTCACCTGGTATTCCAAGAAACGGAAGGCCCCACAGCTGTTTTACAGTTCTGTCATTATGTATGTGACAGGTCTTATCCTGCTGCCGGAATGAGAAAACAGAACCAGATTTGTGGTCCGAACTCCCTTTCAGAAATGCTGCCACCGTGTGGCACTTTGGAGCTATGACCGGAAGAGTCCTGGAGTGGGTAATAAGGTTCATCTCAACGTGGCTCCACTGCAGCAAAACCTGTTCCTATAACTCTCTAAATTTGTATTAAGTCATCCTCGTGGGCACAAAGTAAACCATAGTGAGTCCTGTGGAAATCTTGGTTTTAGAATTTGTGAACTTCTCCCCCTACTAAATGGACAACATGACAAATTTATGTGGGTACTATGTTTAAAGGGAAAAAACAATTTTTAAAAGCAAAACTAAGAAATCTATTTTGAAACTTTATAACCTGTATGCTTTATGCTTTATAGAGATAGCTGCCATCTGAATTATTAAAATGTGTGATTAGATCCCACCGATTAATAATACCAACTCATTTGGAATGCATCCAAAATAGACATACCCCCACCACCAAATGTCCCAAAACCTATGGATTACACTGCAAGAAATTATTTAATCCATATTTCTATTAAAAGCAGTGTTTAGTAAACAGGAGCTGACACCTTAGATAGAACTAATAATAAATAAAACCATTTATCTTTAATCTCACATAATTCTTACACTGTGAGATGTGAGGTAAATGAATAGTGGGACCCCCATTTCACGACTGAGAGAAGTAGATGAAGTTAAGTAAGTTAAGTAATCTCAAAACAATATTAAATATTACATATCAAATATTAAATATTTAAAATATTAAATATTTAAAATGGACTCAGAGCTTTGCTACGCCTAGTTTCTCCAGTCCAATATTCAAAATTCATCTGTAATTTTCTTTCATTTAAATACCTTTTTAATACCCAGTAAAGCTTTTTTTGATATAGAAAAATTTTTCATTTCATTTATTAAGTAATAAACTTTATATATATTTGGTAGGAAAAAAGATGATTCATAAATCAATCCATTCCTATACAGATGTGCAAATTACCCGCTTGATAATCTAACCTCATCCTAATAACCTATTCCACTTAAAGACATTACAAATGATGAAAACTACAAATGATGAAAACATGCTCTTCTAAAAATTTCGGGAATAGTTAACACACACAGTGCTTAAAAGATGCGCGTAATAGGTGCCAAGCATTGTTAGTTTTACACATAATAATTCATTTAAAACTTTTCACAACCCCCATGAGCAAGGTAATATCATGGACATTTGACAGAAGAAGAAACAAATACAGGCAGGCTAAGAGATTTGCTCAAGGTCAAACAGCTAATGGATGTCAGTGTGGGACTCAGAGCCATACTCTGGCCCCAGAAGCAGCCTTCTCAAGCAGTAACACTCCGTCAGAAGCTGCTTTACTTCCGCAGCATATAGCGTAAATTATCATTCTTCTGTCTTATATAGCAAATTACCCGATTCACCACCTCCACACAATTCAAACGGTGCGACAAAAATCCGTGCCCTTGAACGGTCATTGTAAACCCAACTTAAGGGGCATAAACAAGGAATTTAGTGTTATAATGTCATTTGTCTAAATGACAAACTGCTACATACTTGAAATCACAACACTGAGCCTGGAGTATGGAAGGATGGAGGAAGCCTCTCTGAACTCTTCCTCCGCCTGAACAAAAGCCTTGCAGCTATTAAGCAAATATAATTGTGAGGCAAATTTGGTTGCATATATTACCTTATCTGTTATTTAACCTGAAAGAAACCAAAATCTATTCCATTTCATTTAAGACTGATTTATATTCTTTTTTTTCTTCTAATTCAAACATTATAAACTCAAAGAACTAGTCATTCCTCCCCACTTTTTTACAGGACCCCTACCTGCCCTTCCATGATGCTGAATGCTAATCCCATAAATGAAAAAGCTAGTTAATGATATTGTGCATCAGTAATGTTTGAACTCTGGAGTAGTTTCTGTGTGTTTGCTTCTTTGTTTTTTAACCACAAAAACCAGAGGGGGAAGTGTGGGAGCAAGTGGGTTGGGCAGTGGCAAAAAAACCTCATGACACATTTCTCCGCCTCCCTGTGTTGGTGGAGAATGTCTGGAGCAGCATTTAAATTCTGGGAGGTCCTGATTGTCAGCAGCAGGAAGAGAAGGCGAGCAGGCAGCATCATCCAGGACGGGGCTCTCTTCTCAGCCAGCCACAGAGCAAGGTAAGCCCGCACCTCGCTGTCCCAGGCATTCGGCTTCGTTTCAGGGTGGGAAGGGCAAGTTGTAAGGAAAAGAGCTGAACTGTAAAGCTGTTCAGCAGACTTACGCTGTTTTAGTCTTTTAATTGAGCATGCCAGATGTATTACAGATTTCCTGGAAGAAAGGTAACTGGGAATTTTGAAAGCCAGTCATTTATATAACAAAAAATGCTTGGAGTCCTCAAAAGAACTAAAAGATTTCTTCCAATCAGGAAAAAAAAAAGAAAAATTCTATGCCCCTTTTGAATGACTATATATATTACTTTTAATGGGTAGATGGCTGTAGAAGCATTTAAAAGGAAAAGGATCTTTAGTGGCAATGTAAGCTAATAATTATGTTATGTTTCAATGATAAAATGTATCCATCTTATTTTCAAGGGAAAAAAACCCTTTCTGAATATTTCACTTCTTATTTAGCTGTTAAATTCCTCACCAAGATACCTGTATGACACTATGCAGACTTATTATCATGAATAGAAAAGCTGTTGACTTTTTTCAATGTTTTGGTTTTTGTTTCAAATTTCTAGAATGCCTTTCTTAAGTAACTGAGCCTTGAGACAGCTTCATTTTACCCAAGTAGTACCTTTTTAATAATTTAAGTTAAAAATCACACTTAAAATGCACGCTGGAAAAGTGAAGAAAGCAAGTTGCTTTCTATAGTTTTATTTTCTCTCTCTCTCTTTGTGTTCTTCTTCCCTGAGAAATAAATATTCCAACAGCACCTTATTATTTTAATTCAATTACTAATGATCTGTTTTTAGGTTAAGATAGCTGAGCTGTCACATAGTAATGGTATAATCCCTGGGACTCTAAATCTTTTTTTTTTTTTTTTTCAAGATTTTATTTATTTATTTGTCAGAGAGAGCGCAGAAGCACATGGAGAGCTCCAGGCAGAACAGGCAGAGCAGGCAGAGGGAGAAGCAGGCTCCCTGCTGAGCAAGGAGCCCCATGTGGGACTCCATCCCAGGGCTCTGGGATCATGACCCGAGCCGAAGGCAGGCGCTTTACTGACTGAGCCACCCAGGTGTCCCTGGAATTCTAAATCTTAAAGTTGAATATAGCCTTGTGAGATTCCTCTCTCCCTTGCCTAATAGTGAGAGATGGAGTAAAGAGGAGGCATTACAAATAGCAACTCCAAAGGCCATGGTGATTAAAACACAAGTTTTCTCCAAAAAGTAGAAAATATTCTACAGGAAATATATTTTATTTGTAATGATTTTGTAGTGTGGTAGCATAAACAGGTATCACTGTTTTACCCTACAAAGAAATCAAATATTCCTTACAAAATATTTTGCAGGAAAAATCACCATGAAAATTGCAGTGATTTGCTTTTGCCTCTTAGGCATTGCCTATGCGATTCCGGTGAGTACAACTGAATCTTAAAGGATATTTCTCAAAATAAATGAATTGTGTGCTC
This sequence comes from Meles meles, assembly GCF_922984935.1. NCBI lineage: Eukaryota > Metazoa > Chordata > Mammalia > Carnivora > Mustelidae > Meles > Meles meles. Next base: position 120,998,732 of record NC_060067.1, on the reverse strand, counting down.
CCCTGTGCTAGGAACACATTCACATTGTAATCTCTCTTAATCTTTTCTGTTTCAAAGATTAAGCAGGCTGATTCTGGGAGCTCTGAGGAAAAGCAGGTAAGCATCTTTCAGGTTTATCATGCAGTCAGATGATTTATGCAGCTGCACGAGAGGCACTACAAACATATTTGTTGCCATTTTACGTATTTTCATAGTCATGCTGTTAATTCATAAGGATTTATTGACTGCCGGCTTTCAGCCTAGGCCAGTACTAAGCACAGTTACAGATGGTCACCGACTTAGGACGGTTCCATTTACAATTTTTCAACTTCATGATGGTGGGTGAGCCATATGCATTTAATGGAAGCCATACTTCAAATTTGCATTTAGATCTTTTCCTGGGCTACCAATATATAGAACAATACTTCTTGGGATGCTGGGCAGCAGTAGTGAGTCACAGCTCCCAATCAGCCAGGCCATCACGAGGGTAAACACCAATATGCTTTCAGCCATTCTGTACCCACACAAAAATTCCATTTTTCACTTTTAGTATTCAGTACATTAAATGAGATGTTCATGACTTTATTATAAAATGGGCTTTATGTTAAGTGCCTTTTGCCCAACTGCCAACTAATGTAAACATTCTGAGCATGTTTGAGCTAGGCTAAGAGGGACTATGATGCCCAGCAGGTTTAGGTGTAATAAATCCATTTTGACCTACCGTATTTTCAACCTGTGATGGGTTTACTGAGACATACCCCCATTGCAGGTTGAGGAGGATCTGTACAGCCTTTAGTAAATACACACTCTTAACACCAAACTAGTTCTTTGGGCCTTTATCATTTATGTAAAAGGAATTCTATGAAGTCATGTGACTTTTTCTTTCCACGAGTCAACATACTGTACTAGACATAGAAAATTCCGTCCTTTGCTTACTGAGTTTAAAATCTGTCTCACACACTGGACAGTTTGTATGATTCATAATATCTCCTAAGATATTGACTCAGAAACCCATTATAGAAAGAAAGGATTTGATGCTGTTTGGATCTGTTATGCTTGTCAGCTGATTTTAACAATTTCCTAACCAAACCTAAGACCAAATCAATAGATGTACATTCCCTTCCAAAATGGGTGAAACTGCGCCAGCCAAACAACAAATGGGCATTGTTCTGAGGAGCTCAGACTAAAAGGCACACAGAGTTCTATCCCAGATAAACAGAATAAAGGCCTGTATAGAGTTGCCTGGGGTCACTGAAAAGAGATTGCTGAATGAAGACATTAGAAGTTTTCTGCATGTGTTTGGGTGTGCAACTAGGTAGGTATAGGCATGTCTGTTTTCCAACTGATTTAAGAAAACAAATACCGAAGCACAGTAATAAGACAGAAAAATTAACATTTACAGAGAAGATAGAGTTCATACTATATGAGGCAAGAATTGGTGACTTTTTCATAGAATTAATGTGGCACATAAAGCTATAACAGTATAAAATTATTCAATTATATTTAGGAGATAAGTGAAGAGCTCAACCTTCCAGAATCCTAGAAATTTAGAGCTAGTCAGAAATATGTGAAAGTTATAAGGCTATCCCTCTGAAGATGAACATTGTTATCTGCGAGTGTTATAAGTATCAGGGGGGTTTTAATCTGTTTGTTTTGTTCACCTATAGTCCTCATGTTACCTTGTTTTAAATCATAAATTTAACTTATAAATGCCTTCTCTCTGAGCCATATTACATGTAGCAGCAGGAAATATATATATTAAATATATATAAATTATAACATATTTACATATACTCTTTATAATTTTTAAATTTAAAAAAAAAAAGAGAGAGAGGGAAACTTGGAACTCCTCTAGAACTGTAGTTTCACATCTTTTAAGGCAAGGAACGCTTTCCTCCAGCAAAAGCTTTCAGAGAAGCCCAGTATGAAGCTGCTCTAGTTGGAGCCAGCCCTGGAGAAAAGACCAAGTGCTACTGACTGGTTGCCTCCCTGCCCTTCCCCCACCCGGTGGCTGGCTGTGAAAGGGACCCGTGGAACTGGCCAGGGCTCTCATTCTTAAGGACTGGGAAGGGAAGGGATTGGCTCTGGGTGATACAGCCCATCAGATGACACTTACTCAGAGCAATTTCCATTCCTCTGTCCTAGGATAGTCATTTTCCAGATAAATAACTTGGCTAAAGGAAAGACCATTCCATTCACGCCTCTGGCACCTTGGAGCAATGGAACTTCTGTGCCATGATGTTAATATTATAATAATATTATAGTTCTGCTTGGTCCACTCAGAGCGCAACTAGACACATGTGGCTACTGAACTCACAACGTAGCTACTGCAACTGAGGAACTGAATTTTTTATTATATTCCATTTTAATTAAATTAAACAATCAGATGTTATACGACCGGAGGATACTGTATCAGACAACGAGCCTCAGAGAGTTCCTCCTTGTTCCATAGAGGGAACAATGAAGATCACCACTAATTAAGGGCACCTCTGCTTTAGACGTGCTTTATCTGAGGGGATATTTCAGCTAGTAAGCACAGGACAGGAATGCACGGTGTCCAGCAGGCACAGAATGCCTCATTGAGAAGAGCTAGTCTGCATGGGTTTGAACCCCGACTCTGCCACTTAATTTCTTTGCGGCTGAGTTTCTCTCGATCTGTAAAATGGGAATAATGATAGCTATCTCACAGGGGGTTGAGAGGATTAAATTAATATTTGTAAATCACTTTGAAAGGATGCCTGATCTAAGGGAGTGCTATATGAGAGTGTATTAAATAAATCTGCAAGAGAAAGGAAATGTTACAAGAGGTGTCTCAGGCTCTGGTTGACCATAGAGAGGCATACTATGCTTATCTATCAAGATCAGTGAAGTACAGTTGTTTTTTCAGTTTATCACTTAGAGACCCTTATGTTTCTTTCTTTAATAATGACAAATATGCAACATTTTTTGTAGCTTTACCACAAATACCCAGGTGCTGTAGCTACATGGCTAAAGCCTGACCCATCTCAGAAGCAGACTTTCCTAGCACTACAGGTATTTTTAATTTTAACTAATTTTAAGAATTAAATTTCTCACAATTAAAGAACAACAACAAAAAGCAGCCATCATGCAGGCCATTCAGGCCAATTAAACGGATCCTTCCTGCCTGTCAGTAAATGTGAACGTAAGATAGCAATTGATCTGGTTATGTCAGCTTTTCCCCACTTATGAGGCTGAAAAATAAGACCTGCTTTGGATAGAAAAGGCTAACTTTTGAATTAAAATATGAGACATGTTTGATATAAACTGATATGTGTCCCTCCTTCTTCAGAACACTGTGCTCTCTCAAGAAAATGATGATTTTCAACAAAAGGTGAGTCCTCACCATGAGTCAGAAGCCGATCATGCCACAGAGAGATGAAAGAAGCCACTCTTTCACCTAATGACATGGCCTGGGTTTGATTCCGACAATATTCTATTAGCAAATGTTACAGTAAATTGCCAATTTAAAGCCCGCGCAGAAAAAAAAACAAAAAACACACACACATGTATTTACTAACCTTTAGAAATACCAGGTTTCAATATCATATGATCTCTCTGATATGAGGAATTTGAGAGGCAGGGCAGGGGTTGTTGGGGGTAGGGATGGAAAAAATGAAACAAGATGGGATTGGGAGGGAGACAAACCATAGGAGACTCTTAATCTCGGGAAACAAACCGAGCGCTGCTGGGGGATTGAGAGGGAGGGATAGGGTGGCTGGGTGATGGACATTGGGGAGGGTATGTACTATGGTGAGTGCTGTGAATTGTGTAAGACTGATGATTCACAGACCTGTACCCCCGAAGCAAATAATACATTATATGTTAATAAAAAAAAAAAGAAAGAAAGAAAGAAATACCAGGTTTCTTCGGATAAGTTTAGTGCGGCAGGAAATGTTTACTAATGTCTGTTATTTGAAATAGTAAGCCTCTTAACATTTTCTTTAAGGTATTTTGTAAATGTCTTATCTACTATCTGATAAACATCTAATAATGCCCATAAAAGCCAAGATTTTATCTCAGGGGAACATATCCGTTCCTAACATAATGGTTTATGTGACAGCTATTGTTTTTTATTAAGACTATTGATATATTTGCTAAACAAAGATATAAGTTAAATTTGTTTTCCTTAACATCTGTTTAAATATGCAAAGAATCTCTAACTAGGAAAGTTAGATAAATAATCCAGTTTATTTGCTAATCAGAAGTTTAATAGATATTCAGTGATTAATTTGGTTGACAGCTTTGAGTTGCAGTTGACAGACAAGCATAATGGAGTCACCTCTTGCTTATCCATGCCGATAAGGGGGTGGTTTTAGGTTTTGGTATATGCATTAATACATGGATGCTCCATTCTCCTGAGAATTCTCATTTCAAATAAAAAGTAATCTCACAGTTATGCATCTGTATTCATTTCATCATTGAATTTGGTAATTTAAATAATGTCTAATATGAATAAGGAAAAGCAATGTTATCCATGGAAACGTTATACTCACATATATGGCTTGAAAATGTCTTTGAAAGTAATTACTTATGGAAAAGCAAGAAAAATACCTCAGATTATGATTCCATTCATCCTGGTGTTAAAAAAGAAGTTGGAAGATACTCACTTTGCTCTAGAAACCACTGAATACATTGTTGTGAATGCAAAGATTCTGAAACCAAATTAGTCTGTAAGATAAATGCACCAGGAAAGACTAAGGGAAAATAAAAACAATTACCCCAATTTTTCTGCCATCTTGTTTTTTAGACTCTCTCAAGCAAGTCCGATGAAAGCCATGAGGATGTAGACGACGATGACAGAGACGATGTGGATAGCCAGGACTCTGTGGATTCCAATGACGTAGATGATGACTCTAACCAGTCTGATGAGTCTGATGAAGTGGTCACTGATTTTCCCACTGACATTCCAGCAACCCAATTTTTCACTCCAGCTGTCCCCACAAGAGACTCAAATGATGGCCGAGGTGATAGTGTGGCTCATGGACTGAGGTCCAGATCGAAGAAGTCCCACACATATGAAGTCCAGGTGAACCCTTAAACAGACACATAAGATATCTATGATTCGAGCCCTATTCTAGGATACCGAAGTGTGTCTACTCACAGTCATTTATTCATTCATTCATTCAGTAGGAATTATTAATTTATGATTTAAAAAAATTTTTTTAAATTTATTTATTTTAGAGAGAGAGCAGGAGGAGGGGAAAAGAGGAGGGAGAGGGACAAGCAGGCTCCACCCTGAGCTCACGACCTGAGCCAAAATCAAGAGTCTGGTGCTCAACAGACTGAGCCACCCAAGTGCCTCTAATTTATGACTATTGAACACGAAACCTTTTTTCACTTGGTGATTTTATGTTTAAGTTCATGCAATTTCTCCCTACTTTTGTCTCTCAATCACACTGATCTTTTCCCAATCCTGGCTCTAAAGCATTTATTCTACTCACTTTTTTAGATTAAAGAAAAAAACTTTGGAAAACAGCAATTATTTTCACAATATAATGGTCATGCTTTGAAGTTAAATACCTGAGATGAACTGTAGGGTTGCAAATATTGCTTAATCTATAGTTGAAGGATCTGAATTTGACACATAACCTTGCCACTTACTAATCGTTTTACTTTTTAACTTTCAGTTCACTTTCCCTTTATGTAAAACAGAGATCATGAGACCTACATCATAGTCTTTATCATGTGCATAATTGATGTATCTATTAAACTAAAGGAGATGAATATGTGAAAAGACTCGGTTAAAAACAAAGTAACACGCTAGTCCTGTTTTCTGCTGCAGCCAAATTTAGACAATTTTCAGTATAATTGGTCTAAAAGTTAGAAAGCGGAATTAGACTATTCCCATCCTTGGCTCTTCATTTAATTCTTCTTCCGTTTGTTCTGTGATTCAGTATCCTGATTCTACAGAGGAGGACTTGACATCACTTGTGAAAAGTGAGAGTATGGAAGATGACTTCAATGCCGTCCTTCTTTCCCAAACAGTGCGGGGAACTTCTGATGGGGACAGCCATGCAAGATACAGTCAGGAAACCAGTCAGATGGATGACCATAGTATGGAAACCAAGAGCCGCAGGCACACCAGGGAGTATAAGCTGAGAGCAAGTGATGAGAGCAGTAAGCATTCCCATGAGATTGGTAGTCAGGAAAATTCTGAAGTCAGCAGTGAACTCAGCAGCCAAATTGTTCAAAGCCATGAAAATGAGCAAGTCCTAGACTCCGGGAGTGTGGAAAAAGATAATCACCTGAAATTTCGCATCTCTCATGAATTAGACAGTGCATCTACTGAGGTCAATTAGATGGAGAAAATGCAATTTCTTACTCTGCTTTTAGTAAAAAGAAAAAAATACACTGTAGCAGGATGGGAGACAATATGAAATGCTTATTTCTCAGCTTAGTTGGTGAAGGTATATGTATATGGATCCTGAAAGAGATACCAGTTTTGATTGTTAGTTTAGTGTGTGGCTTCATGGTAACAGCCTTGTAAACTAAAAGCTTCAGGGTTTGGTCTATGTTCTTTTCATATAAGAAATGCAAGCTGTCACTGCATTGTAATGTTTGCTCTTCTTTTATGAATAGAAATTTATGTAGAAACAAACAAAATACTTCTACACACTTATAAAAAGAGAATATAAATCTTTACATCACTATAACATTTGTTTTTTAAATTAGTGTATATTTGGTTGTGATTATTTTTGTGTGTGTGTGAATAAATCTTAGTCTCAAATATAATGAGTTTAGTGGTATCTTTTTCTTTTATTCTTTCTTTTTTCCCCCACAATTTTATTGAAATATAAATGACTTATAACATTGTGTAAGTGTAAAGTATAGCACATGACGATTTGATACACTCATACTGAAAATGATCACCACCATTGCACCAGCTAACACCTCTATCTTGTCACATTCTCTGTCCTGTTACATAACCATCATTTCTTTTTTGTGGTGAGAGCATTCAAGATATACTGTCTTAGCAATCAGTTACGAATTTAGCGAAACTGCTAAGCTTAGTAGAGAGCAATCCAGGGTTTGATGGATCAACCGTACAGATTCTGGCTGAGTTAAAGTTCCAAGTTATAGAAACAGAATTCAAGTTGGGGTTGATATTCAGCCAGAAATCCTCCAACCATGCAGGACTCTTTAACCCAGGGGAACACCTTTTTCTCATTTTTACAAAGCTGATATAAAAGCTAACAAAAGCCTAGCTGCAATCACAAATCAATTTTATTGTTTTTCATCACTCACAATTAATTGCTCAGTAAATTAATTGCTTCATTGTCCCTGGATGAAAATTTGATAGGTTCCATAGCAGTTTTTTCCCTAGCTATTTTGATCAACCATAGATAATAAACAGTCATCTTATATTGGAAATTTTTTAAATGCTGTTTCAGGTAATAAGCAAGATTTTCAATTTCATTCAAAACTGAAAGTTCTGGAAGCCTGAAGTGGAACAAGCATCATTACTTCCATATCTTGCTCCTCTGCTCTTTCTAAAACTAGAAATTCCACTTGGAAATTTTGAAATTCTATTAAGTAACTTTTAGGACAAAAGGGGAAAAATTAAGAGGCAGAATTTCTAAAAAAGAATAATAATGAAAACACAAAATCAATAGATTATAATTAAATCAGTGATCACAGAAAAGCGATGGTCTTAAATTCATGCAGCAATAAGCACATTAAAAAATGAAAATAAAGAGGTGCCTGGATGGCTCAGGTGGTTAAGCCTCTGCCTTCAGCTCAGATCATGGTCTCAGGCTCCTAGGATGGAGCCTGCTTCCCCCTCTCTCTCTTTCTGTCTGCCTCTCTGCCTGTGATTTCTGTCTGTCAAATAAATAAATAAAATCTTTAAAAAGGAAAAAGAAAAGAAATAAATTGAGCTTCCATCTTAAAAATTAGAAAAGAACAAAAAATCAAAGCAAAATAAAGGGAAAAAAGGAAATAATAAATTTAAAAGCAAAAGTAATGAGGTAGAGAAAAGTAGTAGAAACTAATAAATGAAAATACTAGCTTTTTGTAAAAGCAACCACAGCAAAATAGATAAATCTTTAACTCACCCAGTAAAGGAAGAAAGGCAGAAAAAAAAAAAATAAGAAATACAAGCAAGAAGATAACCAATGACACTGGTAAGTTTTTAAATATTGAAAGAGACTACTTTACACAGCTCCATACAAATAAAATGGAAGACCTAGGTAACTTGGATTATTTTCTAAGAAAATACAACTTATCACTCAATAGTAGATAAAAATAGTAGATAATAATGTAGAAAGCATAAATAGACAGATTTCCATAGAGGAATGAGAAAAAGTTATCAAGGAACTAACTATAAAAACTGGATCCAAATGATTTTACAGGGAAATTCTATGAAACCTTCAAAGACCAGAGAAGCCCAATCCCATTTAAATTGTAGCACAGAAGGAAAACTCTCAAATGATCTCCATGAAACAAATATAATTCTGACACACCAAACCTGGTTAGATTACAAACACACGCACACACACGAAAACTATAAAGCAGTCTTACTCATGACCAGCAACGGAACAATTCTAAATAAAATGTCAGCAAACAGAATCTAAAATCACATTTAAAGACTGCCTCATAATCAAGAGGGGCTTATCCCCAGACAATGAAACTTCAATATTAGTAAATTCATTCCTAACTACATCATCATGTAGTTAGATCTAAGAAGAAAGATGTTATGTGATTAGGTAGATGTATAGATGACAAAAAGGACTTTGCGTTAGTGAGCTATTACCAGGATGAAAATAGTGAGTAATTAACAGCCCCGATATCTCAGTGATTTATAGGGTCGAATACTTTTCTTGTTCTCACTCACCAGTCTGTGGATAAGCAGGGATGCTTAAGATTCAGGCTTCAGGATGGACTCAGGTTTGCTCCATTTGCTTCTCCATTTGAGATCAGCAACTACCAGGGGTCTGTCTTTTAGATGGTAGAAATGGAAACCCAAGAGGGGTGAGCAGAAACATATGACGCTTCAGACTCTGAACATGACACACTACTACTGTTGATCGTTTAAAGCAAGCCACGTGCTCACACCCAAAACCAATGTACAGGTGAAGTATTCTTTCCTAACAATAAATCATGATAGAAGAAGGGAAAAAAGAAATAATTTGTGAACACATAGTAAAATGCAGCACAGACTTTGAGAAATTTCAACACACATTCTTAATTTCAGAAAAATAACATAAAAATTAAGATATACTTTCTTAACATGATGAAATATTTTATACCTCAGTTTAAAAACCAGCATCCTACTTAATGGAGAAAAAATTTTCATTAAGATCAAGGACAAAGCAGTTATGTACTCTGATGTCCTCTATGTCCTTTGATATAATTTGAGATGTAGCAAAGTATTGGAGATAAAAGTTAATAATCATAAACATTCAGATGCATAAAACTTGAGAAAGACTTGATATATAAATTATATCTCTATGTAGATCATGTAATACTACACTTAGAAAACAAAGAATCAGTACTAAAGATAATAATTTCTGTAAAGTACCTGAAACATATACATAAAAATGCAAACAGTAACCATTTAAAAGATACAATGTCATTTAATATAGAAACAAAAAAAGGATAAAATACTTAAGGAAATGTGCCAAAACTATATTAGAAAAACTTCAGTAAGTGAAGAAGCTAAAAAAAAAGCTTGAAGCTAAAAAAGGCTTGAAGAAATCGAAAGACATCATTTGTTCTCATATAAAACAACTCAACACCATAAAGATGACAATCCTCTCCAAGTAATACACAAATGTGATTCCAATTAAAATAAAGGTAAACTAGAGTGATGCAAGCTAATCCTAAAGTTCATATGGAAAAATAAACATGTAATAATGGAAGAAAAATCCTGAAAAATAAAAGTTGTAAGAGAGGACTAGCCCTAACACGTATTAAATCAGACTATAAAACCTCTCTAATAAAAACACTGTGGTACCAGCAAACAAATAGAGTGGGAAGGGAATAGAAAATCCAAAAATAGACCCAAATACATATGGAAACTACTAGAGGACATCTAAAATAATTTGGGGGAAAAATGGACTTTTAAATAAATGGTGTTGAGTGACTGGATATTCATTTGGAAAAAAGATAAAATTGAATCCATATCTCACACTACACAACAGAATAATCTCCAAATAGACCAGAGATGTAAATTTAAAAGGAAACTATAAAAACATTAGACAAATACATGAGAGAGTTACTTTATAACTTGGATGTGGGGAAGCTTTCCTAACTAAGAGAAGACTCAATCCCATATCACCTGCTATAAACTGGATGTTCATGTCCCTTCAAAATTTGTAATTTGAAACCTAATCCCCTAAAACATGGGTATTAGGGTCAGGGACTTCGGGAGGTGACTAGGTCATGAGAGTGCAGTCCTCACTAATGGGATCAGTGTCCTTATAAGAGAGACCCCAAGAGTTTCCTGGCCCCTTCCACCATGGGAGATCACAGTAAGAAGATGGCTGTCTATGAACCAGGAAGCAGGCTGTTACCAGACACCAACTCTATGGAGGCCTTGATTATGAATTTCTCAGCCTCCAGAACTGTGAGAAGTAAATGTCTGTTGTTTATAAAGCAGCAGGTCTTTTTGGTATTTTTGTTACGGTAGCTCAAACAAGCTAAGACACCCCTATCCTTGAACTCATCATTAGTGAGCTGCCCCTTGGGCTCCCATTATATTTGCTTCATTTGCCACTTCATCACAATCAGCCACAGGTGATAGCTTTATTAATTATGCTGTCCCTGCCTGCCATAGAATACAAGCATCCCATTTCCTCCTGGCAAGCAGCTCACACTGGGCTCAAAGCCAAGGACATACAGGTTAATCCAATGAACCCTCAAAACTAAGGTTCAGACTTCATGAGAGATAATGGCTGGTAGCCCAGGGGATGGCGGAGAAGTTTGTCACGTTATCCTGGGCCGCAGCCGGTTTATAGTTGGCGGGCGGACGCTGGTCAATGGGACACGTCCCACTGGGGCACCGGGAGGCTGAGGCTGGCAAGCAGGAAACCATGCACCACGACTGCAGAGCAAGGAGTCAGGAAGGAGTCAGGAAAGCTCACCGGAGAGTGAGGGACCCTGGGTGTTCTTGCGCTGGCCTAGCCGTGGCCCCATTGAAACAGCAGAGAGATAGGACACAAGCCAGTAAGAGTTCGTTTCCTGCAGCGTCCCTCCGGTGCCATCTACCGACAAAGCTGGCCGTCATTCCAGCTGGCCCTGTGCGCAGGTCCGATGCCAGTACCACGAAGCAGGACAGCAGGAAACTGAGAGGGGTCACAGACTTTTTGGGGAAAAAAAACTTATTCCCACTCCTTGGGCAAAACGAGTAAAAAACGGGCTTGGGAAATCTCTTTACTGATAGAATGAAAGGACGTCCTCAAAGACAAAATGAGGTCATAACCAAAGGACCAAAGACCAAACTTGAAGGGGATTTCCATTTGCTAAAACTGGAGGGATGTGAGAATAAAAACAATAATGGCAATAATGAATTACAACAAATTAAATTTTTTTCTTAGTTTCATTGGTACATAGTACATACACATTCTCGTATAGTGATACTATACGAGAGGGCATAAAAGAAGGAAAGGTCTTCTTTACAGATAAATGCCAGATAATAGTAAATATAGAAAGAATGGTAAAATTAGAAAATCAGTTTGCAACCCACAGTATAATATTGACTCAGGAAATGATCACTAATGAGTGTTAAAATAATTGCACAAAAGGTTATTGGCAACAGAATATTCACCTTGTTCAAGAAGATCACCCCCACGAATTAGTGATTCCAAAAGAAGATGCTTCTAACTAGAGGGTTTTGGTGGTCACCATCTTCATCCAGTAATCAAACTTAGCTTCACAAATGGGACGACTCGACATTTGCTTCCTAATGTTACACAGTAAGAAACATACAACATCCCCTACGAAACGTTTTTGTAAAAAGATGTTTAACAGAATCAAATCCTAGGAAAACAAGCAAACCCAGACATTGAGTTACTCAATGATACGACTGGCCTGAACTTTCTAAAAGGTTTCCAGATGAAATTCAGGACACGGTTATATTTGAATGTCAGATAAACAACAAAATCTTCTTTTATCATAAGCATGGTATGTATTATACTAAAGAATGAGTCATTATTTATCTGATATTCAAATTAACTGTATTTTTATTTTTTGAATCTTTCAATCCTAGAAAAAAAGGGTGTTAGCTTATTTAGATTAAAAGCCTAAAGAGGCATAAGTAAGGACAAAACATGAACTTTGACTGGCACCTGGACTGAAAAAGAAACAAGACTATAAAACACATTTGGGGACAATTATGGCAATTGGAATATACACAGTATGTTAGATGATACTGCAGAATTACGGTTAATTTCCTTAAGTGTGATCATGGCATCATATTTATGAAATGAATGTCCTTGTTCTTCAGAAATATTTAGGAGTGATGTGCCATGGTTTCTGTAATGTGCTTTCTGATGATTCAGAAAACACAGGGTACACAAGGGGAGAGAAACTAATGTGGCAAAATGTATTATTCTTTCAACTTTTCTCAAGGTTTGGGAATGTTCCCAAAATTGGGAGTAGAAAGAAAGGGCTGGCAGAATACAAGAATGTATGATAAATAATGTCCTTAAAATAATGTCTCATCCATTAATATAAAAGTCTCAGAACAATTCCTTCATGGTTAGCTTCTTACATAAAATCAAGAACAAAGAATTAATACATTTTTACAACAACAAAAAAATAATGTTTAAACTATGTCCCGTCACCTAGTATCTCCTAATGATCTTGTAGATGCTGACTTCAGATGCAATCTGACAATATTTTCATCCTTTTCCATGTCGGTAGTATAACCTAACCATGATTCGGAGTCCTTTTTTACTGGTCGCTGGTATGGCCTTTTCCCCTCTCCCACACCTAATATTTCAGGCTTCTAGTAACAGTGGCTCCAAAGATTGTTTGATTGCAATTATAATGGTAACAACAAAACTTCCCTGTGAGTTAGTGTTGCCTGTGCAGCAGGGGTGAGGCAAATAATTAAAATAAGCAGTTCTGTTCTTGATCTGTACTGAGCATGCAGAAAAGGACTTAAAAGCCCTGTTTGTGCAGAGAAAGAAAGAACTATCTTCTACGGCACAATTTCGTGAGGCAGTTTTTTATGCTTCCTCAATTTAGTGAATTCCCATATTGAAGAATTATGAATTGTGTTCTCCACTTGCAACACCCAGACCCAAAGCACACACTGTCTAGCACATTACATGTTCAACTGCAGTATTGTTCCCTGCAGTCTCGTTGACTTGATCTCTTTTATTCCAGATACCATAAAGACTTATATGTCTGATTAGTGTGGTTATTTTCATCTGAAGTGCAGCTACGTATTGCATATTGGGTCCCAATCCCTAGATGCCCCCACCCCCAAGATGCAAACAAATCTGGGAGAACTATGTGGCTGAAAATACTCATCTGGTCAAATTGAAATGACAGGTTGGCAACCAAAAAGGCAAAAGACCAGTTGCCTCTGAGGAACCACCAAAACAATGTGGGGCAGATCTAAAGAAAAATCCAAAAGAAGGGTCCTAAAGGTGCCCTAAGTATTACCAATATCGTTTATAACATATCAAGGTACTACTTTGAAGCTTTATTTAGAAATTATTGAGTAAAAGTACAGAAGTTTTGCATGGAAATAATACATCTGATTTCTTGAGGGGAGGCCTCACCCTAGTAAAGCTCAAATACCTGACTTTCCCCACACATCACCTTCTTCCTCATTCCAGACACTAAGGATGGAGAGGAAGGGGATTAAGTGCTGATGTTGACATGTTCTTCTAAAGAAGGCCTCCATTGTTTCCGTCTGGTCAGGCTGCTGTAACAAAAATACCACAAACAGGTGGTTTATAAACAACAGAAATTTGTTTTTCACAGTTCTGAAGCCTGGGAAATCCAAGATCATGGTGCCAGAAGGTTTGGCACCATGAGAGAGCTCACTTTCTGGTTCATAGACAGCCATTTTTTTGCTGTGTCCTCATGGGGTGAAAGGGACTGGCGATCCCTCTGGAGCTTCTTTCATAAGGTCATTCTGAGCTGTGCCCTCTTGATCTGACCATGTCCCAAATCCCCACTTTTTAATACCATCACATCGGGGTTAGGACTTCAACATATGAATCTGGGCAGGGTGAGGGGCACACAAAGAGTTAGTCTACAGCACCTACCTTCCAGCCTCAAACCATTTGGAAATGCTCCAAAACACAGGCAGACTCTTCTTGGCAGTGCCTTCAGAGCCCCTCGGAGGTGTCAAATCAGTGAGCGAATCTACCTCAAAAAACTGACAAACAAGAGCAAAACAAAACGAATGCCCCTTTTCATCACTTTTATCCAATATAGCACTGGAAGTTCTAGTCATTGCAATAAGGAAAAAATAAATTAAATTAGATTTTAAAGGTAAAGAGCACACAAATTAGAAAAGAAAAAATAAAACTATTTTTAGACATGATTCTCTATGTAGAGAATTCCGAGAAACCTACAAAGTATTCCTAGAACTAAACGATGAGTCCAATAACATTGTGGGATTCAAGATCAACATAGAAAAATCAACTGAATTCTTATATTTGACAATGAACAAGGTAAAACCAAAATTAAAATGATGTCATTTATACTTGCTAAAAAAAGTGAAATGTTTAGGTATAAATCTAAGAAAATAGGTATAAGATCTGTATGATAAAAGTTATAAAATTGTGATTAAAAAGAAACACATACACAAAGATACTTGGGAATTCACACCATGCAATAGCAAAAAAACCCCCAAACAATCCAATTAAATACTTGGGGATTCACACCATGCAATAGCAAAAAATATCCCCAAGCAATCCAATTAAAAATGGACAGGAGGGATAATACTCCATTGTGTATATGTACCACATCTTCCTTATCCATTCATCCGTTGAAGGGCATCTTGGTTCTTTCCACAGTTTGGCGACCGTAGCCAGTATTATGCCTCCATCAGAAAGGATGAATACCCAACTTTTGTAGCAACATGGACGGGACTGGAAGAGATTATGCTGAGCGAAATAAGTCAAGCAGAGAGAGTCAAGTATCATATGGTCTCACTTATTTGTGGAGCATAACAAAGAACACGGAGGACATGGGGAGATGGAGAGGAGAGGGAGTTGAGGGAAACTGGAAGGGGAGATGAACCATGAGAGACTATGGACTCTGAAAAACAACCAGAGGGTTTTGAAGGGGCGGGGGTGGGGGGGGGTGGAGGCTGAGGAACCAGGTGGTGGGTAATAGGGACGGCACGTACTGCATGGAGCACTGGGTGTGATGCCAAAACAATGAACACTGTTATGCTGTAAATAAACAAATTAAAAAAATGAAAAAAAAATAAAGCAATATAACATTAAAAAAAATGGACAGGAGGGGGCGCCTGGGTGGCTCAGTGGGTTAAAGCCTCTGCCTTTGGCTTGGGTCATGATCCTGGGGTCATCGGAATGGCCCGCATCGGGCTCTCTGCTCAGCAGGGGGCCTGCTTCCTCCTCTCTCTCTGCCTGCCTCTCTGCCTGCTTGTGATTTCTCTCTGTCAAATAAATAAAATATTTTAAAAAAATAAATAAATAAGACTACGAATGAAACTATAAATGAAATGAAAGGGGACATTAAAACTACAGGAATGTAAAGGATCATGAGAGACTATTGTCAACAACTGTACGCCAATGAATTGGATAAACTGGAAGAAATGGATATATTCTTAGAAACATGCAACCTACCAAGGCTGAACCATGAAGAAATAGAAAACGTGAACTGTTCAATGACAAGTAAGGACATTGAATTAATAATCAAAAATCTCCCAACAACAACAATAACAACAACAACAAAAACCCAGGCCGAAATGGCTCTATGGCTCTATGGCCAAGTTCTACCAAACACTCAAGGAAAAATTAATACCAATCTTTCTCAAACTATTCCAAAATATTGAAGAGAAGGGAACACTTCCAAACTCATTTTACAAGGCCAGTGTTACTATAATAATGGATACATGTCATTACATATTTGTCCAAACCCACAGAGGTACAACACCAAGAGTGAACTCTCATGTAAACTGTAGACTTTGAGTGATTATGTTGTGTTCATGTGGGCTCATCAGATATACCCAGTGTACCAATCTGATGGGAAATGTTGATAATGGGGAAAGCCCTGCATGCAGGGGGCAGTGGGTACATGGAAAACCTCTGTACCTTTCCCTCAATTTCATGTGAACTTAAAACTGCTCTTAAAAAACAGTCTTTAAGGTGAACCATAAGAGACTATGGACTCTGAAAGACAAGCTGAGGGTTTTGAAGGGGCGGGGGTGGGAGGTTGGGGGAACCAGGTGGTGGGTAATAGGGAAGGCACGTATTGCATGGAGCACTGGGTGTTGTGCAAAAACAATGAATACTGTTACGCTGAAAAAATAAATTAATTAATTAAAAAAAAAAAACCCAGTCTTTAAATATGGGGGAGGGGAACCGGCAATAGTAGTGAAAAATTGTAGCATATCATTTAAGGTCACTTAGATTCAATTAGGAAATAGATAGCATACTCAACCAGCTAATCTGACTAGGAGTTATATAGAATGGGCCAGTTTTTATTCTAGGCTAATTTGGCCCCACAACTGAAGCATTATCTTCCTGAGTCTTCTACTCAGTGCTCCATCTTTTATAAACTTTCCCCTCTTTGGATGTTGAGAACTAGAAAATTTTCCTGCTCTGTGGGAGCATCAGAAATTTTCCCACTTGCTCCTTTGGGGTAGTTCCTTTCCCTGCAGATTTCCTGGCAGGCAGTTCGGTCCTCAGGCATATTCCTCACGTGCATACTCTGAAGACTCAAAGGCAGCTCTGCAGATCTCTGGAGATCTTTCTGCAGTTCTCTCCCCTGTGGTACTATGGTACTGAGGCAAATTGGTCTCCCTTGCACCTTGGCCTCCTTGGCCACCCTAGCCTCAACTTAATCTTCTCAACTGGGAGGGACTGCACTACAGGCTGGGAACCCCCTCTAGGGAATTACTGGGAAACTACAGAACTGTCATCCTCTGTTCATCTCCTTCTTTATCTTCTTTCAAGGATTACTGTTCATCACTGCTGATTGTCTGATGTTTGCAAACCATTCTTTATAAAACTTGACTGTTTTTTTCAAACTCAGGGTAAGTGGGTATATCTATCCCTTTTGCTCCATCAGGGCTGGGAAGAGAAATCCTTTAAAACTAGTTTTAACTTAAAAAAAAAAAATTAAAAGGTCCAAATAAGTTATGACCAAAGGGAAATAAAAAGTGAGCTGGCAGAATTCACAGGAGGAATTAAGGATTTAAAATAAATAATTAGGGGTGCCTGGGTGACTCAGTGGGTTAAGCTGCTGCCTTCGGCTCAGGTCATGATCTCAGGGTCCTGGGATCGAGTCCCACATCGGGCTCTCTGCTCAGCAGGGAACCTGCTTCCTCCTTTCTCCCTCTCTCTGCCTGCCTCTCTATCTACTTGTGACCTCTCTCTGCCAAATAAATAAATAAAATCTTTAAAAAAAAATAAAATAAATAATTAGTGGGGTGCCTGGGTGGCTCAGTGGGTTAAAGCCTCTGCCTTCAACTCAAGTCATGATCCCGGGATGCTGGGATTGAGCCCATCAGGATCTCTGCTTGGCGGGGAGCCTACTTCTCCCTCTCTCTCTCTGCCTGCTTCTCTGCCTACTTGTGATCTCTGTCTATCAAATAAATAAATAAAATCTTAATAAATAATGAAATAATGACATAAAAGCCACATTCGAAACTATAAAAAGATACAGGGGTGCCTGGGCAGCTCAGTTGGTTAAGCCTCTGCCTTCAGTATCTCGGGTCATGATCTTGGGGTCCTGGGTTGAGCCCTGTGTCCCTCTACACTCCCCCTTGCCCTCTGCTTGTGCTCTACCCTCCCCCTCTCTCAAATAAAGAAATAAAATCTTTATTTTTTTTTCAAGGGTGGGAGAGATAACTTTTATTCCAAAAGACTTCCATATCCATATTCCATATCAATAATAACATTTAGGTAAATGTATACCCTTGCTTCATAGACAACATTCATTTGAGTGCTTAAGTTAAGGTAATTAAAAATTATATATTATATATTTTTTTCACCAACCCTATCTCATTTCCTTATATAGGCAGCATCCTATAGAATAAAAAGTCTGATTCTAAAGGCCATATCTGCATGCATAGATTTTTTACACCAATCTTGTGAAACAGTATGTTCAGTTTCCAGGGATAATTAGCATCAACTTAATCTGTTGTTAATTTCAGTTCTTTCCCACCAAGTACATTTTTTAAAAATTGAAAGATACTGTAACATGGAGGGCAGAATTTGTTAAAATTCTGTTAAAAAAAAAGAAAATGGGGGCGCCTGGGTGGCTCAGTGGATTAAAGCCTCTGCCTTTGGCTCAGGTCGTGTTCCCAGGGTCCTGGGATCGAGCCCCGCATCAGGCTCTCTGCTTGGCGGGGAGCCTGCTTTCTCCTCCTCTCTCTCTCTGCCTACTTGTGATCTCTGTCTGTCAAATAAATAAATAAATAAATAAATATCTTAAAAAAAAAAAGAAAATGATAAAAAGAAATAATTAGAAAGAAGATAATACAGAAATCAAACACAGTAGCTCCAAAATATGCAAAATTGGTATTCTTGAATTAAGAAAGCAAAATTTAAAATATCTCAATATTAGGGGCACCTGGGTGGCTCAGTGGATTAAGCCGCTGCCTTTGGCTCAGGTCATGATCTCAGGGTCCTGGGATCGAGCCCCGCATCGGGCTCTCTGCTCTGCAGGGAGCCTGCTTCCTCCTCTCTCTCTGCCTGCCTCTCTGCCTATTTGTGATCTCTCTCTGTCAAATAAATAAATAAAATCTTTAAAAATAAAATAAAATAAAATATCTCAATATTACAAAAGAAAAAAACTTAAATAAATGACAAATTGAATTTGCTGATTCAACCCATATAATTTTTCCCAGAAAAATAATTATGCACAATAATCAACACAATGATGTATTCTAGAGCAAGTTAATAAAAAATTTACTAAGCAGGTAACTTTTTGGCAGAAAAATCAAGTCATCTGCCATAGCTGAGAGAAAAGAGTGGGTTTAATCTGAACTTTACTTCTCCATGGCAACATTTAATGACAGAGGAAGGTGGGGCAATGTGTTCAGAATCTTGAAAAGAAGGAAGACAAGATTGGGCCAAGAATATTATGCCCAGCCCATTTGTTTTATGTTTATGGCAACAGAAAGGCACTCTCAATTTTGTACAGACTCTGGGAGTAATGAGGCATTAATGAGTCCTTCTTTTAAAAAAAGAAAAAAAAGAACACTTAATAAAAAATCTATCCCAAAAGAATTGAATCAAGAGGACTCAGGGAGGGGGAACCCATGTTTAAAAAGTATTGGTTATGAGAATTGAATATATCTAAATATAAGATGAAATATTATATTTATTATTTTAGAGGAAAATAAAAGCTTATAGAATTTGACAATGGCAAAGTTATTAATTATTAAAAGTGTTGGTCAGGAGTACATATTTGTTAATACCTTATTTTTCAGAAGAGTCAAAGCCTACTGAAAAAAATTGACAGATTAAAACAAAATTGCTTGGGCGCCTGGGTGGCTCAGTGGATTAAGCCGCTGCCTTCAGCTCAGGTCATGATCTCAGGGTCCTGGAATCGAGCCCCGCATCGGGTTCTCTGCTCCGCGGCGAGCCTGCTTCCTCCTCTCTCTCTGCCTGCCTCTCTGCCTACTTGTGATCTCTCTCTCTGTCAAATAAATAAATAAAATCTTTTAAAAAAATTGCTTGCTTAATTTAGAAAATTGATGCTGATATTAAAATTTACATTTGTAAATAATTTCTAAATAACATTCAGACAGAAACCCAACATAGCTCACTGATCCTCGCTAATAAACTGATGAGAAGCCCTTTGTAGGTCAGGCCAAAGAAAGGACTATGACCAGGCAGAGTCATTAAATAAAATTAAACTATTAAAATTTATGAATTTAAAATATGTAGTCAGTGAGCAAGAGTATGAAGGAAACTATTACAACCAAAGTAGGATGGTATTAGTAAAAGGTTAAACACATAAGTCAAAAAAGAGAATACAACAATACAACATGCAGAAATAAACACACATATATGGTCAATTGATTTTCAAAAATAGTGCAAAGATGATTCCAGAGAGAAACTGATGATGCCAGAACAACTGGGTTCTCACATGTAAGAAAAAAAAACCTTAGTTCATACCGCCCACCATGTTAAAATTATCTCAAAATGGATTATATGCCTACACGTAAAACCTGAAATTATAAAACTTCTAGGAGAAAATGTTCATGGCCTTGGGTGAAGAAGAGATTCTTAAAAATATGACACCAAATGTATAATTTGTAAAAGAAAAAAATTCATAAATTAAACTTTGTCAAAATTAAGAACTACTACTAAAAATTACTAAGAAAGTCCACTTTATTTTTTTAAACATTCTTTTTTTTTTTTTTAAAGATTTTGTTTATTTATTTGACCGAGATCACAAGTAGGCAGAGAGGCAGGCAGAGAGAGAGAGAGAGAGGAGGGAACTGATGCGGGGCTGGATCCCAAGACCCCGGGATCACAACCTGAGCCGAAAGCAGAGGCTTTAACCCACTAAGCCACCCAGGCGCCCCAGAAAGTCCACTCTAAAAAGGACTTCTGGAATATTACAGCAAAGATTTCAAAGCTGTAATTTAATTACGTAAAAAAAGAAAAGTAAGTTTCAGCATCCTCTGAAGTCTCTGATCTCCTAATTCTTGGAGAGTGGGGAAGCCAAACCAGCCATCCTATGTGCCCAGACAAGGGGCCCTGATCCTGTGGCCATATAGCTTCTTACGAACGTAACTAACACAACTTTTTGCCATTCTGTAGATTCACTTCTATTCAAATTTATTAGTATTATTTTAATTGGAGGGACAGAAATCCTAACCTAAAATAAATTAACCAGAAAGGAAATGTTAGGGCTAATGAAGTCCAGGGGTAGATCTGCCTTCAATTAGTGCTGGCTCAGGGACTCAAATGATATCATCAGAAGCTGGTCTTTCTTCATCTCCTAAGACCCACCTAAGACATAATAAATCAGAATCCCTAGGAGTCAGACTCCAGAATCTTAAAACCAACAACAGAAAGCCCTCTCCAGATGAGTGCCATAAAGCTCTTATCAGTTAATTGTTTTATCTGTGTACAGCTTGTCTTTGAAGCTAATTATAAGCTTCTTGCCTGCAAGGAAAATTTCTTCTGCACCCTAATCATATCTAAGATTGTGCTCGATGGATATTAGAAAGCTATTCTGTAGAGTGTGGTAGATCAAGGGATGCTGTAAGTTTAATGCTATAAGCATCAGAAGGCATTTGAAAAGAAAGCTGACATTCTTTTGAAAAATCTGGGCTAGTGAAAATACAGTTGGGTTCAACATTTTTGAACGTCTACATCCAAATGGAATTAGTGAATAAACTTGAGTTAGTAAAGAGCAGTATTCCAAAGCACTCTGTTCTTGGCCCTGCATTGTTCAAAATTCTTTTAAACTTGAATAAAAGATATAGATGATAAATATATCTGCGATTGACAAAACCAGATGTCAAATGATAAAAATGTATTTCACAATGTTCTTGAATAGCATGGCCACCCAAACATTACCACTAGATCAATTTTGGTATTCTTCCAGTCCTCACATTATACTCATTTTTGTGTGTGTATATATATATTGTTGGCTCCATTTTACCCCTGAGCATCAACGTTTTGGCTGCCAGCTTGTCTAGACTTACATCCTTTGACTCTAAATCTAGCAGGAAGAAACACTTTTCTTTTCCACAAATTGAAAAAAAGTTCTGTCCTGATTTCCACTGAACAGAACCAGAGCCCAAGCCTGTTTGAAAATACCATTCCCAGGCGCCAAGTGTTTGTGATGCTCTGGTTGGCCATCCCTGAGTTCCACACTCATCACTTGGGAACTAGTAGTGGTGTCAGCCACATCTGAGGACACAGGGACTCAGAACAGGGGAGGGTGGTTCCCCACAAAAATCTCATTTTTGTGTTGGTAAGAAAGGAGAATGGCTACTGAACTGTTAAACAACAAACCAAATAAACCAAGTTCTCTGCCTTACATTCTACTCAGGAGGACAACTCTGTTAATAGATATTTTTAAAATGAAATGATAAATGTTGGGATCCCTGGGTAGCTTAGTTGGTTAAGCGTCTGACTCTTGCTTTTGGCTCAGGTCATGATCTCATGGATCGTGAGATCGAGCCCCTCATCAGGCTCTATGCTCAGTGGGGAGTCTGCTGGAAGATTCTCTCCCACTGCCCCTCCTCCCACTCACTCAAACTCCCTGTCTCAGATAAATAAATAAATCTTAAAAAAAAAAAAAAAGATAAATGTTGTGATAAAATTTGACAGGGAGGAGAGGCAAGTAAATTCAAGCTAGGGGCCAAGGTTGTCGCTAAGTAACTTTTCAAAAGAAGATGATGCCTGAGTCTAGAAAGATTCCAAGTCTTTAGGAGGTGTTCTAGAAAAGGGCTTGGGGATGATGTAACAATGTTTCCAGGCATTTCTGAATTGATCCCCTTACAAGGTAGGAATTATGCCTTATCCTTGCCCCACTGGAATCCAACATGGAACCTTGTGTCTAGTGGACACTCTATAAGTGTTTGATGAATTTGTTAATATTCCTTCATTATGTGTTCAGCAAAAATCCTGCGGGAATTTGTAAGGTAGATATTTAACCACATTATTCACAGAAGGAAACTGAGATACAGAGGTTAGGTCAGCAAAATCACAATGCCAGCCAACAACAGTGCCAGGGTAACTCCCACAGAGGCAGGGACACAACCAAACCAAATTCTAGACATAAGGTAGAATATCACAAATCCTGATCTTGCATTATTAGTGAAGTAAATTGAGAAATAAAAACAAGTAAAAATTTTAGTATGGTTAGCAGTTCTTATAAAGCCCAAAACACCAAATTTTTTTCTAATGATTTCAGATGTCAAGTGGTAAAAATTTATTTTACAGTGTTCTTGAATAAATAAGGACTGGGAAAAAATTGAGAGGGAAACATGTTTGTTTGGGTGGGTTGCTAAGCAACACCACACAAGCCAGAGAGTCCTTTTGGATTTCCTTTGGAAGGTGGAATCTGCAGGGCCGATGGGTCCTTCTGCTTGTGTCTGCTTCATCTGTTCGCATGGGAAAATAAAAGCAAAACAGGAAACAAACAGGCAAGTTTAATAATGCAGAAGACAGAAGCGTGGAGAACATGAAGTATTAAATCACACTGAACTGTTTTTAAGTTGCCTTTTGAAAGGTTTGTCTGAGTATCCACGTGGCACTGAGACAAAGGGATGGGGTTTGTGTAGCTTGTTGCAGAAGAACTTACCACACACTTGAAATAAAACTAAATAGCATCCAGCTATGTTATCTATCCCACACAGTATTTCAGGCCCTGCAGGTTATCGAAACTTGCAATATGGCCACAGGATTATGGTAACCAGGCGAAGGAAAATAGGAGTTTGTGCCTCTCATTTATTTAATAAGAGGATACTTCCTATGAGAAATAGGAATAATAAGATGAATATCAAAGGAAGGAATTCTGTGGGAAGGGAGAGAAATTTACAGCTTCAAGGCCTACTTGAGGAAAAGCGAGGTGCTCCGAAGGGGGAAAACATGCCAAGCGTAGAAACACAAGAGAGAACATTAGGAAGCCAGAAAGAATGACTAGGTACTTGAATAGGGAATACATTGCACGTCTGGTGATGGGTTTATGAAAACTAAGATTGGAAGTGGTAATGAAATTCTTGGAATGTAAGATTTAGGATGTGGTACATTAAATACTATCCACGTTATGTTACACAAATACTTCTCTGAAATTTTAAAAAATCACATTGCTTGTGAAGATTTGTAATGAAAATTTTGGGCAAGCATACATTTAATTCTGAATTACGTATGTGTGGATACATTTTTGGTGAGTCCAAATTCTTTTGGAGACAATGGTGTAGTCTTAAAAAGAACGTTTCAGATTTTGTTTTAAATCATTGGCACTACAAAAGAAGGTACATTATTATTATTATTATTAAATAAAGGCTATACTCTTTAACATGCATCTCAGGCCTTCTGTGATTTAGCACTGCCTTCCCCTCCCGGGCCAGCCTGAGTAGTCTCTCTCCTTAACCCCTTCTTGGTTGAAAGACTTCATACTGACTTGATACCATAGGGCCCAAGGGCAAGCCACCCCAAAAAGTGCACTTTAAGCATACTGATTATTTTAAATAAAAGTTACTTAAGGAACAGTTGGTGTAAGTATACTTATAACCACCTCCAACCCCCTCGAGCAAGAAATCAGTTTCCCATATGAAAGGTATCCTTCCTGTACTAAGAAGTACAAAGAAATCCTTATCACCGGACTGGATCTTTAAAGCTGATAAACCTGTAGAAAAAACTCTGAGATCATAACCTGAGCTGGAATGAAGAGTACGATGCTTAACTGATGAGCCACCCATGCTCCTCTGTCTTAATTATGGTTAATATTTTCATCTATTACAATAACTTCTGTGGCTTTTGGTTTTTGTTACAACTGGATTATGAGCTTCTTAAGGTCAGACACTCCCTGCCTAGCCCAGAGGATCCTACAACAAATAGTTCCTGAACACCTGCTATGTGCTGGGGCACAACACTATGAAAGAAAGCAATCAGTTCAACAGGCCCAAAGCCCAACCCTTAAGGAGTTTGTATTCCCTGTGTAATTGTTGAGGGACTGTGTGAGCCTAGTCAGGCATCATCATTTTCAGTCACACCATTATACCTTTGGTTAAGACTGGGGTTCCCTGGGCGCCTGGGTGGCTCAGTAGGTTAAGCCTCTGCCTTCAGCTCAGGCCCTTGATCTCAGAGTCCTGGGATCCAGTCCTGCCCTGGGCTCTCTGCTCAGCAGGGAGCCTGCTACCCCCTCTCGCTGCGTGCCTCTCTGCCTACTTGTGATCTCTGTCAAATAAATAAAATCGTAAAAAAAAACCCCACAAAAACTGGGTTTCCTAATTCTTCACGTAGAGGCCTTTCTTTTTTTCTTTTTCTTTCTTTTTTTTTTTTTTTAGATTTTATTTATTCATTTGACAGGCAGAGATCACAAGTAGGCAGAGGGAGAGGAAGGGAAGCAGGCTCCCTGTCAAGCAAAGAGCCCGACTCCGGGCTCCATCCCAGGACCCTGAGATCATGACCTGACCTGAAGGCAAAGGGTTTAACCCACTGAGCCACCCAGGTGCCTCTTGGTATAGAGGCCTTTCTAACCTTCACATGCCACCATTTCTCCTCTGAGGTATAAGGGGCCTTGGAATAGATTATGCCCCAGGAAACTTTTTTTTTTTTTTTAACACTTGATTTTTTTATTTGAGAGAGAGAGTGGAAGCACAAGCAGGGAGGAAGGGCAGAGGCAGAGAGAGAAGCAGACTCCCTGACAAGCAGAGAACCTAACTCTGGGCTGGAGCCCAGGACCCAGAGATCATGACCTGAGCTAAAGAAGGATGTTTGACCTCCTGAGCCACCCAGAGGTCCCCGACGTAAAACCATTCTTTTTTTTTTTTTTTTTTTTTTTATAATTTGACAGACAGAGATCACAAGTAGGCAGAGAGGCAGGCAGAGAGAGAGGAGGAAGCAGGCTCGCTGCTGAGCAGAGAACCCGATGCGGGACTCGATCCTAGGACCCTGGGATCATGGCCGGAGCCGAAGGCAGAAGCTTAACCCACTAAGCCACCCAGGCGCCCCGACATGAACCATTCTTAAGTCACTGTTCAAACGCTATTTTCAGTTTTGTGATATTTGTTTCCCAAGGATGTTTTGGTTTTCCACAGTTCAAGGTTGAGAACACAGCAAATTACTCCTAAGTTTATCCATTTCTTTTTTGTTCTTACTTTTTTTTTTGCTAGCAAGTCTATAGTCTAGAGATACAGGGAAGAGAATACTGAATGGAAAAACAATAATACCAAGGAATAATAGAATTAATTCAATTACTATTTATTTATTGGGTTCAAGTTCTGTGCTTTCGCTATGCATAGTAAGTAACATTATCATTTTAATAGAACATGCAGGATAAAACACTCTTGGTACATAACTGCAGGGAGTAATGTCATTGGCGAGATAACAACAGATAAGAGAATATAATTGAGTACTGTAAGGAAGGGAAGTTGTTCCTCTACACTTCAAGTTCTTCCAGCTGAACTTAGAATTAAATTTACATGGAACAGATTAATAAGGGGGAAAAAAAACCCTAAAATTTTATTATGTGCATACAGAGGGCTAATAATGAAATTGGGGCCTAAACAAATGACCAAGGCAGGCAGTTTTCATATTTTTTAGACAAAGAGACAGTAAATTTGTAAGGAACTGACAGACATAAAGACAACAGATATTTGAGAGCTTTAATTAATAAAGAATTCTAAGTGGAATTTGGGCTGAAGTAGTAGGTTAGGATAAACAAGTCCTCTCTTTAAAAAAGCTCAAAGTTAGGCAATAGACACAGATAAGTAAATAAATAAACTGCAGAACTGATGATAGGTGGCCATGATTACCTGAATAAAATCAGCCTGTTATGAGCACATAGGGAAGCAACAAAGGATGCTGCTCTGATGTGCATATAAGATGGGAACCAATGCTAGAAAAGCAGAGCAGGGGGCTGTTATGGGCTGAATTATGTCCCCCTCAAAAATTCGTACATTGGGGGACCCTGGGTGGCTCAGTGGGTTAAAGCCTCTGCCTTCAGCTCAGGTCATGATCCCAGGATCCTGGGATCGAGCCCCGCATCCGGCTCTCTGCTTGGCAGGGAGCCTGCTTCCTCCTCTCTCTCTGTCTGCCTCTCTGCCTGCTTGTGATCTCTGTCTGTCAAATAAATAAATAAAATCTTAAAAAAAAAAAAAATTCGTACATTGACATCCTAATCCCCAACAACTCAGAATGTGACTGTATTTGGAGACAGGGTTGGGGTTTTTTATCTTTTTTTTTTTTCCGGGTAATTAAGTTAAAGTGAGGCAGTTAGAATTGGCCTGAATCCAATGTGTCTGCTGTCCTTATTAGATGAGATTAGGACACTGACCCTTATAAAGAGACCACCATGTGAAGATCTTAGTGGGAAAACCACCATCTACAAGGCAAGAAGAGAGACCTCAGGAGAAGCCAATTCTGCAAACATCTTGATCTCACACTTTCACTCTGTAGAACTGTGAAAAAATGAATTCTGTTGTTTAAGCTACCCAGTCTGGAGTACTTCATGATGGCAGCCGTAGCAAACCAATAAATACAAGCGCAGATGAAGAAAATTTACTAACCAGACCTAAGAAAATTAAATTTTATCTATTAAGCTGTCAGGAGCCCCCAGAAGTATCCAGGCATCAATGTGACAGGAGCAGTTTTGGTTCTGAATACAATTTGGGGACGCTGGGGATCTTGAAAGTGGCGAATGGAGATAGAACTGACGGGTTTGTTGTTCCAGTAAGGAATAAAACAAAACATACAGCAAGGGCCTTGGACGAAAACACTGGCAACAGGGATGAGAAACAAATATTCTATCAGAAAGATTTGTGGGGCAGAAGTAACAAGATTTGGGGAGAAGAGGTGCAGGAGACACGCAGACAGATGAGGGTATCACGGAGAAGCCTAGCTTGAGAAGGACGACAGCCTGCCTCAAATTTCAACTGGGGGCACAGGAGGTGAGGCAGACTTAAAAGAGGAAGGGAACGGAGATTTAATTTGCGATAGGTTAAGTCTGACACAACTGCAGAACCTCCAGTTGAATGCGCTCCGCAGAGTGGGAATAAAGTTCTGGCCACGGGGCTGACGTGGGACTGTGCCTGGGAAGCCAGAGCCTGAGCCGGCAGCGGGAGGGGGCGGGGGATGAGCTCCAGCTCAGAGCACCCTTGATCTGAAGGCTCCAGGACGGAACCCTTGGGGTCCCCACAATGTGTGGAGAGAGGAGCCGACCAAAGGTTGAAAAAACCATCCAAAAAGCCGCAGAAGTGGGGACAAGGGGGCCGCCAAAGGCCAAGCAAGGCAGCATTAGCAACCTGTTGGTAGTTCTCAAATGAAGTTGAGATTTCCTTGCCCCTGCGGCAAAGCAGCGCAGGCTGGATTTCGCTAGTACACACCATCCCACAAAATGGTTTTCTCGCTCTCCCTGCACTTTGGGAAGTCGAGGCAGAAGAGCCTGGGGGTTAACAGGGACCCAAACATTATGTCAGGGTCCCGCAGGCAGTGACAGCACCAGAAGCCCCTTCCCTGCAGGCGGGCGGGCGGGCGGGGCAGCGAACCCCTCCTGCCGGAGCCCCTGCACCCGAACGGAACGTGGGCGCCGGCACCCGGGCCCCGGCTCCACTTGGAACGCGAGCCCGAGCGCCGCTAGCCCACCGCGCGGTCCGCGGGGGCGGCTTCCTCGCACCTCCCCCGACAGCGCGCCCCAGCGGCTGGGCGAGGCGAGGCGAGGCGAGGGGGAGGCGGGCCGAGGGGGCGGGCGAGGGACGCGGGACTGCGGGGAGTCGGGGGCGGGGAGCAGCAGGCGGCGGGCCCCGGGAAGAAAAGAACATGGCTCCTGCGGCGGGCTGCGCCGAGTGCGGCGCGGGGCGAAGGCGCGCCGGACGCCAGTGACCGCGATGGTGAACTCGAGCCGCGTGCAGCCGCAGCAGCCCGGGGATCCGAAGCGGCCGCCCGCATCCCGAGCGGCAGGCCCCGGCCGGCTGATGGCGGGCAGCGCGGCCGTGGGCGCCGGCCTCGCGGCTCCGGGCGGCCTCCGCGAACAGAGGGGCCTGGAGATCGAGATGGAGCGTATCCGGCAGGCGGCCGCGCGGGACCCCCCGGCCGGAGCCTCAGCCTCCCCTTCTCCTCCGCTCTCGTCGTGCTCGCGGCAGGCGTGGAGCCGTGACAACCCGGGCTTCGAGGCCGAGGAGGAAGAGGAGGAAGAGGAGGTGGAAGGGGAGGAAGGAGGAATGGTGGTGGAGATGGACGTGGAGTGGCGCCCGGGCAGCCGGAGGTCGGCCGCCTCCTCCGCCGTGAGCTCCGTGGGCGCCCGGGGCCGGGGGCTGGGGGGTTACCACGACCCTGGCCACCCGAGCGGGAGGCGGCGTAGGCGAGAGGACCAGGGCCCGTCGAGTCCCAGCCCGGCCGGCGGCGGGGACCCGCTGCATCGCCACCTCCCCCTGGACGGGCAGCCGCCCCGAGTGGCCTGGGCCGAGAGGCTGGTTCGCGGGCTGCGAGGTAAGAGCGCGACCCGCAGCGGCTGATGCACAAACCGGAGCCTCGGGCGCCGGCCAGAACCATCGCCCGCTGTGGGCAGCTTCCCGGGGCTCCACCTCGCACCCCCTCGAGTCCCCACGTCCCTTAGAAGCGCGTCCCCACCTCTGCTACTTGTGCTGTACTTCCGGTACCCGTGGCGGAATTCCACTGCGCCCTTGTTTGTGCAAATTTATGGGATGCCTCCTTTTAACAGAACAGCGTGGGTCAGCGTATTTTTACCTCTGCATATCAGGGAAAGCCGTATTAAAATGAAGGGTGCCGCTGAAGATTTTTTTTTTCTCTTGTAGGGGAAAAAGGAATAATATTCTAATACAACTGAAGGTGGTTGCACCTGTATATCGGGTCTTCCGCTGGTCTGGATGCCCTCTTACCCCACATTCCATTCTGGAAAGGGTATCTGTACTGTTACCCAAGTTGTGGGAGAAGTGTCAGTGAGTTGTCACGGATGTTGTTTTGGTGATATGTGTGATTGTTTTGGGGAGAGCGAGCTGTTTAGAACACCACAAATAGAATAAAATAATGTCTTTGAAAACAGTTATTTAGCCATTTCTAATCTAGGTATTTTTCTAAAACAATTGCAAAGAAAAAGTAACTGTTTAAACATTCGGTAGTGTGTTTTTAAATAGCTAACTTAACGTTCTTTGAAATTCCAACAAAACAGTGAAGTCACCAGATACCAGCTGTGTGTACATGTGTCAGAGTTCAGTGCACCCAACTTTCCAAAGGCAGGAAAGGAATTTTCAAATTTGCCAGTGCCTATTTAGAGGACACAGATTTTCCAGGAGCAGAGAGGATCTTGTGTTGCAAGGTTTTGTCAGAGGCATCCTTGGAAAAGAGTTGCATTTGCTCTCACATTCAAATTATTTTAATCTCCACTTTTAAGAGTTTCCATTCTCAGTTCTTTTGAAAGTTTCCCTTCCCTACTCTTCCCTGTCAGTTTTGCAAATCTTGTACCCAAAAAATCCAGGTGTTTTTTATAGCAATGTGATTAAGCCCTACACCCAGATTCCAGTTCTACCACACATTGGCCCTATGACCTTGAGCAAATTGCTTAATCTCTCTGATCCCAAATTTTTGCTTTTCTTAAAAAGAGAGAATCATGATACTTTGTTCTTGAGTGGGGAGATTTAAATGAGATGAAACGTGAAATGCATAGCATGTCTGACATGTAAGTGCTTCGTAACTATAAATTAAATGATAAGTTTTTAATAGTGTACACTTTTGTACTTCTTTTATATAAGTGTTAAGGCTGTAAATTTGATTCATGGCATGGTGGAGAACAAAAGGTCTTTTTTGAACAACCTATGTGAATAAGTAAAAAACCCTTATGCTTTTTAAGGTTCAAAATTATGCAAACAAATTATTATTTTACATTGTTTTAAAAAATATTCACTGCAGTAAGAGAAGTTTTTTACAAGTTAGTGAATAAGTATAATAATCCTTTAACCTTTTTTGAATAAACTCAATAATGGAATGTAATGAAATGAAATCTGTATCTTTATATAAGTTTATAAGTGTAGTTCTTCAAAATTTTTTTTTCCAAAAAATTTACAGTGTATAAGCTCATAGTGAACTTCTAGTCAAATCTTATCAATGCTCTAATTAGCAGGGGAAGACACTCAGGAAATGTTAATCTTAGAAAATATTAGAATAAATTTTATTTTATTAAATATATTAAAAATTAAACATATACTTATCACTTATTAAATCAGTGACATTCATTGAATAATTAGCACTGTAGCACTGTACTAGGTGCTCCGCCCACCACCAAAAAAAAAAAAAAAGCCCTAAAATATCACCAACACCATTTTCCTATGGACAGAAACCAAGTAAAGTAAAATAAATAACCATCAATGAGTGTGATTTTTTTTTTTTTTTTCCCTTGTGGGATACCAGTGACAAAAATCTTACATGCATCATGTAAATAGTACCCTAGGATTAGAACAGAAAATAACTTGCTGGCTCTTAATCTCACAAAACAAACTGAGGGTTGCTGTGGGGGGGGGTTGGGAGGGGGGAGTGGGGTTATGGACATTGGGGAGGGTATGTGCTATGGTGAGTGCTGTGAAGTGTGTAAACCTGGCGATTCACAGACCTGTACCCCTGGGGATAAAAATACATTATATGCTTATTAAAAAAAAAAGAAAGAAAGTAACTTGCAATTTCTAAAGTTAGGAAAGATTACTCAAGCATGGAGTGGTCAGGAGCTTCCCTGGAGGTCTCCTGCCTTCCTTCTTGACTTTATACAACTCACCCATTTCCCGGGCCTCCGTTCCTCATAACCTTATCCCCAAAGTCTTTTCTAGCTTCAGCATACTCTGTGATGTTCTTTAATGACATGAACCCAAGATAGACAACAAAGGGTCCTTTCTGCTCTTGGTAGAGTAATTCGATCTATCTTCTTAGCAGGAGTAAGATGGTAAAGAAGAAATGTTTGAGGCGGGGTTGCGGGAAACACTATGTCCAACCAAGGAACTGAAATTTTATCCCTAAATATTAAGAAGCAGTTGCAAGTTGTTAACAAGACCAGAAACATGCAGAAATAGAAGATATCAGTAGGCAGTGTGCTATGCAGAAAAGCTTGCGCAGGAACGCAGAGAGGCAGAGAGGCAGGAAGACCATGTAGGCAGTCAGTGAAGTAGTGAAGGTCCGGACCAAAGAAAGTGAAGGATGGCTGAAGGATGTAAAGACTGCCCCCAAACTTAAAACATAGCCCCAGTCATCTTCTTTACGTTTTCCTTAGTACACTCTTCTTAGTGCAAAAACAAAATTTGACACTTTACATGAGTTATCGAATTAAATGAATTTCCAGAATTGAATATATTCTATGGATGTATCAACTTGGTAAAGTCATTTCCTGTTATTTTAAATGTCTGTGCTTGGGGTTTTGTTTTCCTGGAGAAATCCTAAAGTATCAGCTGAATTGGTAGGGTGGGCTAAGCTGCTATAACAAATAGATACCTCCTCTCATATTCACTATGTTGTATCGTCACTGCCCATTTCCAGAACTTTTTCATCATGTCAAACAGAAGCTCTACCCATTACCACATTCCCCTGCTCCTGGCAACCTCTATTCTACTTTCTGTCTCTGAATTTTTCTAATCTAGGTACATTGTGTTAGTGGAATCATACATTATTTGTCCTTTACCATCTGGCTTATTTCACTTAGCATAATTTTTCAAGCTTTATCCATCGTCAGTTGATGAACACATGGGTTCTTTCCACCTTTTGGCTGTGGTGACTTTCCCTTTGTTTTAAATCCAAACCTCACTCCATCACTTCTTCCTTTTTTTTATTTGCACTATAATTTTGAACAAACAAGATTTTGTATTTCTGTAGCTGTGGGGATTTTTCTGAGGGAGTGTTGCTACTGTGGGGTATGTGGTAAGGTTATGCTAGTAACAGAATTTGTTCAGTCAACAAACATTTATGAGAGTTTCCTTTGTGGTGGATACTGGGGATACAAAGATCAATAAGACAAGGTCCCAGCTTTCAAGGAGCTCAGCTTAGTAGGGGAAACAGGTGTAAGTAAATAATTGCAATGTGGGGTCCCCGGGTTGGGAGGGACCCAGAGAAGAGAGGACCAACTCTATGGGAGGAGGTCAGAGGAAATGAAACTTGAGTTAACAACTTGAAGGATGAGGGGGGAATTTAAGGAGGGAAAAGTAGTAGAAGTAAGATGAGGCAAACCTCGAGCTTATTGGTAACTTTTTCCCTCTAAAAAGTTAGAGCTCATAGAGGCTTCAGGAAGAGGGCTGATAGGGTCAGATGTCCATCTGAAGATGATTCTAGCAAGAATGTGGAGAATGGAGTGAAGTGCATAGTGCTGGTTGGTGGGAGAATAGGTCCCACCAACCTCTTGGTCATCTAACCAAGAGACGGGGTAACAATGACTGCAACCAAGGTGTGTGTGTGTGCTGGGATAGAGGGAAGCTGGACTGGAGACAGACAGAAGCCGTCAGAATTGTGAACCAGCTCCACATGAGGTTAAGAAAAGGGCCTCTTCTCAGATGAAACCTGTGTTTCCGGCTTGGTACCATTAACCCATTAGGGCAAGTAGGTTTCTAGACAAAGAAAGAAAAAACTCTCAGTATGGGCATGCGAGTACGAGTTGTCGGTGGAATATGCAGGTAGAACTGGCTGTTAGCTGTGGCATCTGCCTGTCTGTACCTCAGGAGAGGCCCGACTGAAAACTGAAGATTCGGGAGTCAATAACATATAAGGTAGCAACCGAATATTCTATATCAAATGGGCCAAGGAAGAAGTCACTTCCCTTTTTAAAGTTGGGCCTGCAATTCAAATAAATACTTGGAAAGATTGTGTTTGTCTTCCTCAACAAGGCCCCCATGTGTCTGGGCACAAAAAACCAGACTCCTTTCATGACAGAAATGCAGTGAGAATTTGGTTAGGCTGTTCACAGTGAAATCGAGGTTCGTTTGGATTTGGGTGTTTACACTGTTCTGAAATTTAGGCCAACTAGGTGTCAGAAAGAAGTAGGATATTTTTCAGAGTTGCACCTGTTTCTGGAGATAGAGACAGGCCTCTTGCAAGTACTTTATGCAATTTACATATAATATTTCTTTTTTTTTTTTACACATAATATTTCTAATTCCCAGAGCAACCCCACAAGGCAATACTTTTATCCCATCTTCAGCTGAGGAAATGGAGGCTCATGATGTTCGATAAGGTCCCCCAGTTCGTACGTGACCGATCCCTCAGTTGAACGCAATTGACTCCGAAATTCCACATTGCACCCTGTCGTGATCAAGGAGTCATGGGGATTTAGTGTCCATCAGAAGGGACAGGGTTAGTATGAGGCAAATGATCCACACAGAATCTTTTAACCATGGGACTGAAATATTCAAGATGAAATGATAGGATAGCTGGAATTAGTTTTAAAATTGGGAAGAAGCGAGTGAGGGTTTCGAAGAATGCAGGTGTTCAGTTGATAATTGTTGAAGCTGAGTGAGAGATACATAGGACATCATTATATCATTCTCTCTGTGATATTTGTTGTGTATTGCAAAAATAACACTTTGGGAAGTAGGTGAATAAGTTGCAAAAATGGCGTTTTTTTTCTCTATTATTTATGTTTGAGACATCTTTCGTGTTTTGGATGATCTATCTCAGAGTTCCCCTGTGTTCATATGCGTAAGTACC
This sequence comes from Meles meles, assembly GCF_922984935.1. Classification (NCBI taxonomy): domain Eukaryota; kingdom Metazoa; phylum Chordata; class Mammalia; order Carnivora; family Mustelidae; genus Meles; species Meles meles. Next base: position 120,964,248 of record NC_060067.1, on the reverse strand, counting down.
ACGGCCTAGGGGAATACACACTGTTGAGATGACGTACTCCAACTTTGGGCCCTGGCATTGACCAAACACCTTCTTAAACATGAGAGAAGCTGGGTATTGTCTGATGTCCCCCTCATACCATGTTCTCCCTAACAGCCGGGGACACTTCATGTACTAAGTGTGAGTGAGTGCCTTAAATGCTGGGCATGTTCTCCCTCCAGGGTGAGGACAGTTGTGGGAAAAGAGAGCAGTTGATTTTGAAGAATGCTGACAATTGGGATGAGAACTCTGTCTTTAACCGTTCTCAGTCTGTCAGCTCTGCTAAACGTGGGAAGTAGTTAGCCATAGGACAGCAATTTTTTTCTATTTGTGAACACAGTCACTTCCCACTCATCAGAATGTAAAGAAGTCCCGGTGTCCTAAGACAGACCCTACATACACACCCAGTGCGGAAACTGGATGAAATCTTGAAAGTGATAAATATTTGAGGAAGTGGATAGACTAATTTAAAAAGTCAATGAAATGCATAAAGTATATTATATAAAAATATAAATAGGGGGACTTTGTTTCTTTTTATTTGAAATGTTTCATTTGAGGGCTTGAATTAAATTGCAGTAGACCATTGCACATTTAGCTTAAGTAAAATTTGAGGGGATTTGGTTTTTCTACTTATAGGTCAAGCAGTACCATTTGTAAATATTAAGAACCATGACCATTCCTTAGTGCATAATTGTTTATAAACCATGGGAAAGAGTGAAATCACTGACTGAGGCAAGACAACAATCTTTCCTGATGATAAAGAGACTAGTAATCTCCACTTATGTGTATATTTTAGGCCTGGTCTCCAAAAGAAATATAACCGAAGAAATAGTGTGATTGTGTCCAGGGCTACTGAGCCTAATGTTTGGCTGCCTCTATGTTATTCTGAGTTGTAATTTTCCATGTCGTCTAAATTTGTAATAATTTTTAAATATGATAGAGTTACAGCGAACAAACATTCTGCTTGCTGCATTTCTTCTGAGTGAGTAATTCCCTGACAACTACCAGATCTTGGCAGAAGCCTGGTCATAAGTCCTGCTCTACTTTCTGTGTGCTGAAACCTGTGATGCGTAACACAGTGTCTTTGATTTCAGTTGCTGTTTTTCCTAAAGGAAATTTGGGAGAAAAAAAGAAAAGGACACGGAATACCGAAATTTAGGAGGAGAATTAATGTATTATTATTAGACTTTAAAAAATACATAAACACTGGTGATGGAGTCATTTCCGGGAAGTAAAAGACTTTATGCCATTTTTCCCTGTCCTCTGTGTGGCTTGTTGGTGGCTTAAGTAGCTGTGTGAGTTTCAATGATGGATGGCGTTAAAGTCTGCGGACTAAACGTGTGAGGCAGAACGCCAGGGCCAGGCTGGCTGCCATTCACAGCCGACTTAATCTAACTGAAAGGATTGAGAAGTTTGTCCTTTTTGGCAAGCGCTAAGGCTCTTCCAAGTAGTCAGCAATGTGATTTTACCACACTGTTCATTAATGGGGGTTTTGGATGGCCACCATGTCTGTCTGCTGAGCGAGTCCAAAACTGCGGTAACGGCCTCCAGCAAGCTCACAGAGGGTTATGTCATCCCTGCTCAGCCAGCCCAGCACTTTTTCCATCTGCTAAAATATGGAATATGGTTGCTGATTTTCTTCTTTCTCCAAAGAGAGAAGTCGGACAATTGCTGCTTTTAACTTAAAGATGATATGTTACTTAGCATTTTTCAAATCTGTTACGCTACGCAGCATTGAGTTTCTTAAAGGAGAAAGAGGGGTACAGAGTAGCAAAATTTGGGGCCAGTGTGCTAGAAGTTTGGTGGATATTTCCATAGTGAGATGATGCTCCAACCAGGCTTTCTTTACATTAGGAGTGATCCAAAAGGTGTCTTGTGTCATAAGAGTTACGCATGTCCTAACTAGGTTTAGGGAGAGGATAATTGCCAGGTTGTGTCCTCTCCCACCCAAGAAGAGCACATGTGTGTGTGCACAATTATTTAATACATTCTCCTGGGGGGCCCTCATTTCCTCTTCTCTTTATAAATTTTTACTAAGACATTTTCTGATGGGATGGGGCGTTTAGACAATGATCAGATTGTCGCCTTGTATTTGGTGCATCTGGGGGGACAGTAGAGGCTGATATATTCTTAAAAGGCACGCCTGCTTAAAAAAAATAAAATAAAAATACAGGGTCACCTGGGTGGCTCAGTTGATTAAGCAACTGCCTTCAGCTTGGGTCATGATCCTGGAGTCCTGGGATCGAGTCCCACATCAGGCTCCCTGCTCGGTGGGAAGTCTGCTTCTCCCTCTGACACTCTTCCCTCTCATGCTCTCTGTCTCTCTCAGGTAAATAAATAAAATCTTAAAAAAAAAAAAAAAGGTAAATGCCTATTTAAAAAAAAATACAGGAGAATCCCCCTTAAAGGTGATACTAATTATTATTTTTTTTATTTAAAATTTACCATTTATTTTTAAAGGCATTAATAAAAACCTTAACATACTTTATACTAAGAAAGATATAATATACAAATGGGCTGAGTTGAAATTTTCACAGATTGACTTTTCTTTACTACATGTAACTGAGTTTCTTTTAATTACTCACATTTCCACTGCTGAGTTATTCAAACTGATTATTCCCTTGAAACACACGGCTGGTTATTTAAGCATGAGTCACGTGCCACAAGGGGAAATGCAGGCGATTATGCCACCCAACCAACTGTTCATGAAGAAAAGATGAAATTTTGTTCATGTTGACCATGGCGCATCAAAATACCATTCTCCTCGGGAGAGAGCTGCACCTATTAAGAGAACTCTGTGTGGATTTCTCCTTAATTGAAATGTGAGCACCTTCCTTCTTTTTGGTTTTGTTTGAAACCCATATAGTAACCAGTATGATAGCCACTCATGTACCAAGAGATTAACATACTTCCCAAAGCATCAGCATCATCAAAAGAATCTGGACATATGGGAGGTGGTGGGGGAATTATTGGTGGTCCAGAAGGAAATGGAGGCAGCCAGCATGATAAGAAGTGTGGTGGTGGTGGAGGTGGTGGTGGGCCACTGAATTTTAGACCAGGCTTTCCTGGTCCCAGTCCCGATCCTGGCATGGGGGGCGGTGGAGGGAGAAAAGAGTTCCATGGAGCAGCTTTTGACTTGATGTTATTGGGTTTATTTCCAGGAGACCTGGAGGAGGAGTTCTCACTTTCATCTGTTGAAATTTGACTCTCGTTTTCATTCTCCTGAGCATTCTGTTCTACATTATTAGCTACTTCAGAGGCTGGGGAAAGTAGATCAGATATATTTTGCTCCTCCCTATTTCCATATCCAGTATAAACCACAACGCAGGTTTCTCTCTTAAAATCAATTGAAGCAATGGTAGCTGGGTAAATGCAGCTGTCTTCTGCCCAAATGGCAGAACATTTGTCACCAACTTTCCACTGCTTCAGGGGTGTTGTAGCATTCTTTTTTTGGCTTTTATTCTTCTTAGCAGGTTTTCTTTTAGGTGTGCCTTTTGGTTTATCTGAAGCTTCAGAAATGTCACCATTCTTTAGAGCATGCTTGAACGAAGCCACAGCTTTATCATAAGCTTTTATCAATGCTGTATCATCCCAAATGTCAGAATCATCACTCTGGCCTGTGCCGCGCCGGAACAACACGGAATCCTCCTGCTCCGGGACGCCACCACCTCCTCCCATCGCCATGGCGAGCTTACTGCCGGGTGCACGGCGTGGGCAGCCGATACTATTTATTTTATGTTTCCCCTTTGTCATTCATACTTTTCATTATTCTTTTAAAGGTCTCTGGGGAACCAGACTCATGGAAGAAAGCAGCACTAACCGAGAGAAATATCTTAAAAGTGTTTTACGGGAGCTGACCACGTACCTCCTTTTTCTCATAGTCTTGTGCATCTGTAAGTAGAAAATTTCCTCCTACTAAAGGAAAAGCTGTGAAAATATTTGACCTGTCCAAACTGTAATTGAAAGGAATTGTATGTGCATCAGAGGGGTTCATTCAGAAGCTCTCTGTTCTCAGTTTCAGTTGAGAATTTGATAAAGCTCTTCTCTCTCCTCTGGCAAACACCGATGAAAATTCAGCATTACCTGATTGGCCAGGTCATTGTCACCATGAACCTTTTTCACTATGAGATGCATGGGGCAGCCTGCCAGATAGCAACAAACCAAGTAAAAGAATTTTTTATTAGATTTCCCAATAAATATAATGTCACTATTTTTTACATCCATCAACATAAAGTCTAATGTAGGAATTATTTTTAGCAAAATGATGTTCAAAGTTTAACATTGAGGAAATACAAATAATTATCTCCTAATATTGCTTTTATGGATTTAATTAATTAATTAATTAACTTATTTATTTACTTACCTACTTATAAGTCCCAGTCTTTTGGATCTGGATGTGTTTGTTGTTCCTGTGCACATGGGTTCCTTCATTCTAATTCATAACGTCTTCCAAATCTTAGGTAATCACCGGCCTTGCACTCTACAGGAAACTTACTGTAGACTCATCTCTTTCTTCCTCCTCTCTTCTTTCAGTATGTCCCTGCATCCTCTGTGATGGAGGGGAGTCAAGCCTTAGCCAGGAGAAGTCTTAGAAACCATTTACTTCCAAGTCTAGGAAGTCTTAGATAATGGATTGATTTCCTGAATCGAAGGGCGTTGGATGATGGGAGTTCTGTTACATTCTTGCTAAAGCTCTTTATGAAAACAGACAAGGAAGCAGCTTTATGACAACCAGGACCTCTTACCAGACTCCTGGGAAAGGACTTCATTCGCATAGTGTACACTTAGAAATGCTTAAAAAATTAACACCAGTCTGAAAAAGAGTCCCCTTTTTTCTTTATGGAGAGAATCAAAATTTAATTGATGATTTAATAAGGTTATTCTTATTACATTAAAATTGACCATCTTGAATCTAATTGACTAGGTAAAAAAAGCTTCCTTAAAAACATTTTTGAAATTCATTAGATTTATAAAAAAAAATTTTTCTGTAAACTTGTAAGTTAAACATAAAATATTGAGGAAACACTTAAGTTTCAATATTTATAATTTCAAGAAATTGAGTATTGATTTCTTTACTATCCCACCCACAGTTTTTTTTTTTTATTAATTCTAGTAAGCTCTTAATGAGCTTTAACAGGGAGTGATGACTTCTTGCATTTTCTGAGACTTTGCCAATCCAAGTGGGAACTTAAGAAAAAAAGTAGGTATTTAAACTAGAATTTATGTATGTGTGAATAATACCTGTTTTCTTGATTTTTTTCTGTTGCTTGTTTAGGAAGGAATGTCATTACTTTTTACAACATTCTATCTAAGATAGAAATGCTAAAAAGAAATACAAAAGATCTATTCATAATATTAAAAGTTGTAAAGCCAGAGATACGATATTTTTAATTTTTATGTCCTAAGCTGTTCGAGCTTAGGATACTGAAGTAGAGTTTGCTCCCTGCATAGGCACTTGAATATTAAACTACAGTGTCTTTAAATATTAACAGATTGGTTAAAATCATTATTAAGTTTTTTTCAAGCATGACACAGACACATACATGCATACACATTTCTTACGCAAAATAAGTACCCCTATAGTAAGTTTAGGTTTTCAGTGGCCTCCCAAACTGCTTGAGGATCAGAATCACCAAGAAAATTTTTTAAAAATTACTTTTTAAAAATAGTTTACCCAGGGGCACCTGGGTGGCTCAATGGGTTAAAGCCTCTGCCTTCAGCTCAGGTCATGATCTCAGGGTCCTGGGATTGAGCCCCGCATCGGGCTCTCCGCTCCGCGGGGAGCCTGCTTCCTCCTCTCTCTGCCTGCCTCTCTGCCTACTTGTGATCTCTGTCTGTCAAATAAACAAATAAAATCTTTAAAAATAAATAAATAAATAATAAAATAAAATAAAAATAGTTTACCCAGATCTGCTAAATCAGAGCCTTCCAGATGTGGCCCAGGAAAGTGAGTGTTCCCATACACTGACAAGTTTGGGAACTAGGCCAGATAAATAAACCAAATAACTAGAGTTCTAGGAAATGTGCCTTAAGTCATATAATTAGTGTTGTCTTGTTTATTTTGGAATTTTTAATGCTTTTCTTTTTCACACTAGTCACTTTTCTTCTTATATCATTAGCTACATATTTTACGTAGGCCATTTTCAGGATATTGTAGAATCTCTAGCTAGGAAGGGATCTTAGCAAACATATGATGAAACCTCCACTGAGTGCTAAAATTCCTCTGCAGTATCCCTCTCAAATGGTCAGTCCTCCTGTGTGATTGAGCAAGAGTCCAAGTTAAGGGACTTACTTATTTGAAATAGTTCATTTTGTTTTTCCATGACTGTGTCAGAAAGTTCTTCTTTATATGAAACCAAGTCTATCCTGTCGGATTTCCTCTCTTAACTACCCACCTCCAGGTACCAAGTACCTTTCCATGTTCTTCTCCACTTTAGCCCATCAGAAGTTTAAAGACCAACACTCAGTCTCCCTTAAGTCTTCTCCAGGTTAAACCTTTCTGGTTCCTCTAACTGTTGAGCCTGTTAATTGGAGACATGCATTTGAGGACCCATGTCACAGAAACTCTCTCCAGCACCTGTTGTGTTTATCAGGTCCCTTTGAAAGCACAGTAGGAGCCTCATGAGGAAAGAGTGCAAAAGTGGCGCCATGGGTGTCCTCGGTCAGATACACGGCTGTGGGTCTCTCCTCCTCCCATTCCGTGAGTCTTCACATAAATGATTCCTCAGTCTCTTCACCAAAAACTATAAAACACTGTGTGCCGCCAACTAGTGTATGAACGCTTTTTCCTGGAACAGAGCGGAGGACTTCCTTTCAGCTCTGTTAAATTTCATGTCATTCATTCCATCTGTTGAAATTTTTCCAGATCAAGGTTCATTCATCTTATGTATCAGCTGTTCCTCTTGGCTTCACTGGATCGACAGAGTTGATACCATCTCCATGTCCTTATTCTGATTAATAAATAAAAAAAGATTGGTCAAAGAACATCATCAATTAGTCAAAGCTCTCTGAGTGGAGTTCACTGAATTAGATCCTCATCTAGCTCAGAATGTTCAAGAAACAGAATGATAAGAAAGACCTTTTCAAAAGCTTGTCGGAATAACTCCACCTTCCTCTGCTATCACAGCTGTTGACCAAATTAAAAATGGACGTTGTGAGGATAAGCAGACATGACTTATTCCTAACAAAGTGTTACTGGCTTCTAGTGATTGAGCCCTTACCCACTGCTCAAAAACCATCTTTTTAACTACCAGTTTTAAAATCTTGTCAGCAATATCAATATTAAATGACCAATAATGTCAAGCCCATTACTTTGTGGGTAAATGAGATAATGTACTTAGTTGTATGCCTTGCATATTGGATGCTCTTGACACAAAATAGATAAGATTCTGGAGGGCAGTTGGCATAGTAGGAAAAGTAGAGATTTTTTTGCATCAACAGAGATCCCAGCTCGACTGCTTATGTGCTAGGTAAGCTTGAGCAAGTTATTTAACCTTTCTGAGCCCTTATTTTCCCATCTGTGAAGTACTTACTTTGAAGGATTTTGTGGAGCGCCTGAGTGGCTCAGTCAGTTACGCGGGTGCCTTCGGCTTAGATCATGATCTCAGGGTCCTGGGATCGAGCCCAGAGTTGTCGGGCTTCCTGCTCAGCTGGGAGTCTGCTTCTCCCTTTCCTTCTGCCCCTTTGCTCCCCTGCTCAGTTTCTCTCTCTCTCTCTCAAATAAATAAATAAAATCGTAAAAAAAAAAAAAAAAAAAGAAATATTTTGTGAAGATTGGGATTAATATACCAAAAGACCCTAGGATACTGTCTATCATATAAAGAGTAGTAAGAGCAGAATTCCTCCCAGGGATAGTTGGCAATGGCTGAATTGTTTCATCAGTAGATTCTAAAAACTTGTAGGTTCAAACTGGGCATTCTTTTGAAGCAACTAAGTGCCCATCAAGACCTATTTTCAATCTTATCAGTGTTATTTCTAAGCCCCTTTGTCTTTAAAATCAGTCTAATTAACCCAGAGGAGAGAAATAACATGGGAACGAGGTAATCCCACTTTCTCTACAGTTTAGAATTTATTCTTACATGAAACCCAAATTGCTTACGTGAAACCTAAGAATCCACCATCAAAGTACATACTTACATATGGTTACTCTTATAAATAGCAACAGTATTTCTTGGTGTGACTTAGATGCTGAATTTAAAGAAGGGGATTAGTAGTATTGGAAAATTAGTAGTATTGGAAAAGCCTAACAATGTCTTTGGTGAATCTACGATAAAAATACATTTGCCTCTTCTTTTTTTTTTTTTTTGCGCTCTCCATTAAAATTTCTCAAATTTCCTGTTTAGACATAATAATGGAAATCATAAGAGTTGGTTGAGTTAGCATCATAGAAATGTGGTATTTCTACATGTCAAAGAAATAGACAAGATGAAAAGGCAGGAAACAACTGTAAAGAATACTTAGAAAAAATATTACAAAGGATTAATATTTTAACACATTTATAACCCACAAAACACTGAGAAAAAATACCACATCCTCAGTAAATATTGTGCAAAGTAAAAAATATAATCAATTAGTGTAAGAATGTCTTTAACTTTAAACTCACCAGTGTCCAAAGAAGTAATGAAACTGGAGAAATGAGCAACAGAGTCATTATACCATAATACAGCATGGTATGTCCTAGGGTAGGAAGAGCTCTTATAAGAAGAGATCTATATGTCTCCATCTCTTTATTTCTGAAAAAAGGAGGCTTTCTTTTGTATTCAAAAAAAAGAAATGAATAGTATCAAATCAACACGTTACATATCTTAAACTTACACAATATTATATGTCAATTATATCTCAATAGAAAAGAAATGAATATTTTATTTTACTTGTAAAAATCTTGCAAGGATGATTGTCTAATCTAAATATAGTTTCCCTAATTGCAAGAGAATTCATGCAGATGAACTGTTGATAAACTAGGTCAGGAAAGTCAAAGTCGGGGGGTTAATCATCACGTTGGTGGAAAGCTAATTCAATTTCCGGTGACAAACATTCCAACAGCTTCCCACAGCAAACACATTTAGTCTGAAGATCACAGCTTGCAGCCCAAGGAAAGTAAGTTTTAAAGACTGCCTATGGTGAGAAAGCTCTCTGTCCTTTTCAATAAATTGAACAAAACTACAGTGCCTCAGTGCCATTTAGACGACAGATTGGTTGACATCTTTTTTTTTTTAAGATTTTATTTATTTATTTGTCAGAAAGACAGAGAGAGTACAGTCTGGCAGAGTGGCAGGCAGAGGCAGAGGGAGAAGCAGGCTCCCTGCAGAGCAAGGAGCCAGATGCGGGACTTAATCGCAGGACACTGGGATCATGACCTGAGCCGAAGGCAGATGCTTAACCAACTGAGCCACCCAGGTGCCCCCCACCCTGCCTTTTTTGACATCTTTTTAGATCTTTTAGTAGGGTTCCCAGGCACTGCCTCCAAACTGCTGTCTGAGACCAGATTAACCCAGGTCACTCTTCCATTGAATATGCTATCATCCCCTCCCTTTCAAGATGAAGTTTAAAACCATTACATGATAAAGTGCACTTCATTATTCCATCTTGGCTTACTTCTTCACACCTGCCACTCCCAATGAACATGTGTTACTTCAACCCCATCAGTCCACTGTGGGTCTCAAAAAGGCCTTGGCCTACTTCATTGTCCCCTCCTCTTGGTCTGCTCAGCTCTTCCTCATCCCTCAAGATGAGCTCAAGAGGCAGATCCATCGAGAAGTTTTATCTACCAGGCCTTCCCCTGAGCTCTGGTGAAATCCCGAATCCGCCTCAGTCACCATACTCCTCCCCTTGGATTGTCAGGCTAGCTCATGCATCCGTGTCCTTCAGCACTGGGAGAGAAAAAGTGTCCTGTTAGGTGCATCTCAAGAGATGCCACATGGATGTTCTTACTAAATGTTGACATTTCTCGTTTTCTGTTTACTAGTCCTTCTTGCTCACCAGTCTGGAACTGTTCCTAATAGGACAACTGCAAGAGTTCAAGTCTAATCATTCTTTGATTTATGTGTATCGCTTTGTATTTGGTACATTTTGTTTATAGAGTCTCTTCAGATATCTGTTCTTATTTTATTTCTACCGTGTTTCTGTGAGGATGTGAGACAGCACAGAGCTAGCAAAGGACATCAGCTTCCCGGCCAGGATTATGGGTTCATCTTGTGGCAGATGGCTTTGGAATACTGGATTCTATTGTCTTTACGTCTGGTATATTTATATTTGTGGGGCCATTTTTTTTTTTAAAGATTTTATTTATTTACTTGACAGACAAAGATCACAAGTAGGCAGAGAGGCAGGCAGAGAGAGAAGGAAACAGGCTCCCTGCGGAGCAGAGAGCCCTATGCGGGGCTCGATCCCAGGACCCCGAGATCATGACCTGAGCCGAAGGCAGAGGCTTTAACCCACTGAACCACCCAGGCGCCTTGTGGGGCCATTTTGATTTCATCTTTGGCCCAAGAGTTATGAAGAGAAAAAAATTTTTTTTTTCATTTCTAGATGGCTTGGTTTTATCTCTGTGTTTGCTTAATCCTTTTAAAATTAACCTTCTACATTTGTGGTTTTAAAAATACTGCTATTTCACTTTTTGTGAGGGATTTTTTGTTATTTTCCATGTTTCTGTTTGTCTTGTTACATTGGAAAATTCTTCTTTGCTTTGCTTCTTTTAATTCTAACAACTTGGAGCTTTTAGAGTACAGTCCTCTTTGTTTTTAGTCTTTGAGCCTACATTTTTTTCAACAATATTAAGGATAAAATAGTGTCCATTGCCTATTTTGAAATGAGGCATGGTTTTTTCATTTTTGTTTTTCTTTTTTTTATTATTTTTATTAACATATAATGTATTATTTGCCTCAGGGGTACAGGCCTGTGAATTGTCAGGCTTACACACCTTACAGCATTCACCATATCACATAACCTTCCCAACGTCCATAACCCAACCACCCTCTCCACACACCCCTTCCCCCAGCAACCCTCAGTTTGTTTTGTGAGATTAAGAGTCTCTTATGGTTTATCTCCTTCCTGATCCCATCTGCTTTCATTTTTTTCCTTCCCTACCCCCCAAACCCTCCACTCTGCCTCTCAAATTCCTCATATCAGGTAGACCATATGATAATTGTCTTTCTCTGATTGACTTATTTCGATAAGCATAATACCCTCTAGTTCATCCATGTCATTGAAAATGACAAGATTTCATTTCTTTTGGTGGCTGCATAGTATTCCATTGTGTGTATATACCACCTCTTCTTTATCCATTCATCTGTTGATGTACATCTAGGTTTTTTTCCATAGTTTGGCTATTGTGGACATTGCTGCTGTAAACATTTGGGTGCACGGGCCTCTTCGGATCACTACATTTGTATCTTTAGGGTAAATACCCAGTAGTGCGATTACTGGGTCATAGGGTAGCTCTATTTTCAGCATTTTGAGGAACCTCCATGCTGTTTTCCAGAGTGGCTGCATCAGCTTGCATTCCCACCAACAGTGTAGGAGGGTTCCCCTTTCTCTGCATCCACACCAACATCTGTCACTTCCTGACCTGTTAATTGTGGCCATTCTGGCTGTTGTGAGGTGGTATCTCATTGTGGTTTTGATTTGTATTTCCCTGATGCTGAGTGATGTGGAGCACTTTTTCATGTGTCTGTTGGCCATCTGGATGTCTTCTTTGCAGAAATGTCTGTTCATGTACTCTGCCCATTTCTTGATTGGATTATTTGTTCTTTGGGTGTTGAGTTTCATAAGTTCTTCATAGATTTTGGATGCTAGCCCTTTATCTGATATGTCATTTGCAAATATCTTCTCCCATTCTGTCAGTTGTCTTTTGGTTTTGTTGACTGTTTCCTTTGCTGTGCAAAAGCTTTGGATCTTGATGAAATCCCAATAGTTCATTTTTGCCCTTGCTTCCCTTGCCTTTGGTGATGTTTCTAGGAAGAAGTTGCTGTGGCTGAGGTTGAAGAGGTTGCTGCCTGTGTTTTCCTCAAGGATTTTGATGGATTTCCTGTCTCACATTGAGATCTTTCATCTATTTTGAGTCTATTTTCGTGTGTGGTGTAAGGAAATGGTCCAATTTTATTCTTCTGCATGTGGCTGCCCAATTTTCCCAACCCATTTGTTGAAGAGACTGTCTTTTTTCCATTGGACATTCTTTCCTGCTTTATCAAAGATTAGTTGACCATAGAGTTAAGGGTTCATTTCTGGGCTCTCTATTCTGTTCCATTGATCTATGTCTGTTTTTGTGCCAGTACCATACTGTCTTGATGATGGCAGCTTTGTAGTAGAGCTTGAAGTCTGGAATTGTGATGCCACCAACTTTGGCTTTCTTTTTCAACATTCTTCTGGCTATTCGGGGTCTTTTCTGGTTCTATATAAATTTTAGGATTATTTGTTCCATTTCTTTAAAAAATTGATGGTATTTTGATAGGGATTGCATTAAATGTGTAGCTTGCTTTAGGTAGCATACACATTTTCACAATATTTGTTCTTCCAATCCATGGGCAGGGAACATTTTTCCATTTCTTTGTGTCTTCCTCAGTTTCTTTCAAGAGTACTTTAGAGTTTTCTGAGTACAGATTCTTTGCCTCTTTGATTAAGTTTATTCCTAGGTATCTTATGGTTTGGGGTACAGTTGTAATTTCTTAGACTCCTTAATTTCTTTCTTCTGTCTTGCTGTTGGTGTAGAGAAATGCTACTGATTTCTGTGCATTGATTTTATATCCTTACACTTTACTGAGTTCCTGTATGACTTCTAACAGTTTTGGGGTGGAGTTTTTTGGGTTTTCCATGTATAGTATTGTATAATCTGCAAAGAGTGAGAGTTTGACTACTTCTTTGCCCATTCGGATGTCTTTTATTTCTTTTTGTTGTCTGATTGCTGAGGCTAGGACTTCTAGTACCATGTTGAATAGCAGTGGTGATAGTGGACATCCCTGCTCTGTTCCTTAGGGGAAAAGCTCTCAGTTTTTCCCTATTGAGAATGATATTTGCTGTGGGTTTTTCATAGATGGCTTTGATGGTACTGAGGTATGTACCCAATATCCCTACACAGTGAAGAGTTCTAATCAAGAAAGGATGCTGTACTTTGTCAAATACTTTTTCTGCATCTATTGAGAGGATCATATTGTTCTTGTCCTTTCTTTTATTATTGTAGTCTATCACATTAATTGATTTACAACCTTGCAGCCCAGGAATAAATCCAACCCAGGAATAAATATGTCGAGGTGAATAATCCTTTTAATGCTGTTGGATCCTGTTGGCTAGTATTTTGGTGGGAATTTTTGCATCTGTGTTCATCAAGGATATTGGTCTGTAATTCTCCTTTTTGGTGGGGTCTTTGTCTAGTTTTGGGATCTAGGTAATGATGGCCTCATAAAATGAGTTTGGAAGTTTTCCTTCGATTTCTATTTTTTGGAACAGTTTCAGGAGAATACATATATATTCTTCTTTAAATGCTGGGTAGAATTCCCCTGGGAAGCTCTCTGGCCCTGGGCTCTTGTTTGTTGGGAGATTTTTGATGACTGCTTCAATCCCCTAACTGGTTATGGGTCTGTTCAGGTTTTCTATTTCTTCCTGGTTCACTATTCATAGTTTATATATCTCTAGGAATGCATCCATTTCTTCCAGATTGTCAAATTTGCTGGCGTATAGTTGCTCATTGTATGTTCTTATAATTGTTTGTATTTCTTTGGTTTTGGTTGTGATCTCTCCTCTTTCATTCATGATTTTATTTATTTGGGTCCTTTCTCTTTTCTTTTTGATAAGTCTGGCCAGGGGTTTATCAGTCTTATTAATTCTTTCAAAGAACCATCTCCTAGTTTCATTGATCGGTTCTACTATTCTTTTGGTTTCTATTTCATTGATTTCTGCTCTGATCTTTATTATTTCTCTTCTCCTGCTAGGTTTAGGCTTTCTTTGCTGTTCTTTCTCCATCACCTTTAGGTGTAGGATTACATTGTGTACTTGAGACCTTTCTTGTTTCTTGAGAAAGTCTTGTATGGCTATAAACTTTCCTCTCAGGACCGCCTTTGCTGTGTCCCACAGATTTTGAACAGTTGTGTTTTCTTTTTCATTTGTTTCCATGAATTTTTTCAATTCTTCTTTAATTTCCTGGTTGACCCATTCTTTTTTTTTTTTTTTTTTGAAGATTTTATTTATTTATTTGACAGAGATCACAAGTAGGCAGAGAGGCAGGCGGGGGTGAGGGGAAGCAGGCTCCCCACTGAGGAGAGAACCCAATGCAGGGCTCGATCACAGGACTCTGGGATCATGACCCGAGCCGAAGGCAGAGGCTTTAAACCCACTGAGCCACCCAGGCACATGACCCATTCATTCTTTAGTAGGATGCTCTTTAACCTCCATGTATTTGAGTTCTTTCCAACTTTCCTTTTGTGATCGAGTTCTAGCTTCAGAGCATTGTGGTCTGAAAATATGCAGGGAATGATCTCAATCTTTTGGTACTGGTTGAGACCTGATTTGTGACCCAGGACAGGATCTATTCTGGAGAATATTCCATGTGCACTGGAGAAGAATGTATATTCTGTTGCTTTGGGATGGAATGTTCTGAATATATCTGTGATGTCCATCTGGTCCAGTGTGTCGTTTAAGGCCTTTATTTCCTTGTTGATCTTTTAGTTGGATTATCTGTCCATTTCAGTGAGGGGGGTGTTAAAGTCCCCTGCTATTAATGTATTATTGCCAATGTCTTTCTTTGATTTTGTTATTAATTGGTTTGTATAGTTGGCTGCTCCCATGTTAGGTGCATAGATATTTAAAATTGTTAGATCTTCTTGTTGGGTTGACCCTTTAATTATAATATAGTGTCCTTCCTCATCTCTTATTATAGTGTTTGGCTTAAAATCTAATTGATCTGATATAAGGATTGCCACCCCAGCTTTCTTTTTAATGTCCATTAGCATGGTAAATTGTTTTCCACCCCCTCACTTTAAATCTGGAGGTGTCTTGGGGTCTAAAATGAGTTTCTTGGATACACCATATTGATGGGTTTTGGGTTTTTTTTTATTCATTCTGTTACCCTGTGTCTTTTGATTGGGGCATTTAACCCATTTACATTCAGGGTAATTTAGTGCCATTGTATTGCCTATAAGGTGACTATTACTGTATATTGTCTCTGTTCCTTTCTGGTTTACTACTTTTAGGCTCTCTATTTGCTTAGAGGACCCCTTTCAATATTTCCTGTAGGACTCATTTGGTGTTTGCAAATTCTTTTAATTTTTATTTGTCCTGGAAGCTTTTTACCTCTCCTTCTATTTTCAGTGATAGCCTAGCTGGATATAGTATTCTTGGCTGCATATTTTTCTCATTTTATGCTCTGAATATATCATGCCAGTTGTTTCTGGCCTGCCAGGTCTCTGTGGATAAGCCTGCTGCCAATCTAATATTTCTACCATTGTATGTTACAAACTTCTCCTGAGCTGCTTTCAGGATTTTCTCTTTGTCACTATGACTTGTAAGTTTTACTATTAAATGATGGGGTGTGGACCTATTTTTATGGATTTTTGAAGAGGGTTCTCTGTGCCTCCTGGATTTTGATGCTTGTTCTCTTTGCCATATTAGGGACATTCTCTACTATAATTCACTACAATATACCTTCTGCCTCTCTCTCTCTTTCTTCGTCTGGAATCCCAATTATTCTAATATTGTTTCATTTTATGGTATCACTTATCTCTCGAATTCTCCCCTTCCAGTCCAGTAATTGTTTGTCTCTCTTTGGCTCAGTTTCTTTCTCTGTCATTTGTTCTTCTATATCACTAATTCTCTTCTGCCTCATTTTTTAAGAGCCTCCATTTTTTATTGTACCTCATTAATAGCTTTTTTTATTTCAACTTGGTTGGATTTTAGTTCTTTTATTTCTCCTGGAGGGTTTCTCTAATACCTTCCATGACTTTTTTGAGCCCAGCTAGCACCTTGAGAATTGTCATTCTGAACTCTAGTTCTGACATATAACCAATGTCTGAATTGATTAGGTCCCTAGCCATTGGTACTGCCTCTTGTTCTTTTTTTTGTGGTGAGTTTTTCCGCCTTGTCATTTTATCCAGATAAGAATATATGGACAGAGAATAAAATACTAAAAGGGTGGCAAAGACCCCAAAAAAATGTATGCTAACCAAATCAGAAGAGATCCAAAACTTGGGGGAGAAGAATGGGGGAAAGAAATAAAAAATTAAAAATTAAAAATTAAAAATTATAGGGGCACCTGGGTGGCTCAGTGGGTTAAAGCCTCTGCCTTTGGCTCAGGTCATGATCCCAGGGTCCTGGGATCGAGCCCCGCATTGGGCTCTCTGCTCAGCGGGGAGCCTGCCTACCTTCCTTTCTCTCTGCCTACTTGTGATCTCTGTCTGTCAAATAAATAAATAAAATCTTTTTAAAAAAATTAAAAATTATAGATCGATAGACTGGTGAATAGACAAGAGCCACCCACTTCATTTTGGGTGTATTTTGGTCTCTTAGAAGAAACTACCTCCAAAAGTTTTAAAGAAAGAAAAACATATATACAAAAATAAGGGTAAACAAGGGTGGGATATGACTGTAAAGGTGAGAAATTTTTAAAAATTCTAAAAAAGGAGTTGATAAGATAAGTTGGTTGGAAAAAGAAAAAAAAAAAAAGAGGGAATGTGCTCAGGCTGGGGACTAGAAAAAAGCCATGTGCTAGATTAGGGTATATTTTGATCTATTAGAAGAAATTGTATCCCAAAATTTTTTAGGAAAAAAAACCTATATGTATATAAAAAAATAAGGTTAAATACAGTGAAGGATTAAAATGTGACTATGACAATGAAGGTTTAAAAAGATTTTTTTTTTAAGATTTTATTTATTTATTTGACAGACAAAGATCACAAGTAAGCAGAGAGGCAGGCAGAGAGAGAGGAAGGGAAGCAGGGCTCGATCCCAGGATCCTGGGATCATGACTTGAGCCGAAGGCAGAGGCTCTAACCCACTGAGCCTCCCAGGCGCCCCTAAAAAGATTTTTTTAGAAAGGTCTTGTTAAAATAAACTACTTAAAAATGTTAGAAGAGAAAAGAGGAGAAGTTAAAAAATAAGAAAAAAAGCAAAATTTGAAGAAATTTAACTTTGCAAGACTAAGGAATCACGGAGGGGAAAAGCCTTGAATTCTATGCTTTGCTTTCCCCTAGCTTTGGAGTTCTGCTGTTCTCCTTGATAGGTGAGCTTGGTCTTGGCTGGATGTTCTTGCTGATCTTCTGAGGGAGAGGCCTGTTGCAGTGATTGTCAGATGTCTTTGCCCAAGGTGGAATTGCACCACCCTTGCCAGGGACCGGCTAAGTAATCTGCTCGGGTTTGCTCTTGGTAGCTTTTGTTCCCTGAATGCTTTCTGTATCGCTTTGGAGGATGGGATGAAAATGGCAGTCTCCCAGTCTCTGGCCTGGAGGAGCCAAGTGCTCGGGGCCCCACTCCTCAGTGTGCCCTCAGAGATACGCAGTCAATCACTCCTGTCTCCCTGGTCTCTGGCTGCACTCACCTGGCCTGGTACTGAGCATTTCTATCTCTGGCACACAGCCTTGTTTGGAGTCTCCAAACCCAGCAGATCCCTGCTTCACTGCTCCTCCTGGAGCAGGAAAGTGAGTCTCCCTGGATCTGCCATTTGTGTAGTCTGTGCTCAAAGAGCCGTGAGTGGTTCAACTGTGCCATGGATCACGGTTTAAGCCGACCCTGAGCTGAGAGCTCACTCCTCAGCTCCGTCTCTGGAGCTGGCTTCCCTGCTCTGATACCTGGGTGCTCTTCCACACTCAGGCACCCCGACCTTTCTGTGACCTCGTGGGTCCTGAGACCTCACTGTCCCTGTGAAGACTCCACCCCCACTTAGCCTCTGGAGCGATGTCCCTCAGTGGAGCAGACTTTTTAAAGTTCTGATTTTGTGCTCCGTTGCTCTACCGTTTGCCAGGAGCCGGCCCCTTCCCCTGCAGTCTATCTTCCCGCTGCTTCGGAGTCACTTCTCCGCACACCCTACCTTTCAGAAAGTTGTCGATTTTCTGTTCTTAGAATTGCTGCTCTTCTTCTCTTAGATCTCTTGTTGGGTTTGTAGGTGTTCTGAATGATTTGATAACTAACTGAACTCCTAGGATCTGAGGTCATTTCAGTCTGCTCCTCCTCCACCATCTTGCCTCTCTGATCTAAGGCATGTTTTTTTTGTTTGTTTTTTTAAATTTATTTACTTGACAGAGATCACAAGTAGGCAGAGAGGCAGGCAGAGAGAGAGAGGAGGAAGCAGGCTCCCTGCTGAGCAGAGAGCCCGATGCGGGGCTCGATCCCAGGACCCTGAAATCATGACCTGAGCCGAAGGCAGAGGCTTTAACCCACTGAGCCACCCAGGCGCCCCCTGAGGCATGTTTTTAAGACAGCTTTTTTTATAGTGCATGCTGATTAATTGGTGATGCTGTGATAATATTTTTTATTCTGGTTTATTTTATGGCAAAGGGAACTTAGAAGTTTAGACAAAGGTTATATAGTAGAAGAAATATATACACATTGGACATATATTTCTCCTTAACCTTATATTTTTTAACATTCTCCTCCTTTCTATTCCTCATTTAAGGTTATCTATTTCATCCTGTATTTTTTTCCTTCATGATTCATATCATTTAAAGAGTGAATGCTATTTTCCAAGTGGGCTTTCTCCATCTGGGACTGAGGAGAAAATGATTTAACAGTCTTGTATTACTGCATTTGACATTGTCCAAAATGTCTTCACATACATTTCTCCCATTAAACTATGCAGAAGCCCTAGACGTTATTTTTTTTTAAAGATTTTATTTATTTATTTGACAGACAGAGATCACAAGTAGGCAGAGAGGCAGGCAGAGAGAGGGGAGGAAGCAGGCTCCCTGAGGAGCAGAGAGCCCGATGTGGGGCTCGATCCCAGGACTCCGGGATCATGACCTGAGCCGAAGGCAGAGGCTTTAACCCACTGAGCCACGCAGGCGCCACATAGACGTTAATTTTTTTTTTAAGATACCATTTATTTATTTGCCAGAGAGAGTGCATGCATAAGCAGGGGGAAGGGCAGAGGCAGAGGGAGAAGCAGGCTCCCTGCTGAGTAAGGAGCCCCATGGGATGCAGGACTCCATCCCAGGACCCTGGGATCATGACCTTAGCTGAAGGCAGCCATTTAACTGACTGAGCCACCCAGGCATCCCGCCCTATATATTATTATACCTGCTTCCTTGTTGTTGAAACTCAAGCTCAGAGAAGTATTTGTCTGAGATCCCAGAATACCAAGACCTACTCTCACAACCATAGAGGCAGACATTCTTGAAAATCAAAGCTGAAACTCAAACCTAGATCATTCTGCTTCCAAATCCGGGGGTCCTTTAGTTACAACCTAGTTGGACTCATGGTATAGAGGATGCCTGGAGTGTATGGCACTGGCACTCAGAGACATCCCATGGACCAGCCCAGGGCTTAGCACAAGGGAGGGACTGAATTAATATTTGCTGATTGAATGTATTAGAATAATCATCCCTTCAAAGCTAGATGACATTGTTTCTCTGGATGCCCAACAGATGGTGCCAAATAGCCAAGGGAATGCATCACTTCCCTTTTAGTGAAGCCTTGAAATTTCATAAGGTCCTGAGAATTTCAAAAGCAATCGATACTAAAAATCTAGGAAAACAAAAGAGTTACAATTTCTAATCAGTGGCTCAAATACATACGTCTGTGTATGGATAGAACTAGCATAATTTATAAAGCAAAATATTTAAATCATTTGTCATGATAATTTTTTTTAACAAAAAAACCACACAGGTAAAACATTTGGAATGACTATATTAATGAATCAATCCAAAGCCAATTCTAATTTCAAGTTAATTGAAAAAATCAGCTTAGTGATTATTTATTAGGTTTTGGGGATCCTTCCCTTGTCCTCTTTCACGTGATATCAGCTTTGTTCCCTAAGCTGTCTCTGGATCCACAGAAAGCTTTCCTAGAGTTCATTGTACCTTGCCCATCCCTCTGTGGGAGCTGAGCGAGCAGTGCTGTTCCCAGGAAGCTTATTGGCTTTTCTTCTTGCTGATAGAGATCACACCGTGCTTATCTTCTTAAGTACTTTGTCTTACAAATGTGAATAGATTAAAAGTCTAAGCCCTTAACTCTGGCCGGGTATCGTTTTGAGAGGTAGCAGGTCATGTTACACTTGAAGAGGAATGTTCTTATCCTAATTTGTGGGTCCTAGGTACAGGGGAGAGAGCCTAACTAAGGGGACATAAAAACATTCCTTCCCCTCCTGGGGCGCCTGGGTAGCTCAGTGGGTTAAAGCCTCTGCCTTTCGCTCAGGTCATGATCCCAGGGTCCTGGGATTGAGCCCCGCATCGAGCTCTCTGCTTGGCAGGGGGCCTGCTTCCTCCTCTCTCTCTCTCTATGCCTGCCTCTCTCCCTACTTGTGATCTCTGTCAAATAAATAAATAAAATCTTAAAAAAAAAAAAAAAAACAAACTTTACGGAGTCACTTAAAAAAAAAAAAAATTCCTTCCCCTCCTGATAGAACACAGAAGCCTTGTGACTGTGTGTTTGATCCATTGACTGCTCAAGGTGGACTGTAAAACACACTTGGGTTTGAATCACTACTGTCTACTCCTCTTTTAAAATGATTTTCTCTGCTGCTCAGGTGGGGATGAGATTTCACCCAGTAGCACTTAATCTCCAAATCATATAATACAGGATTTTAAAATGCATTTTATGATGCCTGAAGATTATTACAGAGTCAGCTAAGTATTAATCACCCACTGGGTGTTGAGAACGATGGTTAAAAGAAGTGTAAAACCTCTGTGGTCGAAAGAAGTATAAAAGAGAAGTGTTTCCCCTTGAAGCTTTTTGTCAGTGAGAGGAATTATAGCATATTGTACACGCAATCATTAGAGTCCAGTGTAAGACAGCCCTGATAAAAGCGCTGAAATTTTTAATAGATGTGTTAGAGCAACTGATTAAGGAGAAGGAACCATCATTATTGGACTCATAAATTTCAACCACTATATTGGGCAATTTTTAGTTACTAGTTACTGGGTTTTTATTTTATTTTATTTGTTTATTTGAGAGAGATCACAAGTAGGCAGAGAGCCAGGCAGAGAGAGAGGGGGAAGCAGGCTCCCTGCCCGGCAGTGAGCCCGATGCGGGGCTTGATCCCAGGATCCTGAGATCATGACCCGGGCTGAAGGCAGAGGCTTACTTAACCCACTGAGCCACCCAGGCGCTCCTACTAGTTACTGTTCTTATGTAAGCACTCAGAACTCCCATGGGATAGCTAGTTATCCCCATCCTACAGAAAAGGAAACCAAAGCTCAGAAAGTTTAAGCAGCTTGGGGCACCCAGGTGGCTCAGTCTGTTAAGCATCTGACTCTTGATTTCAGATCAGGTCTTGATCTCAGGGTTGTTGAGTTCAAGCCCCTACTTAAAAG
This sequence comes from Meles meles, assembly GCF_922984935.1. Taxonomy (NCBI): domain Eukaryota; kingdom Metazoa; phylum Chordata; class Mammalia; order Carnivora; family Mustelidae; genus Meles; species Meles meles. The sequence continues at coordinate 120,942,784 of NC_060067.1, read as the reverse complement.
AAAGCAACGAAAAGAAAAGAAAGTTTAAACGACTTGCACAGGTCACATAGTAAGTAGCAGACATGGCCAAGATTCAACCTCTGATCTCCTGTAACCTACTAAGCCTATAAATTATCTTTTCCCATCTTCCTCTGGGACCAGAATGGGCTGATATAATTAGCAAATCTTCATGGCAGGGGTGTAGCTTGGCTTTAGAGGGTTCTGTAGAAGATTTGATAGGTAGATGGGAGGCAGATGTATCTGTATTAGCATTCTGGAAGGAAAGAGATGGAAAGCTCAAAGTGGCAGTTAAAGAACATTTAATGAAGGGACTGTTTCCACAAGTGGGGAGGGTTATGGGAACCTGCAAGGGGAGTGAGGCCCTCGAAACAGTTACCACCTCCAGACCTGAGGGGACAAGGGGAACGAATGGCATGGCATGAACCCAGTGTGGCTGCGGGAGGGGAGATTTTCCCCAGCAGCTATGGCCAGTGTTAGAGGGTGCCCTGCCAAACTTCATCCAGGTGGTGAAGGAAGAGTACAGGTAGAGGAAGCAAACCCAGCCTCTCTCTTCTCAGGTCCCCGGATTTCCTGCTCAGCCTCTTCTGGGCCAAATGCATGGGAAATCCAAGGGCAAGGGAGCCCATGTGTTACAGTCCATAGTGGTCAGCCTCAAGGTGCAGAGCCGAGAAGAATGGAGAAGTGATGTGGAATAGAGAGCAGCCGCCCATGTTATTGTAGGGAGAGTAGCAGCGTGTGCCCAGCCACAGGACGAGGAGTGCGGCATGGCCTCTGTAGGGGCCTGTGCCGAGCAGCCTCACCGTGTGGAGGGGCTGCCCCAGGAGCAGCCTCACTGCGTGGAGGGGCTAATGGGGGGTGGGGTGGGGTGAGGTTGAATAGGCCTATCCCAGATGTCAAGTAGAGGCGCTTGATCTTAACTTGATTCCCTGTAGTGCGCCGGTTTTGTTTCTCATAAGCCAATGTGAATTTATTTCTTTTATAGGCCCAAGAGCTAGGGAGAGATCCTAGAAGAATGGTAAAGGGAAGGAAGGCAGGGGACACAGCAGAATGTTTGTGGCTACCCGCCCATCCACTGGGAGTGTGCAAGTGAGTATGCGGGTTCCCCCACAGGGTTCACCTGGCTTTTTCTGTGTTCCAGTGACCTATGGGATGATGAGCTCCAGTGTGTACTACTATACCCGGATAATGTCACAGCTCTTCCTGGATACCCCAGTGTCCAAAACAGAGAAAACAAACTTTAAAATGCTTTCTTCGGTGGAAGACTTCTGGAAGGTATTTGCAGATGACTTTCAACATACCTCTTTACCGTTGAAAATTGTTCATTGGGTTTCATAAATTCAAGTCAACAGTATCCATCTGTAGGACCTACTTTGTGTGTGATGCTGTATGAGGTGAAGGCTATGGCGAGTTGTTAGACTGAGAACCGTGTATGTGTCTTGCACCCTGCTGCGTGTTTCATACCTTCCCTCCTTTAATCCCATAGTAACCATACAAGGCAAGGGCTCACTTTACACGCTGGTGGTAGGTGAGGGACGAAGAGTCAGCATGCTTACACCTGATCAGCAAGGGAGAAAAATGGCCTTGTTTCCAGCCTGATAGGCACTTCCCCTCCTTAGGATGTAATTCGCTCAGTCATTCATGATTCAGTAAGTGTCTGTTGAGTATCTCCTAGGCTGTATGGCCCATAACGTCAAGATTTGGTTGTTTTGTCTTGCTTTGGTTTGTTTGTTTGTTTTTTTGTCTTTTGTCTCTTTGTTAATGTTGGCATGTAGCCTAGAACAGTGCCTGATGCAAGGCAGGCACGTTCTTTCAGAGATCGTTAATGTGAAGTTCAACCCAGACCCTTCCCAGATTGTCACAAAATCCAACATGGTAACCAAGGGTGAATTTTGAGTGATACTGTAGGAGAAATGTTAGACTGATCTGGGAGGTGTGGTGCTCAGAACCTAAGGAAATCAAAAGGGAAACTGGAGAGGAAAGACTTGTTTCTTCCTGCAGAGATGCTTTCTAAAGCTCTTACTGAACCCTAGGGTCAGAGCTGGTGGTTGTAAAGATAGAGGAAACTAGACCGTATGAACCCATTAATGCTGACACCTAAAAATACTTGGCATCCAAACCCCATCTCTCCCATCCTCTCGGCAAAGCAAATCAGTCCCTCTCTACTGATTGTCTAATAAGGATAAGACACTGAGAAACAGCTTCTTCTCCCCTATAGGCAAACTAATGAGAGACTTCTCCGATATGTACGGTTCCATGGTAATGAATGCCAAGCTCCAAAAGCAGGGGCAGTGGCAGGGGTGGGGGCACTTACAGAGTTCGCCGTAGGCCACAATAATCCAGACACTTGGAAAGAACCTAGATGTCCATCAACAGATGAATGGATAAAGAAGATGTGGTAGGGGCGCCTGAGTGGCTCAGTGGTTAAGCGTCCACCTTCGGCTCAGGTCATGATCCCAGGGTCCTAGGATCGAGCCCTGCACTGGGCGCCCTGCTCCACAGGAAACCTGCTTCTCCCTCTCCCTCTCCTCTTGCTTGTGTTTCCTTTCTCGCTGTGTCTCTGTCAAATAAATAAATTAAAATCTTTAAAAATTAAAAAACTATATATATGTGTGTGTGTATGTGTGTGTGTATATATATACGTGTGTGTATATATCTATATTAGAATACTATGCAGCCATCAAAAGAAACAAAATCTTGTCATTTGCAATGACATGGATATAACTAGAGGGTATTATGCTGAGTGAAATAAGTCAATCAGAGAAGGACAATTATCATATGATCTCTCTGATTCAAGGAATTTGAGGGGTAGGGCTGGGGGTTGTGGGGGTAGGGAAGGAACAAATGAAACAAGGTGAGATTGGGAGGGAGACAAACCATAAGAGACTTAATCTCACAAAACAAACAGGGTTGCTGGGGGGTGGGGGGGGTTATGGAGAGGGTGGCTGGGTGATGGACATTGGGGAGGGTATGTACTATGGTGAGTGCTGTGAGATGTGTAAGCCTGATGATTCACAAACCTGTACTCCTGGGGCAAATAATATATTATATGTTAATTAAAAAAATAAAAATAAAAAAATAATCCAGACACTTAAACGATCCACCAGATGGCAGACTGGTAACCAAAACTAGTGTTTTATCTCTCCAGACAAGTTTGGAACCAGGATTATGTGGGATGCTGTGGGGTTTTTTGTTATGTTTTGTTTTAAAGATTTTATGTTTATTTATTATTTATTTATTTATTTATTATTTATTATTTTATTTATCCGAGAGAGAGACAGGGATCAGTAGCAGGCAGAGCGGTAAGCAGAGGGAGAGGGAGAAGCAGGCTCCCCACCGAGCTGGGAGCCCGATGCGGGGATCCATCCCAGGACCTTGGGATCATGACCCCAGCTGAAGGCAGACGCTTAATCGACTGAGCCACCCAGGTGCCCCCAGAATGCTGTTTTAATAAGGGAAAGTAAAATTGATCATGCTTGTGGACTTAGGTGAATCCCCTACACACACACCTTTAGTCCTAGCATAAAAATCTGAGTTGCCCTTTGTTAAGCACCTACTGGGGACCAGGGTAGCAGCCATGCAGAGGATGGATATTATAGATGCAGGAACCCTGGCTCAAAGTTGGATCCTGCTCAAGGCCTCACAGCTGGCAAGTGACAGAGCAAGATCCAATCCCAGCAAAACCCACCCTTGTCACTCTGCCGTGTTTACAGAGTTCCCAGACTGTTGGTCATGCAAACATTCCAGGAAAGAGCAAAACAGCTGTTAAGCTTGGGGCTCTTCAAAAAACTTTTCCAGGGGCACCTGGGTGGCTCAGTGGGTTAAGCCACTGCTTTCGGCTCAGGTCATGATCTCGGGGTCCTGGGATCGAGTCCCGCGTCGGGCTCTCTGCTCAGCAGGGAGCCTGCTTCCCTCTCTCTCTCTCTCTCTGCCTGCCTCTCTATCTACTTGTGATCTCTCTCTGTCAAATAAATAAATAAAATCTTTAAAAAAAATTTTTTTTCCAAAATGTTTCCTTCACTTTCAGTTCACAGAAGGTGCCTTACTGGATGGTCTTTACTGGAAGACTCAGCCCAGCCACAGAATGGAAGCTGACAACCGAAGCTTCATCTACTACGAGAACCTCCTGCTAGGGGTGCCACGTATCCGGCAACTCAAAGTCAGAAATGGATCCTGTTCAATCCCCCAGGACTTGAGAGATGAGATTAAAGAGTGCTATGATGTCTACTCGGTCAGTAGTGAAGACAGGGCTCCTTTTGGTCCAAGAAATGGAACTGCGTAAGTATCCATGCCCTGGCTTCTTATTCACTCCTTCGTTCATTCATTCATCCTCTGACCCCTTAACCAAGGACAAGATGTTTTAAGTGAGTCTTCGGTGCTTAGACTTAAGACCATGGCCAAACTGCCCTTTGGTTTCTCAAGTTTTTTTCTACTTTTTACCCCCTTCGGCTCCTGCATACATATTTTTCAAAAGGCTAAATTGTTGACCATATGGCCCCCAAGAAGGCAGCTGCGTGGGCCTTTGGAGATTTCTTTGAAGATGCCTGAATCCTTTTTTTCTAGATCCTTTTTTTCTAGATCGACATTGGGTTGTTACTGAGAACTGTTCTGGTGTGGAAATTCTCATGTTACTAGCATTTACAAATACATCTTGGTTCAAAGTTACAGGTATTTAAAGTGTATAATAAGCTTGTGAGGCAGTTTTGTGTCTGGTTGAAAGCCTGTCCTCTCAAATGTATGTTTCTGATTTTTTTTTTTTTTAAGATTTTATTTATTCATTTGACAGACAGAGATCACAAGCAGGCAGAGAGGCAGGCAGAGAGAGAGGAAGGGAAGCAGGCTCCCTGCTGAGCAGAGAGCCCAATGTGGGGCTCGATCCCAGGATCCTGAGATCATGACCTGAGCCGAAGGCAGAGGCTTTAACCCACTGAGCCACCCAGGCGCCCCTGTGTGTTTCTGATTTTGAGTAGGTATTGTTCCTGTGCATATTGGCATGGATTTGGGGTGTTCTTTCGTAACCATACCCATAACATCTTATGTATTAAGGGAGGATAGTCATAATTTTTAGAATTACTGTAGTTAGTATAAAGAAATAAGAAGAATGCTCAAACTGTCCCAAGGTGGGCCTCTTAGGGTCAGTGCCCCTGGGTGAGTCACTATGGTTAGAATTGTCTTCTAGACTTTACTAATTAATTCTGTCAGTTCATCTAGATCCCTCTCTTGAACTGAGACAGCCATACTCCAGATTTGTTCATAGACAGTGCGGCAGCCAGCCTTCCCGTGATCAGATTCTTTGTCTGTCATCCAGTGACAGGGATCCAGTGTCCCTAAGGAACACACTAAGTAAAGGTCAGAAGATTCGGCATAAAGGGATCAAATCATCCCAAAAGACGTTTTGTCCAGGTTTAATATTAATGGTAAATGGATGCAGCCACTTACCAGATGCTATTCAAGAAGGGATTTCATGCATTGTCTCATCTGCTTTCACAAAACAACCTGAAATACATGTCATCTCCATGTTGTTGATGAAAAAACTGAGGCTAACTTACCCAAAGCGTCACAGCTCGCAAATGGAACCATGCTGGGATTTAACCAGCCTGACTTCAAAACCCGTGCTGCTTCCACTAAACCACATTGCTCCTTCCATAGTAATTACGCTGTTGGGGTGGCTCTTGGTCTCCCTCAGCTCCTCATCAGTATTCAGGCTTCTGGACCACGGGGATTATATTCCATTTACTGCTATATTCTTACAGCCTTGACCGCTGCCTGGTATCTAACACTGCTCTGTAATACCCAGCAGGCATGGATGGGTGCGTGACCTCCACTACGGGATGGACCGCCGTGGATCCAAACCACCCCTTGATTCTGCCCTATTCTCAAGTTACTCCCATTTCTCCTTCTGTTCAACTCCACAAGCATCTGGAAAGAATAGCCTTCACTTGCCACTTCCATTCCCTTACCACTGATTCACTCCTTAAAGCTTAAACTTTGTGCTTCTGACATCTCTCTTGGAAGCCACCAATGGATTTGTTGAATTTGCCAACCCAATGACCAATTCTTTTCTTTTTTTAGAGATTATTTATTTATTTATTAGAGACACAGCAAGAGCAGGAACACAAGCAGGGGAAGTGGGGGCGGGAAAGCAGGCTTCCCGCTGAGCAGGGAGCTGGACGGGACCCTGGGATCATGACCTGAGCCAAAGGCAGATGCCTAATGACTGAGCCACCCCGACGCCCCCAGTGACCAGTTCTTGATCTTCATCCCGTCCAACCTCTGCAGAACTCAGCCATGTTGATTGCTCGTTCTTTTGACTTCGGAGAGTGACACTAAACTTGGGGTTCCCTTCATTCTGTAATGCCCCTCTTAACTCTCCCACTTCTCTCTTATTCCTGGGTTCTATATTCAGATCTCTAGCTTTTCTTTCTTTACATTATTTCCCTTGGCATTCCAGTGACTTCCTCTCTCATGCCTGTTTGATAATTTATCGTTTCTTCAACAAGTATACAGAGTGTTAACATGTGCCAGCCTTTTCTCAGTGAAGTCTCCCTCTTCTAGAAACACCCTTGGTGCTGGCTTTGGTAACAAAGCAGCGGGAAACAAAACAGAAACAAATCCCCCGTCTTTACAGAGCTTATGTTCTAGTGACAGGAAACAAAAGCCAAATCTATATCCTACCTTTGTCCTACCAGCTCCTTTGCATTATTCAAAAAGAGAATCTCCAGTCATTTTGTCAGATGTCCCTTCTCCCCTGCCCCAACTTCCACGTTCTGCTGACAGTCACTGTGGTGTCCTCTGTCCACCTTCCTGTCCGTCTTCCTGTCCTCCTTTCATTGCTCTGGCTCAGGCCTCATCAGCTCCTCTGAGTAATTGCAGCCACTGCTAACCGAGCTGTGTCAGTGCCCAGGACCACTCCCAGGCTCAGGGGTGCGCTGGAAGGATTCGCAGCGTTCGTCATCCAGTCGTGTTCATGGCTAGCTTCAACGCAATGAAAGGATAAAAGCAAAAGCAGCAGAGGGTTCAGACACGGGGGAAAGGTATAGAGGAAACAACATGCGGGTTTCCAGAAGCCCTCTCCCAGCGGAGTCACACAGGACACGCTGAATTCCTCCAGGAACAAGCCGTGACAACATGTGTGTACTATTGTGTGTCAGAGAGGGTCATTAGAGACTCAGTGCCCGAGGTAGTCGCTGGCTGCTGGTCACATAGGCAGCCACTGCCTGGCAGAATGCCAGGCTTCCAGAAGGCAGGCAGGTGTTGGGCATAAGCCACTGTGTTTGTGCTGACGGTCTAGGCACAGTCACTCTTCCCAGTCACACAATGTTTTTGTTGTTTTGGGTTTTTTTTTGAAGATTTTATTTATTTATTAGAGGGCACGCGCCTATGAGCGGGTTGGGGTGGGTGGGGGGATGAGGTGGGGGAGAGGGAGAAGCAGCCAGTCAGACAAGTTGGTCAGACAAGTTTCATATCAGCGTAGGGAGCCTTTTATCAAGTTCCAGATGCCAGCCAAGGCGCAACCTTGCCAGCGGGCCTTCTAAGGAAAAGCGGTCTTAGACCCGCTGTGGCCACTTTTTTCTACATGTGAGCTTCCTGTTCTCACCACTCCAGTCTTTCCTGCTGCCACCAGAGGAACCCTGTTCTGTGCCTCTCAGAAACGTTCCCTCAGTGACCCCTTCCCTCACAGTCTGATCAGCATCTACCTTTCAGCCTTCTTTCTTCATGTACGTGAGCTGACCTCAGCTACTAGCCGGGTGCCTTGTACTTCTCCCCACCCTCCACCCCTCCCAACCCCCTAACCCCTGCCTCAGGCTTGAAAATGCCCTTCCCATCCATTGGTGCCTGCCTGAATTCTGTTTACCTTTCACAGCCCAGGTCCACTGCGGCTTCTTCCAAAAGCTTTCTCTGATGCATCTTCCCTGTCACTGGATGCCTGGACAAGAACAGCTTTCCTGGGGCGCCTGGGTGGCTCAGTGGATTAAGCCGCTGCCTTCGGCTCGGGTCATGATCTCAGGGTCCTGGGATCGAGCCCCGCGTCGGGCTCTCTGCTCCGCAGGGAGCCTGCTTCCTCCTCTCTCTCTGCCTGCCTCTCTGCCTACTTGTGATCTCTCTCTCTGTCAAATAAATAAATAAAATCTTAAAAAAAAAAAAAAAAAAAAGAACAGCTTTCCTCTGATTTGCCTGAGAAATTTCTCTTACTTCTCTTGGACATCATCCATCTACCTTGTATTTGAATTGTTTCATGTCTTTTCTCTCTCTACTTACTATAAATGAGCGGGAAAGGAACTTGGTTCATCTGTATATCCTCATTAATGCCAAAGAAGCATGTGATTCCCAAGAGAGCCTCTGCCAATATTTGTGGATTAAATTCCCAAATGCCCTGGAAAGCTTGGGTGGCTCAGTCGTTTAGTGTCAAACTCCCGATTTCAGCCCCAGCCATGATCTCAAGGTCCTGAGATCGAGCCGCATGTTGGAATCTGCACTGGTCGTGGAGCCTGGTTAAGATTCTCTCTCTCTCCCCCCACTCCCTCTGCTCCCCACCACTCTCTCTCCCCCTCTCAAGGTAGTTAGTTAATTAATTAATTCCTAAGTGCCCTGTGGAGTCTTGTTTAGTTCAGTTGCCGTTAGCGGTACTTGATGAACTTGTACCTCTTGCCTGCAATTTTCTCTGAGAGCCTAGAGTCATCTAGCTCCTGAGTATAGTTACCCATATAGGCCGAGGGCTAATAGCACAGATTCTAGAGTCTCTGTCCTGGTGTGGGTTCCTGACAATAACCTCAGAAGCTGTGAGATTGAGTGGACCTCGCTAAGCTTCAGGGCCCTCATTCATAAAATGGAGATAATAAGTGTATGAGAGTTAAATAAGAAAACACGAAGCCCCCCACCAAGCACTTTGCCCAACTTGATAAGACTTGATTTATTACATACTCTGTTATGTGGGGAACCAGCTGTCTTTGTAATTGCCGTTAAGTGTTCCACTGATTGTTTTGTTTTCCTTTCACCTTTTAATTAGTTGGATCTACACAAGTGAAAAAGACTTGAATGGGAGTAGCCACTGGGGAATGATTGCAACCTATAGCGGAGCTGGCTATTACCTGGATTTGTCAAGAACAAGAGAGGAGACAGCGGCTCAGGTTGCCAATCTCAAGAAAAACGGCTGGCTGGACCGAGGAACCAGGGCCACTTTTATTGATTTTTCGGTATACAACGCCAACATTAACCTGTTCTGTGTGATCAGGTGTGTACCAAGGGCACTGATCCCTCCCATGTCTGTGTACTTGTAGGTACATCCCAGTCCTGAGAGAGACCAGGAAACCATTGCTACAGTTGGCTAAAAGAGAATGCCGAGGGTCAGAGCCAATAGCAAGGGAAGGGGGAAAACCAAAGGCTTAGTGGGATAAATATATTTGGTGCAAGTGAGTTAGGATCCTAGAATATTATGAGCTGGGAAGAGAAACGTAAGTCTGGTCCAAGTTTATCCCAAAGCCGAAACCTTCCCAGAAAAAGCACTGTGTTTTGCTAACATCTATTCTTACTTGTAACATGATCGGTGCTCTATGCTCCTTTACCACGGCCTCTGGCCATCAAATCTCAACTCATTTCCCTGAGTTTCTCACTTTCAGATGACTCTATTTAAGAACACAAGTGCAGCCATCAGGGGCTATGCCTGGGTTCAGGAGGATACCCAGGTATCTCCTTACACACAAGATTCACCAAAGGCACATGAAGTTCTTTCTCAGATCCTGTGACCTTGCCATCCTGATCACTCTGGTTAGCAGTGAGAAAACTGACAAAAATCCTGCGGACTTGTCTGGAGCCTTGTGTTCATTTATTCACTTATTTGGCAAACATTTATTGGACACAGTATGTACGAGGCACTGTTCTCAGCTCTAGGGACACCTCAGTGAACAAAGTAAAGATCCCTCGTCTTCCAGAGCTTGTGTTCAACCAGGAGGAGATGGATAATAGACAATAAGCAAAGAAACAAATTAATAAAGTGGTATATTAGAAGGTATATGTAATATGTAATATAAAAAAGGAAAACAGTAGAACAAGTCAAGAGGGATCCAGAGTTCACCCCCTTGAATCCTCCTGGTGAACATGTCAGCAACACCCAGATGTAGCTGGGCTGGCATGAATTTCTTGCACATATATTTACCAGCCAAATAAGAAGGATAAATTCTCATAATTTCCTTATTTTGTGATTATTTTTGAGGCTAAATGCATGTCAACTTTACATGGCCAGTTGGATTTTTCCAGACCGTGTATTTAACAATTTTTGAAGGAAATAGTATCATAAGTCAAATAAGAGTTTTTACTAGAAGTGAATGAAAACCAATTGCAATTATTATTAAACCTTTCCTCGTGATTTCAGTCTGACTAGAAAGAGGATAAAAACAGGCACTCAACTCTGATTGACATTTAAGGGAATTTCTATAGAAGGCCCTGAGTATGTCTTCCACGTCCTCCCCATACTTTACGAGTGAATATCGTCAAGGCGATTATTTCATTTCTTGATGCTGCTGTCTATGTTTCTGGAGGGGTTGACAGACGCAGGGCCAGAGCAGGACAGAGAGAGGACTTGGCACATAGAGGCAAACTTCTGCCCTTCCTTGACCAATTCTAACTTGACCTTGTCTCTACCTGGACCTGATTATTACTCGTGCTTGGGTCCTAGACACTCAGGCTCCAGGTGCGGCTACCCATCCTGCAAAGAGAGAGACGTTATACCTACTAGTTCACTAAAGGTCTTTTGAAAGTCTTAAAGTGAAGGAGGTAGGTAGTCTATTTCTAGTTTGATAGGGAAGCTGTATGATTAAACGAATCATTTAACTTTCTCACTGTGACACCTCCAAAATGGGAATTTGTGAAGAAACATCCTCACTTTGATTATACTAAAACACTAAACATCAGTGCCATCAGTATGAATGTAAAAAAAATACATGTTACTGTTTTAGACTGTCAGACGTTTGCTGAACCCCTATAAAACTATAAGGCTCTGCGAAGGTAGCGAGAATATCCCCTAGGACAAATCATTCAGTGCTAGTTAGGTGACACCAAATGAATGAATAGAAACCCAATTCGTGCATATATACACATACATACGTGTATATACACACACACGTACACATCCACACACAAACACATATCCTGCTTCTCAATAGGCCATACACATTTGAATACATGAGTTACATTTCTTATGTTCTTCATTGCCTAGTTGAATTACTTGCATTTAATAAAAGTCCTAGAAAGGCTTATTTGTTGATTAGCTTCTACATTAAGGAAAAAAAAACTATAGAGCATTTCGAGCAGTATAAATACCAGAAAAGTAAAGGCAAGAGTGAGGAGGAATAATCTCTTTAGGAGGACTTGGGAAGCCTTGTTCCCTTTGGGGGCACAGAATTGTACAAGTGCGTAGTTACTAGCTGTGATAAAAAATATTCTGCCACCAGTCTGGGGTGACTTGTGGTTACAGTTTTAATCCCTTATTCGTTCAGGGACAGACTAGATGGATGTCCTTTCCTGGCTGCATCCATGTGTTGTTGTTGTTACTGTTTTAATTGTTCTTATTGCAACGCAGGTTATTGGTTGAATTCCCAGCAACAGGCGGTGTGATTCCATCTTGGCAATTTCAGCCTGTAAAGCTGACCCGATATGTCACAACTTTTGATTTCTTCCTGGCAGCCTGTGAGATTATCTTTTGTTTTTTTATCCTTTACTATGTGGTGGAAGAGATATTGGAAATTCGCATTCACAAGCTACACTATTTCAGGAGTTTCTGGAATTGTCTGGATGTTGTGATCATTGTGGTAGGTTTGAGAATACCACCGAATTCCCTCCTCTGTTATAAAAGCATGTTAATTAGAGTCCTTGATGTATCTCCTCAGTACTGTGGATCCTGATATTCCTGAAGGAGAATCTGAACGTTTTGCTCTGCTGTTTCAATTTCAGTGTTACTAATTATTTTTGCATTTTGGGTGAGGAACCCTTCTGAATATAGAAGTAGAGAGGTGTTTACGATAAGTTGTCAGTTAGCCACACTAATAACAAGAATAACTTAGTGAGGGACCTGGCTGGCTCAGTTGGAAGTGCATGTGACTCTTGACCTCAGGGTCACGAGTTTGAGCCCCATGTTGGGTATAGAGATTACTTAAAAATTAATTAGCTATTTTTTTAAAAATGAGAGATCCATATGTGCTGATACAGCAGGAATTCCAAGACATTAAAAAAAAAGAATAACAACTTAGTAATTCATATTTGGCTTTGGCATGCCATGTGAGACATGAGGGAGAAAAGAATGTTTTGTTTATTCTTTCTTTGTTATTGTTAATGATATTTTTTTCAACTACTAGCAAAAATTATTTTGTATGTTTCTGCTCGTATGTAAAGTTACAGCAAGAAGAAACATCTTGAAAGTATTTGGGGTGGCAGAGAACACCTCCCTGCAGTTTGAAATTTCCTGCAATAGTCCAGTGTACAAAATACCCGTGAGGGACCATCAGGGTTTTCTGTATCAGGTACAAGAAATCAGAAGGCAGTGAGGATAGAGCCGAGACTAGGACACCCTGTAGATCCCCTATCTGCCCTTGACTTTATTATAACTTCTTATACTTGTTCAACATGGTTTGCCTTCCGCATCATCCTCATCACTTTCTTCCAGGGTCCTCACTGGAGACATGCATTTTTGCTAATCTTTCTCCCTTGAGCAAGAACACATAATCTTTTGCTGAGTCCTCTTACGCACTGAAGCACATAAGGACATGCTTAATTGTCACATGCCTCAAAGTCCATCCTCCCCACTGTCCACTGACAGAGATGCCCCCCTGAAGTCTCAATAAGGGGTGCATTACCCTATCAGGTTTCTGTCTTCTGTTACCCTACTTCGTGGCCATTACTCTCCCCCTCCCCCTAACAACCAAAAATTCATCTGGGCTTCGTGAAGCGTTTACATCAAGTCATTATCAAATCATCACTAGAATTAGCTGGCAAAATATAGAACATGTGTTCTGATTTATGTTATTGAGATGCTTTAAATATAGGAAAATGTTACTTACATGTGAGTAAAAGAATGCTCAAGACATTGAAGAGAACTATACAGATCTGTACTGCATGACGATAACATTAACTGGAGCAATAATAGTAATAGTAATTGCTAACGCTTTAGAAGTGGTGTGTGTCAGACACAGTTCCAAGTGCTTTTCATATCCAGATGTACACTGAGTTCTCACAGTAACCTTAGCCACTCTGCCATTGCCTCTCAAGCTACATGTCTATGTAATTCAGAAGGAGCTTTTACTTAAAGTAAAAGTTCCTATAGAATATGGGGTAGAACCCAATTGGCCCGGATGCATTCAGAAGGGCATCCCTTCTCTCACGATGGCTGTGTAACATCACGCCGTTCCTGGAGGTAAACTCTTGATCCCCGAATTCTCAGTATATTAATAACTGTAACAAAGGAATTTCACCAAGAAAGGCAAGGATACTGGAAGTAATTTTCCAGAATATTTCTGTACTTCATGGTGGAAGAGTGTGGGTCCATACACATGAAAATTATTCTAGAAGACAATTAACGTTTGGAACTCTAACTGCCTTTTTAGTTTATATGGATGTATTTATAGTTAAGCCATTGAGAATAACAGTAAAAAGGTGAGTGTGAGTGTGATATTATGCTAATTAATGGGAGGTTTGTTTGAGTTTTAGCCAAATACCTTTAATATCAGCAAAAGAATAGTCAGTTGGTGGGCATCAGCCTCTTCGATTATGTACCTATCAGTGAAAACTTTAACAACACACCCTAATGTATTCCATTTATTTATAAACTATGTTTGTGTATGTGTATGTGTGTGTGTGTGTGTGTGTGGTATAATAGGTACATTTGTAAAAACACACACAACATAGGATTTGAAAGATTGGGTTAAAAAAATGCAAATAGAACTCTAACACTTTCTTTTCACTTGGATAGAAGTTTTCATATTTTCTTTTCACACCCTAGGGAATGGCGTACCCACTTCAGAGAAAATAGCTGTTGATATCATGGAATTTGAGGGTAGTTTTTTTGGCTCAGTGGCTACAGCATTTTGCAAGTATTTCTTTGAAAACTTGCTTCATTGTTCTATTGTTCTTATTTTTTTTTTTTAAACTCTCAGTACTGCCAAGACAATTCAGACAGTGTGCTTTTGTAAAGAATAAGGAAGGGCTACTGGAATCCTACTTCTCCTTTGAAACCTTCTCTGACCCAGCAGAAATGAGGGCATGCCTTCTGCTCACCCTCCAAAATAAGCCCTATGCACCAGGACCTTCAACCCCATGAAAAAAGCAAAGGCATTTTTATCAGGCTAAGGCACACCTGAAACTTGAAAAGTAATTCTACCCTAAATATAAATATAACAACTTGGAATCACTTTGAAATTATTTTCCCTGTTATCCTTTTGTTTCTTTTTTTTTTAAATAATTTTTTATAAACATATGATGTATTATTAGCCCCAGGGGTACAGATCTGTGAATCGCCAGGTTTACACACTTCACAGCACTCACCATAGCACATACCCTCCCCAATGTCTATAACCCCACCACCCTCTCCATACACCCACCCACCCCCCCCACCCCCCCACACCCCCACCCCCCCACACCCCCACCCCCCCACCCCCCACCCCGCCAACCCTCATCCTTTTGTTTCTTTAACAAAGACTCTGAAATCTGTGGACTTACTTTAGTCAACCTATTTGACCTAAACAGTCTTTCTAGCAGAGTTACTGATAAAAAGAAGACTATCAAGAAATCTAAAATCAGGGCGCCTGGTGGCTCAGTTGGTTGAGTGTCTGTCTTCGGCTCAGGTTATGATCCCAGAGTCCAGGGATCCAGCCCTGTATAGGGTGCTCCCTGTGAAGCAGGGTTCCTGCTTCTCTCTCTCCCTCTCAACTTGTGCTCTTTGTCTCTTGCTCTGTCTCGCTCTCAAATAAATAAAAATCTTTTTTAAAAAAAAAAAAAAAGGTCTAAACTCAAATTATTTTGTTGATTGGTAGGCTTCAGGGGTGAAAATGATTAATTCATTTATTCAACAAATATTTTCTGAGTGCCTACTATGTGCCTGGCATTGTTCTAGGCATTGGGATATAGGACTGAACAAAACAACCCAAACCTCTGCCCTTAGGAAGCTTACATTAAGGAAGGAAAATTCTTTGGTAGATGGGGATGGAGAATCCCAAAGAAAACTCAGGAGGGCATAACTCAAGTGCTTACAGAATCTCTTACCCTCATCTCTTTTCTCTCATTCTCTATTTTGATGAAGAATTCTGTAGGAAATTCGGTGTGTTGATAAGATATTAACGTTGTTTAAATGACCACATCTTGGGTACAAGGCAGTTGTCCCTCGTGAGAGTTGGGTAAAGGGTTATTGTTGTTTAAGTCAGTCAAGCCTTCCCTCTCAACTAAGTTAACATAACAAAATATTTTTGGTGTATTCAGAATACACCGGAATATTCCCACCACCAGCATAGAAATCCAAGATTTGCTCTGGGGATCCTTCACAGAAAAAGAAAATGTGGTAAGGTTGGCTTTTTTCAGCTGTGGTTGGTAGCGAGGCAGGTCTTTGCTATGATAACCACCCGAGGCCATGATTTGAACAGCCATTTCCAGAAGGACTAAGAAGTGGCCTTTGACCATCATGCATGAGAAGAGAAAGGGAATGAACAGCAAAGGTCTCAGCACCTATGATAGCCCACCTGCTGTGGCTTCAGACCCCACAGGAGGCCAGGTTGCAATGGTGAACCTAGAGTTCACTTTCCACATCTACACATTAATCCAGTGGTGATGGATGGGAGCAGGGCCCAATTTTCTCCTGAGATGTGGTTTTAGAACCCAGACTGAAGCCAATGTGAAAAGTTGCATGGTCATAAATTAAGGGAGAGAAGTGAGCAGGAGGGAAACCCTTGGCTCACATATATTCCCACTGCAAAGCTTGAGTTCTCTCTGACCCATCATCTCCACCATCTTTCAAAACCAAGGATCTTCTTTCCTCTTAAGAGCACTCTTTCCATACGTCTTATTTCACCCTTCACCTTATGTAGTGTGATGTCGGTTCCTTCCTAGGTCTTTGTGTTACTTATTTTTGCATGTGTGCCTCGTCTTGAACCAGAGTATGAGTTTCTTGAGAACCGTTTGTGCATCTTAATTCTTACTTACTTTCGTCTTAGCCTCGGCACAGTACTGTGTATGTAGGTACTCATATTTGTTGAATAGTGGAAAGAATGTAGGCTGGTGGTTGAAAACAAACAAAAACAAGGCAGGATGATGCTGAGAAAGCAGAAGGGTGGAAAGTGATTTAGATGAGGGTGGCAGAAAAAAAAAAACAAGGCATTCCTGTTTAATTTTGTAATAGAGCAACATATCGTGTGTGTGTGTTTGCATGTGCATGCGTGCACACACGTACACGTGCACTCACTGGATTTCTCTTCCTAGCTAAGGGAATGTAAGTGGTTTATTGTTATACCTGTTTTGGGCCGTGCTCAACACCCGTCATTTGTATGAATGATTTGGATAAGTAGATTGGTGAACCCTAGGACTAATACATGGGTGAGGAAAAATAGTTGTTTTAAGGTAAGTTACATGTTTCTAAAACACTGTACTGATACATAAATCTTCTGTTTTCCAGCTGTCAATGGTAGCGATAGGAATTAACATACATAGAGCATCAAATGGGGAGGTGCTGCTACAGTTTCTAGAAGATCAAAATACTTTCCCCAACTTTGAGCATCTGGCATACTGGCAAATACAGTTCAACAATATAGCTGCTGTCATCGTGTTTTTTGTTTGGATTAAGGTAATTTACAAATTTCATGTCCTGGATTTTCAATAATATTTTTCTCTTCTTTTTACTAACATGAGTTACACAAAATGCTGGAGGACCTGAATTTGCTTTTGTGGCCAAATTCGAACAGCCAGCTGTAGCCGCTTCATATCTTACAAGTAAACTAGCAGGATCCATGTGATCCTGCCTCTCGCTGTGAATGACCTGGCCTGCTCTCTTGCAAGACCTGTCCCTGCAGGTTTGTTTAACAGAGGTGGTTAAGAGCCCTTCTCAAGGTCATCCTGGCCTGGGGCCCTAGGCTACACTAACACAGGGACTGGTCTGAGTTTCACCTGATATGGTGTGACCAGGGGAAGGAAAAGAAACTAAGAATGAGGAATGCAGATGGGAAGGGATGGGAAGATGCAATGGAAATGGTCTACAGAGGGGTAAAAGAGGGATCCACCCTCTTTTCCGCGTGGAGGCCATACGGAAGCTTTACCTAGAATTGAGGTTGGGACAGATACATACTCTTCCAAGTAGTACCTTAATTACTCGTTTCCTTCTTTCTTGAAACGTAATGTGCATTTCCATGTATGTGAAGGGTTAAGGCATCTCATATGCAAATAAGCCTCAATGCTGGAGATGCAGGAAATTTTAGTAATAACGAGGCAACTGCCAGCATGTCACCTGTGAAGATCTAGGATTCTGCTATCTAGGCAGAAGCTACGAGCCACAAGTGGCTGTTAAATTGAAATTTTAATTAGTTAAAATCACATACCATTAAACATTCAGTTCCTGTGGCACTCTAGCCACATTTTAAGATCTCAGCGTCTGTGTGTGGCTGATGGCTACTGTACTGGACGGTGGAAATAAAGAACATTTCCATCGTGACAGAAAGTTTTATTAAACAGCACTGTTTTAGAAGCTACTCACCAACAGTTACTTTTCCCCCTGAATTGGTATTCACACCTGGAAGGCCTGCGGTTTATCAGAGGGTGCAGGCCTCATCCTGTATCTCTCGTGCTATTTATTTAGGTACATGCTTATTCAGGAAAAACCACCACTCGCACCCCAAACCTTCAGCATAAAATAGTAATAATAATCCAAGTCCAATAGGAATTAAGTAATGTGATTGCAACAAGCCTCAAAAAATGTTTCTTGTGGCCCGAATCAATGTATAAGAGCTCTTTATGTATAATTCTAGAGATTTCCTTCCAATCTGCCTCGGGCTAAGCGTTTTACTTAGTGCTTTGCTTGTAACTATTCTGCTTCCGAAACTTGAAGAACTATTAAAGTTGTTTAGGGCAGGGCCTGTGACTCGACTTCTAATGTATCCCCCTAATGGTCTTCCCTCGACTTCGAGCTAGAGCTCCTGAGGTTGTCTGGCCTCTGGGCTGTGACCCGCAACCTGAAGAGCCATCCTTAGTGTCTTGCCTACAGAAATGTTCACTGTGGCTTTGGCATCGAACAGAGCTGGGTTCAACTGCTGGCTCTGAGTCCTTGGCTGCCTCCTGGAGACAGGATACCAGTATTTCAATCTCATTGCAAAGATTTGAGTCAGTATACATAGCCCTTCCCATAATGTCTGGCACGTAGTCGCTAAACAATGAATGATAGTTAATAACATGCAGTAAGTATTTCCTGGAGGAAGTTTTTGTTTTTCTTTACTAACTTTCATATATGGGTTTTTTTTTTTCCTCTTTTATTTTAATCTTTCTTAGGGGAGGAATATCCCCAGTCCTCTTAATTATGACTCGAACCTGTTTCTACTTGCCACCATCATGTCAAATGTTAGCAACATCAGGGCAGGCCTTTGTTCTGTTCTCTGCTGTTCCCATCTCCAAGAACAGTGCCTGGCACATGGTAGGCACTCAGCAAATACTTTTTGAACAAGTAAATAGAAGTTGCTGGGTTTGGGGGGAAAAAAGCAAGTCAAAAAAGCACTCTCTCATCCCAAAATGTTGTTGTAAAATAACATAACATAAAACTGATCACTTTTTACCATTTTTAAGTATACAAGTCAGTGACATTAATTACATTCACAGTGTTGTCCAACCATCACCATATGCATTTCCAGAACTTTTTCATCATCCCAGCTGAACTCTGTATCCAGTAAACACTAACTCCAAATTCCCCCCTCATCCCAGGCCCTGGTCACCTCATCTGTCTCTATGAATTTCCATATTCTAGCTACTCCGTGTCAGTGCAGTCATACAATAGTTGGGGTGTTTTGTGTGTGTCTGGCTTATTTCACTTAGCATAGTGTTTTCAGGGTTCATTCATGTTGTGGCCTGTGTCAAAATTTCATTCCTTGGTAGGGCTGGATAACATTCCATTGTGCATATCTACCACATTTTGTTTACCCATTCATCTACTGATATCTTCCCTCTGTTACAGCTCTTCAAATTCATCAACTTTAACAGGACCATGAGTCAGCTCTCCACAACCATGTCTCGGTGTGCCAAAGACCTCTTTGGCTTTGCAATTATGTTCTTCATTATTTTCTTAGCATATGCTCAGTTGGCCTACCTCGTCTTTGGCACTCAGGTTGATGACTTCAGTACTTTCCAAGAGTGTATGTAAGTATATATGAAATTAAAAAGAAAAATTTAATCAGAGATGTTACTGTCTTCTGAAGTTTAAAGAAATCTTCATGGGTGCTGTTTAATCAACAAGTATTTTAAAATAGTTATTTAAAAATAAGGATTTATTATCTTTCCCAGAAGCGATGGCCCACCCATGCAGAGATGGCAGTGCATAATGCCGAAAAGCTTCAGACAGCAGCTCTAAAGTGATGAGACATAGTAGAACAGCTATAGTGAACCAATACTGTTACAAAGACGAAGGGCTTCTCAGCCCCGAATGCAGATGGCAGCTTTTAAGAGACATTTGCCTATATTTTCATTCTTATTCAATATTGTTGCCATATGTTTTAAATTTGGAGGTTTCTTCTAAGAAAAAAAAGAGCATTTCTAATATTCTAAGAGCAACTCAAATCGGTACAGGAGTTTTCAGTCATCCAAAGTTCTCAAATATGATATGAAGACTAAAAAAAATAAATAAATAAATAGCAGTATTAGATTTCCACGCTATTTAGAAAGAAGTTAGTTAGGAAAGAAGAGGATTATGGTAATAGAAGTTAATAGGACTTTTTACTGGAGGACAGCTAATTAATGTCACTGTTTGATGGAAGTCAGGAACGGAAATGATTTTACTGATTAAGACCCAGAATTGGCAACCCATGGCCACTCAGCATCACTTTGAGTGCATGTGGGGATATTGGATCTTTGAATGCATACAATTTTGGCTGTCCTTCAAGTCTTTTTTAAAGAGATTTTAAATTCAGACCCAGGGTAACTGTTGTGAAATTTAGAGTTACCATGTTTTAGCCGGATTATGTGTTAAGTTCTTATAGCTGATTGCTTTGTGTCGTCTAATAATATTATTATATTTTCCTTTTAACTAAACGGAAATAACATATTTAGCATGAAAGCATATTATTTTTATTCCAGATGCTTCAATTGGTCATATAAGTAGCAAGAGTTTTCCAAAGGGATTGACAATTTTCTATTATTTGGCAGCTATCTGTACTGATAAAAAGGTCCAAAAGTGTGAGATCATCTTTAAGGAAAGTTACATCAATGCTGGCCATTCTTTGTTTTTTTGTGATGTTTTGTTTTGTTTTGTTTTTATAGTTTCACTCAATTCCGTATCATTTTGGGTGATATCAACTTCGCAGAGATTGAGGAAGCTAATCGAGTTTTGGGACCAATTTATTTCACTACATTTGTGTTCTTTATGTTCTTCATTCTTTTGGTATGTACACTTTTGTTTATAATGAGGTGATTTAAACTTCATAAATCACCATCATAAAATCACCATCTTCCTTTTTCTGTCACTCTCTAGGGTCCTTATCATTTTTTTTTTTTTAAAGACCCAGGAATAACTGTAGATACCAGAGGACATTTTTTATTTTGCTTCTCATTGATGCAGGTTTAAGTCTTCACCAAACACCTTTTCCATGGTCTTTCATTTATCTATATATGTGTCTGTTCAGTGTAAAAAAAATTAGATTACGTGCAAATTTAAAAAGTCACTTAAAATAGTGCTTTGCCGAAAAAGTAGAATGCTTACACGTATACGTGCTTTTTTTTTTTTTTTTTTTTTTAAGATTTTTATTACAGACAGATCACAAGTATTCAGAGAGGCAGGCAGAGAGCGAGGGGGAAGCAGGTTCCCTGCTGAGCAGAGAGCCTGATGTGGGGCTCAATCCCCGGACCCTGGGATCATGACCCGAGCCGAGGGCAGAGGCTTTAACCCACTGAGCCACCCAGACACCCCTGCTTTTTTTTAACACAGATGTCAGCACTTTCGTGATCACTTGCTAGCATGACTTTCATTCCTCTTTTCTTTAAAAAAAAAAAAAAAAAGGAACTGACAAAGCAAGCTAGATCCAGGATGTCAAGAGTAATATTTGAGTGAATTATTGCTTGTGAAGATTAAGATATTTTTGTTTTAACTTAATAATATTTAACATCCTGGGGCATCTGGGTGGCTCAGTGGGTTAAGCCTCTGCCTTCGGCTCAGGTCATGATCCCAGGGTCCTGGGATGGAGCCCCGCATCAGGCTCTCTGCTCAGCAGGGAGCCTATTTCCCTTCCTCTCTCTCTGCTTACCTCTCTGCCTGTCAAATAAATAAATAAAATCTTTAAAAAATAATAATATTTAACACATCTAGAGACTGCCTGCAAAGAACATTCAGATTTTAAATTTAAAGCTAAATGTAGGGACACTTGGGCGGTTCAGTTGGTTAAGCAACCAACTCTTTGATTTTAGCTCAGGTCATGATCTCAGGATTGTGAGATCGAGCCCTCTGTCAGGCTCCACACTCAGTGCATACTTGAGATTCTCTTTCTCCCACCCACCCCCAGCTCTTGCTCTTTCTCTAAATAAATGAATAAAAACCTTTAAAAATTAAAAAATACAAAATAAAACTAAATCTAATAATGAGTAGAAATTGCTTTAAACGTTACTTTCAAAAATAATTTTTCATTCTCTTGATTTTGTACAAATTAACATTTTTAACACTTTGACCCTAAGTTAATTAAGATTTTTTAGGAGGCATTTTGTTCTTCATCTTGGCATTTACACATTTATTTGTCTACCAAGAAATTGTTCAAGTAAGTTAGCTTAATCTAGGCAGTGGGTATTTTTCATCTAAACCCCAATACTTAAGTCTTTCCTGGGGCGCCTGGGTAGCTCAATGGGTTAAAGCCTCTGCCTTCGGCTCCAGTCATGATCCTGGGGTCCTGGGATCGAGCCCTACATCGGGCTCTCTGCTCCGTGGGGAGCCTGCTCCCCCCTCTCTGCCTGCCTCTCTGCCTACTTGTGATCTCTGTCAAATAAATAAAATCTTTAAAAAAAAATACTTAAAGGGGCGCCTGGGTGGCTCAGTGGGTTAAAGCCTCTGCCTTCGGCTCAGGTCATGATCCCACAGTCCTGGGATCGAGCCCCACATCGGGCTCTCTGCTCCGCGGGGAGCCTGCTTCCTCCTATCTCTCTGCCTGCCTCTCTGCCTAGTTGTGATTTCTCTCTGTCAAATAAATAAAAAATATTAAAAAAAAAAAAATACTTAAGTCTTCCCTTACATCAGTCATCATCGTAAGAAAACAACAAAATTGTCTCCATTTTCAGTAGATTTTATAAGATGCTTTGTGCAAAGTTCAGTAATTCAGTGTACTATCCCCAAAGTTGTTCCAAGAATTTAGTGGTTATGTATATGGTTAAGCACTATTTATAGACTGAGTATTAGAACTACTTTAGTAGGATGGGAAGAGTCAGGAATATCAAATAAGTCCATTTGTATCTTATATGCATGTATCATTAGTTTTATTGAGTTTTTTTTAAAGGATTTATTTATTTATTTTAGAGACAGGGGAGAGAGCATTAGCAAGGGGAGAGGCAGAGGGCGAGAGAGAGAATCTCAAGCAGACTCCTTGCTGACCATGGAGCCCGACGCAGGGCTCCATCCCATTACCCTGAGATCATGACCTGAGCTGAAACCCAGAGTTAGATGCTCAACTGACTGAGCTACCCAGGCGCCCCGTATCATTAGTTTTAAAGTGAAACCTCTCTAGTTTCTTTTTCCTGTCATACGTTAAGGGAAACATAGAGGGAACAGTTAGCCTTTTTCAGTTCTAACACTGGTAGCACTTTTCGATTCTGGAGCTCCTGGATCCTTGAATCTCTACTAAGAAAACAAAAACCAGGAACTGAGAGCTCTACCATAGACCCTCTAGTTAGCTGCAGGTCGCCTAAGTTTTCTTTGTGTGTCCGTCTGCTGCATGAGAGACAGACCTGTAGCCATTCAAAATGGTCAAATGTGGACTTGTCTGAAGGTTGTTTTCTGGTAGACAGTGCCCTGAAACTAATCATTTCATCAAATCCAGCAATAGAACACGAAAAGAAGCTTTTAGCTTCTGTCTTTATACTAAAGTAATTTTTCATGCTATTACAAAAAAGGAAATGGTCTCCCTGCACCCCACAGAGAGAGAGGAGGATGCTACTGTCAATTCAAACTTTTCTTTCAAGAAATGACAAGCCAAGTGCAGAGTTGGCCATTTGTCTGAGATGACTGCAAGGTGTTGGTTTATTGCCCAGACTTTATTTTTTTATTATTTTATTTATTTATTTACTTATTTATTTCATGGTTTTATTTATTTATATATATATATAGGGAGAGAGAGAGAGAGAGAGAATGCGCATGAGTGGGGAAGGGACAGAGGGAGAGAATTCCAAGCAGGCTCCGCACAAAGCCCAGTCTCATGACTCTTGAGATCATGACCTGAGCCAAAATTAAGAGATGCTTAAGTGACTGAGCTACCCAGGTGGCCCTGTCCTGGCTTTGAAAGAAGCCACTGTGATGTGAGCTGATCCAACGGAAGCAGAAGTCCATCATCACTAGGGAAAGACCTCTGATTACACATCAAGCAAACCTTCTGAGACAGAATGGAAAGAAGGAGGGGGAGCTTCCTCTCCCCACATCCTCAATAGCCTTTCTCAGCCACGTTTAATTTTTTTAAAATCTCTTCAGAGAACCCACAACTTTAATCCTATAACTAAGATATTTACAGGTGTTAGCTACCAACCATTTGGAAACTTAAAAAGAGAACATTAATTGCCTTTGGAATTGAGCATTAAGCCAGGAACTTACATGCATTTTATATTTTATTCTCATTTTTGCTACAGGATCTTAAATAGTATTCCTCCTTAATTTGTAGCAATTTAGTAGCACACTAAAATAATAGAGTTCTCTTTCATTCATTCCCCATTTAACAAGTATTTACTGAGCCACTCCACTGTATTCCAGTCAGGGTGCTAGGTACTGGGGGTACAGTGGTAAGGAAAATAAGAGACCAGCCCTGCCCTCAGGGAGATTCCACAAACTTGTGGAGACAACAGACCTAGTCAAATACATAACTCTGAGGGCAACTGGGTGGCTCAGTCAGTTAAGTATCTGCCTTTGGCTTAGGTCATGATCCCAGGGTCCTGGGATGGAGCCTTGTGTCAGGCGGGTTCTGCTCATCCCTCTCCTCCTCGCTCATGCTTTCTATCCCTGTCTGTCTCTCAAATAAATAAAAATCTTAAAAAAAAAAAAAAAAAACTGTAGTCACAAACCATATCAATATGCCAGAAAGGGAAAGTAAAGAAAGAATGTGTTAAAGAAGGAACTGATCGGTTGGGTGTGGTGTTTCAAAAAAAGCTGTGGGAAACAGGTGTTGGAAATATAAACCATTATCTTGGTGTGGGAGAAAGTTAGGAAAAATGAACTAATCATTACTGAATAACAACAGCTATAAATTATGTAGCACTTATCACGTGTGAGACCCTGTCCTGAGCACTTGACATAGATTATTTCATTAATTCTTACAACAGATCTGTAGTGGAGGAACTGTTATTTCTCCCATTTTATTAATGTAAGAACAAATGAGTTTTAAAGATTTGAACATTTAAACAATATAGTCTTGGCAGGGCTAAGACTGAAACCCAAGCGTGCTTGACTCCAAAGTCTGTCTTTTTCACTAAGCTTCTCTTGACTATCTTCTCTGAAGCCTACTGTATTCCCATTTGCAGAGATCTTTTTAACTCTTCAAAATACGCTCTGTAAATCTCAAATAAGATAACATTTGGAAGAAGCATAGAATTCCCCTTGTCTGTATTGACTGTTGAAATTTGAAGAGCTATGTAGAGTTCTACATTTCTATTAATTTCTGTCAGATGAAAAAAGTGTAGAGAACATAGACAAGCAAAAATAATAAAATAATACCACCATCCATAGGTAAATTCATCAGTATTTTGTTGTATTTCATTCTTGTCTCTTTTTGTAAAATATATCACAATATATGGTTTGTAAATAAGAGTATACCTTGCATTTTCCTTTGGAATGACTTAGTGAAAAAAATAATTTCCCCAAAGTATATAGTAGCAAAACTATTAATTTATGTCTTCTTAAGAAATTAAAAAAATGCATATGCCATATTTCAGATTGATGTTTAGAAAGTATATTTAGTTTCTTCTTTAATCTCAACTTTCCTTTGATTTACAAACAGAATATGTTTTTGGCTATCATCAATGATACTTACTCTGAAGTTAAATCTGATTTGGCCCAGCAGAAAGCTGAAATGGAACTCTCAGATCTTATCAGAAAGGTATGACAAGCCCTAATTCTCAGAACTGTTTTATTTTCTACATAAAATGAGCACTGTTTCAGCCAGATTTCCACATCAAAGTTGATCCATTGTAAGGTTTTAAAGTAAAGAGTAGATTGCTACATGTCATCAATAATTCAAATGTTCTCTGTCTTGGAGCTAGAGATGGGTATGCTGCTAGCTTGGACTTAAATTCTGGGAATCCTTTATTGCCCTAGAATTAAATTCTCAACAGTCTCTTGCCCTAGAATTAAAATCTCAACAATCTTTTTTGACTCTTTTTTTTTTTTTTTTAAAGATTTTTTATTTATTTATTTGACAGACAGAGATCACAAGTAGGCAGAGAGGCAGGCAGAGAGAGTGAGAGGGAAGCAGGCTCCCTGTCGAGCAGAGAGCCCGATGCGGGACTCGATCCCAGGACCCTGGGATCATGACCTGAGCCGAAGGCAGTGGCTTAACCCACTGAGCCACCCAGGCGCCCTCTTTTTTGACTCTTAAGAGCTGAGCTGCTGGTTTTACCTTTATTGTTTTGAGGACACCTCTGGTTGGCTGTCATGTGCAGATCCAGAGTTCAGAATAAACTGGAAGGGAAGAACCTAAAGACGTTTCTACTTTTTCTTTCTCACATACAGTTTTTAAAAAGAAAAAAAAAAAAAAGTTTTAGAAGAGAATATTTTGTCATTCACCCTTTATCCTTGACCTTCCAGGGAAGTTTTAAAATAATCAAAGGAAAAAGGCCACAGAGTAAGGGCCTGAGAACTTTCACTTGTGCACCTTCTCAGGAAGTTGTTAAATAAATGGAAGGGCAGGACAGGAAAGTTGGGTAGCTTTGTTCTTCTCAATGTGATTTCTTTACTTGGTTTAAAGTATAAAACTTAAGCAACAACAAATAACTACATCTAAAGCACACAGCTTGTTCCCTAACATCATTTTGCTAAGAGACCAGTAGCTCCTGGACTCTGTGATCTTTTTCTGTTGGTTCAAATCCTAAGACTGTGTTGTCTGTGAATCATGTTGAAACAGAGAACTTCCAGTTCTTAAACAAAACCCCTTGTTTCAACAATGAATTTTGGAACACTGGAAAAAAACAAAATTAAATTTAAAAAAAAAAAACAGACACTAAACTAATAAATAAATACTATGAAAATCTTTTCAGATCACAAACAAAACAAAACAACCCTTGGATGGGACCTAAAATTTGGGTTATTCTGAGTTTTGCAAAAACAGCTTATTACATTTTAGCAAATCTCCAAGGTGTACACAAGGTGTACTTTGCACTTTGGTTCTGAGATGCACAGGTTTCAGTTATTTCATGTTAAATATGGCCAGCCTCTCCACACAGTTCCCCATTCCAGTTGTCACAGTATCTTGACTGTGAATAATACTATAAAGTGCAAACTTCCAATTTTCACAGAACATTTCAGTTATCACAGTATATTAACTGTACTGGCATAACATAAACTTCACGTCTAGCTCTTCAGTCTACAAATCGTTACATAAATAACAGATGTGTATCATAATCAGTGAGCGATAACATTCCTTCTTATAAAGCCTAGGCTAGGTCAGGGAGCACCTGCCTTTCAGTGCAGGCACAAAACATGTACTTGTGTTGCTTCTCTCTCTCTCTCTCCCTATGAGACACCCCCATGTGATGTTTTACAAAAGTGGGTATCTGAAAGGGAGAATGGGCCAGCAAAGAGGAAAGCAGAGCAAAGAAACCAAGACTGGTAACACGGAAAGTGAAGTTCAAAACAAATGTAAGAGCGTTCTAGAATAGGGAGCTGTGGGAATGTTGACGCCGCTACCGTTCAAGATCTTGAATACCTGTAGAAAAACTGATATGCAGTCAAAGAACCTAGTGAGGGCAAATTTATCAATGTGAATGAGGGTAATGGTTGTGACGGAAAGTTCTGACAGTGTCTCTGAGGAAGTGACGCTGGCAAACAACGTCACATTCAAGGAACTCTGGAGACACTTTACAACATTGAAAGGGCAAAGGATAAAATGTTGGGAGCTGATCCATATTAAGAAAGGATTATCAAAGCTCCTCAAGACAGAAAAGAGGCTTCCTGAATATCCGGTGACGTAGGAAGAAGAGAAGCACTATTCAAACTACTCTAGGTAAAATTGTTGCAAAGAAATAAGACATTTTAATTTTTAATGTTTCTAGTGCTTTAAATTTCAGTGTACTAAATACTCATTTTACAGTTTTTTTTAAAATTTCCCTATAAATTTATAACCAATGCCAAGGGAGTTTTAAATGCTTTGAATAAAAGGTTTTTTTTTTTTTTTTTTTAAGTTTATTTATTTAAGTAATCTCTACGCCCAACGTGGGGCTTAGACTCATGACCTCGAGATCAAGAGTCGAATGCTCTCCTGACTGAGCCAGCCAGGTGCCCCGATAAGATGTTTCAAAGGTCACAGAGCAGTCATAATTTTTCCTGTTGATTATTAACATCACTTGCATAGTTCGACCTTGCGTGATCATTTTGACAGTCCTGCATGTCCGTGCAAAGCAAGATCTACACTAGTAGTTACTAGTGTAAATGGATGGGAAAGCACATGCAAAAAAGAGAATAAACTAAACCCAATCGTTTCTTCTCAACAGGGCTGCCATAAAGCCTTGGTCAAACTCAAACTGAAAAAAAATACTGTGGATGACATTTCTGAGAGTCTGAGGCAAGGGGGAGGCAAGTTAAACTTTGATGAACTTCGACAAGATCTCAAAGGGTGAGAATCACACGTTTTGAGGCCCTGGGAAATTCCTATATAAACATAAGTTCTTGGTGACACAGATATATCTGGCCTGAGTACTAAGAGAAATGCTCTTTTTTTCAAAGGAGGTGTCTTTCTGGAATGTATCCTAAGAGGAGGGCTGGCCCTGACTCAGCAGTTTCTCCTTTCTTCTGCATCATGTCTCTGTGTGTTGGACCATGTACATGAATGATTTCCTCTGTAACCTCTCAATAATTTCAGGAAGGGCCATACTGATGCAGAGATCGAGGCAATATTCACAAAATATGACCAAGATGGAGATCAAGAACTGACCGAACACGAACATCAGCAGATGAGAGACGACTTGGAAAGAGAGAGGGTGGGTCTAGTTTAGAGCCGGGTTTGATTCAGCCCTCACCATGTTTCAGACACCATGCTAAGTGGTGGATTACTGAGAGTCTCTCTGTCTCTCTGCCTCTGTCTCTCTCTCTCTGTCTCAGTTTATGTAGTAGTACCCGGCACATTCCAAAAAGGACATATAATGTAATAATATGTAAAAATATAGTAGATTGGCATAAATGCAAAAAATCAAAATAAAAAAATGAGGTGAAACAAAAGTGAAATTAAAACTAGACTAAGAAGCTAAAAATGCAAATACATATATGCTTTTTAAAGACTGAGCTACAGGGGCGCCTGGGTGGCTCAGTGGGTTAAGCCTCTGCCTTCAGCTCAGGTCATGATCTCAGGGTCCTGGGATCGAGCCCCGTATCGGGCTCTCTGCTTGGCAGGGAGCCTGCTTCCTCCCCTCTCTGGCTGCTGCTCTGCCTACTTGTAATCTCTCTCTCTCTCTCTCAATCTGTAAAAAAAAAAAAAAAAAAAAAAAAAAAAAAAAAAAAATTAAAGACTGAGCTACAAATTCGGCCCTAATAAGCTTTCTGGTCATCAGCTTGAAAAGGGAAACCTAGGAGTTAGATACTTCACAGTGTCCATGAGAGTGAGGAAAACAAGATTGCTCAGGAGATATAAAGCTAGTTGCTCTATAAATTAACACTTACAATAAACAAAACTAGCAGCTGCCTTCCATCTGAGTACTTATCATGAAATGATCTTTTAACATTAACTTTAAAAATAAGTGGCTAAGGGGCACCTGGGTGGCTCAGTGGGTTAAGCCTCTGCCTTCAGCTCCGGTCATGATCTCAGGGTCCTGGGATCGAGCCCCTCATCGGGCTCTCTGCTCAGCCGGAAGCCTGCTTCCCCCTCTCTCTGTCTCCCTTTCTGCCTACCTGTGATCTTTCTCTGTCAAACAAATAAAATCTTTAAAAAAATAAATAAATAAATGGCTAAACAAACCAAAAACATCCATGGTAATTGAGGTACAGAGAATATAGGTGAATAATATTCTGTGCAAAAGTCCCTTTTCTATAAGGAGATAGTATTGAATAGCAGTTTCTAAACTGCTCCACAGAACAGTGTCAGTAGGTGGGAAACTTTACCAGGTATAGTGAAATGTGAACAGGACAGTGAGTAAAATCATCTTTCACCAGGCTGTATTTAGTTAAAATTTTTATTCTAAGATTATATCCTCCCTACTTTGTAGCTATTAAATGTGTTCTCTTTTATGAAAAGGGGATAATATATTTCTTCATTGGCTTTTGTTGTTGTTATATTTTTTTTAATGTTCTTTCTTGTCCAAGCAAGTTAGCAGGTCCATGCTGGTCATTAAAAATGGGTTTTGAAAATTGGCCAGTCCATGAAATTTAGAAGAGTGGGAATCACAGTCTGGTGCTAAATGGTACATGCCCATTTGCCATTTGCTTAAGCCCACAGTGAAGCTCTGTGGGTCTCGCTGTTCCCGCTCCTCACTCAGTGATCCCTTGTTCTTCAGGAGGACCTGGATCTGGATCACAGCTCTTTACCACGTCCCATGAGCAGCCGAAGTTTCCCACGAAGCCTGGATGACTCTGAGGAGGATGATGATGAAGACAGTGGGCATAGCTCCAGAAGGAGGGGAAGCATTTCCAGTGGGGTTTCTTATGAAGAGTTTCAAGTGTAAGTATTAAGGAATTGGCAGAATTTGGACTGACGAGTTCAAAGGAGACCAAGCAGCTTCTCTTACCTCTCAGTTTGATCCTTTCCATACTAAAAAAGTTTCTTATAGGAAAATTAGCAAATAAAGAAAAACAAAAGAAAACATTAAAATCTCTCCTATTCCCACTAAACCAAAGTGCCAGTTAACATATTGGGGTTTTTTTTAAGATTTTTTTTCTTTTTTTTTTTAATTTGACAGAGATCTCAAGTAGGCAGAGAGGCAGGCAGAGAGAGACGAGGAACAGAGATCACAAGTAGGCGAGGGGGGGGATGGGAGGGGAGCAGGCTCCCTGTGGAGCAGAGAGCCCGATGCGGGGCTCGATCCCAGGACCCTGGGAATCATGACCTGAGCCGAAGGCAGAGGCTTTAACCCACTGAGCCACCCAGGTGCCCAACATATAGATGTTTGTATCTCTATTTACATGTGTTTATTTCTTTTTTATGTTTTTATTGCCGTAGCCCGTGGTATATCCTAAAGGATGTTCCATGTGCACCTGAGAAGAATGTATGTTCTGCTGTTGTTAAGTGGAGTGTTCTATAGGTGTTTATTAGGTCTAGTTGGTTTATAGTGTTACTCAAATCTCCTATTTCCTGTTGTTCTGCCTGTTTGTTCTATCTACTTTGGGAAGTGGGTTATTAATGTCTCCAACTATATTGGGGCTCCTGAGTGGTTCAATCATTAAGTGTCTGCCTTTGGCTCAGGTCATGATCCCAGGGTCCTGGGATGGAGACCTGCGTCAGGCTCCTTGCTCAGCGGGGAACCTGCTTCTCCCTCTCCCTCTGCATGCAGCTCCCCTTGCTTGTGCTCTCTCTCTCTGTCAAATGAATAAATAAAATCTTAAAAAAAAAAAGTCTCCAACTGTCATTATTAAATTGCCCTTCCTTCTTTTCTGTAAGCTTTAGCTTTGTGTTTTTTGGAACTCTGCTTCTCGGTGTATATATGTTTACAATTGGTACATCTTCCTAATAGATTGACCTTCTATTCATTATAAAATGTCCTACTTTATCTCTAGTAAGATTTTTTTTTGTTTTAAAGTCATTCTTGTCTGATATTATTATAGCAACTCCAGCTTTCTTATTACTGCTTTTTGCATGATATGTCTTTTTCCATTCTTTCATTTCCAACCCGTTTGTATCTTTGAATCTCAAGTGTGTCACCTGTAGACAGCATTTAGTTGGATCTGGTCTTTTTAGCCAGTCTCATAGTCTTTGCCTTTTGATTAGAATGTTTACTTCATTTACATTTAATGTTATCATTGATATGGCTGGACTTACATCTACCATTTTATTTTTCATTTTCTATAGGTCTTATGTCTTTTTTGTTCCTCTTTTTCTCCTTTATTGCTTTCTTTTCATAAAGTGGATATTTTCTAATGTAATATTTTAATTCCATTAATAGTTTTTTTTTTCATTACATTTTTCAGTTATGTTTTTAGTGGTTGCTCTAGGACTTAACATACACAAATCAATTTATTAGAATCTACCTCAGATTTATATTAACTAAATCTGAGGAGATATAGAAATATCCTTCCTATTTAACTGTTAACTCCTCCCCTTTTTGTGCCATTATTATACACATTCCTCTATATACGTTAGAAATCCAGTATCACATTTTTAGAATTACCACTTCATATAATTTTATGTCCCCTAAAAGAGCTGAGACAAGAAGAGAAAGTATATATTTATAGAGTTCAGCATATTCGTTTTTGTACTTACCATTTCTGGTTCTCCTTATTTGTTTCTGTGGATTCAAGTTACCATCTGGTGTCATTTCGTATTCCAGTACAACTTTGATCTTACCCACCTCCTTTGTCCTGGTATTATCAAATGTTTTATTACATTTCTATGTGTTATAGGCCCAACAATACAACTGTGTACATATTGTCTTGCACAGTCCTTTTGAAATCAGTGAAGGAGAGAAAAAAGGAAAAGGAGTATGCATCTATATTGTTTTTTACAGTTACACAGTAACATGTTCCCATGCTCTTTGTGTTTTCATGTGGATTCTAATTACTATCTGGATCACTTGCTTTCAGCCTGAAGAACTTCCTTCACTATCTCTTCTAAAGCAGGCCTGCTGGGGGACCTGGGCGACTTTGTCGGTTAGGCCTCTGCCTTTAGCTCATATCATGATCTCAGTGTTCTCAGATCAAGCCCTGTATCCGGCTTCTGGCTCAGGAGGGAGTCTGCTTCTCCCTTCCCCTCTGCCCCTCCCCACAACTTCTGTGCTCACTCTCTCTCTTTAAAATCTTTAAAAGTAAAAATAAAAAATAAAGCAGGCCCACTAGCTAGAATTCTCTCAGTTTTTCTTTATCTAGGAATAATTTTATTTCCCCTTCCTTTTCTTCTTGTCTCCACTATTTCTGATGAGACTATAGCTTAATTTTACTGAGGTTCCCTTGTATGTGATGGGTCACTTTTCCGCTTGCAAGATTTTCTCTGTCTTTGTCTTTCAGTATTTTGACCATGATCTGTCTGGATGTGGATCTCTTTGCAGTTATCCTGGTTAGAGTTCAATAAGCTGCTGGGATATATAATATTTTTATCAAATTTAGGAAGTTTTCAACTATTATGTCCTCAAAATTTTTTTAAAGATTTTATTTATTTATTTGCCAGAGAGAGCGAGCAAGCATAGGCAGGCAGAGTGGCAGCAGAGGCAGAGGGAGAAGCAGACTCCCTGCTGAGCAAGGAGCCCGATGTGGGACTCGATCCCAGGACACTGGGATCATGACCTGAGCTGAAGGCAGCCGCTTAACCAACTGAGCCACCCAGGCATCCCGAGTCCTCAAATATTTTTTGCTGCTTTCTCACCTTTCCTTCTGGGAGTCCTATCCTATGTATGTACTGCTATCCCACGTCTTTCTTCACTCTTTTTTCTCTCTGCTCTTCAGATTACATAGTCTCTGTCCATCTTTCTTGGGGTGCTGATTCTTTCTTCTGCCAGCTCAAATCTGCTGTTGAAACCCTTTTAGTGACTTTTTCATTTCATTTATTGTACTTTTCAACTCCAGAATTTCTCTTAGTTTCCTTGAAATTATTTCCTTGAAATAATCTGCATCTCTTTGTTGATATTCTCTATTTGATGAGACAGTGTCATCATACTGTCTATATGTTTTTAAGCCTGATTTCCTTTAGCTCTTTGAATATATTTGTAATAGCTACTTTTAGCTCTTTGTCTACTAAATCTATCTGGGCCCCCTCATAGGCAGTTTCTGTTGCCTCCTCTTTCTTATGTATATGTATGGGTTACATTTTTTCTGGGTTTTGGGTTTTTTTTTTGCATGTCTTTTTTTTTTATTGAAAACTGGAGATACTAAATAAATATTATAGCAGTTTAGAATACTAATTTTCTTTCCTCCTCTACCCCCAGGCTTATTGTATTTGTTGTTTGCATGCTTGTTTTTTAATGAAGTCTGTTCCCCCTCACCCCACACTGTGAAGCTTCTGATGTTGCTTCTCAGTGGGCACAGTTGTGACCACGTGACCAGAGACAGTCCTCTTGAAAAGACAGTGCTTTTAGGAGGGCTCCTCTCATTGTCTTTCCCGATCTCTCTGTGAAGCTTTCCACCTCTGTTGATATTACTTCCACCTCTTAGCTTCCACTAACTGAAGCTGGTTGGCTGATTGGTCTGTTTTCAGTAATACCTCAGGATATAAGCTGTTCCACACTCTGACCCAGTTCAATCCCGGCCCCTTTGCAGGGGTAGTTTCTGAAGCCAGTCTTCAGCAGTCTTCTTAGCTGTCTCTTTCCCTGGTTCTTTCTGATAAACTAGCTGGTAAACAATTTACCTTTTTATCTCATAAGGTGACCAACCTCGTCTTAACAATCTCCATTTTGAGGAGCACTCTTAGGCTTAGCACTTTCCATTTCTCTTGGAGGAAGCTTTGGAGCCCTGTGTTCTGTGGCCTGACTCTCCTCCCGGGCAAAACCTCTGTACCACAGCCTCAGAGCTAGGGGCAGGGACAGTGATCTGCTTCCCAAAGTGATACCCCTGTTTCATGAATAAGCCACTGGGCTAGGATGGCAGCCTTCAGCCTTCTTAGCTTTCCTGTCCTGGCATGGAAACTCCACCCTACAGTTGGCACTTGGGTAGAGAAAGAGAACCTCATTCCTCTCAGCCACTCTTACCTTAGATTAGGTCCTCTGCAACATGGATTTGGAGAGGAGAAATGCAGCAGCCCTCCCCTCCCTGGGAGATCCCATAGCCTCCTACTGGGAGCTGAAGGGAGTGGGGGCCCTGTGTCCTTTGCCAAACCCAACTGGAGTGACACTTCTGTCACAGTGAGCTGGGGAAGACAGAGAGGGAACAGACTGTAGCTCACATGTCATAGACTCTCACTCTTCTTACAAATCCAGTGGATTTTCTTAGTAAATGCTGCTTCATTTTCAAGATTTACAGAATCTTGAAAAAAGAATTTAAATAATTTTCAACAGCTATGGTGGTTTCTCTGGGGAGAGTACCTATAGAGCCCTCATGGCATCATTCCAGAAGTTGTCTCCTATTTCTCTGTTTTTAAAGCATTTACATAACTTTTTATTCAAATCATTAGTGAGCAGTGTTTTCTAGCTACTTTACTTAATATATTGTGAACATTATTATTTCATTAATTATTCCATCACCATATAATTTCTGGTGTCTCCTTGGAATTCCATTTTATGAATGAATAATAACATATCTGAATGATTCTCTGTTAATTATGATCATTTTTTTTTTAAAGATTTTATTTATTTATTTGACAGAGAGAGATCACAAGTAGATAAAGAGGCAGGCAGAGAGAGGGAGAGAGGAGGAAGCAGGTTCCCTGCTGAGCAGAGAGCCCGATGCGGGACTCGATCCCAGGACCCTGAGATCATGACCTGAGCTGAAGGCAGCAGCTTAACCCACTGAGCCACCCAGGCGCCCCTTATGATCATTTTTTAAAAAGATTTTATTTATTTATTTGAGAGAGCAAGAGAGAGAGCACAAGCAGAGGGAGAGAGAAGCAAACTCCCCAGTGAACAAAGAGCCTGATGTGGGGCTCAATCCCGGGACCCCAAGATCATGACCTGATTCCAAGGCAGACAACCAACAGAGGCACCCAGGTGCCCCTAATGTAACCATTTTCAGTGAACCACTATTAATAAGCAGAACTCTAATGAGTATGCTGATAGCCCAAAAAAACACACATATACATATTTCCTTTAGAAATTTTCCCAAAAATGGAACATCGAAATAAAAGTTAAGCATATATTTTTAAGACTTCTAGTACAACGTTGACTTGCAAAAAAGTTGTGCCAGTTAGCATTCCCGTCAGCAATATGTCAAGTTATCGCTAAAGTCTGAGACTGCTTAGAACTGTTTCAGATTATCATATTGTTTAAGAAAAGAAACCTTAGCACTTCCATCTGAAAAGCCAAATGGGTCGAAAAGGCAACCAAGGGCACAAGGTGGCTTTGACCCGCTCCCCTGCGGTTTCCCACAGCCTGGTGAGACGAGTGGACCGCATGGAGCACTCCATTGGCAGCATCGTGTCCAAGATAGACGCCGTGATCGTGAAGCTGGAGATCATGGAGCGGGCCAAACTGAAGAGAAGGGAAGTGTTGGGAAGGCTGCTGGATGGGATAGCAGAGGTAAGTGGCCACGTGACACAGAAACACTGATTCAGTAAAATATCAGGGTAGTCCTATCTTGTAACCTTTAATCTGAGACGTTTTTTGAGATGTCTGTGTAACTGCAGATCAGGGCAATCAGATGACAATCTGGAGCTGTTATGTAATACTGCAAGCACTGAGGCTTCTGCCTTCCCTGAATGGTAGAATTGAGCAAAAAAGTTATTCCAGTAGTTTAGGGAATTGCTATGTATGCTCTAAATTGCCGCGTCACTTAACGAGAGATAATTTGGCCCCTTACTTTCCTAGGGTAACTTCTAAGCACAAAAGTATGCATCGTCCTACCCCCAACATGGTGTCTCTTTTTCCTTTATTAGGATGAAAGACTGGGTCGTGACAGTGAGGTCCACAGGGAGCAGATGGAGCGGCTGGTGCGGGAAGAGCTGGAACGCTGGGAATCGGATGATGCAGCTTCCCAGATAAGTCATGGTCTAGGCACACCCCTGGGACCGAATGGTCCACCTCGCCCCAGAAGCTCCCGCCCTTCTTCCTC
The DNA here is from genome assembly GCF_922984935.1 of Meles meles. Classification (NCBI taxonomy): domain Eukaryota; kingdom Metazoa; phylum Chordata; class Mammalia; order Carnivora; family Mustelidae; genus Meles; species Meles meles. Next base: position 120,906,351 of record NC_060067.1, on the reverse strand, counting down.
CCAGTCTGCAGAAGGATTAGAAGGTGCAGGTGTAAACGGGAGTTCCAGTATCCACGTCTAGGACGTGTGTTAGAACGTGTTCCTAATCGGTGAGAAAGGGGCTGTCTTGCGTTGGCGGAACAAGTACACTATTTATATGCCCCGCCCACCGTGCGATGCTGGTCTTTGTGACCAGCTGTTAATGCTTTTGCACTTTAATTTATTTTAGATAAACCTTGCCCATGGATCAAAGAAGATTTTTTTTTCCTCATGTAAGAAATCTAGGTGTAAATACTGAGTCTAGAAAAAAAGTCTTTGTAAAGTATATGGAGTGGTACGCCTACTTGCTCCCACGGGTGGGTCTTCTCAGTTGACAATGAAGTAGCCTTTAAAGCGAGGAGAGATCTGTTGGAAGGCTTCGGAGTTTTATTTCCAATCACAGAAGTCAGTATTGGCATTTTTGCCCAGTGTGTGCTGGGAAAGTAGGGGCATTCCTTCCCACTCCGGCTGAGCTCATGGACGTAATATATCTCTTTCTTTTAAGAAAGGAGCCATTTATTTCAACTACCTTCCTGGGGTAAACTTTTCTAAAAGATGAACTGGAAAAGAACTCCAAACCAGAGAATGGATATGTAGTCAATATGCTAGAATTTGTATGAATGTTCCTGTATTTCATATTTGAAATTTGAATGAATTGTTCCTGTATCTGATGTCTGTGGGAATAACTGTTTGACTTATTCACAATATTTTTGCTCTGAACTGCATGAAGCCAAAAGTGATTGATTGTGGGTTAATATGTCATCTCTAACCATAACGTGGGAAAATTGGAAGGAGCCCAATTACTAAGTTTGACTTAGTCTAATAATTAGTTTAATATGAAGGTTTGTCCATATATTCTCTTCCCAGGTAGCCCAGCTTATTTGCAACTGATTTTAATGTTGTAACTGATCTGGGAAGGCCAACTTACTAAATGTTTTAAGTATGTACTGAAGGTTTTAACTCAGCAGATATGTTCATTTTACACAAAAATTTAAAGGAGTTTTGAAATGCATACATAAATATTATAAAACTAAAGTTTGAGTTTTATGCTGTTTTGAGAATATAAAACTCAAATGCTCTTTTTTCTTATGGGGGGGGGGGCGCGTAGAGCAACAGGGCGAGAGAGAACCTTAAGCAGGCTCCAAGCTCAGCAGAGAGCCCAACACAAGGTTCAGTCTCTTGACCCTGAGATCATGACCTGAGCCAAAATTAAGAGTTGGACATTTAACCAACTGAGCCACCCAGGCACCCTTAGGACTCAAATACTCTTGATCCTGCATCTCAGAACTAGAATTTCTCATCTAAATGGAGCTCAGTTTAATCAAAAGGAGTTTCTGGTATTGAAAATTTCATTAACAGAATGTATCAGCCAAAGTTTGAGTTTGCAGCAGGTTTTTTTTCCCCATTAAGAGAGGATCTCTCACCAAATTAATGGAGAAGAAATCTATTTCTCAACAAAAAATAAAGATCTTATTTTTCAAAAGTGTTGAATAAGGTGACTGTCCCATGAGCTCATGGGACAAGCAAGAGTGAATGCAACGTTGATGAGTTAACTCCGACTCGGAGAACATGAGAAGATAGGCCCATGTTTTAGGGCCTTGTTTTGAATTTGCACGTTGTTCACGTAATGGGTAGAATATGTCATCAAATCTTCAATGAAAACATAAGCGAACAAACCTTTTAAAGCTAGCTTCCAGAGAAGTGGTACACATTGGGTTTCTTTAACAGGATTTCTCCTGGCTTTCTTTCGAATATGCTACACAAAATTCTTTATTACTAGGTACTAAAGTTTGCATTCCAGGGATACTGAGTGCACGTATGTATGTCTGTGTACTGTGTTGTCACATGTAAACAAACTTCAGTTTGAAGTGCAGCCATTATGTGGTATCCATGTGCATCGACCATGTGCCATATGTCAGTTATGGTCACTGGAAAGTCTTCTTATGTACTTCTTATTATACTGTTCCTCATTTCACCTGTAAGATTTCACAAAATCCCTTTTACCTGTAAGTTACATATTTTTTTCTTTTTAGTCATGGAGCATTCCCTTCTCATCCCTCTCCTATCATCCTCCCCTCTGTATTTGTGTTATTAAGATGTTACATAAGCAAGTCTCTCGACTGTTGAGAACTTCATTAATGTGTAATACTGAGCACTTTACTTCTCAATAAAGACTTGGTATAATAACAGATGTGATAGTGGTCTGTTTCCTAAGTAGAAGCAGCTGGGTAATTTGTATCGACACTTATTAGTAAAGGCTTAGACTTTGAAAAAGGTATCTTCGTTTTTTTGTGTCCCAAGAACAGTATGATTGACACATGACTTCTGCTGAATGTGCTTCTAGGAGGTTATTCTGAGGATTGTGTAGTATTTCCTACTGTGCAGCACATTTTACTTAATGCTTTTCTATAGTTAAGAGTTAGCTCTAATATTTCTGTTATTTGAAAATTTTGAACATAATTTCCTCGTTGGCTTTTCGTGAGTTCCTCTGTGGGTATAGAACAGGAGTTGGAGTGTTGAATGCCAGGTCTACAGATAATTTTTTTTTTAATTTTGTTTATTTTGCAAAGAGAGAGAGAGTGCGTGAGCAGGGGGGAGGGGTAGAGGGAGAAGGAGGGAGAGAATCTCAAGCAGACTCTGCTTGAGCGCAGAGCCCAGTGCAGGGCTTGATCCCAGGATCCTGAGATCATGACCTGAACCGAAATCAAGAGTAGACCATTTAACCGACTGAGCCACCCAGGCGCCCCTATAAATACTTAATTTTATTCCGAACTGTCAGATTCCCCTCCGGAATGACTGCACCAGTCTACAAATTCCACAACGTGCATGAGATAACCAGTTTTATGCATACCCTCACCAGCATCCCTACCGTCTAGCTTCCTACTTTTTGTTAATGGCATGGTTTTAAAGTAAGGTTTCATTTTATTTTGCATTTCTCTGATTCCTAATTCCTAAGGTTGTCCATCCCCTCACATAATTGTTCAACATTTGGGTTTGCCTTTTGGTAAGTTGCCCGTTCAAACTTTAAAATCTTACACTTTGATCTACTGGGAAACATATTGTTTTTGTTCATTGCTTATTTTTCTACTGGGTCATGGCCTTTTTGTTGATTTGCCAATCAACAAATCAAGTTCCTTGTTGTATGGTTTAAGTACTAATCCCTTATCAGTTTTGGACTCTTACTAGTATCTCTCATCCAACTGATAACTTTGTCAATATTTCCTTGGTTTTTATATTAAAAAAATCCATCAATTTATTTTGCCTTATTGTGTTAGGGGTTTTGAGACCTTTGTATGGTGAGAAGCTTTTATTTATTAAACTTACAGTTTTACCTTTCACATTTAATACCTTATATAAGGGTAACCTTGTGTAAGGCCCACAGGTGTTTTCTCCATACAATGAGCCAGTTTTGCCAATATTCTCTATTAAGTAAGTTACTTTACTTTGTTAGTTCATGATGTCTTTTCCATTTCATGTATAAATATGTGGGGGTTTTTTTTGTTTTTTTTTTTTAAGATTTTATTTATTTATTTGACAGAGAGAGATCACAAGTAGACAGAGAGGCAGGCAGAGAGAGAGGAGGAAGCAGGCTCCCTGTGGAGCAGAGAGCCCGATGTGGGGCTCGATCCCAGGACCCTGGGATCATGACCTGAGCCGAAGGCAGAGGCTTTAACCCACTGAGCCCCCCAGGTGCCCCTGTTTTTTTTTTTTTTTTAAGGTTTTATTTATTTGGCAGAGAAATCACAAGTAGGCAGAGAGGAAGGCAGAGAGAGGGGGAACTAGGCTCCCCGCTGAGCAGAGAGCCCCGTATGGGGCTCGATCCCAGGACCCTGAGATCATGACCTGAGCTGAAGGCAGAGGCTTAACCCACTAAGCCACCCAGGCACCCCAGAATTGCATTGAATTCATTGATTATTTTAGGGAGAACTGACATCTTAACACTATCAGAAACTATTCTTTTTTTTTTTTTTTTTTTTTTATTTGACAGAGAGAAATCACAACTAGGCAGAGAGGCAGGCAGAGAGAGAGGAGGAAGCAGGCTCCCTGTGGAGCAGAGAGCCCGATGTGGGGCTCGATCCCAGGACCCTGGGATCATGACCTGAGCCGAAGGCAGAGGCTTTAACCCACTGAGCCACCCAGGTGCCCCTATCAGAAACTATTCTTTCTTTATTCGGAACTTCCTTAGTGTCCTTTAAGTGTCTTTTAAAATTTCTTAAAGATCTTATGCATTTTTAAAATAGTTTTATTGGTACTATGAGAATCTGTTATATTTTCTAGTTGGTTATTGCTGATATAAAGGGAAACTACAGATGTTCTATAAATTAATCTTACATATATCACATGTGTTAAACTCCTTTACTAACTCTAATGGATTCTGTATTGGTTCTTTGGGTTTTCTGGGGAGGAGAGGAGCTCATTTGTAAGTAAGGACAGTCCTGTGTTGGAAAGTAGCAGTGAGAGTAGTCATGCTTATTTTGTTTCTGGTATTAATGGGAATGTGTTTTACTGTCCTAAAACAAAAGCCAAGCCAAGGACTTGAGTCCCGATAGTTTATCCGGGAGGTGATTCTACCAACTAGAGCAGGAGACATAGTGAACCAGGAAAGGAGGAAATGCCAATTTATATACAGGTGCGTTATGGAAGGTGCCTCTGGAGGCAACGGGAGCTCAGTTCCACCTCTGAGGACACTACAGAATGCCTCCCATAGTTCTCTGTCTGAAGAGCCTAAGGCCAGAGTTTAATCCATTGGCTCTGGTCCCTGTTGGTGGAAGGGTAGACCCTCCCCCACCCCCTTTCTGGCTATGCTTGCACTCGGGCCAGCAGGCTCTTAGCTTTGGAGGCCTCACAGCAGCAAAAAGCGAAGAGATCTGTGGTGCAGGCTTGAGGCAGGGTGTTGGCAGCATTATCCGAGCTCACACGTAGCTGTCTATCACAGCTGCAGCCAAAATCAGAGGTGCAGAGGAGACCTGCCACAGGGCACCAAACGCATCTCCTTCATCCACTCCTGGCACCACTCAGATCCACTCATGGCCACGTTAAGTCCACGCTGGGTTTTTTTGAGGGAGGCCAGCTGTAATCTCTAGAGCGTATAACTCAAGAGGGTTAGTGGAACTTGCTGGTCCCCATTGCTGCTGCTCACAAGGCCAAACTATTTACCTCCTCTCCCAGCCTTCCTAGAGTTTCTTCATTCTTGGCCAGTACACCTGTGCTGCCTTGCATGTTTGGTGCAGTGATCACACCCTCATTGCTGAGGGCTCAAAGCCCTCATCCTTTATCAGGCTGTGGTGGTTCTGCCTGTCTGTTGAGGGAAACCACGGAGCACGGAAACACCAGGTTACCTCTGTGAATTCTCTGTCCTGTTAGATAGCAGGTAAGTCTTGCCTCTCAACACAGATGACCAGTGTGATACTTGCTTTGCCTGCTGTTCACCAGTGTGCAAATCTACAAGTATGTACATGGCAGACAGTTTCAGGTGTGGTGGAACCCTCACTGTATTCCCAAGTAGAAGTGTCCCCCTGCCCCTTCTTGAGGATTTGGGAGCTCCTCTACAGCACAGCTGACAGCTGCAGACAGGAAGCATAAATTATGCAAATGGTCCCAAGGAATGGTACTGAGAAAACCCAAGATCACTGGTGTGTGGACCTGTATACCGTCACTGCTGGGAACAAGAACTCCTGGTTTACTCCAGGGGCCTGCAAACTTTCCTTAATGGTCCAGAGAGTCAGTATTTTAGGCTTTATGGGTCATAATGGTCTCTGTCACAACTGCTTGGCCATCATAAGGCAAAAGCAGCCATAGATGATACAAATACAAATGTGTGTGACTGTGTTCCAATAAAGTTTTATTTACAAAACCAGGTGGTGGGCCGGATTTGGCCTGCAGGCCATGGTTTGCCAACCCTGGGTTTAATGCATGGAACATACCCCAGAGGATGGTGCTCTCATCCCCGCCAAAGGTGTCATCCATGAACTGGCACTAAGATGATACTAACTACCTGTGTTGATGTCCTGTGGGATGTAGCAGGAATAACTACAGTGTACTGAGGGCATCGCAGGAGCCAGGTGCTTCTAGACCCTTTACATGCATTCCCTTATTCCACCATCACACCTCCACAGAGGTAACTAACAGGGTCCCTATTTTATGGATAAGAGACTGAGTAAGTTACATACAGATGATGTGAAGTCAGTCTGAATCCAAGTCACAAACCTGGTGAATGGAACATGACAAGGAGGGAAGGCAGGACATCTGCCTGAGTAACTGTAGAGATAAAAAGGCCCCGTGTTGGTGTCACAGGTCCTGGACACTTTTGTAAAGCCAACTCCCTGGTTTCTACTGGAGACCCACTGTGCCCATCCTGGCTCCTGCACATCTGCATGAGGGACCCACCACAGGTGATTTGTCAGGCTATCCTGGGACCAGTGCAGTATGTTCCAAATCTCAGCAACAAAATAGTCCATGTGGCCGTTGGCGGGTCACAGCCTCTGAAACTCAAGTTTCCTCATCTGCAAAATGAAAAACTTGGGAACACCTTGAAGTCTTCCAAACGCTGTATTGCTAAGCCCTCTGTTATTGAGAAATGATGCCTCAGGGTCTGTTGGCCTGGCAAAGAAAGGAGGCCAAACCCTCGCTCCATCAGCGACGGCACTTTCAGCTGTCACTTTTCAGAGACCCACAGTGCTGTCGTGTGGGGTTGCCAGTGGAAGAACGATCCCGCGGATTAGAAAGGGTTTGAAGATCAGATGATGTTAATGAGCTCACCTGGTTCTAAATGTGATTCCGATATATAGGTGGATACAAAATAGAGGGCTTTGAATGAGGCTCTCACAGTGATTGGATCGAGATCAAATTATAGTGAAATTAAAGTGGACTTACCCGGTGATTACAGTCCTAAATCAGCATATCCCAAAAAATCGCCTGGAATTCCCAGGCTCAGTCCTCACTTCCAGTCCTCAATCCTCAGAGATTTCTCAACATCTTGGGGGGAAATGGCCTTTCCTTGCCTTCCTTCCTCACATAAGCATCCCGGATGATCACGGATTCTTACCAGGCAAGCTTGGGAATCCTAGGTAAGAGCAAAGAAATGTGGAAGCTCACAGTCTAGGAAACAAGGGTTACTTCCAACTTAGGGACGCCTGGGTGGCTCAGTCGGTTAAGCATCTGCCTTCCTTCGGCTCAGGTCATGATCCCAGGGTCCCAGGATCAAGTCTCGCATCAGGCTCCCTGCTCAGCCAGGAGCCTGCTTCTCCCTCTCCTGCTCTTCCTGCTTATGCTTGCTCTCTATCAAATAAATCAATCTTAAAAAAAAAAGAGTTACTTCAACTTAGAATGTAAGTATCTTGTGTTCACAATCCTCAGTGGGGACAAAAAGTAGGCTGCAATATGTGAGTCAACCATTTTTTTTTAATGTATATACCAAGAGACGGAAGGCCAGGAAGTACAGCAAGACAGGAGAACTAGGTTTGGTGAGGCTGCAGGTTTTCTTTCCTTGGGATCTTCATTCCACTGAGAATAAACAAACATGTGAGGCTGAGGAGGGTACTGATGGTCTCCTGCATTGTCTTGGCGACCACGAGCTCTCACAACTATTCAGCTCAGCTTGACACACATTCCTACTGTTGTAGTAGACGTTACCTGAATGAATCTGAAATCCTAATTCTGTCTTTACCAAGGAAGCTTCTGACCTCAGTTTCACACCAGTTTCCACGAGATGCAGTTTTTTTGAGCAAATTGCAAAAGACTGAGGTTGACAGGTGACCAAAGGAATGTTTGCTACCCTCATAGCCTTCAGTTTTACTTGGAGCCACGTTCTGAAAGCTATCTTTGATCGAATTTGAAAGTCTGGCTATCGATAGAGTCAAATTGCTAAAAGTCGCTGAAAATCTTGGTGTGAGCTATGTGAAAGGAGCTGAGCCATACCAGAGTAAGTTGGAGAGTGAGATAAGAAGGCTCAAGTTTTCCTTCAGAGAAAACTTGGAGAATGAATATGAACCACGAAGGAAAGATCATATTTCTCACTTTATTTTACGCCTTGCTTATTGCCAATGAATCAGACACTGGTTCATTCAACAAGAAATGGATCTCCTTCGATTTCGATTCAGTATTTTACCCAAGGACAAAATTCAGAATTTCTTAAAGAATAGCCATTTGCACTTTGAGGCTGCGTGCCGGCAGAGCGAAATTGCTCTCCCAGTTCCTGGTTTGATGCGGAGTATCAAAAAGAAAAGGATACACAAAGCCCGAGTCCTCAATTCTGTTAGTAAGGCAACATGTAAAACAGTATAATTGTAACAGTATAATTATAAGATATAAAAATAAAGCTTTACACAAATTGGAAAAAAAAAGAGAAGAAAAAAAGAGAAAAGAGAAGAAAAAGAAGAGAAGAAGAGAAAGAAAAAAAGAGAAGAAAAGAAAAAAGAAGAAAAAAAAGAAGAGAGAATGTCACAAGTAAACAGCTACTATAACATTTTACTGTTTAAATTTATGAATCAGTGCTCTGGCTTATCAATCCCCTTCTGAGGATGGCCAGTGTGAATTAATTCCTCGGAGCATAACACCACTACTTACATGCACTGGGGGGGAAAAAAAAACCCCAATTCCTAAACATGCAAAACAAGCTCTCCCACAGACTCCATGAGGCCTGATCGCAACTGGTGGCCAGATCTCTTAAGGGAGAGCCAAGTACTAAGAAGCGATATATTTGTCCTATTATGCAGAAACAGAGTCTCAATATAATACCTTGAAAATATTTTAGCAAAATTACCAGCAAATTTCTTAGAAATCTGATTCATCAACACTTTTAAGTATGGTTTCACATGACGCAGGAGTGACAACTGTTCACACCAAGGCTCTCTGCAAATCTGGCCTGCGGGCCCGATCTGGCTCACACTGCCCATATTGGATAGCCTCAAGCTAAGAATAGTTTTTACATTTTTTCAAGAATGACTTTTACATTTTTAAAAGGTAATTTAAAAAGAAAAAAAATAGACAAAGACTACAAAATATTTATTGAATCCCTTCATAGATAAAGCCTGTCACCCCTGGTCTATAGGAAGAGAGCATCCTACTTGGTCCTACCCCAACGAAATGTAAAAAGAAAATACTCAAAGCTAACCAGGGGAACAAGTCAAAGGCCGACCTTTCAAACAGAAAGAAGGCAGCCCTCCTCGATCTTAGCAACTTTGAGGCTAAATCTGCATAAATAAGATTCCAATTATTCAAGAATTCCAACGATTCAAATGAAAGAAATTAGAGTATTAAACCAAAGCACATAGCTGAAGTTGAAAAAAGCAAGCTGGGTGGCTGCTCTTCTTGAAGCTAGTTGAAAAATGGACAATATAAGCAATCATGTAATTTCAAATGCTAACGCTAAAAGAAATTCTCATTTTACAGCTGCCAGAAGGAATTCAGAGAATGTAAGGATGTATGAAAAAAAAAACATAAAATGAAAAATGAATAGCAAGAATTACTTAATCTTCATGATTTCTATCCAAGGTAGGTAAAGCAATAGTACCACCATAAACACAGAATTGATCAAACCAGGACACTAAAAACAAGGGCATATAAAATTGTGTAACTTTGAAAATATTTATTGATTGCGTATTCACTGTATCATATTGGTGGGCCTATAAAATTGTTTTACTCAAACTTTATTTGGAATGCATCCCATGAAGCTTGTTTGGATTATCTGTGTACACATAAGCAATAGGTTGTAAAATGAAGTATACTTCTTGCCATGGATGCTAGCCAAAAGTGTGAACGTTGCAATGACTTGGAAGTACTCACAAGCCAATGGCTTTCTAATAATTCTACTGCTACGCCCAAAGGAAAATTCCTTAGACACAGTAGAGCAAGAGGTACCATAATACACTGTACAGTTCTTCCATGAAATGCAAAATAAAACACAAAGTACAGAATTTCTACAAAGTTAAGACGTCCAGTAGGACTCATACTCCAAGACACGATCCTCACATATTTCTAGGACAGCCATAAAGTTCTTGCGTATTATCATGACCATGAAGAATGGCTTCCAAGATGGAGAAACAGATGAGTAGGTACGCTGCCTCTTCAACAACTCACTTTAGGCCACCATGAGAGCAATGGAAGGAGTATGAGTAGTAGCTAACACTTTTCATTTATTCCTGAGGTTTCTTTTATTTTAAACCAAATTAATTCATCCTCTCCATTATAGGTGAGTTCTTCTGACATCCAAGAAAATAAAAACAAAATTCAAAATATAGACATAGTCTGAAGTAAATACCTTTAAATGAATTATTTCCTGCCTTATGGGACTTACATTTACCTTTACTTTAAAAAAATCTTCCTTAACTTAAAAATGGTGAAGATGGCAAATTTCATGTTATGTGTTTCTTCTTATCATAGTAATTAAAAACAATTATGTAAAAAAGTATATTGTAATAGAAACAGATAAGTATAACAGGATGCATTTAAATTCTTTTTAAAAGTAGGCTGTTTTGTTTCTTCTTCAAGTGTATTTTGTACATAAAATACAGATATATATTATTCTCTGTATAATGAGGGAAGAGTGTTTACAGAGAAGTCTGAGGAAGCCAGGATTCTATACCAAGAACAGGAAAAACTGATTAACCCTGATGGTCACATAATAATCAGGTAAAAAGAGTGTGTTGTGTTACAAGATGACGCATTAATCAAATATCATTTTTAAAAAGTTTCTTAGAAATATAATGCTATGTCCCTAGACTGACATGGAGCCAATATGGCAGGGCTCCCACTAACACTGACTGATATTCCAACATGAGCAGTCACAACAAGTTTACGCCAGTGATCCTCAGGCTCACTTAATTCCTAGGAATACTAACTAGTGTTGACTTTTATAAAAGGGGGGTTAATTGCAATGTGATCTCCTGAAATGGATCCTGGAATAAAGCATGTTAGTGTGAAAGTGGTGAAGTCTGAAAAAAGAGCGTGGTTTAAGTAGTAACAATGTATAATGTTAATTTCTTTCTTCTGACTTGTGCCGCGGTCTACAAATGTTAACATTAAGGAAAGCTGGGCAAAGGGCCCATAGGAACTCTTCCATATTATCTTTGCAACTTTTCTCTAAATCTAAAATCATTCCAAAATTAACACTTCCCTAAAAGGGGGCAGGAGGGACTTAAATAAGGATGTAACTGTGCACACAGGGCCATGAAACTCAGCCGTCACGACGTGTGATAACAGCAACAGAGAGGAGTATGCCGGCGTCATTTCAGAAACAGCCCAGAGAGAAGGAAGTGGTGATGGGGACGGTGTGCAAGGGGGGCTCCCGTGGGCCCATCGTGTTCTGTTTCTGCCCCTAGGTTCTGTAGTTGCACCGGCGTGTTCCTTTTACGATAATTCACTGGACTCGACCTTTCTCTTCGTTACCCTGCAATTTAAAAAGTGAAGAAATACTTCCCCGGTACCGATAAAGGTTAGAATGAAGGGAGAATCTGTGACTAGGAGATGTCTATGTCAGAATGCAGACATCTGTATGGGGGCGGTTGTGACAGTTAGGGTATTCTAAATTCAAGTTTTCGGAGCCAGGAAGGATCTTGGTGGCTCCCGGGTCCTGGCGCGGACCATTCTCTCTGAAGCAGCCCCAGAAGCGCTGACGCAGCCGGCACACAGGGTGCAGCTGTGACACGCACACAGGTCACAGACCCCTGACCTGCCCCGGCACGGCTGCGAACCGCAGGCCCTCCACACCTGGTCCAGAGGCCAGCAGAGCCCCCTGTTGTGTTCTGATTCCACAACAGAGCCATCGCAGTAAGTTCTCATAACCTTCAAAGGCCCAGCAAAGCTGTTTCTCTCATAACAGCTGTTTTTACTCCATGAATCACACTGGGTTTTCCCAACATAGTTTAGACTTCGTACTTCCACCGCTGTATCTCTGTTTGTTGTTACTGTTTACTAAACAGCAGATCCTAGATTTGAACAGTGGTGGAACTGGAGGACAACGAACCTCTACTTGCTTTAAAGATGAGGAAACTGGTGTCACAGATGTTTGGAACCCATCACTAGTTCCTAGAATTCAGTTCTTTTTTAGGTTGCCAAATTAACCTAGATGCTTCCCCCGTGGTTACTGTGTGATTAGATGAACTGATACGCAGTTCCTCACAGCACTAGTATATGACCTGGGTTCTTTCGTGTATAACTCAGTTCATTGCGGTGTCTGTGGTTGTCTGTGCTGAAAATAATTCTTGCTGAACGGTACAATGCCAAAGGAAAAGACAACAAACACTTCTGAAAACTTAAAAGGTCAAGATGCTCCCTTTTTAATGTGTGGATCAGTCATGTAAATTAAAGGGGAATTTAGGAATATTTTTTAAGAAATAACAATTTTAGGTAGGCAATTGTAAGGAAGATAACAATCATACATGCCAAGGCTACATGATTCTTCCACAGGCCCCATGGGGAGATATCGATGCCCTGGTTGAGCAAAAATTCTTCGCCAGTACATCTGAAATTCAACAGAAAAAGAATATGACTTCATTCTTAGCATCTGTCAAATTTTACTCAATTTAATTCACTCCTCCCAGGGCGCCTATGTGGCTCAGTGGGTTAAGCCTCTGCCTTTGGCTCAGGTCATGATCTCAGGGTCCTGAGATCAAGCCCCACGTTGGGCTCTCTGCTCAGTGGGGAGCCTGCTTCCCCCTCTCTCTGCCTGCCTCTCTGACTACTTGTGATCTCTCTCTCTCTGTCAAATAAATAAATAAAATCTTTAACATAAATTAATTAATTAATTCACTCCTCCCATTGGTTACCAAGGCTCAAATAACTATGCCTTTATATATAGTAGGTAACAGACAATGAGTGCTTACAAATCCGCTAGATACTATGCTGAGCAACCCACATATAACAGTTTAGTTAATCCCTATAACAACCCAGTGGGGGTTCAGATATACACGTAAAAGATGAAGAGGCTAAGGTTTAAGGAACTTAGGTCCAAAGCCACAGACTCACACTGGGAACCAAGTTGCTAATCTCTGCAAATTCATTCGTTTCAGATCTATGATGCTGCTCTCTTTAAAGGACAGAAACATTTATCAAGTAATTTGCCCTCACTCCTGTTGGGGAAAACCTCAGTTTTAACAGATGGCATCGACAGAAACAGATGACATTATTACCAAGACGGTCAAAGCTCTTTCTAGAACTCAACACCTACTAATCAGACATGCAAAGGAACATAGGCTAAGAATTTTGCAACTGGGAAGAGAGGTGAGCAAGGGCTTCCTGGCACCATTGCAGTTCCATCCGCTCTTGCAGCAGGACTGGAATGAGCCCAGCAGATGCCTGGCTGCAAGCCGTCACCAGCAGGCCCCTTAATCAGGGGAAAGCCTCAGTGGCAGCTGAAGCAGAACAGGGTGGGGTAGCCCTGGCACCGTTTAGAAAAGCACCTGGCACTAAAAACACCTGGTACAGCCTTAATTATTCCGTTATCCCATTTTTGTGCAACTCCTGAAATCTGGCAGTTCCAAAAAAAAATGTTATGCCCAGACAAAAGACAGGGAGTGGGCAGGATAAAGAAAGCTTCTCTTTGCAGAGGTTTTCTAGAAATACTTCAAACTAGCAATGTGTCCTGTTACTAAGAATTATTTCATGAAGGTCCATGAGATTCTGGATACCAGCATTTTCTTTTCTTTCATTAGTTAATGTATCAAAATCAAACCGTTAACAACAATCATGGATAAGGAAAGTGTTACTCAGTTTTTTTTTTTTTTTAAAGATTTTATTTACTTATTTGACAGAGAGAGATCACAAGTAGGCAGAGAGGCAGGCAGAGAGAGTGAGAGGGAAGCAGGCTCCCTGCCGAGCAGAGACCCCGATGCGGGACTCGATCCCAGGACCCTGAGATCATGACCTGAGCCGAAGGCAGCGGCTTAAACCACTGAGCCACCCAGGCGCCCCTGTTACTCAGTTTTTAAAACATCCTCTTGATTTTCTGGAAATCTGCATTTCTGTTTTATTGACACTATGCAGTAGATATGACTTCTTTCTCATGACTGAAATGTGTTTCCTTCTTTAGAGGGCACATGCTTTAATAAGGGTATTCCAAGTCAGTTTAAAAGAAAAAAAAATAGCTGTGCAGACTTTGATTTCATAATGTCTCCTATTTAAGTGCAGGAGGAAGGGGCAGGTGCCTCGAGTGTTGCCAGGGAAATGTTGTGCTCCTGGCCTCAGGTTGGGCTTCCAAGAAGCTCTAAGTTCATGAATCTGTATACTTCCCATAATCCACAAATTCCGATATCCTAAGGCTTTGCAAAAATATCAAAGCAGCTCATTTCAAACTCAGGTGTTTGAAAATAAAAGCTAAAACCCACAATTCAAAATAGCATTTTAAAAAGGCCCCAAATGAACAACATATCAGAAACATTTCCCCAGGGGCGCCTGGGTGGCTCAGTGGGTTAAGCCGCTGCCTTCGGCTCAGGTCATGATCTCAGGGTCCTGGGATCGAGCCCCACATCGGGCTCTCTGCTCAGCAGGAAGCCTGCTTCCTCCTCTCTCTCTCTGCCTGCCTCTGCCTACTTGTGATCTCTCTCTGTGTGTCAAATAAATAAATAAAATCTTTCAAAAAAAAAAAAAAAAAGAAACATTTCCCCAACTTAACTATAAGTGGGACTGCAGGAGAACATCAAGGAGACGTGCACTGGTCTGCAGTAGAAGGACCCTCAGCAGCCACATGGTCCAGTGGCCTTTCTACGTGACACCCCAGAGTAAGCAAGTCCATTCTGACACTGGGTACAAACTTACATGGCATAGCTACAGGTGTCATTCCCCGTTATGTTGACTCCTGGGCAGAAGTTCTGTCCCAAAAATTCATTATGCTGCAAAGCCTATAACACAGGGGCGATGAGACAAGGTAAATGGTTTTAAATTTCAAAAAGTCTCCAGAGAACGATCACGTCCTCCTAGTTCAATCTTTACTGCTATTCCTAAAAACAAACCAAGCTTCACATTCATGGTCTTGGTCACATCAGAGCAGTCAAAATTCTTTTCCTTGGCAACTAACCAGGTGGCCTACGTTGGGATTTTGGCTTCTAAAACAAAGGCTGTAAAAAGTATTTGGCAAAGAGGGGAGACCTGTTGCTATCCTACCCATAGCTCCTTCCTCCTCCTAATTTTATAATCCCACAAACAGTGGGATTAAAATCATAAAACGGTAGTCAATGACTGTTGTTAATTTACAGCATCTATTTAAGAACCCTTTATATTGTTCCTGTTTATTTTCATCAAAACCAGTGCTAATTCTTGGGAGTTAGAAACCCAATCGTACTATATTAAGACACAGTTTTCTGTGGACTTGATGAGCTTTTTCTATAGCCAATAGAGTAGCTGTATTATGTGCTCTTTTTCTCCTAATTTCAATATAAAATATATATTCTAGCCCCCCCTTCTCTAGTTTCGTATGGAACTGAAATGCAAGAACAGTTTTTCATATCCATTAGTCGATCTTTCTCCTTTCTGTGGAGTTCTCTTTCCACTCCTCAGCTCCCTCAGATAGCAGGGTGACTGGGGAGACCTCAGGGGATAATCGAGGTGAAACTCTTCTTCATTGCTCGGAAATGAAGCAAAGTCTCCCAGGAAACCCCTGGGAGACTTTCACAGTTCATGGCTGGGGCGATGACATTCGCAGGCTTTATCCTGGTCATTCCTAGCTTGGGAACAATGAAGCAGTCACAGGGACAGATGAGGAAAACTTACCGTATAGCCATATCGAGGAATGCTGAAGTACTGAAGCCAGGAGAGCCAAGATGCAACGGTTCTGAGATTTACCAACAGCCCTGAAAATATCTACGAAAAGCAAACGCCAAGAATCAGACCTGGTGAAGGGATTTAATGGCGAATTACAGAGAATAATTTCTGAGTCCCCTACAACCTTCACAAACATTTCTTCTAAGACTTCCCTTTGCTTACGTATGCCCCGCTAGAGCTGAGGTTGTTCGTGGTTCTAAAGGAACGACAACGTATCTCTAATACCCACGTCATCTAATTGGAAGACCCTTCATTGTCAAGGCTTTTACTTTCGGTGACAGCCCACGATGAAAGATCAATAAAGTATTGACTGTCCCTGCGATACCAGCACTCTATGCTCACACCAAGAAACTTACCAGAGCAGATCCTGAACATCTCCTGCCCCTCTCTACTTCCCTAACACAGTAAGATCTGTTATTTACAAGGGCTTGCATTCTATCTCCGTGTGACTATAGAAATAATCTGGCATTCAGGATGCATGCTTAAAATAACCCAAAGCCTGGAACTGATACACAGAATAACACAGTGAAGTACAGCCTAACATATGGTGAATACCTTCACTTAAAGCTACCAAAAAGCCATCTTACGGTGAAGGGTCGAGGTCAGCAACAGATGGCTACGTGAGAAGCGGTTTCTATTTAACTTCTAACTGGCAATAGGTATGCTGGGATAGACCTAACAATGACAATGTTGGAGTGACTACGTATTCTTGAACTTGACTTAACCAGGTGCTTAATAGAGGACACACTGCATCTCTGAGGAAAATGTGGAGTTATGACTGGTTTTAAAGGATCTATATACAAACTTCTAAGTAACGATAAGGTGAAGCATCTAATACATTACGCAGAACATTTTTATAAATTGATGACACATTATTTATTGGATAACATGATAGAAAACATACGCAAGGTTTATCAGTTTCTCAATAATGGTTAGATGGGTAGATGTCAAACTCAGAAATGGAAGACTTAAACTTTGGCAAAAATTTGTGCTAATTATGCTCTTTTTAAAGACATCTTCTCCTACGCTAGCAGAAAAAAACACATGTATTAAGTAAACAGGCCAACGTTCCTGTTCACTTGACGTTAAGGGGCAAGGTGGTAACTAGCTGATTCGCTTACTGATTTGTCTATGTACAGGGAAAATTAAGGGACATGTGAGGTTAGGGTTCAGTAACCATTTAAAAAAAGGTAGGCAGAAATATACTGGTATAAGAGAATGTCAGGAACCCAGAAGGGAGGAGACAGTACTGTGTGGACTTTGGAACTTTTCAGTATTTTTAAAACACCCCTTTTCAAAATACAGGAGGGACCCAAGATAGACTACCCACACTGCAAACTGTTCTACTTCTCCTGGAGCTTAGCTACTCCCTTGGAGAGGAGTATATTCAGCCAAACCATTAAGTCTCTAACACGAGCACAGAAGTTGGGCAATTAACCTGACTTTTTTATGAGGGAATCCTACAATCAAAATTTTTCTGGGTTTTGTGGAGTTTTTTTTTTTTTTTAGAAGTTTCTGTTTAATTCCAATGAGTTAACATACAGTGTATTATCAGTTTCAGGTGCCCAAATCAGGGATTCAACACCTCCATACAACACCCGGTGCTCGTCACAGGTGCCCCCCTTCATCCCCATCACCTATGCAACCCAACCCCCTAACCACTTCAGTCTGCTCTCTATTGTTAAGTCTGTTTCTTGGTTCGCCTCTTTTTTTCCCCCAAGATCGTTTGTTTTGTTTCTTAAGTTCCACATAGGAGTGAAATCTTGTGGTATCTCTGACTTGTTTCACTTCACGTAATACGCTCTAGCTCCATCTACATCATTGCAAATAGCAAGATTTCATTCTTTTGATGGCTGAGTAATATCCCATTCTGTCTATATACCACATCTTTTTATCCATTCAATAGTCAGTTGACATGTGAGTGAGTGCTTTCCATAATTTGGCTATTGTTGATAATGTGTCTACAAATATAGGGGAGCATTTCTCCCCCCTCTGGGTAAATACCTAGTAGTGCAATTACTGGATGGTTATGGTTCTTGGTGCAAATATAGTGGGATCAATTCCCTGACTTTTCTTTCTGCTGCTTCATTATTGGTGTATAGAAATGCATTAGGTTTCTGTACATTGACTTTGTATCCTGTGACTTTACTGAATTCATGGTTCTAGTTCTAGCAATTTTTTGGTAGAGTCTTTTGAGTTTACTTTAGAGTATCATGTCTGCAAACAGTAAAAGTTTTACTTCTTCTTTACTGATTAGATGCCTTTAATTTCCTTTTGTTGTCTGATTGCTGAGGATAGGACTTGTAGTACTATGTTAAATAACATTGTTAAGTGTGCACACCCAAATGTACTTGTTCCTGACCATGGAGAAAAAGCTCTGTTTTTCCCCAATGAGAACAATACTGGCTGTGGGTTTACTGTATATGGCCTTTATGATGTTGAGGTATGTTCCCTCTATCCCTACTTTGTTGATGTTTTTTATTAAAAAGGGATGCTGTACTTTGTCCGATACTTTTTCTGCATCAACTGAGAGAAGCATACATTTCTTATACTCGCCTTTATTAATGTGGCGAATCATGCAGACTGATCGGCAAATACTGAACCACGCTTGCAGCCCAGGAGTAAATCCCATGGGATTATGATGAATGATTCTTTTAATGTACTGCGGATTCAGTTTGCGAGCATTGTCCTAAGCATTTTCCATCCATGTTCATCAGAGATATTGGCCTGTAGTTCTCTTTTTCAGTGGAGTCTTTGTTTTTGGAATAAGGGTGATGCTGGCCTCATAGGATGAGTTTGGAACTTTTCCTTCCATTTCTAGATTTTGGAATAGTTTGAGAAGAACAGGTATTAACTATTCTTTAAATGTTTGGTAGAATTCCCCTGGGAAGTCCTCTGGCCCTGGACTCAGTTTGTTGGGAGATTTTTGTTGACTGATTCAATTTCTTTGCTGGTTATCAGTCTGTTCAGCTTTTCTATTTCTTTCTGTTTCAGTTTTGGTAGGTTATATGTTTCTAGGAATTTGTCCATTTCTTCCAGGTTGTCCAATTTGTTAGCGTATAGTTTTTCATGATATTCCCTTAGAATTGTTTGTATTTCTGTGGTGTTGTTATTTCTCCTCTCTCATTTGTGATTTTATTTATTTGGATCCTTTCCCTTTTCTTTTTGATAAGTCTAGCTATGGGTATATCAATTTTACTAATTTTTTCAAAGAACCAGCTCCTGATTTCATTGATCTGTTCTATTGGTGTTTTTTTTTTTAGTTTCTACATCATTTATTTCTGTTCCAATCTTTAATATTCCTTCCTTCTGCTTGCTTTAGGCTTCATTTGTTGTACTTTTTATACCTCCTTTAGGTATAAGGTTAGATTGTTTTGAGATTTCTTTTCTTCCTTCTTGAGGTAGGGCTCTATCGCTATATACTTCCCTCCTGGGACTGCTTTTGCTGCATCCCAAAGGTTTTGGACCATTGTGTTTTCATTTTCATTTGTTTCCATGTATTTTTTTAATTTTTTGATTTCCTGGTTGACCCATGATTATTTAGTAGAATGTTGTTTAACCTCCATGTATTTGTGGTCTTTTCAAATTTTTTCTGGTGGTTGGCTTCAAGTTTCATAGTGTTGTGGTCAGAAATATGTAGGGCATGATCTCATATGGTATGATCTCAACCTTTTTGTACTAATTGAGGACTGATTTATAACCTAGTATGTGATCTATTCTGGAGAATGTCCCATGTGCACTTGAAAAGAATGTGCATTCTGTTGCTTTAGGATGAAATGTTCTGATTATACCTGTTAAGTCCATCTGGTCAAGTGTGTCATTCAAAGCCATTGTTTCCTTGTTGATTTTCTGCTTAGATGGATCTGTCCACTGCTATAAGTAGGGTGTTAAAGTCCCCTACTATTATTGTATTATTATCAATGAGTTCCTTTATGTCTGTTTTTGTTTTATATATTTGAATGCTCCCATATTGGGGACATAAAGATTTAAAATTGTTAGATTTTCTTGTTGAACTGTCCCCTTTATCATGACACAGTGTCCTTTTTCATCTCCTGTTATAGTCTTTGGTTTTATTTTTTTTTTGTTTTTTTGTTTTTTTTAAGATTTTATTTATTTATTTGACAGAGAGAGAGAGATCACAAGTAGGCAGAGAGGCAGGCAGAGAGAGAGAGAGAGGGAAGCAGACTCCCCGCTGAGCAGAGAGCCCGACGCGGGACTCGATCCCAGGACCCTGAGATCATGACCTGAGCTGAAGGCAGCGGCTTAACCCACTGAGCCACCCAGTTGCCCCCAGTCTTTGGTTTTAAAGTCTAGTTTGGTTTTTGAAGTTTCAGTTTATCAAGGTTTCACTATATGTCACCCAAGAAGCATCTTTTAAGAACTCATGTGTAACAAAATGTTAACTAAACTTATAGCAATTATATTAGAACAGTAGCCAAAAAGGCTGGGTAATGCCAAGAAAAATCTGTATATTCTCTAATACAAGCTATCCCTCAATACATGGTCTCCTTAAAGCATAGAACCCCATTTACAGAATCCTCAAAGCAGGTTTATGTAACAGGTAAATCTGTGGGAAGGAACAAGGGGAAATAACTACTTCTCAGAGAAGCACAGTTCCTACTCACCATCATAAACACAAAGGAGATGGTCATGAGAAGTGTCGCTATGGATACCACACTCTGGCCTGCGGCTATGGCCAGTGCCATAGAACTGGCTGAATAAGCCACCATCATAAGGGTGAACATCATGACGAAGAAGGCCTCCACAACTGGTTTCAAGCCTTAGTTGGGAAGGAAAGAAGGGGCTGAATCCAACTGCCAAGGTAACTGTGTATTTGGGATTGCTTACTATACAAAGCACTATAATATTTTGAGAAACTAATACCAGAATGAAGAATATTCATCCTCTTTTCAGCCACCCTGGACCACCAATTTCATTACCAGCCCCCTCCCATTACTGTATAAAGTTATCATAGTTTCTTTTTTATCCTTGTTGCATGAACACATTTCTGTGTAACATCTCTGCTCCTTTATTTGTAATTATTAACAATTTCTGAGTGTTTGAGATGGAGAGCTCCAGGCAACACAACCGGCCCCAATTCTATTGCCTCTTCTTCTAAGAACAAAACTTGTCAAGAGCATATTTTTTTACTCAAACATCACCACATGACTGTTTGCTACCACCGCGTTGAGTAAAGAAACTGGGAAGATAATTTACCTCCCAGTGGTTTCAATATCTGGGGGAATGTCTCCACATTCCAAGTCCCCCAAGACAAAGAACCATATAATTCTGGGATTGAGGCTGGGGTTAAATAAGTTTCCTAAAACTACTTTATAAATGATAATGGACTAATACTATGGATCACAAAATCTGAAGGTTTTGGAACAGCCATCAAAAGTCTGAGGATCTAGGTTCTATATCTAATTCTTCATGACGCCTTTTTTTTTTTTAAAGATTTTATTTATTTATGACAGACAGATCACAGTAGGTGGAGAGGCAGGCAGGGAGAGAGAAGGGAGGAAGCAGGCTCCCCGCTGAGCAGAGAGCCCGATGCGGGGCTCGATCCCAGGACCTTGGGGTCATGACCTGAGCCGAAGGCAGAGGCTTTAACCCACTGAGCCACCCAGGCGCCCCCATGACACACCTCTTATTTATAAAATGGAAGTTTAAACTCAATCAGTTGGTTTTCTTCTGTAGTGCTTTACTTACATATATTTTTAAAATAAAAGATTTATTTCTGATGTGTGTGTTTATGCCTCAGTAAAAATATAAGGACATTCTGGTACAATGAGCCTAGTACACAAATGAATCTAACTACACCTATCAAACAAGTATTTGTATTAAACCAGGAAGTCCTGAAAGTCACTGTCTTTCACTATCTTGAGAGCTTGTTTGGAGGTTCTAGCAGGGGAGCGCAGCTACTCGTATACCCTTGACCGAAGAACGGTCCTCTCCTCTATCGGGGAAGGTCGTCCTCTTCGACCGAGCGCGCAGCTTCGGGAGGGACGCACATGGAGCGGTGAGGGAGGAAGGGGACACCCGCCTAGCCAGCCAGATCAGCCGAATCAACCCTGGCGATCAATGGGGTGACAGATGTCGCAGCCAGATCGCCCTCACATCCGTCTTTCACTATCTTTACGTGTAAACACACAGACACATATCATAATAATACAAATACGTAGTAAGTATCCCAGCTCCTCCATCATAGTCTCATATAGTTTTGTGAATTCTTTCCATGCTGATAAATGACACACAGCATCTTTCAGTAAAATTGAGTTTTATAAGTAGTTTTAAAAGTTAGTTTAGGACAAGTTTAGACAAAAATGTCCTCAGGGAACAGTTATTTCAGAGTATGCATGTGGATAGATGTCTCCTTATCTCACTGGCTTGGCTCAGAGTTTGAGAACCAAAATGAAGCTGGTAAAAAGAAATTGGCTTGCCCTCATATCGAAGAGCAAAGACACAAACCTTTTGTCATACTGCTTACCTAACAAGAAGTATATTATACAAGTAAATATAATACTTGGTAACATCCTCATGGGTAGTAAATCAGATAACAGTTTTCCAAAGAAATAAGACGACACTCTGTAGTATCCACTGATATACTCATGTCTAAAAAAGAAAAATTCATCCTACATTAGTTAAGGAAGGCAGAAACCAGACTGGGCTGCTTGCTTACCTACAGACTTCCGCCACCACCAAGGGTCGAATGACTACAGCTTCTCACATCCTTGAGGTGAACCTCCATCCTGTCAGCATCAGGCACCACTGTGGGTGTGAGCCTCACCTGTGCCGTACCCCCACAAGAGTCTGTGCAATACCCCTCCTCTCATTATACAACTCCCTCTGGGTGCCATCCATTCTGCTCCCTGAGCACCCACTCCCAGTGAGCAGATCTGCATCTCCTTCCTCTCTCCCAACACTGGCTCTCCTGGAAGAATAGCACTCCAGTAGCCGAGCTCAGTTATGGTAGAGGCTTTACTTTGTTCCCATTTCTGATTATGAAATAGGTGGCGGCTCTGCTATCCTCCAAGCTTCCTAAAGCAGCCCTGGATCACTTCTTCTCTCATGACAAAAAGAAAGCGGCACTTCTTCCTTCAACAATCACACCTTTCAACCACACATCCCTGTCAAATCCTGCTTCCTTCCCTCTCCAGCTCTAGATCCCTTCCTCTTCCTGACATCTTCCTCCTGTAATTCCAAACTCCTCCACCAGTATCATTCTCTCCCTCTGGAATGATTCCTTTCTTCCGTATGGGAATATGGGCAAATCTTGTCCAACTTCGAAAAACACAAGAAGCAAAAGGGCCCTTACTTTATTTTAAGGCTGCCCTTTGGCTCCTTCCATCTCTCTCCCATTGAGGGCTAAGCTGGGTCCACATTCTTTGTCAGCTTGACCTCCACACCTTATATGTACTGCTCAGCCTACGACTTTCTCTCTACCAAGCCCCTCTGACTTTGCCTGTGTGGGCCATCATGACTTCTCATTTGTTTAAGAAAAAAAAAAAAGATCCTTTTTTGCCCCTTTATGGCTTGCTTTTTCTGCAGCATTTGGATTTGCTGGCTCTGCCTTAATCTTGAACTCCTTTCCCCCTTAGTATCAAGCCCTTCGTGCTCACAATTGTCCTCCCAACCTCTGGCTGCTTTTTCTCAGTTAATGTGGGTAATCCTCGGGAACCAAGCTGGGACCCAGTACTGGATATGACCAGTTTGACCAACAGCCCCTGATACCGGAGAGCCCCCTTCCTGGAACAGAGACCTACTCACATAAAGAGCTTCTTCTCGACCACAAAGAGCTCCACAGCTGACACACTGCTGAAACACTGGTTGGTCGTCAGGAAGAAGAGCACCCCTGACCTGCAATGAGAGAAAAGGGGTGAGAGGGGGAAGCACTGCAGTCAATAAAACATTCTTAGGTCAATTTTCTAACTGCAAAATGCTCTCCTCAAAGGATACCTCATAACATTAAATAGAAACTGTTCCGGTTAAAACAGGGAAGTACGCGTGCCATCAGCCTTCTCCCCACCATCTCTGGGTATCCACAGTGGTACCCCTCAGAGTCCACAAAGCACAGTCTGGAAGTCATTGTGCTGGGCTGCATGGATTAAACTGGGTTCTCCCCTGCATTCCTACGTTAAAGCCCGAACCTTCAACGTGATGTTATTTAGAGACAGTGAATTTGGGAGGTAATTAGATTTAGATGAGGTCATGAGGGTAGGGCTCTCACAATGGGATTAGCGCCCTTAAAAGACAAGGGAGAGACATCAGAGTGCACGCTCTCTGCTGTGTGAGGACACAGCAAAAAGGTAGCCCCCTGTGAGCCAGGAAGATAGCTCTCGTTGGAACATGACCATGGATCTCTAGATCCTGATCTCCAGAAGTATAAGAAATTGTTGTTTAGACTATTGTTTAAGCCACACAGCCTATGGTTCTTTGTGATGGTAGTCTGTGTTGATGAATATGTAGGTCATAAAAATATCATCATCTTGAATTTTAACTAACAAAAACAACAAGTATCAGGCGTCTGGGTTGCTCAGTGGGTTAAGCTTCTGCCTTCAGCTCAGGTCATGGTCTCAGGGTCCTGGGATCGAGGCCCACATCGGGCTCTCTGCTCAGCAGGGAGCCTGCTTCCCCCTCTCTCTACCTGCCTCTCTGCCTACTTGTGATCTGTCTGTCAAATAAATAAATAAAAGCTTTAAAAAGAAAAAAAAGAGAGAGAAAACAAAATGATGTTTATAAAGGAATAATCTGTGTACGTATAGGAAAAGGAAGACTAATAATGCTTCTTTCTCAGTAAAATAATTAAGGCTTTAAAAGGAAAGTCATAGTTAATCTACACTTTGCTACACAAACGCATGTTATGAAAGCATGCCAACATTCCAAAACTGGTGTTGGGCTTTCCTTTAAAACCATACCATTTCATTGACACTGAGGATGTGAGTTGACACTGAAAGAGCTAAAGTGACCCATCAGTTAAATGACACAAGAAGGGGCGCCTGGGTGGCTCAGTGGGTTAAAGCCTCTGCCTTCGGCTCCGGTCATGATCCCAGGGTCCTGGGATCGAGCCCCACATCGGGCTCTCTGCTCAGCGGGGAGCCTGTTTCCTCCTCTCTCTCTCTCTCTCTGCCTGCCTCTCTGCCTACTTGTGATCTCTGTCTGTCAAATAAATAAATAAATAAAAACCAAAATCTTTAAATGACACAAGAATACGAGAGAACATTTTTAAAAATATAAACCCAAGTTGTACAGCCTCTCAAAAAAATGTCCATAGACACTTAGTAATGTTTTTTAACACCAAAAAAGAAAGAAAGGACTGAGAGAACAGAATGTTTTATTCTTATTTATTTATTCATTTTTTGAGAACAGACTGTTTTATAAGTAAATGTTTATACAATAATTAATGAACAGAAAATAGCCAGACCTGGTACACAGGAGGCTATGTAACTTTTTCCGCACAAGTAAGTCTACTAGCAAAGTAAAAGCTAATTTCAGAAATACGGGACAGGCAGAAAGAAAGAGAACAAGAAGAAAGAAAGAAAGATGGGACATGCAACAGTTTAGCTCGATTTGTTAAGCCTTATATATCCACAATACTATTATGTTCATCATGACTCTGAACTAGGAGGTAATGCTATTCCTTCTAAATCATATGGTTTGTTTTACAGTAAATAATTTTTATTGCTAAATAATGCAAGGTATTCAAATTCTTTTCACTGGTAATCAATATCTACTTATTTTTTTTCCTTTTCTTTTCTTTTTTAAATAATAATAATAGCCATCCCAATTGGTGTCAGGTGATGTGGTTTTTGATTTGCATTCCCCTCATGATTACCTTGAGTAGTCAAATTCTGAGACAGTAAGTATAATGGCACTAAAGAAAGGGAGAACGAGGAATTGTTGCTCAATAGGTACAGAGATGCAGTTTGGGAAGATAAAGAGTTCTGGAGTTGGATGGTTGTAATAGTTGTACAATAATGTGAATGTACTGGGGAGCCTGGGTGGTTCAGTCAGTTAAATATTGACTCTTGATCTTGGCTCAAGTCATGATCTCAGGGTCATGAGATCAAGCTCCACATCAGGCTCCGCCTTCAGCACAGACTCTGCTTGAAATTCTCTCTCGCCCTCTACCCCTCCCCATGTTCACATGCTCTCTCTAAATAAATAAATTCTTTTACAAAGTAATGTGAATGCATTTAATGTCACTGAACTGTATGCTTAAAACTGGTCAAGATGGTAAAAATTAACAACATGTATAATCTGTATAAATTACATATATATATATAGACACACACATACACACACACATTCAGCTTGCAATTCACTGACTTATCCTGATCCTCAGCTGACCCTGTACTTGTCTCAAATTCAAATTCTTAACGGATTTTCACTAGCTTGAAAGATGTAACAGCACTTTCTCACAATCAAGATCCAAATTTACTTACCTATTCTGGATTCCTGTAGGATCATTTTTTAGATCATAGAAAATGGCACCTATAACCAATCCCAGGATGACTGTTACAATTATCTTTTCAAAAAAAAAAAAAAAAGAAAGAAAAAGAAGTTTTAATGAAAGATAAAAACTTAACACACCATTTATTATTACAAGATATGTAATCAAGTCTCTTCATTGAGATACACACTTCCGGTGGTTCAAACAAAGTCCTTGGGTGAATATAAAACAGTGTATATTATAAGACTGCTTTCTTTCTTTATTTTTTTTAAAGATTTTATTTATTTATTTGACAGAGAGAGATCACAAGTAGGCAGAGAGGCAGGCAGAAAGAGAGGAAGAAGCAGGCTCCCTGGTCAGCAGAGAGCCTGATGCGGGGCTCGATCCCAGGACCCTGGGATCATAACCTGAGCTGAAGGCAGAGGTTTTAGCCTACTGAGCCACCCAGGTGCCCCAAGACTGCTTTCTAAATTAAAAAATAATTGATCCATGTGTTGGAGAGGCTGAGAGAACACAATAGATGCCCCGAATGCTAAGGATCCTCCCAGTGATTCACCAAGCCAATTCAAGGTCCAGTTAAGGCTATGAGGCCTGGGAAGGCCAGCAGAACAATGAAAGTGCCTGGCTAAGTCATTGGAGGAGTACAGTCCAAATGGATAAGAGTTCTGATCTGAACTCTCAACCTTTTGTGCCAGTGAACATGCAGTTTTATATTTCAAGAAGTACAAGTAAAAACAGGATATCTTTCTCTTACCATTATAAATAAATACAATTTTTTGAGCACACATAAAAAAAATTCTAACAATGTTATTCTGCATGATAAGGAAACAGGGGTTAACTGACCACCCACCCGACCCAGAGGACAGGGCTTGCCTGCACTGGAAAAGTGCAAAGTCACAGCCACCAAAGCATTCAGCCGGCTCTCTCTGAGGGCACTCAAATGCTGCCACGGCCCTTTCTCTTGTCACAGCTCCTCAAGCAACCTCAGTCCAAGGACCTACAGCCAACAGTGTAGAACTAGGCTGCCAATTCTTAGCCATTCTCACCTGCATTCACTTACTCGCTTGGGGGACTCCTAAGAACACTAAATAAACATCATTTTTGTTTTTAAGACTGACAGAATGGGGGCACCTGGGTGGCTCAATCACGTCTGCCTTCGGCTCAGGTCATGATCTCGGGGGCCTGGGATCAAGCCCCACAGCAGGCTCCCTGCTCAGCGGGAGGCCTGCTTTTCCCTCTCCCACTCCCCCAGCTTATGTTCCCTCTCTTGCTGTGTCTCTCTCTGTCAAATAAATAAATAAAATCTTAAAAAAAAGCAAAAAACTAATCTATAGTCACATGTTAAATATCCCAGTGTTTTCCAAATTGGTTTGATGAGAAAAACCCATGCACCTTAAATGAACATTAAATCCTTTTATACAGATGATCCATTTACTCCAAGGTCGTCCAAATTTAGTTAAATGGCATTATCAGAAGCAAAGTCTCAATCACATAAATAACTAGTTGAAATCTAAGCATGGCTGTAATATTACAAACATGAGATTTATCAGCAGGAAGCCGTAAAGCAGTTTAATAGCCTCATATTCAAACACTTAAAGAACTGAACATACATACCAGATTAAAAACACTAAACCAAAGGTCAGTAAGCTAGGGTCTACTTCTGTTCAGCCCTCTAGCTAAGAACAGGTTTTACCACTCTTCTCAAAGAGTGAGAGGAGAGACTATTTCTTGCCACATTAAATTTAGATGAAGTTCTAATTT
Source organism: Meles meles (assembly GCF_922984935.1). Lineage (NCBI taxonomy): Eukaryota > Metazoa > Chordata > Mammalia > Carnivora > Mustelidae > Meles > Meles meles. The sequence goes on along the minus strand of NC_060067.1, from coordinate 120,878,369 downwards.
GTGGCCATCAGTAAAGTTTTATTGGAACATAGCTATGATCATTTGTTTATGTATTATCTATTGCTCCTTTCTTGCAAAAATGGCAGAGTTGACTACCTGAGACAAAGACCACACGGCCTGCAAAGCCAGAGGTATATACTATCTACCCCTTTACAAAAAAGGTTTGCCTGCTCCTATCCTCATGCCACTATGTACAAATCAGAACAGCAGATGCTCAGAGAGATGCAGTGTTCTATCTTTGTTCTATAAGAGCTCCATGAATCTGAGCACTGTTAGGACTCCTTCTGTGGAACTGAGTTCACTGAGGAGGCAAGCAGGGTGAACACGCGGCCCGGCAGCACGAGGCCTGGGTCTGCAGCTGAGGAAGCCCAGCAACAGAAGATGCAGAATTCTGCTGTATTAGAAAGAGTTCCACATTCCAGAAAGGGGAACCCTCCTACACTGTTGGTGGGAATGCAAACTGGTGCAGCCACTCTGGAAAACAGTACGGTGGTTCCTCAAAAAGCTGAAAATAGAGCTACTTTATGACCCAGCAACTGCACTATTATTATTTACCCAAACGTAATTATTTACAAATCATTTACTAATTCAAAGGGATGTATGCATCCCTATGTTGCGGCATCATCTACTATAGCCAAATTATAGACAGGTCCCAAGTGTCCATCGACTGATGAATGGATAAAGAGGATGTGGTGTATATACAATGAAACATTACTCATCCTAAAAAAGAAGGAAATCTCATCATTCACACAACATAGATGGAGCTAGAGAGCATTATACTAGGCAAAATGAGTCAGAGAAAGACAAATACCATATGATTTCACTCCTATGTGGAATTTAAGAAACAAGAACAATCATAGCGGGAAAAAGAGAGAGGCAAACCAAGAAACAGACTCTTGACTACAGAGAACAAAGAGATGGTTCCCAGAGGGAAGATGGGTGGGTGGATGGGTGAAAGAGGTGATGGGGCTGAAGGAGGGCACTTGTGATAAGCACCAGGGTTTGTACCGAAGTGTTGAATCACTGTATTGTACATCTGAAACTAACAATACACTGTATATTAACTAACTAGAATTTAAATAAAAACTTAAAAAGAAAAAGAAAGAAAAAACTCCACATTCTAATCACATTCTGCCCAGCACTACTGTATGTGTGACTTGGACAAGATACTTAAAAATCACTTTTAGAAAAAAGAGAATTTACACTATTTTCCAAGTAAAAAAATATAATGTATAAATCATACTAAAGAATCAACTCCATTACATTATCTCACTGTTGAAAAAAATGGGTAAACAAGGCTAACTTAATTTATCAGACTTGTTTCCAAATGATAGCAAATCTACTCTAAAAAAATAAAAATTTAACTTTGATTGATAGTACACAGAAGTATTCATATTCTGAGAGAAATACAAAATAATAGTAGCAAAAATGTTTGGAGCAATTAGCAGTATATCTTAAAGAGGGACAGAGATTCTGAGTACTAATACTTAAAAGGCAATAGCACCGAAGTACGAAAATTATGGTTCATGTGGTTAAGGAGTCAATCATATCTTTTTTAAGATTCATTTATTTATTGGAGAGAGAGAAAGATCTCATGCATCCATGGGGCGGGGTGGGAGGGGCAGAGGGAGAGAGAGTCTTAAGCAGACTCTACACTGAACAAGGAACCCAACTTGGGGCTCAACCCCACAACTCTGAGATCACAACCTGAGCTGAAACCAGGAGTCGGCCACTCAACTGACTATGCCACCCAAGTGCTCCAGGAAATCAGTAATATTCTATTAGTGCCAAAAACATGCCATCTTTTGGTACTCAACAGAAATCCAATGACTGATAATAAATAAAATCAACAACCCCCAAAATAACTGGCTAAACTGATTTCCTTAAAAAGAATGGACCACATCAACAGATGTAGTATATATACACAATGGAATACTATGCAGTCATCAAAATAAATGAAATCTTGCCATTTGCAACGATGTGGATGGAACTAGAGGGTATTAGGCTAAGCAAAATAAGTGAATCAGAGAAAGACAATTATCATATTATCTCTCTGATACAAGGAATTTGAAAGGCAGGGTGGGGATTGTGGGAGGTAGGGAAGGAAAAAATGAAACAAGATGGGATCAGGAGGGAGATAAACCATAAAAGACTCTTAATCTCAGGTAACAAACCGAGGGTTGCTGGGGGGTGGGGAGGTAGGGATAGAGTGGCTGGGTGATGGACATTGGGGAGGGTATGTGCCCTGTACCTGTACCCCTGGGGCATATAATGCATTATATATTAATAAAAATTTAAAAAAAAAAAAGATGGACCAATGAACTGGGAATACTAGGGGTTTGTAGAACAGAGAACCTGAGAATAACAACAATAAAGGGGTACAAATCAATGACTACCAACAGAGCCAGCCAAAGGGGAAAAGAACATGATTTCCTCTTCATCAAAAGAAAGTTAATGGGAGAGCGAATAGCCTTATTTAGCAGAACTCAAGCTGCTTACTATGTTGTGTTAATTGCCGACTGTTCAGGTACCTAGTGCTTTCCTAAGATGAGAACTCCTAAATGAAGAAGGTCAATGATGAGGAAGACCATTTGTACACGGGCTCTTCCCTGAGAGAGCAGATGACCCCTGTGACCTTCAGCTGCATTCAGTGGATCTAGATGTCAGCTTCCCTGACCTCCTGACTTCAAATGCAACAACCCCCTTCCACTCTCTCCCACTCTCCTTTCTCTCTCTCTTCCTTTCTCCCCCACTGTGCTTCAACTTTCTCCATAGCTCCTTTTACCATATGACTTGCTATCTAGTTCATTATATATGAATTCATCACCTGTCACTCCTCATAGGAAAACAAGCTCTATGAGAACAGGAGTTTTATTTTCACCCATTTTGTTCACCCCTGTATACAAGCTCCCAAAATGGCACACATAGTCAATGAGGACTTGCTGAATGAGTCAGGAAACGAATGTGTGCAGCCACCAGAAAACCCTAACTGTGGCTAAACACTTCCTTTATTTCACCATCTTTGAAGAAAAGATTTTTCAACAAAGATTACCCATTACAGCTAGTCTAAATCAACAAAAAGTCTTAATTCGGTAGTCCAAAAAAAAACAAAAAAAAAAACAAAAAAGTTTTCCATAAGTAAAAATTTCATGGTGTTTCACTTATGCTGTTGGCTATTTTTATATCCCAAATGGAGTGGGGATAAATAAATGGAAGCTTGAGTAGAAGATAAGCATAACCTTAATAGATTACATCAGAACCTAATGCTCCCACATGATTATGTCCCAGCATAATCCAAAGAATCTGCCAGGTTACCTGAGCTATAGAGGCCTGGGGATTGCCAAGTAAGTTTTTGAATGAACGCTTGGAAATCCATCTGAGTTGATGACAGAAGGGGGTGGCATAGGCGATCTCCTTTAAGGATGAGCTCTTCCTTTTCTGACCCTTTAGGAGTTCATCTAACTCATCTTTCGTTTTTCCGTGGAAGTCAGAGTTGGCATAAAACGCAGCCATTTTTTCTATGAGTGGAGTACCTCTCTTGGAAGGCTCTTCAGTCTCCTTGACTTTGGAATAAAGGTGGATAAAGAAGGGAAACATTATTCATAAAATAACAACTGACTTAGTCCATTTTCCTGGAACCCTTTTCTTCGGTTCTTTCCTAACATCATAATTCTAATGCTTGAGTATAAAAAATTATTAGATCTGTCATTGCTTTATAATATTAGAAAAATAGTTAAATTGCCCGACTGCTTCCATAAACCTAAGAACACAGCAAACCTACTGCCTTTTCCTAACTATAACACTTAAACCCTAATTCTTTTAAAATACACTTCTTACCAGAAGGAGTTATAATTCCTGATATACAAACCTAGTCCTTGTTTTCTTCTATATGCAAATATATAAATTGCCAAGTTTCTTATTTCAAAACATTATATAAATGGGTATTTTTCATGAAATTTCCCCTTAAAAGTGACACTATCACATGAATAGTCATGTATACATTCAATCAAAAATACACCAATCACGGAAAACAAAATCTATGTTGACCAGTGCTATAGAGTGAATGTTCATGTTCCCTCAGGATTTACATGCTGAGGGGCACCTGGGTGGCTCAGTGTGTTAAAGCCTCTGCCTTCGGCTCCGGTCATGATCCCAGGGTCCTGGGATCGAGCCCCACATCGGGCTCTCTGCTGAACAGGGAGCCTGCTTCCTCCTCTCTCTCTCTCTGCCTGCCTCTCTGCCTACTTGTGATCTCTGTCTGTCAAATAAATAAATAAAATCTTAAAAAAAAAAAAAAAGATTTACATGCTGAAACCCAATCCCCACTGTGATCATATCTGAAGGGTGATTAAGTCATATGAGAATGTAGCCCTCATGAATGAGATTAGAACCCTTATAAAAGAGGCCCCTCCTCACTTCCATCATGTGAGGAGGCTTCGAGAAGATGGTCGCCCATCTTTTACCCAGGAAGCAGGTACTCAACAGATACTGAGTCTTTAGTACCTTCACCTCAGACTTCTGGCTCCAGAACTGTGAGAAATAAATGATTATTGTCTAAGCCACCTAGTGTATGGTATCTTTGGTAGGCAGCCCAAACGGACTAAGACAACTATTATCAGAGGACAGCATTAATATAAATTCACAAAGCCATGTTTTCCTGAGCTGCCACATGGTTAAACTTCGGCCAATTCCATTCACAATAATCTGGTACTCTCAACAGATTCACATACCTTCATCCTCTTGGTCCTCTCTGTTCAGTTTCACAGCAGAGGAATCTCCATTAATGACATCCAGGAAGAAGTCTGCAGGGTTATTATAAGGCTCACACTGGTAACCTACAAACAGAAGGCAACTCCGGTATATAAACTTGATGGTCTTAGAAAGTAAAAACTCACTTTCAGGGGTGAGAGAGGTGAGGCAGGGGAAGAGAACAACTTCTCCCTCATCTCGTTCTTTCTTTTCTCCCCTCTTCTCCTTTCACTGATGTACCCTTTCTTTTTTATATATTCAATCACACAAAATTTCAACAATGCTCCGTCTTCCAGAAAAGCAATATACTCAAAACCAACCTTGGACTCCCCAAAAGTCCGAAGTTAATAGCTGGTCCTTATCCATCATAATTCATGAGACCTGAAACAGCTATCAGTATGCTCTGATGCTTATCAGAACTGCTTCAAAAATCTAATTTGGTCCAAGGAGAAAAAATTAACTTTAAAAAAAAAAAAAAAAAAAAAAAGCTGTAGCTAGGACAAATGCTCCTCAAAGCAAGAATGCCAGGGCACAGCAAGACAGCACCTGGGAGAGGCCAGGGGTGTGTTCAGTTCTCCTAGTTCACCTGCCAAATGATCATGCGTTGTGCTGTCATAATTCCAATATAGAGAACAAATCCCAGAGCAGCACTCCCAAGAGAATGTGATTGGCCCAGGTGAATGCTTATCTCAACTCCTCGTGGCATGATCCTCTGAATCAATTGACCTGTAGTTTATTAGGTTCAACTCCCCTAAACCCCCTAGACCTTGTGTGCTTATTAACTTTAAATGAGAGAGATTAAACAAAAATCTTCAAAGATGGCTACTGAATATTTAAAACTGTATTTGGAGTCATGGAGCACCATCTGTAATCCTATCCAAATATCTCTAAAATAAAACAGACTGCATGAGTCATTAAAAAAAATTATATATCTCCATTCTAAATAGAACCAGGCAGTCCAAAACTGTCAGAAGTGTTGGCCCCTCAAAGTAAGACTTACAACGAGTCATTCTATTGACTGGTAAGTCTCTCATACCCCCTCAAAGCCGAAATCTGTAATTTAATGTTACTAGAAAATTTTAAGTAGCATTTTCATGAATCCCCACCACAGCAGATCAACATCCCATAAAAAGGAATGACACGAGAAAGCCTGATCCATAATCTGGACAAGAAGACAAAATATTTGGGGATATTATGAGACCTTTTCAAAAATGTTCAACTGACAGGTAACTGGTTAATGAGGCCAACACATTCATTGAACTGTTAGTGAAAGGTCACCAGAACTGGGAAGAGGGTCAGATATCGGCCCAACAGAAATATTCATACATATGTATGCAGGCATAGTCGAATAGGACAGGAAAGAGACCCTAAAGAACAAGGTAGCACTGTAAAGTGAAGAAAAATTCTAGCACCAAACTCACCAAAGATGTTTTAGAGTGGTGGAAGCCATAGTATGTCTACTCAAAGACCAAAGAGCACTCCTGGAGACCTCCATTGCTCTCTTTCAGGTTTCGTTTAGGAAAGGATCTTATTGTATGAAAAAGTCAAGCATACCTACTGACGCAAAGTACCCCAAGGCCTCCTGGGCAGGCCCATGGAACATTAGCTTTCCTGAGGCCAACAAGGTGAGGCTATCAAACAGCTTGAAGATAGAATAACGAGGCTGATGAATGGAGAAGATGATCGTTCGTCCCTGTTCAGACATCCTAAGTTAAAAGCGAAAAAATAAAAGTCATTAAACATCTAAAACTTGAACATCATGGCAACTTTAATCATCTATTCTTAGTTCGACTTGATTTTCTCTTACCAACTCCTCATTTCATATTATCTGATTGTCAGGAGACCTAAAGGCAGTGCTTTTATGAAATACGAGGGTTTCTAAAGTGAGTTTCATGGGCAGTTGTCATCAACCAGAATATTCATGAAAAATGCAGAGCCCTGGACAGTCTTCTCAGACATATTGGGCCTAATGAATCCATATTTCTAACAGGCACCCAGGTAATCTGTAAGAACACTCAAGTTTGTAAACATATCATGGACTGAATGTTAAAATGATGGTTGTATGCTCCATTTTCACTGATCATTTAAATCTCCTCGCTTTGCAGGAATTGGTTTTCATTCTTTTGCCCTAATGATACAATTAACATTACTGAGTACTTACTATGTCTTTGCTATTATATACGTTCATATTTATCTTAATTCTCACAATACTGTTACCAGGCAGTACCAATAATATTATTACCTTTATGTTAGGGTTGAACGACTGGCCCTAAGTGTCACAGTAAGGGGCGGGGCTGGGATTTGATCCCTGGTCTGATTCCAAGGCCAAAACATTGCTAAACTACATTTACATGGGAGGTACTACTCACAGATAGAAGAAACAAAGGCCAAAATCACTGTTGAAAACCTGTCGTTATTGAAAATATTTTATAAGCGGTACCTATCAATTTAAGCATTTTTCTAAGCACCTAGCATGTTAGCAGTGGGTACAAGGTTGCTCTGCCTCAAAGAGGATCAGGCCAGCAGGCCAGCAGATTCAACCATTTCAGTACAGTGTGGAATAAAAGAAGCTGAAGGTTCCTTATAAGCAAAATGGAAGACCCTAACCCAGTCTGAAGTAACATAAGTAGCACATCAATGGGGCCAACCAGAGGAAGCAAGAAGAGAAAATGTAGTCAAGCAGAAGGAAGACAGCAAACAGACTATGCAATAACAAGGGCTACTAAGGAGACTACAAGTACTTCCGTGTCATTGCAAAGCCCGGATGTGTGGGGAGGGATCGAGGCCAGGGGGAGAGGAAGAAGCTATGAAAAGAGACTGCCCCCTAAAACCAGCCCATGACGAACGAGTCCTTTCACTCAGAAGCTGCAGCTTTCGTCAGAAGGCAAGAAAGAGCCAGTGAAGGACCAGAAGCAGAGAAGTGCTTCCATGAGACAGCTTTGTAGTCTAAGGACCAATGGCATCAATATCAGTATCTCCTGGGAGACAGGAAGATTCGAACTCCATCTCAGAGCAATGGAAGCAATCTGATAATTAACAAGATCCAAGTGATCAGTGTGCACAGTGGTGTGTCAGAAATTCTAGGTTAGAGCCCTCCAACCCAAGGAAAGATGCCTATGTGCTAACTAGTACCAAACAGGATAAAACACAACAGAGCCCAGAGCATTCCACCATCCTCTAATGAACACTGTTAACACACTGACAGATAACATGCATTCCCTAACAGAACCTGACGCATTACTTGGCATCTTCCCTTTATTGTGCAACTGCCATATCAAACTTAAGATGTCTAAAATCTTCCCATTTCTTCTTATCTTGGCACAGAGACTTGCTTACGAGGGCATGAGCATCCGAGGAAGCACAGTAACGACAAGGAGGGGATGTCATAGGAAGATAATGTGTGTGATTGCTTTTAAAAATTTGGGGTGGTAGGGAGCAGTCCCAGAGGTGGTGGGCAGAGGGAATGGCAAGAGTGACTAGTAGATTAGTTATATTTAACAATTAAATTACTTGGCTTAGCAAGTAAAGAAATGTACTGAGATAATGGCAGTTAAGTTTATGCCTGTTTAAAAAAAATCATTTACAGGGCACCTGGGTGGTTCAGTCATTAAGCATCCGCCTTTGGCTCAGGTCATGATCCCAGGGTCCTGAGATCGAGGCCCACATCAGGCTCCCTGCTCGGAGGGAAGCCTGCTTCTCCCTCTCCTGCTCCCCCTGCTTGTGTTCCGTCTCTCTGTGCGTCTCTCTCTGTTGAATAAATAAATAATATCTTTTAAAAAAAAAAACATTTACAAATATGGAAACGCCAAAGACTAAAAAGAACATTCAAGTGTTAGACTGGATTGGAAATATTATGCACTCATGGGTTTTTTGATACACACATGCTAACAGAGCGATGATTCCAGATGTTTGCATGTATCATTCTATTCAAACTATATACATATGAATACAGAATAAAGTAATACTCTAAATATTTCCCTTATAAAGTATAGAACTAGCAGTGCCTGGCTGGCTCAGTCCATGGAGCATGCGACTCTTGATCTTGGGGCTGTGAGTTTGAGCCCTATGCTGGGTGTAGAGATTGCTTAAAATCTTTAATAAAAAAATACAGAAACATATTTCTGTGTTATATATGCACAAACATAAAGCACACACATGTCCACAACTATTTCCTAGGTATGTCTGCTAAGTTGGTCTGGAAGCAATGAAATGGCAGTAGCAGTGAGCACACTAAGTAATTAGACCTTGGTTTCTAAATTCTGACTACAACAGAAGGTACCAGTACTCCCCAGAGAAACATCTGACACAGGAAAAGTACAAGATGAGCCTGGAACATCTTGTTGACCATAAAGTAAAGAACTGCTTGAAGAATGATTAGGGAACATGTCAAAAGGACACAAAAGTCAGACTGAAAGGGCTTCTAATGGCCAAATCAGGGTTAATCTAATCATAAAATAATTAAGTTATATAATCCACTGATCCATTAATGAAAATAAGAATATGAGAAAACATAAATGGGGAAGGAGGAAAAGTTCTTTACAGTAGAATGCCAACTAATATATGTAGAAAGAATGATATAAATAGAAAAATCACTTGGCAACCATCACACCAGTAACTGACAGAGGCAGAAATTGCTAGTATATGTTAAAACTGGTGGGTGGAGATTTGTTGAGGAATAGGGTACGGGCATATTATCTGATCATCTCAAATACCAACCAGTGATGAAGGGAAAAATAGTTACTTCAATGAAGCAGGTAAACCCAGCAGACACCAACACGACCAGGTGGTGGTCATGAATATCACCCATGGTGGGAGAAGTCAAAATCAGGCAGCCCCTGATTCATGCAGAACACAGCATCGTTTCTGTGGTACCCCTGCCAAGAACTCATGGCCTGAGTCTGGTCATGAGAGAACCCTGGGGGCATCCAAGTTGAGGGCCACTCTACGAAATGGACTCTTAAAGATAGACAAGGACTCGAGAGCCAGGAGAGACTGAAAAACTATTCAGGATTAGAAAATACTTAAACAAGAGGTTCTGGAGAACGTCCTAAGTCAGAAAGGAGAAAGAGATAATTCTGGGACAACTGGTGAAGTCCAACTGAAGTCGACGGGTTGGATGGCGGTGATGGCAGCAATGGCGACGTCCCGGCTGGGAGGTGTGGAGGGTGGAAATGGAGGAGGAGCGTCCTTGTTTCCTGGAGTTACACTCCAGAGTATTTAGAGGTGAAGGTATATGATGTCAGGAAAAGACTATGTGGGGTGGAGGGGTAGAGAGAGAGCAAATGCAGATAAACGGTAACAGTTGGGAAATCGCAGTAAGAAGACATGAGATTTCTTTGTACTAGTCTTGTAACTCTTCTGTAAGGTTAAAAAATTTTTTTAATTTTTTGAGATGTCCAAAATTTACCTTCTGAAATTTCTCCTATCGACATATTCCTCCTACTGGGGGAATAAAATAAGTGCAACTATTTTCTCCATTCTTCCATTTTTCAGGCCCTAAATTTTAGAAATTTGTTCTCTCGATAACCACCTCCAATTCATGAACTAACCCTGTTGGTTCTATCTTCAAAACAGATGCAGAATCCACGACTTCTCACCACCTCACCACTACCACCCTACTCAAAGCCAGTATCATATCTCAACCGAGCTAACACAAACAGCCTTCTGACTGGTTTCCTTGTACTCACCTTGCCCAGTTATACAGTTCTTTTCTCTACACAGCTGCCACTCCTCTGTTCTAGAACTCTCTAAAAGTTCCCATGTTACCTAGAGACAATAAAAGCCATCGTTCTTACTGTGGCCTACAAAGCCTGCATAATCTGCCACCCACTCAAGTCCTATTCTAATTGTTATGGACTAACTTTTGTCCTCCCCCACCCCCAATTCACATTGAAGTCCTAACCCCAAGTACCTCAGAATATACCTGCATTTGGAGATAGGGTCTTTGAAGAGATAATTATGGTTAAACAAGGTCATATGAGTGGCCCTTAATCTAATAAGGATCATTGTCCTTATAAGAAGAGGAGAGGAGGCCCCAGATGCACTGAGGGAAAATGAAATGAAGACACACATTGAAGACAGCTACCTGCAGGCCAAGGAGAGAGACCTCAGAAGAAATAATCCTGCTGATGTTCTTATCTTAGACTCCTAGCCTCCCAAGCATGTGAAAAACTAAACTTCTGTTGTTTAAGTCACCCGGTCTGTGGTCCCACATCATGGCAGCCCCAGAAAACGAATCAGTAAGCAACCTCCATTCCCCTTAGTTCACTGGAGTTCAGTTCCTCTGGCTCTTCACGCATGCTCAGGACCCACAGCTCTTCCCTCCAGCGAGGACTCTCTTCCCCAGACATCCAGGCCCCATTCCCTTGCTCCCAACTCACATGTCACATCAGTGAGGTCTTCCCTGACCACCCTGCTATGTAACAGAGCACCCCCACTCCCACTACAGCCATCTTTTGCTACACTCTTAGCCTGCTTCATTTTCTTGATACACTTCTATTTGTCAGTTGACTATTTCCCTCCAACAAAGAAGGAAGACAATTTTGTCTGTTGTGTTCACTCTTCAACTTCCTGCACCGAGAATACTACCTGGTACATCGCAGGGGATCTGATATTGGATGAGTGGAAGAATAATGTTCCCATCGCATTTACCTCTTCAGGAGCAAAAGGACAGCATTTGCTGTGCTTGAATCTAAGCCAGTGGTGGGCTCATCCAGGAACAAGATGGCTGGATCGGTAATAAGCTCCATTCCAATACTAGTTCTTTTTCTTTCTCCTCCAGACACACCACGTATAAATTGAGTTCCAACCTAAAGCACAAATACCGTCATTAACAATTACAACCACAGCTACAACCATTTGTTGAGGTCCTCCAACATGCCAACCCTGTAAGAGGCACTTTATCTCATTATCCTCACTTATTCCAAATAACAAATAAATGAAATTATGGGAGAAGAGGTAGGTTTCTCTTTAATAACATGAGCAAACTGAGGCTCAGGTCGGGAAGTGGCCAAGCATGATATGAATGCCATGCTTAACGGTACTTCTTGTTCCCTATCAAGTCAAATATTTAGTTTTAAGATAGTTAAATTGGAACACTAAAATATATGGCCCGGGCATAATGAAATCACAAAGCAGAAGGGAGACAAAGGTAGGAGAGGAAAAGGGGAAAGCATCTAAAATTTATTAGTCTTCTTACACCCTCCCTCCCCAACCCTCTAAAAGTCCTGGGCGGGGGGGCTGCAAATGGGAAAGTTCACTTTCTATCACACCACATGAGCACCTCTTAAATGATCATAAGGCTTCCCAAATTGACCCTGCCTGATCCCAACTCACTACAGAATTCCTGACTCATTCTTTCAGACAAATCCAGAAGCCGGAATATTCTACAGGGCAACTGGCCCAGTCTTCTCAACTAGTCAATGTCATTGTGCGTGGAGGGCAGGGGGGCAGGGGAAGCAAGAAGGTTTGGGGAGAGGCAGGAAGTAGAAAAGAATTCCTACATTACAAGTCTTCAAAGAGATAACGAGGAAGTGCTACTCATGCCCTTGATTGGATCCTCTAACAACTGAGCTGTAGCCGACATTTTGGAGACAACTGGGAAAATGTGAATGAATATGGCTTAACACAGCTGATATTAAGATGCTGTTAATTTTGTTGGTTAGTAACAGTACTAAGGTAACCTAGGCAAAAGTCTTTTTTCTTAAGACGCAAAATGAGTTGGGGCGCCTGGGTGGCTCAGTGGGTTGAGCCTCTGCCTTTGGCTCTGGTCGTGGTCTCAGGGTCCTGGGATCAAGCCCTGCATTGGGCTCTCTGCTCGGTGGAGAGCCTGTTTCCCCCTCTCTCTCTCTGCCTGCCTCTCTGTTCGCTTGTGATCTCTCTCTCTCTCAAATAAATAAATAAAATCTTAAAAAAAAAAAGATGCAAAATGAGGAGTTAGGAGTAAAATATGATATTTACAACTTTCTTTAAAATATTTCAGAAAGGGCGCCTGGGTGGCTCAGTGGGTTGAGGCCTCTGCTTTCGGCTCAGGTCATGGTCCCAGGGTCCTGGGATCGAGACCCACGTCGGGCTCTCTGCTCAGCAGGGAGCCTGCTTCCCTTCCTCTCTCTCTGCCTGCCTCTCTGCCTACTTGTGATCTCTGTCTGTCAAATAAATAAATAAATAGTCTTTTTAAAAAAAAATATTTCAGAAAAAAAAGCCAAAGCTAGTATGGGATAAGATGTTAACAACTGGGAAATCTAGGTGAATATTATTTGTAATCATACCATTATACTAATTATACTATAGCCATGTAATTATGATAGTAATTAGACTACTCGCTATATTTCTGCTATATTTAAATTTTCATAAAAAGTAAAAAATTTTAAACATATTTTCAGTCAATTAAATAAATTCCAAGAAATCAATAACTACCTTCAGCTCATTTTTCCTGGAATTACATGTAAGGAAGTTAAGGCAGTTGACTGCCTATTGGTAAAGAACTTTAACCTAAAGGCAAAGATTGGAATGCACCTTAAGAAAAAGACAAAATCAAGTAACAGAATCAAGACAAAGGAAATCTAAACTCATAAACTTCTAAAACAAAAATAAATGATAAATGGTGGCATCTCAGCGCTAAGCTTTCAAACAAAATACAAGCAAAATACATTTTACGTTTTTCTAAATTGTCAGACAGTATGACATTAAGCAATAACGAGCAGAAAACCCCCATTCTTCATTATCTCTAAGTAAGGGATATATATCCAGGGGAATTAAACTATCACCACCATACGCTCAGTCGGTAGAGCATGCAACTCTTGATCTCAGGGTTGCAAATTTGAACCCCAACTCGGGTGTAGAGATAACTTAAAAAAAAAATCTTAAAAAAAGAATGCTAAACAATAGTCACCATAATCTTAAAAAGTTCATCTTCACCCAAAGCTTCCAAAGTCTTCCAGGCAAATCTTTCATACTTAGTCACCAACTATAAAACTCCCTTGCTCATCTGGTTTCTTCCTCCTGACTCTGCATAACCACAAAGGGAGTTATTTTTGTCTCTCTTGCCCACAACTGTTATCTCCAACACCTAAGAGCCCAGCATATAACACACAGCCCGTAAGTAAGTACTGGCAGAAGAAAGGAAGATAGAAGAGAGGGAGGGAGGAATGAGAGACAAAAGTGCCAAAGAAAAGGCTATAGAGAAACAACTCAGATGCTACACAAGTTAGAAATAAACCCTACTGGGGTACCTGGGTAGCTCAGTAGCTTAAGTGTCGGCCTTCGGCTCAGGTCATGATCCCACGGTCCTGGGATCGAGCTCCACATCGAGCCCCACACCGAGCCCCGCATCAGGCTCCTCACTCAGCAGGGAATCTGCTTCTCCCTCTCCCTCTGCCCCTCTTTCATTCGTGCTCTCTTGCCCTAGCTCTCAAATAATTAAATAATCTTTAAACAAAAAAAAAGAAGAAAGAAAAAAGAAACCGCACTTTGATGAAATATAATTTTGAAAGCCAAATTACAGCAAAGTGAAACATAGAGCCAGAACCCTAGGATTTTTGTCATTTAAAAGTTCCGAAATATACCTCAAAAGCAATGGCACAAAGTCTCCTGGAGGAACAGGAAGGAGAGCTAAAAGGGGAAAGAAAGCAGGAAGAAGGAAAGTTAGTGGAAAGCTACAGCTGAGACCCAACAAATAGTGTGAGAGCGTCCAGAGCTATAATCATGGGGAAAGGGCCTCGTGTTCCTCGCAAAGGCACTTCTACGCACTAGACCACCCTGCCACGCTTCATTTCCAGGATCCAAATATTTTTAGGTTGTTCTTTAACCTGGTTAATTTCCATCTTCACATTATGTAACAAGTCGCATTTCTGTATATTACAGAGAGCAGCCACTTCTGAGCATGCACATTGTAGAAAACTTCTGCGTAAGAGTTACACTATCCACACAGGTGAGATCTTAATGCTGGCTACGACCCTATCTTGTTTTTTCACATTACCTTGGAATCTGCCACTTTATCCAGACCTAACTGCTGAATGACCTTGTTAATTCGCTCATTTTTTTCATGACTTGTCATGGTTATCGGAAGCCGGAGAGCTGCTGAGAACTGTAAATTTTCTCTCACTGTCAGAGTTCCCATCACGACATCATCCTTGAAGCAAAATGGCATTTTAACAAGACATATTAGGTTTTTTATAATACCATCTCACTTAAGCACATGTAACTTCATCCCCAAGAATATCATATCCAACATAAAGTTCTAGCTAATGAGGAACTTGCAGATAGACAAATGACAGCAACTCCAAATACAGACAGCTGGAAAAGCAGATGGCGTAATTTTCATTCCCTATCTGTACATCCAAGTCGACACAGGTAATTATGATTACTACTAGCAGACATGTCCAGACTGCTTTACACAAATTTAGCAAAACATCTTTCTAAGCTAGGGGAAGGAGAGAGGAGAAGGTAGGACAAAAAAGGAGACCAGTAGTGTCTTGTGGAAATCAGAACTAGAATGGATATCATTGCCCTTTGGAGGTTAGATTCCAGATTCTTCCTGCCTTTTCATTTAACACCACTCCGAATCTTAGCAAGGGATTATGAAAAGCTGGTGTGAAGGAAACTGGTTCCATTCACATGTCATTTGGTCAGCTGGAAGTACACTGACCTATCAACAAAGGCATTTGCCCATACGGAAATAGAAGAAGGCTAAAATACAAATCCACAAATACTTACTTGTACCACATAACCTGAATTACATTTGAAATTAGCAGGTCGAGGTGCTCCATTTATCAGAACATCTCCAGATAATCCATTCGGATCTTTCCTTGCAGCTAAGATATCTAATAACCTATGAGAGGACATATTACGTTGTTGTTTTTCTCCAACTCAGGCTGTATCTCTCAGCTACTCTAAATCCAAATTCTGCTCAAGTTAGAATACTGACTGATCAAGAAATTCCATGGATTACCTAAAATTATGTATATGGTTTTCTGTTTTTTCAGGTACTTCCTTGAATTCAATTTTTATTGAAATTCTAGTTAGCCAACATACATGATGAAACTGGGTTCAGGTGTAGAATTTCGTGATTCATCATAAAATTACGTATATTTTTCAATTCTCACCTTCATGAAACCAAAAACATGGAACCAAGTCAGTTGGCTGCTCCAGCACAGATTCCCCAACAGCCTTCCAGGTCATGGGACTTTGGGGGGGGTGGTCTCTCAAGTCAGACAATGCGCTCCTTTGTCTAAGAAGTAAGTCTTCACTTGGGCCTTTGGCTCCATCTACCCACTTTCAATTTTTTTCTCTCTCCTTTCCCTCCCCATTAGCTCAAATCATAGCCAACAGCAGTACGCCGGTCATGTCTTGTTATCGTATGCTGTTAGTAAGCTGACCAAGATTTCCCAGTCCTTGGGACAACCAGCCCCAAGCTAGCGTCATGCATGTTATCCACAGCACCTAGAACCACACTAGACAGGCAGCAAACGCTCGGCACATACCTGCTCACATGAAAGGGATCTTGAAAAGCACATTAAAACCCCAAAGGAAAAGCTGACTTCTACTATTATACTCACGAAGATTTGCCTCCACCTGTGGGTCCCAGGATGGCATTGAGGCCAGGTCTCATGATGCCACTGTAAGCACAGACATATCAGTTTATCAGCCCACTTCAAAACCCGTTCTATAAATTTAGAGTCTGCATCTAATACGCTCAATGAAAGTGATTAAACTATAGACAGAAAGCAAGCACAAACCAATGCTGAAAGGAAAAAGACAATTAATGTAATGTCCATTAACGTATGTCAATTAACGTAAGTCCAGCACACGAAGGATCTTAATCACTAGTCAAGACCTATAAGAAAAATGGCTTGGGTCCCTCTAAACTCCTTTCACTTCTTCTTTAAACATTTATAGCCTTTGAAAAAGAACACAAGAAATTTCAAGTTTCCTTAAAGTCACAGATTCTGATTAAACATATCTGTTACACTTACCCCTCTTAACACAGTGCAAAGAATGTAACAAGTCTTAACTAATGTTTGATGACATTAACTGATCTACTTCAAGTCACCTATGTGGTTACCTACTCTAAGTTCAACACAATTAATAAGTCAACGGATTTCTAGAATCACCAGTAGCGTTCTCACCACTTAAAACTCATCAGATTGGGGCACCTGGGTGACTCAGTGGGTTAAAGCCTCTGCCTTCGGCTCAGGTCACGATCCCAGAGTCCTGGGATCGAGCCCCGCGTCGGGCTCTCTGCTCAGCAGGGAGCCTGCTTCCCTCTCTTTCTCTGCCTGCCTCTCTGCCTACTTGTGATCTCTTTCTCTCTGTCAAATAAATAAATAAAATATTTAAAAAAAAAAACAACTCGTCAGATTAGGAAACAATATATGTGAAGTAGGATTTCAGTGGTTAAGAATAAAGCACCTCATGGGTAAAAAACAAAATACATTTCTTAACTGTCACAAAACTGTTACTGAATTAGAAAAGTAAAACATGTACCCTCAGAATATACTATTCTCTCCCTTATAAAGTACCAGGTAAGTGGACTGGAAAATTCTCAGCATAGAACTGGTAGATGCCACTTTCTGTAGGGAACGGCCTTTAAGGACATAGAGGCATGGGAGTACACACAGCATGTCCCAGACAAACTAAGATATTTGAGGGCAGTGAATACCCAGATAGAGAGCAAGAAGGTATAAAAAATGAAGGCAGGGTTTACTGTGCTGAGACTCAAGAAGAAGGTAATAGTTTAAATTTTATCCTGAAGGTAACCAGTAGACTGGCAAGGAGAAATGGACTGGAAAAAGGAGAATGGAGACGATGCTCTCTCCAGGGGCACCCAGGGGGTAGAGTCAGTTAAGTATCTGACTCTTGGTTTTGGTTCAGGGCCTGATCTCAGTGTCATGGGATTGAGCCCCATGTTGTGTTTCATGCTCAATGTGGAATCTGCTTAATACTCTTTCCCCCCTGGCTCTGCCCCGTCTCCCCTCTAAAATATATAAATAAAACCTTTTAAAAATATATTAAGTTAAGGGCACCTGGGTGGCTCAGTAGGTTAAAGCCTCTGCCTTTAGCTCAGGTCATGATCCCAGGGTGCTGGGATCGAGCCCCACATCGGGCTCCCTGCTCCGGAGGGAGCCTGTTTCCTCCTCTCTCTCTCTGCCTGCCTCTCTGCCTACTTGTGATCTCTGTCTGTCAAATAAATAAATAAAATCTTTCAAAAAAATAAAAATATATTAAGTTAAAAAAAAAAAAAAGTAGGGTCTCTCCAGCTCAACAGGCATGAAAAAATAGAGACCTGGAAAAGCTGGAAAAGCCTTTTCAAAACCTTGGTGTCTATGCCCAATCTCTATTGGAACAGATAAATCAAAATTATCCCAAAATAAAAATAGTATCTATTCCAAAGCTGAAATCGATTTCATTCCCAGGCAATGTTTCTCAGAGGCTAATCCTAAGGTTATATAACCATGAGTGCTGAACTTCACACAGCAGTTGTACCCCAGTGCCTCAACCACAGAGGACCTCAGCATTTACTGACTCTTGTGCTTAAACTGTTACAAGTATAAAATGGCTGGTGGAGGCTAAGAGGGAAGGTAGCTCTCACTCTGCTCATGAACTGAGGTGCCTCTCACTGAAACACCCGGCAAAAAAATGAGTTTGATAAACTGGGAGCAAGCTGTAGAACAGAGAGATCTCTTATGCTTTCAGTGTCATCTTCC
Organism: Meles meles; assembly: GCF_922984935.1. Taxonomy (NCBI): domain Eukaryota; kingdom Metazoa; phylum Chordata; class Mammalia; order Carnivora; family Mustelidae; genus Meles; species Meles meles. The sequence goes on along the minus strand of NC_060067.1, from coordinate 120,859,917 downwards.
CCACCCACCCCCCACGGTATAAAAAGACACATTGGTTAAGTGAACTTTCAAGATGCATTTATCTCTGGATTTTGATGCATCTTCTTTATTAATAGCTACCAGGTAGGTGCCTGGGTGGTTTTTTGGTGAAGCAACTGCCTTCAGCTCAGGTCATGATGCCGGAGTCTTGGAGTCCCAGGTCCACGGGGAGTCTGCTTCTCCATCTGACCTTCTCTCCACTCAGGCTCTCCCTCTCTGTCTCTCAAATAAATAAATAAAATCTTAAATATAAAAAAAAAAATCTAGCCAGGAACTGTATTAATAGCTACCCAGTAACTTCTTCTAAAATACCAAAAATCAGCTTGATATTCACTAAGACGTCATTGTCAGGAAACTTTTTTTCCAGGTTTTTACAATATCTACTCAAATAAAGACCAACAATCCTAAATGATTAACCCAAAACTGAATGTGAATAGGCTAGGTCAATCTTTCAGTTCTCTGAGTTGGGCTTACTTTGGCACTAGATCCTAGCATTACAGAAAACAAAAGTAATGTCCAATCACAAACGCAAGAAAAAGTTCCAGTTGGGAGAAGGGGCTAATTCTCCCTCCATTCATTCAGCACAATTATCCAGTAACTACTACAGGTGGTAAGACACTCTTCTTGGACATGGGATGGAGCTGAGGATAAAACAAAGCCTAGGACTTGTGGAGTTTGCATCTAGGCCAGGGATCAGCCAATGGCTAGTCACCTGTTCTGTTCACAAAGTGTTACTGGAACAGAGCCGCATTCATTCGTCTACATCCATGACTGCCTTCACACTGCAGTGACAGGACCAAGGAGTTGCCACACAGATGTGTGGCCCATGAAGTGGAAAATATTTACTAGCAGTCCCTTTACAGAAAGGCTTTTGACCTCTATTCTGGTTTATGGTCTACAGTCCCCTTGCTCCCTCACCCCACCCTCCACTCTACTATCATCCCTCAAAACTCATTTTCCACCCTTATTTATGGCTTTACAGCATTTGCGTGCAGGGAAGTTTCACTCTTGTATTATAAAGTCTTGTCAACAAGAATGGTGCCATCTCGAGTTCCCCCCACCCCACCATAGCATGCAGCACAGCGGTCTACAATAGGTAGATCATTAAATAGATGATTAAATGCTGAACACATCAGTGAAACCCAGCTAAAGGACTGAGGTCCCAACTATTACATTTTAGTGCATAATGGTTAATCCTCTGGTCTCATTTTATGGAGAAGTCCATGTCATTCCCACTGCTTGGTGTACCTTCCCTCCCTACCCTACACACACACACACACACACACACACACACACACACACACACACACAGAGAGAGAGAGAGGCACACACAGACACACTCTCTCATGTCCCTGGCCCTCCAATTTAAGTTTAGGGGCTTCCACAGGGTCCTCCCATCCCTCCATCATGGTTGAATAACATAGTGCCACGCTCTACTTGTCTGAGTCTACCATTAGACTAGAAGGTTTCTGAGAGCAGAGGACATATCTATGTCACCAGCATCTTGCACAATGTCAAGCACCTAGGAGATGTCTAAAATTTATTGAATAAATGAGTCTCTGCATTTTTATAAATGAGAATTACAGGAAAACAAAAAGGCAAGCTTGCAAAAAAATGTCAAGAAGTGGGAAAAACGCAACAGCTATAACGGAACACAGGCTGTGAAGGGAGATGGGGGGAAGAGAGGTGACAGCTGAAGGGTGGGCTAATTCCTTGTATTAAAAAATAAGAAAAATGAGCAAATCAGTAAGTGTATCAAGGGTAATGAGAGCCAGAGTTTTCACTTTTTGAGATGTTTTACAAACACAGAAATGTAGAAAGAACCGTGGGGTATTAGATTACAATTGGTGGAATTAAGAAGCCCTAGGTTTTAACCTATATACACAGATATACAGACACAAGTATAGGCATATGTGTGTACACATATAAAGATATATGCTTGCTAGGTCTACCCACTGAGAAGGCTAAGAACATATGGCATCCCAACAGCAACCAATATTCTAAGCACCCAGATCTTGGTTTGTAAATACCATCCTCCATAAAAAGGTACCACAGCTGATTCCAGGTCTGAAGCAAGATAAGTATTCAGGGAGTCTGAAACTTCTTGCTGTACCAAAACTACTCAAATGAGAGGATATCTCAAAAGAATGAGCTTAAAAAAAAAAAGGAAAGTCTCCCACTAACCGAATGAGGAACAATGGGAATATCGAGAAGAATAATGATAATAGTGCATTACCACTGAATATGAAATCCATGAGTCTATACTGAATGAGGAGATGATGAATAAAGCTTTTTTCTTTCAGTAGACTTCAAATTGACCCATGCAGAAGAGATGGATGAAAAGAGAAAATCAACCTTTGATAACTATCATAGTGATCATCACTGCCACTTTGGGTGGGAAGAGTCAATGGGAGCTGAAGCTGGTGGGGTGAAGATTAATGAGGAATACTGTTTTGGAATAATGTCTTATCTCCCTTCATAGCATTTATCAATTACAAAGTGGAAAATGGTAACATTATGGTGGAGAAGGTTGGTAGACACCAACATGACCAAGTAATCAAGGTTAAGGCATGAGACAGAAATACTAGGTTGGATGAGACAAAGGAGACATGATGTGGTGGTCAATCAACTATGTTAAGAGCACAGGTGACCGATGGTATCATATGGGAGCTTGCTTTTAGAAAAATACCAATGATAATGGGTATATAAAAACTAAATGTGATGAGCAAATGCAGTGAAACGTTAACAGGTGAGCCATAGGGGTGAAAAGTACAAGGTCTAAGTTTAAAATTATGTCAAAATAAATTATCAATTTAACTAATTCCCAAATGGTATATTGAATTTCCATGATGACCAGTGGGGACCCACACATCTACTGGAATGGACCATTTTTTTCCATATATCTTCAGTATTGATGAGGGAAAGCTCAAATGATGGGCATGGAGACAAACTAAGTATAACAGAAAGATTTTCATGAGGAATTAAGGTCTCACCTTTTTGAATTCTCATAGTCAGATTTTGTTTTATCTTCTTCACACCTTCCCCCACAAGAGGAAATCAGGTTCTAGTTACTCAGTTCTATAAATGAGATTATAAAATGTCCACAGAAAAAACAAAAACCGGGCGCCTGGGTGGCTCAGTGGGTTAAGCCGCTGCCTTCAGCTCAGGTCATGATCTCAGGGTCCTGGGATCGAGTCCCGCATCGGGCTCTCTGCTCAGCAGCGAGCCTGCTTCCCTCTCTCTCTCTCTGCCTGCCTCTCTGTCTGCTTGTGATCTCTCTCTGTCAAGTAAATAAATAAAATCTTAAAAAAAAAAAAAGAAAAAACAAAAACCAAGCTTCTCACCAGCTTTTTTTGAAATACAGTAACTATTGTGAATGGTGGTGGCACTATCAAACACAAATAAAAAATAACACATATGAGAGCAATCTTTCCCCATCCCAGAAATTCTACTTAGGTGAAGTCAGCAGATAGGAGAAAGATCAGAAATACTGCAGCAAAAACAGGGATGACCTGTCTCAGAGATGCCTAAACCAGAAATGTGAGTTAGCAAGGAAACCAATCCCTCCTGTCCTTTTAACTATAAAATCGGAAAGAAATGCAAGATTTGACTGAGTTTTTATGAACCTAGCTATGCACATTTAACCTAGGATGAACTCATCTGTTGCTAAAATGCATACCATTGGGCCATAAAACTTTATGAAGCACTGATCAGATAACACTTGTGTTGTATCAAGTTACTAAACTAGTAGCTTTAAAACATAAGCAAGATGTACACTCACATAGTATGAATTTTAAATCTATTCCTCCTGTGTGTATTCAAATCCTTTATCTTCCATTCATTAGCACAAAATCAAAGTGACCAATATTTTCTTGATTAATATGTTCCACAAAGAACTTGTCAGCTTTTCAGAAAGGTCAGTTGGTTCTAATCAAGACCTGATTCAATTCCTAATTTTTCTTATCACTTTGGACTTCAGCTACACAGCTTAAGCAAAGTTATAGTTGTCTTGTATTTAAATAGTCTCTGCCTGTGTAATGGAGAGAAGCATTAAGTACATGGTACAAACTACTATATAAACAGACCACTCATTTGAAATAAGTGTATTTGAAAACCAAAGTACTTTTACAATATACTGTCATTTCAACTACCTCACTCTAGCATCTGGAACATAAAGGACATAAAGTGCATAAGGACCTAAAAGTATTTGGCTTGTAAGGTACAGCCATACTTCTTTCATCTCACAGATCAGAAAACGGGAGCTTGGAGAGGACAATTATATCCCCACGACCAAGAACTAGTAAATCATACAACCAGTCGCTTTCTAGAGAACCCCAGCTCATACCCAGAAAAAACCAAACAACACATTGTTTGGTTTCTCAAACAAAAGTCGATGGATATGGAACAACCACTTTAAAAACAGTTTGGCAGTCCTTTAAAGTTAACCATATGCCTAAGATGTGACCCAGCCATTTCACTCTGAGGTTATCCACACAAAATAAAAGCATTTGTCTGTATGTCTGTATGGACTTGTACACAAATGTTCGTAAGACCTTTATATGCAATAAGCAAAACCTATAAAGCTCACCGTATGTCAATAAAGCTATTTTAATACAAGTTCATGCACATACTTGATATTTGTTAGTATTTCCTTCTCAACTGTTTTTCGACCAAAAAGAAAGCCACTCTTCACTTTCACTCGATAGTAAATGTTATGAAAACTTAACACAGCTACTTCAGTAGAGGTCTTCTGGTTGTTGGAGGTCATCTTGGAGAGGTCATGGGTGTTTCTTCGTGGCATTGGGATAAAAACTTGGTCATTTTCGGAAGACATCGGGAGAGTTTCCGCCTTTCTGCAAAGGGAAAAGCAATAGTAAGTTGATAGTCTAGATAAATGAGGCTGTAAACACCAGTAACAGGACACTTAAAACAAGTCCATTTTGGTACACATTTCCAACTATAAAATAAATAAGTCCTGGGATGGTGGCTATCGAGAATAACACTGCATTGTATATTTGAAAGCTGTTAAAACAGCAGATCTTGAAAGTTCTCATCACAAGAAAAGAGAATGTGTGTGATGGATGTTAACTAGACTTATTGTGGTGATCATTTCACAATATATACAAATATTAAATCGTTATCTTGCACACCTGAAAAAATATAATGGTATATGGCAACTATATCACAAGTAAAAAACAATAAAAATGAAGATCTAAACTTTAAAAGAATGTAAAATACCTCATTAGTCACTTTTACACTAATTACATGCTTAAAGAAAAATATTTTGGGGGCAGAGGTGGTCTAAGATGGCGAGTAGGAGACCTAATTTGGTCCGGCCCCAGGAATTCAGTTAGATAGTTCTCAAACCATTCTGAACACCTATGAACTCAACAGGAGATCAAAGAAAAGAATGGCAGCAACTCTATGAACAGAAAAGCGACCACTTCCCTCAAGGTAGGATGTGCGGAGAAGTGAATCCAAGGAGATACATGGGAATATAGACCATGGGGGAAGGGAGCCTCCATCAGCTGGCTCCCGGCCAGTGATAGTAGAGGAGAACAAAATCAGAACTTTTAGAAGTTTGCTCCGGTGAAGGACATTGCTTTGGTAGCTAAGCAGGAGTCGGGGACTGGAACCCTTGGTGGGACAGTGGGACAGTGTGGTCTCAGGACACTTGGGGTCACAGAAAGACTGGGGTTGCCTGAGTGCGACAGAGCTCCCAGGAATCAGAGCAGAGAAGCCGACTGCAAAGGGGGAGCTGAGGAGCGGGCTCTCAGCTCGGGGTGGCTATAAAGCGTGATCACGGCACAGCTGGGCCAGTTCTCTTCAAATAGGGGCTCAACAAGCGGCAGATCTGGGGAGACTCCCCAGCTACCCCCTGGGAGTGCACTACAGCAATCTGCTGGGTTTGGAGACTCCAAACAGGGCTATGTACCAGAGACAGAATTGCTGGGTCACAGGCCAGGTGAGCATGGAGTGTGGCTGGAGACCCAGGAGACAGGAGGGATTGACTGCTTTTCTCAGAGGGCGCACTGAGGAATGGGGCCCCAAGCCTAGCCCCTGACAAGGGTGGTGCAATTCTGCCTTTGGCAAAGACATTTGAGAATCAATGCAACAGGTGCCTCCCCAGAAGATCAGCAAGAACATCCAGCCAAGACCAAGTTTACCAATCAATGAGAACGGCAAAATGCCAGCACTAGTGGAATATAGCACATAGAACTCATGGCTTTTTCCCCATGCCTCTTTAGTTTTTCAACTTTAACTTTTTTAAATTTATTTTTTCTGAAATTTTCTTCCTTCCTTTTTCTTTTTTTTTTTTAAGATTTTATTTATTTATTTGACAGACAGAGAGGTCACAAGTAGGCAGAGAGGCAGGCAAAGAGAGAGAGGGGGAAGCAGGCTCCCCACTGAGCAGAGAGCCTGATGCGGGCCTCAATCCCAGGACCCTGAGATCATGACCTGAGCCAAAGGCAGAGGCTTAAATCACTGAGCCACCCAGGCGCCCTCTTCCTTCCTTTTTCAACCAACTTATCTTTTCAATTCATTTTAGAAAATCCTTTTTAATTTCCATTTTTGTGTCATATTTTCTCTTCATTGTATTTAACCTTATTTTTTGAGTGTATAGATATCTATATCTATATCTGCATATCTATATATATAGTCAAAATAAAGATATACAGATATATATGTCTATATATCTAAAGAAAAAGAGACACATACATATGTATCTTTATATCTATATATATACAGTCAAAATATAGATATACAGATACATATATATGTATATGTATATACATACATATATATATGTATACATATCTATATATATAGACACATATATATATATATCTTTTCTTCTTTCTTTAAAATTTGGGGAGGCAGTGCTCTCTTCGGCAGCACATATACTAAAATTTGGGGAGGCAGTTTCTTCTAACAGACCAAAATACACCCAAAGTCTAGTGTACGGCTCTATTCACGTTTCTTCGAACAGACCAAAATATCCTAAGTGTAGTGTATAGCTCTGTTCTATTCACCCACCCGATCACATTCTCCTTTTTAAAAATTTTTCTCCTTTCTGTTTTCAACCAACTAACTTATCAATTCCTTTTTCAAAATCTTTTTAAATTTTCATTCTACATTCATATTCCATCCCTTCATAGTATTTCACCTTATTTTTGTGTGTGTGTATATATATATATATATTTTTTTCTTTTCTTAAAGTTTTGGGAGGCAGTTTCTTCTAATAGACCAAAGGTGTACCAAAATCTAGTGTATGGCTCTGTTCTATTCATGAACCTGATCATATACTTTTTTCTTTTCCCCCTAGTTTCATGTCTCTCCTGATCTTTTTAGTGAATATTTCTTAGGGGTCATTGTTACCCTTCTAGTATTTTGTTCCTCAGCCATTTGTTCTTCTCGGGACAAAATGGCAAAACAGAAAAACTCACCTCAAAAAAAAGAACAAGAGGTAGTAACAGCTGCCCAGGGACCTAATCAACATGGACATTAGTAAGTCAGAACTAGAGTACAGAAGAATGATTATGAAGATGCTAGCGGGGCCTGAAAGAAAGCATATAAGACACTAGAGAATCCCTTTCTGGAGAAATAAAATCTAACCAAGTCAAAATCAAAAAGGCTATTAATGAGCTGTAATTAAAAATGGAAGCTCTAACTGCCAGGCTAAATGAGACAGAAGAGAGAATTAGTCATATAGAAGACCAAATGATGGAGACTAAAGAAGCTGAGAAAAAGAGAGACAAACAACTACTGAATAACAAGAAGAGAATTCGAGAGATAAGTGATACCATAGAGCTAAGCATTATTAGAATAATTGGAATCCCAGAAGAAGAAGAAAGAGAGGGGCAGAAGGTATATGGGAACAAATTATAGCAGAGAGCTTTCCTAATTTGGGGAAGGAAACAGGCATCAAAGTCAAGGAGGCACAGAGAACCCCCCTCAAAATCAATAAAAATAGGTCAACACCCCAACATATAATAATAAAATTTACAAATCTCAGAGACAAAAAGAAAATCCTGAGAGTAGCTCGGGACAAGAGGTCTGTAACTTACAACAGTACAAACATTAGATTGACAGCAGACCTGTCCACAGAGACCTGGCAGGCCAGAAAGGACTGGCATGATATATTAAGGGTACTAAAGGAGAAAGATATGCAGCCAAGAATATTTTATTCAGCTAGGCTGTCACTGAAAATAGATGGCGAGATAAAAAAGATTCTAGGACAAACAGAAACTAGAAGAATTTGCAATCACCAAACCAGCCCTGCAAGAAATACTGAAAGGGGTCCTGTAAGCAAAGAGAGAGCTTAAAAGTAACATAGACCAGAAAGGAACAGAGACAATTTACTGTAACAGTCATCTTACAAGCAATACAATGGCACTAAATTCATAACTTTCAATAGTTACCCTGAACGTAAATGGGCTAAATGCCCCAATCAAAAGACACATCGTATCAAAATGGATAAAAAAACAAGACCCATCAATATGCTGCCTGCAAGAAATTCATTTTAGACCCAAAGACACCTCCAGATTTAAAGTGAGGGGGTGGAAAACCACTTACCATGCGAATAGGCATCAAAAGAAAGCTGAGGTGAAAATCCTTATATCAGACAAATTAGATTTTAAACCAAAGACTGTAATAAGATGTGAGGAAGGACACTTATATCATACTTTTTAAAAAAAAGGGTCTATCCAACAAGAAGACCTAACAAGAAGGGTTAAATATTTATGCCCCTAGCATGGGAGCAGCCAATTATATAAGCCAATGAATAGCAAAATCAAAGAAATACATCAACAATAATACAATAATAGTAGGGGACTTTAATAGCCCTTTCACTGAAATAGACATATCATTTAAGCAAAAGATCAACAAGGAAATAAAGGCCTTAAATAACACACTGGACCAGATGGACATCACAGATACATTCAGAACATTCCATCCCAAAGCAACAGAATACACACATTCTTCTCGAGTGCACATGGAACATTCTCCAGAATAGATCCTATTCTGGGTGACAAATCAGGTCTCAACTGATACCAAAAGACTGGAATCATTCCCTGCATATTTTGGGACCACAGTGTTTTAAAACTCAAACTCAATCACAAGAGGAAAGTTGGAAAGAACTCAAATACATGAAGGCTAAAGAGCATCCTACTAAAGAATGAATCGGTCAAACAGGAAATTAAAGAAGAATTTTTAAAAATTCATGAAACAATTGAAAATGAAAACATAACTGTTCAAAATCTTTGGGATGCAGCAAAGACAGTCCTAACAGGGAAGTGTATAGCAATACAAGCCTTTCTCAGGAAACAAGAAGGGTCTCAAATATACATCCTAACCCTACACCTAAAGTAGCTGGAGAAAAAGAACAACAAATAAAGATTAAACCCAGCAGGAGAAGAGAAATAATGATTAGAGCAGAAATCAATGAAACAGAAACCAAAAGAACAGTAGAACAGATCAATGAAACTAGGAGCTGGTTCTTTGAAAGAATCAGTAGGATTGATAAACCCCTGGCCGGACGTAAACAAAAAGAAGAGAGAAAGGACCCAAATTAATAAAATCATGAATGAAAGAGGAGCAATCACAACCAACACTGGAGAAATACTAACAATTATAAAAACATATTACGGGGGCGCCTGAGTGGCTCAGTCATTAAGTAGCTGCCTTGGGCTCAGGTCATGATCCCAGGGCTCTGAGACTGAGCCCCGCATCATGCTCCCTGCTCAGCAGAAAGCTTGCTTCTCCTTCACCCACTCCCCCTGATTTTATCCCTTCTCTCGCTGTGCCTCTCCCTCTCAAATAAATAATTTTTTTTAAACTTTAAAAAAATGAAAAATAAAGGATAAAATCTATTTTAAAATAAAATAAAAACATATTATGAGCACAGAATACCAACAAATTAGACAATCTAGAAGAAATGAATACATTCCTAGAGACGTATAAACTACCAAAACTGAACCAGGAAGAAATAGAAAACATGCACAGAGCCAGACCAGCAAGGAGATTGAAGTGGGCTTCAAAATCTCCCAACAAACAAGAGCCCAGTGCCAGATGGTTTCCCAGGGATATTCTACCAAACATTTAAAGAATTAATACCTATTCTGAAATTATTCCAGAAAACAGAAAGGGAAGGAAAACTTCCAAACTCATTTTATGAGACCTTGATTCGAAAACCAGACAAAGACCCCACCAAAAAGGAGAATTACAGTCCAATATCCCTGATGAACACAGATGCGAAAATTCTCACCAAAATACTAGCCAGTAGGCTCCAACAGGTTACTCACCACGACCAAGTGGGATTTATTCCTGGGCTGCAAGGTTGGTTCAACATCCACAATCAATTAATGTGATAGGCTATATTAATAAAAGAAAGGACAGGGGTGCCTGGGTGGCTCAGTGGGTTGGGCCTCTGCCTTCGACTCAGGTCATGATCTCAGGGTCCTGGGATTCAGCCCCGCGTCAGGCTCTCTGCTCAGCGAGGAGCCTGCTTCCCCCTCTCTCTCTGCCTACTTGTGATCTCTATCTGTCAAATAAATAAAATCTTAAAAAAAAAAAATTGTTCAGGATGACATAATCATCTCCATAATGGGTGAATATATTTAAACTCTACGAAGATTTAGAATTAGGTATAAAAATGATCTAGAAAATCAAACTAATAGTGAAGCAGGTAAAGAATTTAAAACAAAAACTGAGTATTAAATTTTTAAAAGGAGTTTAAAAATGCTCCATTAGACAAGTCATAAAAGATTTATATTGAGATACTTAATAGTTTGTGAACTAGGTTTGAAATGTGAAATGTCCATAAACTTCGTTTTTGTTTTCAGTTGTTTTTGTTTTATTTTTTAATTGAAGTATAATTGATAATCCCAACTTTAATTTTTTAAAAAATCAGAGTTATCCACAAAGAACTTTTTATCTGGCTATGATGGACTAGCTGTTCCAAACCAAGCATTCTCCTAAGAACAACCATAAAAATAAATAAAATACAAGGGGCAACTATTTGAAAAGTTCTCTCTGATGAGAGTAAGCAAAGCAGAACTTGCAGGGCCAAGTTCCTGGAAAGCAGGGAACACAAAGGCAAACCCAGCATTCTGTGCCCTTTCCTATCAAGGCAAATTCCATACAATTTGTGGGGCAAAATTCAGAAAAAACAGACAGAAAGAAGTTGCTAAAGGCTAAAAAGCTGAGCAAATATTTAAGCAGCCTGTGATATAGGAAATTCCCAACTTTTAATGTTTGTGGACCCTCAGGGAAGCTATCTGTGCTTAAACATATCCCCCTAAGGTCAAAATGACTCAGCAAAACCTCAAAGCAAAGGCTCTCTTTCTGCCTGAAGCACATATTGTATGTCTGCTTGTTCAAAAAATAACCAAAAAGGAGTATTCCAAACAAAAAGATAAGAAAAACAAAACAAACCTCCCTGGTTTCCATAAGATTAAAGTCATACAGCCTTAACATGCTAAAATCACAAGATAAAGTCTGGAACTTTCTAGAATGTCCTTCAACATAATGATTTGTAACTATTTATGTAGAAAACATATATAACCCTGCACTGAATGTTTCCTCCCCAAAGTACTCTCTTCTTTGTCAAGATAATATATCCCGGGCAGCTGTCCTAACTTGGGCTCAAATAAAACTCTTTTCCTTTCTCTTTAAAAATTTTAAAAAGGTTTATTGGGCGCCTGGGTGGCTCAGTGGGTTAAAGCCTCTGCCTTCGACTCGGGTCATGATCTCGGGGTCCTGGGATCGAGCCCCACATTGGGCTCTCTGCTCAGCGGGGAGCCTGCTTCCCTTCCTCTCTCTCTGCCTGCCTTTCTGCCTACTTGTGATCTCTGTCTGTCAAATAAATAAAGAAAATCTTTAAAAAAAATTTTTTTAAAAGGTTTATTCCTTTTGCATTGACATTTCCTGGTGGAGAGCAACTCTCGTGAGATCACCTGGGGGTCGTCTGGAACTTGGTCCTGGGTACCAGCAGGGTTTATGGCCCTCTGACCTCTCAGCACCTCATAGATGTGTCAGATGAGCTCTCCTGATATCTGGACCTCCTTAATTTGAGTTGATAGTCCTGACTTTTATTCAAATTGTTGAGGTTTACAGGAAATGTTTTCTAGGTGGGAATAATCTAGAGGGGTTGGAGTTGATGGGTGGGTTGTTTTAATTTGGCATTATATTAATCGATTTACTATTAACATAAGGCTTGAGTAAATTTTCTAGCTAGAAATATGAAAGACTGATTCACTCAGCCCTTGAAGAGTAGGGACATTTGCCCCTTGTGGCCAAATGAGGCTTTCAGGTGACAGAAAGCCTAGTGAAAGTGTCAGAGATATTCCTCGAGACCTGTAGGGGTCCCACAGGAAATGTCCTGTCTCGTAAGGTAATTAATCATTGGCTAATCCAAGAACACACACATAAAGACTGACCATCCAGTGACCCCAGCCCCCTTAATGGTCTTAGACCTCACTGAGAGAATCCAAGACACACCAGAGGGTGTATCACAAGTCTTGAAAGTATCTCTCACAAGCAGCACCCTCTCGACGCACCACACTTAATATCCTTAGCTCTTACTCAAGCCTCATTCTAGAAATAAAACTGAAACTAAAAGGAATGGGGAACCATGCTTCATAAGCTGCACAGCCCCTGGAAAAACAACCATCCCCACAGAAAACTCTGGCAGGCTAGAGGTACAATACATGTGGATCATGTACCAGTACATACTATTGGGAAAATTTAAGGATGACCTGACTCTCAGATCCCAAGTGCAGTTCTTTGGATATGTCAGGATTAGTTTTCTTGTGCACACAATTAAATAAAGCCAGCTCTAAGACTAAGCAGCCAAGAACTAACAAGCCATCTGGTTGAATCAGCAAAGCTCCTGGCTTTTGGGGAGGAACCAATGCTGGAGAAGGTACTCTGGGCTTCATTTGTTTTGTATTGTTCTGTTTTATTTTTCCCTCTGAGCTTCACTTGGTTTCTCTGTTGCTATCTGTGGCCAAAACTGACCATGTTCTAACTGGCAGTGGAAAATAACTACTTAATGGATCATAAATGGTATAATGCTATTTCACCATCAGACTTGCTTTAATAAAAGGAGGGTACTTGGAAAGTGGGTCTTTCATGTCCCCTCCACAAATATTACTGAAACAGAGGTTCAATTTTGTTTGCAGCTCCTCTGTGTATGTATATCCATATCTGTTACCAAAGAGATATTTTCTCTACTTCCAGATGGTATTGCTAGAATTAATTTGTGAAGGAGCTCTATCTCATGAAGTTTAAAGGCAAGAGCTTGTAGAAACGGGCATTCTAAAACTCAAAAGTAAAAATAACTCAAATGCTTTTCAGGTTCACATCGATCTGGGATAAAATTCCATAAATTAGAAAAAATTATAAAAATTTTTATAATAAATTATTAAAAAATCAAGGCTTTTATGTTACTCCATAATAAAACTACCTCACGGGAAGGGACCCAATTGATGGTCTGACAAGATGAGAGTAGACAAAAATTTCAGACACCTGACCCCCTTCCCAAGAGTCAAAATAATGAGGAATGGGGGAGGAAGAGAGACCCTGGAAATCCTACAAGCACCTGGCCAGACACAGACACAAGGACCAATGCCCAACCCACTGCCAGCTCCTCCCCCTCCTCCAGGGGCCTGAGAAGCAAGCAGAGAAAAAGCCCTTTCTGCAGGAGTGAGAGACAGGAGATGAAGATAAGAGCAAGTGAGCCCAGACTTGGAATCTGTCTCTGGCCTTGCCGGCAGCAGCCTTAACACCTCTGCCTCCGCCGCTCCTCCTGCTCTGGTACCACCGCCTGGGCCGCTGAAACTGCGGCTCCTAGACCGTCCCCGGCACCTCCCCCACCATCCACTCCTGCTCCTCCCACGCTCACTCTCGAGGGGCCCAAAGCCCCCTAAGGTATTGGGCCTTCTCCTTATGAAGTTCAAACTGGAGCAAATCCCACATCAGCATGACGAGGCCTGAGGGAACTCTTGAACTTAAGCCGCTCACTTCATATTTCCTGGGCAGGAACCCCAGGGAAGACTGACAGTGGGGAACAAACTGTGGAGTGGACACAGGTGCAACATACTCAGAATTAGAGCTAATTCAAAGTTGTTGGCTTAACTAAAATGGACATTTTTGTAGTTATCGACATCAAATATAAAGCAGAAAATCAGCCTTTATTCTACCTGAATTTATTAAATTCGTGTTTAACTTAAAATGATAGTTGAACTTGTCTGTCTCGTGAAGTTTTCATGGGCACTTGTCAAGAGCAAATAGGCTAAATAAATAAAGCTTATAGCTTTCAAAATCTCTGGTAAATTAAAACTTTGAAGTTTTGCTCATTTATATGATAAATTGGGTTGACTTCATTGGATATTTAAGTTTTTCCAAATAAGATAAAATACAGAAACATTTAATACTAAACATAAGGTCTGTTTGCTTTTGTCTTATATATTACAGAGAAACTAAGATATTTGGGTCTGCCAGTAAACATGTTTTATACTTTATTAAAAATTACACTAAGAAAAAATTCCTAAAAATTATGAAATGTATTCATAAAGTTGCCAGTCTAAGGAATTCTAGTGTAATATACAGTTCACACCTATTTACTACTTAGCTTTCACTGGAGAATAAGGTTTCTAAGAGTTAAAATTCTGAGGGCACCTGGATGGCTCAATTAAGTGTCCATCTCTTGAGTTCTCCTCAGGTCATGATCTCAGGGTCATGAGATGGAGCTCTGAGTGGGGCTCCACACTAGGTGTGGAGCCTGCTTAAAATTATCTCGTTTCCTCTCCTTCTCTCCCAGCCCCAGCCCCACTCTCTAAGGAAAAAAAGAAAAAAGTTAAATTTCAAAATGTAGAGTGCCTAGCTAGCTCAGTCAGTAAAGCATGCAACTCTTGATCTCATCTCGAGGTTTTGAGTTTGAGTCCCACATTGGGTGTAGAGATTATTTAAAAATAAAATATTTAAAAAAAAAAACAAAAAACTGCTAAATGTAATTGAGACTGCTGGAAATGATAAAGTAGCTCTGTATGTAGGAAACTAGGAGACATGGGAGAAATGTGTAAAGAATGGGAATATATTTTTATTGAGAGAAAAGAAAATAATTTTGTCCCAAAATGAGACTGATTATTTTACACAGGAAGGCTTACAGGGGAGGGGGGGACACCTGGGTGGTGCAGTCTTGATTTCGGCTCAGGTCATGATCACAGGATCACAGGATCCTGAAATTGAGCCCCACAACGGGCTTCATGCTGAGCATGGAACCTGCTTGAGATTCTCTCTCTCTTTCCCTCTGCCTCTCCCCCGCAACACTTTCACACTTTCACGCTTTCTCTCTCCCTCTCTTGCTTTCTCTCTCTCTCAAAATCAAAAACAAAAAAAAAAAAAGGAAAGGCTTACAACAAAGTCTGAAAGAAAAGGAAAGTTGTAGAAGGTTTGTGAACGGGAATCTTTGGAAAAGAATTTCATTCATGGTCAGCACTCACATCAGAATTTATCCATTTCTCCTAGGTAGTCCAATTCGTTGACTTATAGTTTTTCATAATATTCTCTTATAGTTGTTCCTATTTCTGTGGTGTTGGTTGTTATTTCTCCTCTCTCAGTTGTGATTTTACTTATCTGGGTCCTTTCTCTTTTCTTTTTTGATAAGTCTGGCTATGGGTTTATCAATTTTGTAAATTTTTTCAAAGAAACAGTTCCTGGTTTCATTGATCTGTTCTTTTTTTCTCACTATAACATGTATTGCTGTGCTCATCTTTATTATCTTCTTCCTTATGCTGGTTTTAGGTATTGTTTGTTGTTCTTTTTCCATACCAGTTTGCTTCTCCCCTTAAGTCAGGAACAAAACAAGGATGTCTTGTTCTCTCACCACTTTCATTCAACATAGTACTGGAGGTCCTAGTCACAGCAATCAGCAAGAAGAAGTAAAAGTCATTCAAATTGGTAAGGAAGAAGTTAAGCTTTCACTATTTGCAGACAGCATAGTCTATGTAGGAAACCCAAAGACTCCACCAAAAAATTGCTAGAACTGATACACAAATTCAGTAAAGTCACAGGATACAAAAATCAATGTACAGAAATCTGCTGCATTTCTATACACCAATAATGAAGCAGCAGAAAGAGAAATTAAGAAAACAATCCCATTTAAAATTGCACCAAAAATAATAAGATACCTAGGAATAAACCTAATGAAAGAGATGAAAGACCTATACTGTAAAACTATGAACACTGACCAAAAAAAAACCCAAAACAAAACTGAAGACAACACAAAGAAATGGAAAGATACTCCATGCTTCATGCTTATGGATTAGAAGAACAAATACTGGGCACCTGGGTGGCTCAATCAGTTAAGCATCTGCCTTGGGCTCAGGTCATGATCCCAGGGTCCTGGGATCAAGCCCAACATTGGGCTCCCTGCTCAGCAGGAAGTCTGCTTCCCCCTCTCCCACTCTCCATGCTTGTATTCCCTTTCTCACTGCGTCCCTCCCCTCTCTGTCAAATAAGTAAAAATCTTTAAGAAACAACAACAAACATTGTTCAAATGTCTATACCCAAATCAATCTACACATTTAACACAATCCCTATCACAATACCAATAGCATTTTTCACAGAATAGAACAAACAATCCTAAAATTTGTATAGAACCACAAAGACCCTGAATAGTCCAAGCAATCTTGAAAAAGAAAAGCAAACCTGGAGGCATCACAATTCAGACTTCAAGTTATATTTACAAAGCTGTGGTAATCAAAACAGTATGATACTGGCACAAAATTAAGACACATAGCATAGAAAACCCAGAAATGAACCCACAAATATATGGCCAACTAATCTTCAACAAAACAGGAAAGAATATCCAATGGCAAAAAAACAGTCTCTTCAACAAATGCTGTTGGGTAAACTGAACAGTAATATGTGAAAGAATGAAACTGGACCATTTTCTTACACAAGACACAAAAATAAATTCAAAATGGATGAAAGGGCGCCTGGGTGGCTCAGTGGTTTAAGCCGCTGCCTTCAGCTCAGGTCATGATCTCAGGGTCCTGGGATCGAGTCCCACATCGGGCTCTCTGCTCGGCAGGGAGCCTGCTTCCCTCTCACTCTCTCTGCCTGCCTCTCTGCCTACTTATGATCTCTCTCTTTCAAATAAATAAATAAAATCTTAAAAAAAATTAAAAAAAAAATCAAAATGGATGAAAGACCTAAATGTGAGAATTGAAACCATATAAATCCTAGCAGAGAACACAGACAGTAACCTCTTCGACATCAGTCATAACAACATTTTTCTAGATAGGTCTCCTGAGGCAAGGAAAAATAAACTACTGGGACTTTATCAAAATAAAAGCTTCTGCACAGCAAAGGAAATATCAACAAAAGTAGAGGCAAGTCTACAGAATGGGCGAAGATATCTGCAAGTAACATATCTAATAAAGAGCTGGTATCCAAAATATACAAGGAACTGATACAACTCAACACCCAAAAAAACAAAGCAATTAAAAAAGAGGAAGAAGAAATGAACAGACATTTCTCCAAAGAAGACATACAGATGGCCAACAGACATATGAAAAGATGTTCATCATCATTTACCATCAGGGAAATGCAAATCGAAACTACAATGCTGTATCACCTCACACCTGTCAGAATGGTTAAAAATCAACAACAGAAGAAACAACAGGTGTTGGTGAGCACGTGGAGAAAAAGGAACCCGTGTGCACTGTTGAAAGAAATGTAAACTGGTGCAGCCACTCTGGAAGACAGTATGGCGGTTCCTCAAAAAGTTAAAATTACAACTACCCTATGACCCAGTAATCACACTATGGGTATTTACTCAAATAAAAAAACACTAATTCAAAGGGATACATGCACCTCTCTGTTTACCGCAACATTATTTATAACAGCCAAGATATGGAAGCAGTCCTAGTATCCATCAATTGAAGAATGGATAAATGCATACAATGGAATATTACTCAGCAATAAAAAAAAGAAACCTTGCCATTTGCAATGACACTGAGCAAGAGAGTATTATGTTAAAACAAAATAAATCAGTCAGAGAAAGACAAATACCATATGATTTCACTCATATGTGGAATTTAAGAAATAAAACAAATGAGCAAAGGGGAAAAAATAAGAGAAAGTGAGAGAAATCAAGAAACAGACTCTTGGGTGCCTGGGTGGCTCAGTCCATTTCAGTGTCCAACTCTTGATTTCAGCTCAGGTCCTGATATCATGGCAAATGGGACTGAGCACGCCCCCCCCCCCCCCCATCTCAGTATCGGCCTCTGCACTCGGAGGGAGTCTGCTTGGATATTATCTTCCTCTACCCTTTCCCCGGCTCATGCTCATGCTCCTGCTCATGCTCTCTCTCTTTCTCTCTCCCTCTCTTTCTCCCTAATAAATAAATAATTCCTTTTTTTAAAAAAAGAAAGAGACTCTTGGGCGTCCTGGCTGGCTCGGTCAGTGCGTGTGCAACTCTTGATCTCAGGACTGTGAGTTTGAGCCCTGTGTTGGTGTAGAGAGCACTTAAAACTAAAATCTAAAAAAAGCAAGCAAGCAAGCAACAGATTCTTAATTATAGAGAACAAACTGATGGTCACCAGAGGGGAAAAGGCTGTGGGCCTGGATTAAATAGGTGATGGAGATTAAGGGCTTCAGTTGTTGTGATGAGCACTCGGTGATGTATGGAAGCGCTGAATCACTATATTGTACACCTGAGACTAATATAACTAATATAACACTAATGTAACTAACTGGAATTGAAATAAAAATGTAAAATGAAAAAAAAAGTACACAGGTATAAAATGAAAATCTGTTTTTTTTCTCTGTTAAAAAGACAAGGTTTTCTTGGATTGTTGGTGTGCTCTTGATAACAAATTACAAAGTTTTTTTTTTTGTTTGTTTTTTTTTAAAGATTTTATTTATTTATTTGACAGAGAGCAATCACAAGTAGATAGAGAGGCAGGCAGAGAGAGAGAGAGAGGGAAGCAGGCTCCCCGCTGAGCAGAGAGCCCGACGCGGGACTCGATCCCAGGACCCTGAGATCATGACCCGAGCCGAAGGCAGCGGCTCAACCCACTGAGCCACCCAGGCGCCCCTAAAGTTTTTTTTTCTTTATTTGCCCTGTAAAGCCAAGTTTCTTTGTTTTTATCAGGTCTTTAATTACTTGAGAAAACTAAAATGTGTCAGTATTAAAGGAGCTGATGATTGCTAAGAGGTAGATAAACCTTGTATAGAAGCTCTTATTGCCACTTTAGTTAAACAGATCACAAAGTTTAAGTTTTGCAATGATCTCTAATCCTATTTAGGCATGTGCTTTAAAATTTCTTTATATTCTCAACAAGCTTCCCAAAACTTTAAAATTCTAAATAAAGGTTTTTTTGACTAATTAGGATTGTTTGTTTGCTATGTTAGGTTACATGGAAACACTGTCAAACAAATGTGATAACCTTCTTAGGTTGTATTATGTCGGTAAATGCTACATAACTGTTCCAGAAATTATATGAAATTCCTAAAGCTTTAATATGCCCCAGAATAATGTCATCACTTTAAATTCTAATTACTGAAATGTTAAAATTTTAGGTATCACAAAAATAACCAGATTTCCTTATCGACTGCATTATAATGAGCTCTCCTCAGATCTTTAACCCTGTCCATTTTTGAGTCTTTAGTCATTTACAGTTATTATTCTGATACTCTTGCCGAATGTATTTCAACTTCAAGGAGATTCACAAAAAGGACTTTTGACAAATATAAGCTTCTGATACCCTGAAGATCACAAAACACAACTAAATTTCCAGCACTAACAAAGAAACTGCTCTCAGACAAAACTGAAATTAATTAAATGGAACTAAATGAATTAAGAAAAAATAATTATGGTTTTTATAACTCTGGTTTAAAACTGCTGGTTCTCTGCTCTTGCAGATTTAAGGAAACTTCTCCTAAGATACCTATGACTTACAAAAACAGGGTAAAATATTCCTTCGTGAACATATTAAAACATTTCTCTTTTCTTCCTACCTGAAAACTCCAGAATTTAGAAACTCTCAGTGATGAGTCTTGCTTTCACGGCAGTTATTTATGTAAGTTCAGTAAGAATCTGTTCTCCATGTTACAGGACACCACTGGAAACACTGGTTATATTACCAAGGCTTTGACTGGAATGTCACATTTGAGAGACACATGCATAGACTCAGATATGACCAGACAGCTTTAAGGAAGTAGGGTTGACTGAAATGGTACCAGCAGAGCCTCTTGGAGATGTTGGCCTGACACCTTGCTTACAGACCTCCTAGCAGCCTTACCAAGTAGTAAAGAATGTCAGTTCTGGCAGGTGCAAGAAACCTCAGGATATTCAGAGAACCTCAAGCGGAGAGGAACTCACTGATACCTACAGACACTGCAGTAGAATCTGATGGCAAATACTTGGCTGAGCTCTTGGCCTTGAAAGGTATTAAAGGTATAATCTGAAATTCCTTATAAAAGTTCCAAAAAAGCAGATGTATTTAAAAGAACCTGTATGTTCGATTACTATTCTTGCTGTACTTCTGTAAATAATTCGGCCAAGTTTGTTAAAACTGGACTTCCTTTACAAACAAATTGGTCTTAATTTGGCTATCTTTGACAGGAATGAAGACCACTTTTGAGATTGTATTTTAACAACACACCTTGGAATGTTAGATTTAGTTCTGATTAAATTTCTCTGAGTGTTTGTTGTTTGCCTATGAAACTGGGCTGGATCCTGGTTTCCTCCGATATCTGGCTATGATTCTCCAAACCAAGGTTCCTAATCTTCTCCCATTTTCTAGTCTTAAAATCATTAGGAATGAAAATTGCCCTTTTTCCTAAAGCTTGCAAACTGAAGCTGGACAACTTGAGATAAACTTTAAAGAAGTTGCCGTGTTTGTACAGTAAAATATATACACTATAACATATATAGACCATCTTAGTGCCTGTTGCTCTATGGGCCACACAGAAGGATCACCAGACACATGCTAACAACAAAGCAGAAAAATCCGTCAGATTGCTGCTGCTTGTTCCCATACCATTTGAGCCTGACATCTAGAAATCTCACTGGCAGTGTTCAGGACTCAGACACTGGGTTTCGAAGTTGTTCCAACCATTAACCTGGGTTTTTCTCTGGTTTCCATAGAAATGCCTCTTAGTAATTTACCTGATTGCTTGCTGAACAAGGCAGAGTCTAACTGACAGCCAATACCAATGGCCACACCTCTACTAGCTCCTCCTGGGAAATAAGAACCCATATAAATAGAATCAAACAGGGAAATACTTGGCCACAACAGGCTCTTGACCACCACTCCCCGCCTCCCCCCCAACTTTTTTTCCGAGGTGGCTGGGACTGGTTTAGTGACATTATCTTGGATAACCATAGGTATCAGATCAATTTTAGAGGGAATGAAAAAATTGGGTTTAACTCTACTGTTACTATAGCTTGGAATATATATTAGTTCAGGATAAAGTCAATGATGTTATATATAGTGCCAAATAATGCAGGAAAACATCCAAGTTCTCAGATGACCAACTACCTCCAATATCCCCTTCATAAAATCAAGGGACCAAGTTACACCCTACACCATGTCAACTCCTTTTATTCCAAAGCCCTACTGTGCCCTCTATCAGCCTGAAGCAGTTATAGACCTCTGCCCATGCTCCATAAAAATGAAATAAAACACGGACAATGGGGAATTACAACAGAGAAAAATTTAGCGTGTCTGAGTCCATGTTGCTTCTATTTCTCTTGCTGCTGTGACCCATATGTTAAAACAAAACAAAACAACAACAAAAAACTTCTGCTTAACCCTGCACACAGGCATAATACAGCTGAGATTTACAAAACTGCTCTTTATCAGAAATTTACTTCACCTGAGGAGATAAACTACCCAAACAATTCATCGTCCCAATCCAAGGTTGAGAAATGACCACAGTTCAAGATAGAATTGAAACTGTGCCCCACAGGGTTGATTCAGTTAAAACTAGCATTAAGTTTAAAGCTTGTTTTTCAGAGAACTGTTACCCCAATCAGCTGTCGTGTCTTTTCAGACCCCACTAACAAACTCACTAGCTGTCTCTGCAGAAGCCCCGACTCAAGGGCAACCAACTGGTGTGGCTCCAGCCTATGAAGAACAAGGCCCTACCTTCCATTCCTGAGACATGGGTCCACCCAGGTTACCCCAGCTCTCAGAGCATACCCAGAGCCCTAAGATAACCTCCTGGTCGGGGACAGAATTTTCCCCCGTTCTGAAGTTAACTGCCCACCCCCAAAGTAAACATGGGAATCTATTTTACACATGTGTTTCCTCAGTGCACATGTTCCATTTTTCCTTCTAAATAATCATAAATTTCGGGACACCTGGGTGGCTCAGTTGGTTGAGCCATTGCCTTCGGCTCAGGTCTTGATCCCAGGGTGCTGGGATCGAGTCCCACAAAGAGTTCCTTGTTCGGCGGGGAGCATGCTTCTCTCTCTGCCTCTGCCTGTGCACTCTAGCTCTCTCTGACAATGTGTCGCATTGGTTCCTTCAAATTGTACTCAGTGAATTCTTTTACTGTCCGTGTATCTTGGTTATAAATGCTATACCAAATGCAAAACCAGACAACCTAAGCCAAACACATGTACTATATCTGTTTGTCAACTGGACTTAATAGAGAACATATATAAATTTCAAGCCTTCCCACCATTTACTTTACAGTAAGTTCCCTGCAATAAGGACCCCTGGGGGGGGAATATATATATTATTTTTTATTTATTATTATTATTATTATTTTATATATAATTATTTTTTCATACCTAGCAACAAGGGACTTAAGGGACCCAGGACAGACAAGCCAGGAACTCTGGCACCAAGAGACATAAAAACATAAAGCTGACCATCAGTGATTCCTGAGGAAAAATTATTGATCAAAGGGGGAAATGTAAGGTGCATGGCTGGCTTAGCCAGTAGACCATATGATTCTAGATCTTGAGGTCATGAGTTCAAGCCCCACATTGGGTGTAGAGCTCACTTTAAAAAAAAAAAATCTTTTTAAAGGCAGAAATGATAAAGGAAATTTTCACCTTTTACTGTTTGCTGGCCCTGCGCTTAGGCTTCCAGGAAGCTACACTTTAACATTTGCCACCAAGGTCAAAATGACTCAGCAAAATCACAAAGCATAGGCTCCCTTTCTGCCTAGAGCGCACACTGTGTATCTGAGTCATTCAAAAACCAAGGAGTATTCCAAACATAAAAATAAGAAAAACAAAACAAACCTCCCTGATTCCCATAAGATTATAAAGTCATATGGCCATGCACATGCTAAAAACATAGAATCTGTAACATTTAAGGAATATCCTTCATCACCATGATTTGTTTCCCTTTATGTAAAACCCATATATAACCCTGCACCAAACGTTTCTTCCCCAAGGCACTATCTTCTTTGTGAAGATTACGTATACCAGGCAGCTGTCCTAACTTGGGCTTGAATAAAACTCTTTTCCTTTCTCTTTGAAATTTTCTTTTCATGCATCTGTTAGCCATCTGGATGTCTTCTACAGGAAAATATCGATTCATGTCTTCTGCCCATATTTTACCCGGATTATATGTGGGATTTGGGGGGGGGGGGTGTTGAGTTTGGTGAGTTCTTTATTTATTTTGGCTACTAACCCTTTATCAGATATGTCATTTGCAAATACATGCTCCCATTCCGAAAGCTGCTCTTAGTTTTGTTGTCTCCTTCCTTCACTGTGCAGAAACTTTCTATTTTGATGTAGTTCCAATAGTTTATTTTTGCTTGTGTTTCCCTTGCCTCAGGAGACACGCTAGGGAAAATTTCCTATAGCCAATGCAAAGTGGTGACCACCTACATTCTCCTCCAGAATTTTGATGGTTTCCTGTCTCACATTTAGGTCTTTCATCCATTTTGAATTTATTTGTGTCTGCTGTAAGTAAGTGGTCCTGTTGTACTCTTCTGCATGCTGCTGTCCAGTTTACCCACCAGCATTTGTTGAAAAGACTGTCTTTTTGCCATTGTATATTCTCTCCTACTTTGTCAAAGATTAGCTAACCACATAGTTATGGGTCCATTTCTGGGTTGTCCACTCTATTCCATGGATCTCTGTGTCTGTTTTTGTGCCAGTACCATACTGTTTTGATCACTATCCCCTTGTAATATAACTTGGATGTCCAGAATCAAAATGCCTCCAACTTTGCTTTTCTTTTTCAGAATTGCTTTGGCTACTTGGGGTGTTTGTAGTTCCATACAAATTTTAGGATTGTTTGTTCTAGCTCTGTGACAAATGTTGTTGGTATTTTGAAGAGGATTGCAGTAAATGTGTAAATTGCTTGGGATAATATAGACATTTTAGCAATATTTTTTCTTCCAATCCATGAGCATGGAATGTTTTTCCATTTCTTTGTGTCATCTTCAACTTCTTTCATAAGTGTTCTATAGTATTCAAAGTACAAATCTTTTAGGTCTTTGACTACGATTATTCCTAGGTATCTTACAGTTCTTGGTGCAGTTGTAAATGGGATCAATTCCTTGATTTTTCTTTCTGCTGCTTCACTACTGGTGTATAGAAATGGAGTAGAATTCTCTATATTGATTTTGTATCCTGAAACTTCAATGAATTTGTCTATCAGTTCTAGCAAGTTTTTGGTGGAGTCTTCAGTTTCCTATATAGAGTATGCTGTCTGCAAAGAGTGAAAATTTGACTTCTTCCTTGCTGATTTGGATACCTTTTATTTCCTTTTGTGGTCTGATGGCTGAAGCTAGGATTTCCAGGACTATTAAAGAACAGTGGTGGAGGGGCGCCAGG
Organism: Meles meles; assembly: GCF_922984935.1. Taxonomy (NCBI): domain Eukaryota; kingdom Metazoa; phylum Chordata; class Mammalia; order Carnivora; family Mustelidae; genus Meles; species Meles meles. The sequence continues at coordinate 120,835,076 of NC_060067.1, read as the reverse complement.
GTGGCTCAGTGGGTTAAAGCCTCTACCTTCGGCTCAGGTCATGATCCCAGGGTCCTGGGATCGAGCCCCGCATCGGGCTCTCTGCTCAGCAGGGAGCTTGCTTCTACCTCTCTTGCTCTGCCTGCCTCTCTGCCTACTTGTGATCTTTGTCAAATAAATAAATAAAATGTTTAAAAAAAAAAAAAAAAAACCAAACCAGTGGTGGGAGTGCACATCCTCATCTTATTCCTGACCAAAGAAGAAAAGCTATCAGTTTTTCCTCATTAAGGATTATATTAGCTGTGGGTTTTTCATATATGGTCTTTATATAATGTTGTGGTTTGTTTCCTCTATCCCTATTTTGTTGAGGGTTTTTTATCAAGAATGGATGCTGTGGGAGACAAGATGGCGGGGAAGTAGAAGGAGGCGCCGTTTCAACCTATACCTAAAGTGAGCTGATTACCTACCAAAGAACTCTGATCACCCATGAAATCAGCCTGAGATTAGAATTATACACTTCTGGATCTCTACAGGGGAAGAAGACTCCAGTAGGCAGGTAAAGTGGAATGGGAACATCTGACTGATATTGGAAGATAGACAAAAGGGGGAGGGAGCCACCAGAAACAACCCATTGGAAAGTAATACCCCAATACGAGAGTGCCCTGCCATTGGGGACCAGCATTAACTTGGAGTCTGGTTGAAAGCACTCAAAAAGAGCAAAGGATCGTGGGGGGAAATTGTGGGAGTTGGGGCGGTTAGGGACAGGGGCTTGAGTCCCCAGACCCAGGACAGCCACCCCTAGAGCTGAGCCAGAGAGAGAGGTGCGAAGAAGCCAGGTCTTGGTCCCTGAGCCACCAGGGAGCCTGAGAGCGGCTGGGTTGCGGCTTCCCGTGGGGGGCAGGGAGCCTCACCAGCCGGCAGAACCACAACCTTTTGCACTCTTCGAGTGAGCACCATGCTACCAGACTCTGAGTCGCGCCCCACACCCTCCCCTCCCCAGAGAGGTGCATTCAGGCGCCAGCCAGCACTTTTGGACGGGAGAGTCTGAGCATTCCCAGCCCAGGCCAGTGGGAAAATCTCAGTGCACTATCACTACTTGGAACCTCTCTGGGCATCTGGAGCTGCACAGGCAGCCGCGGCTATCATGGTTTTAGGTAGAAGCGGGAGTTCCTGTGACCCCAGAGACCGTGACTGGGAACGTGCTCTGCCAGTGGCCGAGGGAGAATTTATGTGCTCTGGAGCACCCAGAGGGGAACAGACGGAGACTTCTTTCTGAGAGGGAGGTCTGGGGGGCAGTTTGCTTTCCTCTAAACCTCCAAAAACCATCAAAAGCTGCCAAGGTGAGAGAAAACAAACAAACAAACAAACAAAAAAACCTCCAGAGATCAAAAGCCTGAAAAACCGGTTTTCTCGGAGACCACCCCCTTGATGGGGTCAGGAGGATTTAACACAGAGAACATCATTGCCTGAAAAACCACATAGCAGGACTCTCCTCCAGAAAGCCAGCCAAAACAACAACAACAACAAGAGAACCACCACCACTACTTCATAGATACAACTTTTATTTTTAATTCGTTCCCACTATTCTGGGTCATTTTTTTATAGATAATTTTTTAACCTATTTACCATCACAGTGAGATGTCCAGTAAATCAAATGGGGGGCATTTTAACCTTTTAACCTGAACTTTTTGATACATATACCTGTGGTTTTCTTTTGCTTTTCTATTTTTAAGTTTTTAAAATTTAACAATTTTAGTTTAGTTTTTTTTTATTTTTATTTTTAAATATTCATATAGAGTTAAACTTCAAGGTAATCCCCTTTCTCCAGTCAATGCTACCCCTATTGGTAAACCAGTTTTTAATCCCCCCTTATCTTAGGAAAGCTGAGTCCTTTAACAAAGATATCAAGATACACCCAGGAAGAATCAAAATAACCTTCCTCGCCCACACTGAGAATTTATAACCACTCTCAAATCTTTTTCTTCCGCCAGTGTTTCTGTGTATTTGTGTTTGTCCTGGTTGTATATAAATCTTATACTTGGGGTTCTTTTTGACAAGGTTCTCTTTTTTGTTTTGTTTTTACATATTTTTTTTTCTTTTGTCATCTACTTTATCAGTCTTTTTGTTTGTACACTTCATAAATCTTACCCTGGAGCCCATTTGGGCTGCACCTTCTCTTTTATTTTATCTTTCTTTTTTTTTTTCTGTCTCTCTCTCTCTCTCTCTCTTTTTTTTCTTTCTTTTGGGTGGGGACTCTTGATTGCTCAGAAGCATTTCAGGGTGCACCTTGCCTGTACCACAGTCAATACATTCACCTACATCCGTTCAGCCATCTCTCACCAAAATGACTAGGAGGAGGAATGCCCAACAGAAGAAAAATTCAGAGGCTGGGCCTTCTGCAACAGAGCTAATGGCTATGGACATAGACAATATGTCGGAAAGGGAATTCAGGCTAACAATTATCCAGGCAATAGCTAGGTTGGAGAAAGTCATGGATAACTAAATGGAATTGATTAGGGCAGAAGTGAAAGCCACCACGGATGATGTTCACAATGTTCTCAATGAGTTCCAATCTAATCTAAATTCTCTAAAAGCTAGGGTAACTGAGACAGAAGATAGAATTAGTGATCTGGAGGACAAACAGATAGAGAGAAAGGATCAGGAGGAAGCCTGGAACCAACAGCTTAGAAGCCACGAAAACAGAGGGAAATAAATGACACCATGAAACGTTCCAACGTCAAAATTATTGGAATCCCAGAAGGGGAGGAGAAAGAAAGAAGACTAGAAGATATAGTTGAACAAACTCTCCATGAAAATTTTCCCAATCTTGCAAATGGAACCAGCATTCATGTAACAGCGGCAGAATACCCCCTCAAGATTATAGAATCTAGAAAGACCTCAAGACGCCTGATAGTAAGAATGAGGACTCATAATTGTAGACAGGATCTCTTGAAAGCAGCTAGGACAAAGAAGTTCCTTATGTACAGAGGAAAGCTCATCAGAATAACGTCAGACCTGTCCACAGAAACCTGGCAAGCCAGAAAGGGCTGGCAAGATGTACTCAGGGCACTAAATGAGAAGAACATGCAGCCAAGAATACTTTATCCAGCAAGGCTGACATTCAAAATGGATGGAGAGATAAAGAGTTTCCAAGACCCACAAGGTTTAAAAGAGTGTGCGACGACCAAGCCGACACTGCAGGAAATATTAAGGGGGGTTCTATAAAAGAGGAAAAAATCCTAAGAATATCATTGAACAGAAATATATGGAAACGATCTACAGAAAGAAAGACTTCAAAGGTAACACGATGTCAATAAAAACATCTCCCTCGAAAAAATAAATAAAATGGGAAAAAAAAAATCTCCCTCAATAATTACTCTCAATGTGAATGGCCTAAATGCGCCCATAAAATGACACAGGATTGCAGACTGGATGAAACGACAGGACCCATCCATATGTTGTCTACAAGAGACCCATTTTGAACCTAAGGATACACCCAGACTGAAAGTGAAGGGATGGAGAAGCATCTTTCATGCCAATGGACCTCAAAAGAAGGCTGGGGTAGCAATTCTCATATCAGATAAATTAGATTTTAAACTAAAGACTGTAGTCAGAGATACAGAAGGACACTACATAATTCTTTTTTTTTTTTTTTTTTTTAAAGATTTTATTTATCCATCTGACAGGGGCGCCTGGGTGGCTCAGTGGTTAAAGCCGCTGCCTTCGGCTCAGGTCATGATCTCAGGGTCCTGGGATCGAGTCCCGCATCGGGCTCTCTGCTCGGCGGCAAGCCTGCTTCCCTCTCTCTCTGCCTGCCTCTCTGCCTACTTGTGATCTCTCTCTGTCAAATAAGTAAATAAAAAATCTTTAAAAAAAAAAAATATAAAAAAAAAATATCCATCTGACAGACAGAGATCACAAGTAGACAGAGGCAGGCAGAGAGAGAAGGAAACAGGCTCCCCGCTGAGTAGAGAGCCCAACGCGGGGCTCGAGCCCAGAACCCTGAGATCATGACCAGAGCCGAAGGCAGAGGCTTAACCCACTGAGCCACCCAGGCGCCCCAACACTACATAATTCTTAAAGGGACTATCCACCAAGAAGATCTAACGATTGTAAATATTTATGCCCCCAATACAGGAGCAGCCAATTACAGAAGAAAACTGTTAATCAAGATAAAGAGTCATATTGATATGAATACATAAATAGTAGGAGATCTTAACACGCCACTCTCAGTAATAGACAGATCATCCAAGCAGAAAATCAATAAAGAAACAAGAGCACTGAATGAAACATTGGACCAGATGGACCTCATAGATATACACAGAACATTCCACCCTAAAACAACAGAGAACTCATTCTTCTCAAGTGCACGTGGAACCTTCTCCAGAATAGACCACATGCTGGGTCACAAATCAGGGCTCAACCAATACCAAAAGATTGAGATTATTCCCTGAATATTCTCAGATCACAAGGCATTGAAACTGGCGCTCAATCACAAGGAAAAGTTTGGAAAGAACTCAAACACCTGGAAGGTAAAGACCACCTTGCTTAAGAATGCTTGGATCAACCAGGAGATCAAAGAAGAACTTAAGCAATTCATGGAAACCAATGAGAATGAAGACACTTCAGCCCAAAACCTATGGGATACAGCAAAGGTGGTCCTAAGGGGGAAATACATAGCCATTCAAACCTCCCTCAAAAAAACTGAAAAATCTAGAATATACCAGCTATCTCTACACCTTAAGGAACTGGAGAATCAACAACAAATTACGCCAACTCCACACACAAGAAGGGAAATAATCAAGATTAGAGAAGAGATCAATGAGATAGAAACTAGAGATACAGTAGAACGCATCAATGAAACTAGAAGGTGGCTTTTGAAAGAATCAATAATATTGATAAACCATTGGCCACACTAACCCAAAAGAAAAGAGAGAAGGCCCAAATTAATAAAATTATGAATGAAAAGGCAGAGATCACAACCAACACCAAGGAAATAGAAACAATCATCAGGGGGCGCCTGGGTGGCTCAGTGGGTTAAGCCGCTGCCTTCGGCTCAGGTCATGATCTCAGGGTCCTGGGATCGAGTCCCGCATCGGGCTCTCTGCTCAGCAGGGAGCCTGCTTCCCTCTCTCTCTCTCTGCCTGCCTCTCTGTCTACTTGTGATTTCTCTCTGTCAAATAAATAAATAAAATCTTAAAAAAAAAAAAAAGAAACAATCATCAGAAGTTATTATCAACAGTTATATGCCAATAAGTTAAGCAACCTAGATGAAATGGATGTATTCCTGGAAAACTATAAACTTCCAAAATTGAACCAGGAAGAAATTGACAACCTGAGTAGACCAATATCTAGTAACAAGATTGAAGCAGTGATCAAAAACCTCCCAAAAAACAAGAGCCCAGGACCTGATGGATTCCCTGGGGAATTCTACCAAACTTTCAAAGAAGCAATAACACCTATTCTCCTGACGCTGTTTCAAAAAGGAAAACTTCAAAAGGAAACTTTTCAGAAGGAGAACTTCCGGACTCTTTTTATGAAGCCAGCGTTATCCTGATCCCCTAACCAGGCAAAGACCCCACTAAAAAGGAGAATTTCAGACCAATATCCCTGAAGAATATGGATGCTAAGATTCTCAACAAGATCCTAGCAAATAGGATCCAACAGCACATTAAAAAGACTACCCACCATGACCAGGTGGGATTCATCCCTGGGTTCCAAGGATGGTTCAACATTCGCAAATCAATCAATGTGACAGAACAAATCAATGAGAGAAGAGAGAAGAACCACATGATCCTCTCAATTGATGCAGAAAAAGCATTTGACAAAATCCAGCATCTGTTCCTGATTAAAACACTTCAAAGTATAGGGATAGAGGGAACATTCCTGAACTTCATAAAATCTATCTATGAAAAACCCACAGCAAATATCATCCTCAATGGGAAAAAGCTGACAACCTTCCCTTTGAGATCAGGAACACGACAAGGATGCCCACTCTCACCACTATTGTTGAACATAGTATTATAAGTCCTAGCAACAGCAATCAGATAACAAAGAGAAATAAAAGGTATCCAAATTGGCAATGAAGAAGTCAAACTCTCTCTCTTCGCAGATGACATGATACTTTATATGGAAAACCCAAAAGACTCCACCCCCAAACTACTAGAACTCATACAGCAATTCAGTAATGTGGCAGGATACAAAGTCAATGTACAGATATCAGTTGCTTTCTTATACACTAACAATGAAAACACAGAAAGGGAAATTAGAGAATCGATTCCATTTACTATAGCACCAAGAACCATAAGATACCTGGGAATAAACCTAACCAAAGAGGTAAAGGATCTGTATTCGAGGAACTACAGAACACTCGTGAAAGAAATCGAAGAAGACACACAAAGATGGAAGACCATTCCATGCTCTTAGATCGGAAGAATAAACATTGTTAAAATGTCTATACTGCCTTGGGGGAGGCCGCACAATGCCTGGAGTTACTGTAAAAGACGTGAACCAGCAGGAGTTCGTCAGAGCTCTGGCAGCTTTCCTCAAAAAGTCTGGGAAGCTGAAAGTCCCTGAGTGGGTGGACACCGTCAAGCTGCCCAAGCATAAAGAGCTTGCTCCCTACAATGAGAACTGGTTCTACACACGAGCTGCTTCCACAGCACGGCACCTGTACCTCTGGGGCGGCACTGGGGTCGGCTCCATGACCAAGATCTATGGGGGACGCCAGAGAAACGGGGGTCACGCCTAGCCACTTCAGTAGAGGCTCCAAGAGCGTGGCCTGCAGGGTCCTGCAAGCCCTAGAGGGGCTGAAAATGGTGGAAAAGGACCAAGATGGGGGCCGCAAACTGACACCTCAGGGACAGAGAGATCTGGACAGAATCGCCAGACAGATGGCAGCTGCCAACAAGAAGCATTAGAACAAATGCTGGGTTAATAAATTGCCTCATTCGTTTAAAAAAAAAAAAAAAATGTCTATACTGCCTTGGGACGCCTGGGTGGATCAGTTGGTTAAGCGGCTGCCTTGGGCTCAGGTCATGATCCCAGCGTCCTGGGATGGAGTCCCACATGGGGCTCCTTGCTCAGCGGGGAGCCTGCTTCTCCCTCTGCCTCTGTTGCCACTCTGCCTGCCTATGCTCTCTCTCTCTCTGGCAAATAAATAAATAAAATCTTTTAAAAAAAATGTCTATACTGCCTAGAGCAATCTATACTTTTAATGCCATTCCCATCAAAATCCCACTGGTATTTTTCAAAGAGCTGGAGCAAATAATCCTAAAATTTGTATGGAAGCAGAAGAGACACTTAATTGCTAAGGAAATGTTGAAAAAGAAAAACAAAACTGGCAGCTTCACGTTACCTGATTTCAAGCTTTACTACAAAGCTGTGATCGCCAAGACAGCATGGTACTGGCACAAAAGCAGACACATAGACCAGTGGAACAGAGTGGAGAGCCCAGATATGGACCCTCAACTCTATGGTCAAATAATCTTCAACAAAGCAGGAAAAAAATATACAGTGGAAAAAAGACAGTCTCTTCAATAAATGGTGCTGGGAAAATTGGACAGCTATATGTAGAAGAATGAAACTCGACCATTCTCTTACACCATACACAAAGATAAACTCAAAATGGATAAAAGACCTCAACGTGAGACAGGAATCCATCAGAGTCCTAGAAGAGAACATAGGCAGTAACCTCTTTGACATCAGCCACAGCAACTTCTTTCAAGATATGTCTCCAAAGGCAAAGGAAACAAAAGCAAAAATGAACTTTGGGACTTCATCAAGATGAAAAGCTTCTGCACAGCAAAGGAAACAGTCAACAAAACAAAGAGGCAACACACAGAATGGGGGAAGATATTTGCAAATGACAGTACAGACAAAAGGCTGATATCCAGGATCTATAAAGAACTTCTCAAACTCAACACACACAAAACAGATAATCATGTCAAAAAATGGGCAGAAGATATGAACAGACACTTCTCCAACGAAGACATACAAATGGCTATCAGATACATGAAAAAATGTTCATCATCACTAGCCATCAGGGAGATTCAAATCAAAACCACATTGAGATACCACCTGACACCAGTTAGAATGGCCAAAATTAGCAAGACAGGAAACAACGTGTGTTGGAGAGGATGTAGAGAAAGGGGAAACCTCTTACACTGTTGGTGGGAATGCAAGTTGGTGCAGCCACTCTGGAGAACAGTGTGGAGATTCCTTAAGAAATTAAAAATAGAGCTTCCCTATGACCCTGCAATTGCACTACTGGGTGTTTACCCAAAGATACTGATGTAGTGAAAAGAAGGGCCATCTGTACCCCAATTTTCATAGCAACAATGGCCACAGTCGCCAAACTGTGGAAAGAACCAAGATGCCCTTCAACGGATGAATGAATAAGGAAGATGTGGTCCATATGCACTATGGAATATTATGCCTCCATCAGAAAGGATGAATACCCAACTTTTGTAGCAACATGGATGGGACTGGAAGAGATTATGCTGAGTGAAATAAGTCAAGCAGAGAGAGTCAATTATTATATGGTTTTGCTTATTTGTGGGGCATGGGCATAACAAATAACACAGAGGACATGGGGAGATGGAGAGGAGAAGGGAGTTGAGGGAAATTGGAGGGGGAGATGAACCATGAGACTATGGACTCTGAAAAACAATCTGAGGGTTTTGAAGGGGCGAGGGGGGTGGGAGGTTGGGGGAGTCAGGTGGTGGGTATTATGAGGGCACATATTGCATGGAGCACTGGGTGTGGTGCAAAAACAATGAATTCTGTTACACTGAAAAGAAATTCAATTAAAAAAAAGAAAAAACAGAACGGATGCTGTACTTTGTCAAATGCTTTTTCTGCATCTGTTGGGAGGATCATGTAGTTCTTATTCTTTCTATTATTAATGTGGTGTATCATGCTGTTTGATTTATAATATTGAACCACCCTTACAACCTGGGAATAAATCCCACTTGATGGTGGTGAATGATTCTTTTACTGTACTGTTGGATACAATCTGCTGGCATTTTGTTGAGAATTTTTGCATCCATGTTCATCAGAGATATTGGCTTGTAGTTCTCTTTTTAGTGGACAAACTAGATTTTAAACCAAAGATAGTAACAAGAGATAAAGAAGGGCATTATATCATAATAAAGGGGTCTATCTCACAAGAAGATCTAACAATTGTAAATATTTATGCTCCCAACTTGGGAGCACCCAAATATATAAAACAATTAACAAACATAAAGAAACTCATTGATAATAAAATAATAATAACAACAACAGAGGACTTTAACACCCCATTTACATCAATGGACAGATCATCTAAGCAGAAAATCAGCAAGGAAACAATGGCTTTGAATGACACACTGGACAAGATGGGCTTAACAGATATATTCAGAACATTTTATTATAAAGCAACAGAATACACATTCTTTTAAAGTGCTCATGGGGGGTGCCTGGGTGGCTCAGTGGATGAAGGCCTCTACCTTCGGCTCAGGTCATGATCCTAGGCTCCTGGGATCGAGCCCCACATCGGGCTCTCTGCTTGGCAGGAGGCTGCTTTCCCCTCCCTCTCTATCTGCCTCTGTGCCTACTAGTAATCTACTAGTAGTAAATTACTACTAGTAATTTATTTGTCTGTCAAATAAATAAATAAAACCTTAAAAATAAATAGATAAATAAAAATTTTACAAAAATAAAAATAAAAATTAAATACTCATGGGACATTCTCCAGAAAAGATCAAATAATGCAGAGGAGAAGATTAAGGGTGTCGGGGGCGCCTGTGTTCTAGTAGCTTGAAGCCCCGTGGGGAGAGGTTCATTAAATGCTATCAAGTGAAAAAAAAAAAAAAATCAAATACTAGGTCACAAATAAAGCTTCAACAAGTACAAAAAAGACTGAGATCAAACCATGCTTATTTTCACACCACAATGCTATGAAACTTGAAGTCAACCACAAGAAAAAATTTGGAAAGACCACAAATACATGGAGGCTAAAGAACCTCAAACTAAAGAATGGAAAAATAAGAAAATTAAAGAAGTAAGAAAAAATACATGGAAACAAATGAAAATGATAATATGACAGTACAACACCTTTGGGATGCAGCAAAAGCCATCATCAGAGGGAAGTATATAGCAATACAGGCCTACCTCAAGAAGCAAGAAAAATCTCAAATAGACAACCTAACTTTACACATAAAAGAGCTTGGAAAAGAACAAATGAAGCCTAAAGCCTGCAGAAGAAGGGAAATAATAAAGATCAAAGCAGAAATAAATGATATAGAAACAAAGAGAAAAACAAAACAGGAGAACAGATCAATGAAACCAGGGCCTGGTCCTTTGGAAAAATATTAATAAAATTGATAAATCTGTAGTCAAACTTATCAAAAAGAAGAGAAGGACTCAAATAAATAAAATCACAAATGAGAGAGGAGAAATAACAACCAATATCACAAAAATGCAAACAATTATAAGAGAATGTCATGAAAAATTATATGCCAACGAACTGAGCCGGGTTTCATGTGGCCTTACAGAGGAATTCTACTAAACATTTAAATGAGTTAACACCTATTCTTCTCAAAGTATTTCAGAAATGTAAGTGGAAGGAAACTTCCAAACTCCTTCTACAAGGCTAGCATTACCCTGTTTCCAAAACCAGGCAAGACTCTCTTTCAAATTTTTAAAAAGTTTGTTCATTTTCCATCAACACCTCCTAGGGCTATAAATGTGAAATTTGGAGTTGCAAGTTATCAACTGGAAACCTTAAGCTTTTGCAGTCCCAGACGGGCTATGCCCCAAGAATATCGGCAACCCAGAAATAGATCAACTTCTACGCAATCAAAGTGACCCATTCATACTTGATTTGCGCACAAGAAAAAAGTTAAATCCACTTTAAAAGATAACCATCATCCAAATTTTCAATAAAAAATAACTTGATTTTATAAATTTCTTAAGCTATGTCTCCATGTCTTCAGAAATATGCCAGAAAATAGGACCTAATGTTCCGAAAACAGGAAAATAGAAATAGACCCACAGGTAATGCAGACTAATCAGACATCGACATATCTTTATAGATATGTAATATCTTTATCTTTAAGAAAATGAATGAAAAGATAATGACCAAGAACTAGAATTTATATTTAAAACAAAACAAAAATCAATAGATTAGTTTAACAGCAATTTAGGCACATATTAGAAAAGAGAATCAGTGGAACTGGTAGGCTGGTATGCAGAGAGCATCCAGAATGAAGCATGGATGAAAATTATCAACATCATGGCGGGTGGGGGTGTCCTCCAGACTGAAAAGGATGAAAACTCCACAAAAGACCCCAAGAAGGGTGCCGGGGTGGTGCCGTCAGTTAAGCATCCAACTACTGGTTTCAGTTAAGCATCCAACTACTGGTTTCAGATCAGGTCATGATCCCAGGGTCATGAGATTGAGTCCCACGTTGGGCTCCAGGCCCAGCATGGAGTCTGCTTGAGACTGTCTCTCCTCTGCCCCTCCTAGGAGCTCATGCTCTCTCTCTCTCTCTCTCTCTCTAAAGTAAATAAATAAATCTCTTAAAAATAAAGGAGCCTAAGAAACAAACGGGATATGATGAAAACATTCTGGCATACATGTGACTAGAAACCTGGGAGTGGAAAAACTAAAGCAGAATCAAATTTTAAGAAATACTGGCATGCATTTTCTAAAACTGATGAAGTTATTAAGCCACAAATTGAAGAAGCTCTAGGAACATCAAAGCAGGATAAATAAAAGAAAATCACACCTGGGCATTTCATAGTAAAATTGCTAGAAACCAAAGTATTAGCTAAGTTATGTTTTTGCACCAAAAACCTGCTCTATTGCTGTCACAGGTATAACACTTTATTCAATTTTAGAAACTGGAAAAGTAGGAACCACCCAAAGATTGGCACCCAGGAAATTAAAGGTAAACAGCTTAGTTGTGTGTGTGTTTTTTTAAGATTTTATTTATTTATTTGAGAGAGAGAGAAAGTAAGAGAGGATGAGAGCGGAGTGAGAAGAGGGAGAAGCGCAGGGAGTCTGATGAGGGGCTTGACCCCAGGACTCTGGGATTGTGACCTGAGCGGAAGGCAGCCACTTAACTGACTGAGCCACCCAGGTGCCCCTAAATAGGTTAGTTCTAATCTGTGAACACAACAAATGGTAATAATTAGCCAAAATCCTATTCTCTTAAATAGGTGAAAGCAGTGAAAACAAAAATATGGGGTTCAAGTAATTTATAACACTTACATCTTGATTTTATAAATTTGTTAAGCTATGTCTCCATGTCTTCAGAAGCCAAAATATGCCAGTTCTAACACTAGCAATCACTTCTACTACCATCCCCACTTGAGGTTTAGAACTGAGGAAGCCACTAATCCTTTCTTAAGACTCATAAAGAAAATCAAATAACATACCAAATTTATTTTTTTTTAATATTTTATTTATTTGACAGAGAGAAATCACAACTAGGCAGAGAGGCAGGCAGAGAGAGAGAAGCAGGCTCCCTGCAGAGCAGAGAGCCCGATGCAGGGCTCGATCCCAGGACCCTGAGATCATGACCTGAGCCGAAGGCAGAGGCTTAACCCACTGAGCCACCCAGGCTCAGGCTTAACCCACTGAGCCACCCAGGCACCCCAAATAACATACCAAATTTAAATAGGACATTGACTCAAGATGAAAACCTCTAATAAGATTTTTTTTCTGAGATTTTCTGCTAATGAAAGGCACCAACTAGAACTAAAGTACCCCAAAGACCACCCATGCCCAGGCAAGGAAGATGGCTAAAATTTACCCATGTGACCACATTTCAGAAGTGTATGCATACAAAGAGCGCCTTCATTGTGATGGGATTAAGTTTGTGATTCACACTTGTAGGAGCTGCTCGGTTCCTCAAGAGGATTCCAACCATCTTCCTCAGGGAGATGGCAGGGCTTCAGAAATTCATGAGTTGCACATCTAGAGATTAGATAGCTATAACCAAGGCACACCATCCAGCTAAGGCACATTATACACATACACACAAAAAAGACAACTAACTTTTTATTTCTAACACCAATATGGAACAATGCATTACTCCAAGATGAAACAAAAAACATATAGCAATAATTACAAAATGAAGAAAATACAACAACCACAGCACCATATTAACCTCAAAGGGCTTGATCTCCAGTTAAGACTGTATACTGGGTTTAGAGGAGTCACCAAAAGTAACTGCCTCCAAGTAAACATTATCTTTCCCTATGGTCAGAAGCTTTCTGGACCTAAGTGTTGCTACCACTGGATTAGCATCATCTTCTTTTGTATATAAAAAAACAACCAAAATTGGGGCCCCTGGGTGGCTCAGTGGGTTAAGTGTTTGCCTTTGGCTCAGGTCACAATTTCAGGGTCCTGGGACTGAGCCCTGAATCAGGCTCTCTGCTCAGCAGGGAGCCTGCTTCCCTCCCTCTCTCTGCCTGCCTCTCTGCCTACTTGTGATCTCTTTCTCTGTATCAAATAAATAAATAAAATCTTTTAAAACAAAAACAGCTTAATTCCCTATCACAAAAATCACCTTCCCACCTTGTTGTTCCTTCCCTCCTTCCAGAGCATCTGCTGGTCCTCATCGCGTTCTTATCCCCTTCTGTATCCTAGACCTACTGCAAGAATATTTTTAAAGGTTTACTTATTTATTTATCTTAGAGAGAGAGAGAGAGAGAGACAGTGTGGGGGGGGGGGGCAAGGAGAGAGGAAGAGTGAGATCCAAGCAGATTCCACGCTGAGTGAGGAACCTGATGGGGGACTCAATCTCATGACTCTGAGATCATGACCTGAGCTGAAACCAGGAGTCAGATGCTCAACTGACTACACCAGCCACATGTCTCCCAAAACATTTATTAAGCTGCAATTTCCACAATATTTTAACTCTGTTCTGAAATTAGTCTACAAATATCTTTACATAACACTGAAGTCAGCAATTTTTTTTTAAAGATTTTATTTATTTATTTGATAGAGAGAGATCACAAGTAGATAGAGAGGCAGGCAGAGAGAGAGAGAGGGAAGCAGGCTCTCTGCTCACAGATGTGGGACTCGATCCCAGGACCCTGAGATCATGACCTGAGCCGAAGGCAGCAGCTTAACCCACTGAGCCACCCAGGTGCCCTGAAGTCAGCAATTTAATAAGAGCCAAGTATGTAACACTTTGCAAAAAAAACTAGTCCTTATACATTTATGTCTACATATATCTGTAGAGTCAGTTTCCCAAGACCAATGGAACTAAACTGTACACACGGCACAAACACACACACACACACACACACACACACACACACACACCCCACCATATTCAAATCAAATGGATTTATATTAAATGTCAAATCAGATGCTATAAAATTTATAATCAGACACACAAAATATGAAATGAATTATGAATACACTGTTGATAATGGGTACAATAACATAATAAAGTAAAGAGAAGGATCCAAGGGGTGCCTGGGTGGCTCAGTGGGTTAAAGCCTCTGCCTTCGGCTCAGGTCATGATCCCAGGGTCCTGGGATGGAGCCCCGCATCGGGCTCTCTGCTCCGTAGGGAGCCTGCTTCCTCCTCTCTCTCTGCCTGCCTCTCTGCCTAGTTGTGATTTCTCTCTGTCAAATAAATAAAATAAAATAAAATAAAAAGAGAAGCATCCAAATGGCTTCACAAGTCACTTGAACCCAGCCTATTCTGCTATCTGGCCTGATTATATCACTTAGTCAGCTGGAAAAATCCTTTCAAGCATGACTAAAGGGCTTTAAATAATGAGATTCTTTTCCCCTTTCCCACTGTCCCTATTCTGGTGATCGGACCCATGCCACCTTTCCTCTCTTCTTGTTTTCTAATAGTGGAGCCATATTTTTACTTTTTTGAAAAGTCTGAACAGTCTTCTGCCATAGATGTTGCCGTATTTACTATAAGGATGATAACCTGCATTTTAAAATGACCTTCTCCTCTATTTCACTTTTCACCATACTTACAATCTGAAAGTCTACTGTAAACAGAATGCATAATACAATAAAAGTTGCACAGAGATAAGAAAAGTTCACAGGTTAATTCTAAAGTCCTCAGTCAGACACCTGCCCACAATTATGACTAATGCTCACACTAGGAGAAGCCAGGATAGTCTCAGGTTAAGAATTCAATGCCTTCCTCTTACATTCTTTCCTTCATGCTAACACTAGTAAATGCAGAGTTTCAACACTGCCTCGCAGTCACAAGGACAGGCTGTGTAGGCAAACCTCCTTCAACTATTTACTACGATGCCAAGGGACTACAATCCTGACAAGGAGTTAGGGGGTCTCAAGTCATTGTCTGATGATTACTATAAAACTTATGGACAGGGGCACCTGGGTGGCTCAGTGGGTTAAAGCCTCTGCCTTGGGCTCGGGTCATGGTCCCGGGGTCCTGGGATGGAGCCCTGCATAGGGCTCTCTGCTCAGCGGGGAGCCTGCTTCCTCCTCTCTGCCTGCCTCTCTGCCTACTTGAGATCTCTGTCTGTCAAAAAAAAAAAAAAAAACAACAACAACAAACAAAACAAAACAAAAAAAACTTATGGACAGAAAACAGAAGCATCGGGCGCCTGGGTGGCTCAGTGGGTTAAGCCGTCTGCCTTCGGCTCAGGTCATGATCTCAGGGTCCTGGGAGGGAGCCTGCTTCCCTCTCTCTCTCTCCGCCTGCCTCTCTGCCTACTTGTGATCTCTCTCTCTCGCTGTCAAATAAATAAATAAACAAAATCTTTAAAAAAGAGAGAGAAAACAGAAGCAGGAAGAGTATAGAGCATCGTTCGAAAGGGATCTAAAATCTAACTTTTAACTTCCATAAATTATCCCCTGCATAATTATCCCCTGCATTTCAAAGGTCATCTATCAATCAGTGAGTATTCACATGATCTGTGATTTGACAGATCCACCCTGAGGCATCCAACGTTGACACCATATTCAGGTCTAAAGTCTGCTCAGCAACAGAGCTGGAAGCAGACTGCCGAAGTCTTCGGGACAAGGAAACAAGCCCAGAATGGCAGTCTAGGCCCCCACAGCATTGCAGCAGAGTGATCTGGGAAACATGGCGTGAAGCACAGGGTCAGCCAGACAGAGCAACAGAGAACTCATCATGGAAGGCATGTACAATCAGTGTACCACCCAGTCCTTTTAGGCCACCCAGGCCTTTTAGGCAGGACATCTGATCTGAACTAAGGTTTTTTTTTTCTTTTTTTTAAGATTTTATTTATTTTTTTGACAGAGGTCACAAGTAGGCAGAGCAGCAAGCAGAGAGGGGGGGGGGAAGCAGGCTCCCCTGAGCAGAGAGCCTGATGTGGGGCTCGATCCCAGGATCCCGGGATCATGGCCCGAGCTGAAGGCAGAGGCTTTAACACACTGAGACACCCAGACACCCCCTGAACTAAGTTTTTAAATTGCTGCTCTGGCAGGTGTATAGCGAGCAGAGCAGCAGGGGCCGTTGAGAAGAAAGCAGGTGAGACCTGCTTGGACAAGAGAATGAGCCTCGGGGGCGCCTGGGTGGCTCAGTGGGTTAAGCCACTGCCTTCGGCTCAGGTCATGATCTCAGGGTCCTGAGATCGAGTCCCACGTCGGGCTCTTTGCTCAGCGGGAGCCTGCTTCCTTCTCTCTCTCTCTGCCTGCCTCTCTGTCTATTTGTGATCTCGCTCTGTCAAATAAATAAATAAAATCTTTAAAAAAAAAAAAAAAAAAAAAGAGAATGAGCCTCGGTAATGGCAGAGGGGACATCAAAAACTCAAAGACTCACTTCCAACGTGGTAAGTTTTAGAAGCCTGTAGACATCTGAGAGAGAGAGAGAGATCTTCGGTTAAAAAACTCAGAACCATAGGGGTGCCTGGGTGGCTCAGTGGGTTAAGCCTCTGCCTTCGGCTCAGGTCATGATCCCAGGGTCCTGGGATCGAGCCCCACATCTGGCTCTCTGCTCAGCGGGGAGCCTGCTTTCCCCTCTCTTTCTGCCTGCTGCTCTGCCTACTTGTGATCTCTCTCTCTCTCTGTTAAATAAATAAATAAAATCTTAAAAAAAAAACAAAAACAAAACTCAGAACCATAAACAAGACTCTTGTGGATAGCAAACAACCCCATCCTCCTGAGGTCTTCCTTATGCGATAATGTATTGCTTTTTGATTTTTTAAAAAACACTACAGACCCACATTTGATGGAGGATCCAAGTGTAAACTCTTTCCAAGAGGCATGGATGGATTTACACTGTCACACACAATTGTAAAGTTTAGGATCTTGGTAGCTGCAGTAAATTTCAAAAATCCAAATAGAAGATCTTTGTCCTTGGCCTCCTCAGCCCCTTGATCTCGTGCTCCCTACTATCTAAGTCCTGCAGACACACAACTGGATGGATCTGTCTTCTCACCCACCTGTCTTTTTCATCTTTTATCCATCTCTTATCCTTCCAGCCTACTGCTTCTATTATCACAAGACAACACCCTTAGGACTCCCTCTGTTCGCACCCAAAGTTAACCCTCTACTCTCCTTATGATTTAAAGACATTTTGCAGGGAGCCTGGGTGGCTCAGTAGGTTAAAGCCTCTGCCTTCCGCTCAGGTCGTGATTCCAGGCTCCTGGGATTGAGCCCCACATTGGGAGCCCAGCAAGGAGTCTGCTTCCCTTCCTCTCTCTCTGCCTGTCTCTCTGCCTACTTGTGATCTCTGTCTGTCAAATAAATAAATAAAATAAATAAATAAAATCTTAAAAAAAAATAAATAAAGACATTCTGCACATCACAAAGATAGGACCTATGCAGATGTCCCCTTTACATATATTCAGCCATTAGTCAAAAATGTAATTTAGCTTTCCTCAGCTGCCGCTAAGGTGCTCGGTTCTTCCGAGGAAGCTAAGGCTGTGTTGGGGTGAGGCCCTCACTTCATCCCGCGACTAGCACCGCGCCCGGCAGCATCCGCTCAGCACTCGTCAGCACCATAGCCTCGGTCTCGGAGCTCGCCTGCATCTACTCGGCCCTCATCTTGCACCACGATGAGGTGACAGTCACGGAGGATAAGATCAATGCCCTCATTAAAGCAGCGGGTGTGAATGTTGAACCTTTCTGGCCCGGCTTGTTTGCAAAGGCCCTGGCCAACGTCAACATTGGGAGCTTCATCTGCAATGTAGGAGCTGGTGGACCCGCCCCAGCAGCTGGTGCTGCACCAGCAGGAGGTCCTGCTCCTTCCACCACTGCTGCCCCAGCTGAGGAGAAGAAAGTGGAAGCAAAGAAAGAAGAATCTGAGGAGTCTGATGATGACATGGGCTTTGGTCTTTTTGACTAAACCACTTGTATAAGCTGCTCAATACAAAGCTTAACTCTTAAAAAAAAATGTAATTTAGGGGCGGCTGGGTGGCTCAGTGGGTTAAGGCCTCTGCCTTCGGCTCAGGTCATGATCTCAGGATTGTGGGATCGAGTCCCACGTCGGGTTCTCTGCTCAGCAGGGAGCCTGCTTCTCCCTCTCTCTCTGTCTCTCTGCCTACTTCTGATCTCTCTCTGTGTCAAATAAATAAAATAAAAAAAAATGTAACTTAACTAAGCTACTTAACAACAACAATTAAATTCCTGCTTCCCTTTTAGAGCCTAATAAATTAAAGTCTTTGTGTTCATTCTGTTTGTTTTTTAAGTACTTACAGGTCACTATTTGAGAAAAACTGGGAACTTTTAAAAACTCAAAACCCTGACAATTTTATTTCCCATAAGAGACTAACCCTAAACTGTCAGCTACGCTGAGGTCTTCTATAATGTTTGATATTTAAAGCATTATCCTGGGACACCCAGGTGGCTCAGTCGGTTAAGTGGCTGCCTTCAGCTCAGGTCATAATCCTAGGGTCCTGGGATCAAGCCCTGCATCAGGCTCTCTGCTCAGTGGAGAGCCTGCTTATCCCTCCCCCACTCCCCCTGCTTGTGTTCCCTCTCTTGCTGTGTCTCTCTCTCTGTCAAATAAATAAATAAAGTATCGGGGCGCCTGGGTGGCTCAGTGGGTTAAAGCCTCTGCCTTTGGCTCAGGTCGTGATCCCAGGGTCCTGGGATGGAGCCCCACGTCAGGCTCTCTGCTCAGCAGGGAGCCTGCTTCCCTCCTCTCTCTCTGCCTGCTTCTCTGCCTACTTGTGATCTCCATCTGTCAAATAAATAAATAAAATCTTAAAAAATAAATAAATAAATAAAGTCTTAAAAAAAAAAAAAAAAGCATTATCCCATTTGTACCCAAGTGCTTGTAGGTCACAATTTATTAAACTTAAAAAGCCCAAAGCAACTCAGTAACATACTTAGTGCCCAGATCTTGGTTTCTCAAAAAAAGAACCAGAGTGTCTTAGAGAAATGGTTGATTCCAGGGTTAGGACATAGAAAATACAAAATGAGCCTAGAGCATTCTGTGGTACCAGCAAATAAGATTAAAGCTTTTCAGAGTTGGGATAAGGGGGCAAATGGAATGTTAGAAGGGCACAGAGGCCAATCTGAAAGAAAGTTCTAGTGGCCAAAGCTGGAAGAGTTTGAGCAAGTTAAATAACAACCCATAGTGTTGTGCAAAAACAATGAATACTGTTACGCTGAAAAAATAAATAAATTTAAAAAAAATTAAAAAAAAAAAACACCCAACACTCTTCCACCCCACTCTCCACACATTACTTATATCCTGAATTATGTCACATCACAAAGTATTTTGTGTATATTTGCTGTCACCACTGCACAACGCATTCTTTCTGTAATTTATTCCATTCAGACGTATTAAAGTCTCCAATGGCAAAAAAAAAAAAAAACCAACCCATAAAATAACAACTATCCATGCATCCGTACTGAGACAAATAGTTGAATAAATAAATGGGGAAAAAATTCTAATCAGTAAACATAGAAGAAATGAGGAAAAAAAAATGTTTGATCACCATTAGAACAATAAACTACAGGGGCTCCTGGGTGGCTCAGTGGGTTAAGCAGCTGACTCTTGGTTTCGACTTGTGTGGTGATCTCACAGGTGTGGGATCGAGACCCATGTCAGGGGCTTCATGCTAAGCTCAGAGATTATCTCTCTCCTCTCCCTCTGCCCCTCCCCGCTCATGCTCAAGCTCATGCTCTCTCAAATAAATACATAAAATCTTTTAAATAAGAACAATATAGGACAATGTACATCCAGTTCTATCAATGGATGCAAAATTAGTGAATAAACATTTAAGGAGAAACAGAATATTCACACAGCCTTAGTTTCTCTTCCAAGATATCTACTAATTACAAAGAGAAAAAGAACTTTCTACTGGAGACTAGGCAAACAGCACCTCAATCAAGGTTAACATCAGCAAAAAGACATCACAGGCCCCGGACATGACGCACTGAGATTCCTTCCGGTATTTTTTTCCCCAAATGCGTAACTTCAATGTGATCATGAGAAAACATCAAGTACTGGGGCGCCTGGGTGGCTCAGTGGGTTAAGGCCTCTGCCTTTCGCTCAGGTCATGATCCCGGGGTTCTGGGATCGAGCCCCGCGTCGGGCTCTCTGCTTGGCGGGAAGCCTGCTTCCTCCTCTCTCTCTCTCTGCCTGCCTCTCTCCCTACTTATGATCTCTATCTGTCAAATAAATAAAATCTTTAAAAAAAAAAAGAAAACATCAAGTACTAACTGAGGAACAGCCTACAAAATAACTGACCAGTACTCTTCACAAGTTCACAGACTGGATGCTGAACAGAAAAAGGATAGTGAAAAGCCACTGAACTCCGAAGAAGTCTATAGCTTCGATAACAGTAATATAATCTCGCACTAATGTGAATCTATCCGTTTTGACAATTTAACTACAGTTTCACAAGATGTTACTTGAACTCTCTACCGTATTTTTATGCAACTTTTCAGGAAGCCTAAAAAATTACTTCAAAACAGCAAATAAAAATCAGTAATCAAAGAACCCCAATATTTTGTCAGTATTTATAACAGAAGCATAATGTCAGACTTTAAATGCCATCTTTGGGGCTGTCTGGGCCGCACAGTCCGACTCTTGGTTTCAGCTCAGGTCGTGATCTCAGGGTTGTGAGATCCAGCCCCGAGTCCGGCTCTGCACTTAGCACAGGGTCAGCTTGAGATTCTCTCTCCCTCTCCCTCTGTCCCTCCCACTTGTGCTCTATTGTTCTCTCTCTCTCTCTCAAAAAAAAAAAAAAAAAAAACAACAAAAACACAACTTTTTTAAAAAAACACCATCTGTGGGGGTGCCTGAGTGGCTCAGTCGTTAAACGTCTGCCTTCAGCTCAGATCATGATCCCAGGGTCCTGGAATCAAGGCCTGCATGGGGCTCCCTGCTCCGCCGAAAACCACTTCTCCCTCTCCCAGGCCCCCTGCTTGTGTTCCCTCTCTCACTGTGTCTCTTCCTGTGTCTAATAAATAAATAAAATCTTTTTTTAAAAACTAAATTAAATTAAAAATGTCATCTGTGTTCTTGAAAACTTCAGCAAGAGCTATACAAAAAACCACCGCTGTATGCATTCTGGAAAGCATTGTTTTATAATACATTTGTTATATGTGTTTTATGACACATTTATTATGTTTTATAGACACAACAATAACATCTCTTTCTTATTACTCGGGCATATTTATGATTAGCTGAAATTCAAATGACATGAAGGTTGTGAGAGATTCCTAAAAGCCAAGCGTCAACGGCTATATCACTATTACACTGAGAAGGAAGAGCAAGAAGCTTCCCTTTTGTAAAACTGTTCTCCAGAAGTGATTTGCCCTCTTCCTTATGAGGGAGCAGAAGACTAGCTGAGGACAAAGCACAAGCTGACATCCTGCAAACCACACCCCTCCCCCATCCCCCACTCATGGACAGACTTGTGTGACATTCTTTCCAAAAGCCCTTAACTCTCTTAATGTTTATGTCTTGCTAGAGAAAAAAACCTTGACTTGATGATGGCAAGGCCTCCAGGATCTTGTAGGTCCTCTTTTAGTCTATGAAAGTTCTTTTGAAAACCTCTTTTATATTTTCTTATCTCCCCCAACCCCATAGTACATAATCAATTGTTCCTCACAACCCCTGCACAGCTCTTTCTGCCCCTGGGGGTCCCCTGCTTTCATAAAACTGCCATTTTGGACCAAAGATTTCTCAAGAATTGTTTCCTGGTCATTGGCTCCAGACCTCATCCCAGCAAACCTCACCTATGTTTCAAAACCACATCATTTCTATGGGTGGAAATAGTGAAGGGAGAAAAACAGTAATTTGCTTTTTGTTGAAAAATTCAAAACACTTTAATTTGCCTCTGGGTTGGGATGGCATTCTATGAGGTAAGATGGAACACATCTCCCTGAGGGGTGGGGAGATGCGTATCTACCTCTGTGTCAGAATACAATGGGTGGTTTGTAGCTCCAGGGAACATTCCTCCAATTTTACCCTTCCAGTTAACTGGAACAACTTAATACCAGTGAAATGACAACGACCTAATGCTACCTGACCCCAAGTACTAATCTCCAGCCAGCTCCTGTCTAAAGAGTAGTAAGATTTTTTTCAGTTGCAAACCCAAAAAGATCGGGCTAGTGATCAGTAAAGTGCAAGAACCCTCATTCAGGGGCGCCTGGGTGGCTCAGTGGGTTAATCCTCTGCCTTCGGCTCAGGTCAGGATCTCAGGGTCCTGGGATCGAGTCCCATATCAGGCTCTCTGCTCCACGGGGAGCCTGCTTCCCTTCCTCTCTCTCTGCCTGCCTCTGTGCCTACTTGTGATCTCTCTCTGTCAAATAAATAAATAAAATCTTAAAAAAAAAAAAATCTCTAAAAAAAAAAAAAAAAAAAAAGAACCCTCATTCAGTGGGGTTTCGGACCTTGCCAAGATTTTGCTCCACCCTTCTTTCAAAAACAAAACTTCAGGGCGCCTGGGTGGCTCAGTGGGTTAAGCCGCTGCCTTCGGCTCAGGTCATGATCTCAGGGTCCTGGGATCGAGTCCCACATCGGGCTCTCTGCTCAGCAGGGAGCCTGCTTCCCTCTCTCTCTCTCTCTCTGCCTGCCTCTCTGTCTACTTGTGATCTCTCTCTGTCAAGTAAATAAATAAAATCTTAAAAAAGAAAAAAAATTCATTGGAATCGTGATGAGAACCGCAATTTTGCTTTACTCACACCCCCCTACCTGGGTTTTTAAACAACCAGGACACTACTAACGTCTCACATTAGGATTCTCTGAATGAATATTTATTTCTATGAATAAGCTAATAGTGTGGCTCAATAATTAGATACCCACTTTCTAATGGTCTCTCAGCAACGTAGAATACCTGCTTCAAAAAGCTATGGGGGCGAGCCTGGCATGAGAAGGGGGAGTAACTGCCGGTAGGTTTCGAGGGGAGAGGATGAAGAAATGTGATGGTTCTACAAACCTCACTTTAAGTAGATGAACTGTAGGATATGTGAGCTCTGTGTTGCGGGAAAAAAATAAAGTCCGAAAAAAAAAAAATAAATAAAGTCCGAACCATCAAGACACTTCATTATCACTGGTTCACAACCTAGAGTGAACTGGGAACTGATATTTCAAAGGACAAATTTTAGCTTCCTATAGGTAGACCCACGTATCCTATATCCTATAAAGACGATGGTCATTCAGGTTCTTTAATTTTCACTAAAAAAATCTCAACCCTAACCTATCACCCCAATAAGCAACACAGATTAAGCCTTCCCTATTGATATAACCTTTAACTGCTGCCAAACTTCTATTAAACTCTTCTGACAGAGATAAATATAGGGTATTTTGGGTTTGTTTTTAAAGATTTTATTTATTTATTTGACAGAGAGAGACACAGTGAGAGAGGGAGCACAAGCAGGACGAGTGGGAGGAGAATCAGGCTTCCTGGGAGCCTGATGTGGGGCTAGACCCCAAAACCCCAGGATCATGACCTGCGCCGAAGGCAGATATTTAACGACGAAGCCACCCAAGCACCCCAAATACAGGGTATTTAAAGAACATCAGATCCATCCATCCATCTATAAAATCTAGATTTATCCCTTAATAAACCCCAAACCACCAAACAACAGCATGTGTGACCAAAGGTCTCAGGCACCACAAGGGTTTCTTGTTACCCTTAGGGTAAGGAAAATTGAAGCTACAGCGAACGGTCCTAGAAAATGCACTACTGCATGTACTACATGGATGGGCACACAGGATGCTCTCCCAAGCCATTTACAGTCTCCTCTGCATCTTTTGTAAATGCCAGGAAAAGCTTTTCTAGGGAGCTGGTATGTTTCCCCCTTTATCCTCATTGATTTGTGTGACTGATCATCCCTTTTTATTATGGCTTCCAGAGGCAACATTAATTTGCACAGCATTTGTCCAAGTCCATTTTAACATGCTTCCCTTTACACTTGGTTGTATTTTATTTTCCACTTGGAATACTTATGCTCACCTCAAATGTTTCATGGATGCTTAATAAAAATAAATGCAGAAATAGATTTTGGCTCTAAGTGTATTTTAACAGCATCTTAACACAAAAGAACATGTTTCCTAAGGGAGTTGTTGCTGAATGCACTGGGGCTGAAATAAAGATAACCAACACACATTTATACTATAAATCTGTTTCTTTCTAAAAGTGGAATGAGCTTTTATATTTACACTGCTAGGCAAGAAAATAAAACTAGGCAACATTACAGTTACTTTTGTAACTGTAAATTTACAATCTAATTTTTTTGATCTTGTATTTTTCTTTATTGTTGTAACTTCTTCAGTATTATTTTTTTCAAAGATTTTATTTATTTACTTGAGATACAGAGAGCATGGGTGGGGGCCAGGGGGAGACAGAGAAGCACACTCTAAGCTGAGCAGGACACTGGAATCATGACCAGATCAGAGCCAAAGGCAGATGCTTAACCAACTGAACCATCCAGGTGCCCTGCTCTAGTACTATGTTTAATAATAATTGTAATACGCTGGTTAACTTTTTGTGGTTAACTTTTTGAAGTCAATCATTAAAAACCACACACACACACACACACACACACACACAATTACAAAAGGGAGCTCAGTAACTTTTTACCAAGCCATTCAAAAGTTGTGGACGAAACTTTATGTCCTGGGACGCCTGGGTGTCTCAGTGGGTTAAGCATCTGCCTTCCGCTCACGTCATGATCCAAGGGGTACTAGGATCCAGCTCTACATGGTGCTCCCCACTAGGCCGGAACCCTGCTTCTCCCTCCCCCACTCCCTTTGCTTGTGTTCCCTCTCTCACTGTGTGTCTCTCTATCAAATAAATAAATAAAATCTTGGGGCACCTGGGTGGCTCAGTGGGTTAAGCCGCTGCCTTCGGCTCAGGTCATGATCTCAGGGTCCTGGGATCGAGTCCCACGTCCAGCTCTCTGCTCTGAAGGGAGCCTGCTTCCCTCTCTCTCTGCCTGCCTCTCTACTTGTGATCTCTCTCTGTCAAATAAATAAATAAAATCTTTTAAAAATAAATAAATAAATAAATAAAATCTTTCAAAGTATATATACATATATATGTGTATATATATATATACACACATACCTACCTGGAGCTAAGAAAAAAAGACAAAATGTGTTGGTTAATCCCTTTTAAAGTACTAATATTAATAAATTTCTCTCCTACCTTGTAGTAACTTCTGTGCTTAGTTAAGTTTTTACCCACCTACTATCTATCAACTCTTGTTTCATACATCTGGAGAAAGGCAGGAGTTTACCGTCTAGTTCTTAACACACACCACCGGACAAAAAATCAGTTTGCACCAAGGAATTGATTTCCCAAAAAAACGGTCTGAAATCTCAGTTTGGATTTCACACTCATTTCCAAATGAAATTGGGAAGGACTAACTAAAACCTAATCGTCTCAACTGAAGTTTTCTATTTTCTACCAAATGTCCGTACAATACCCACCAGATCTTTCAAGCCACACATCCCAAATGGCTTTCACCATGTACTCACTCAGCTTAACAGAGGTTCAGTTTCACCGAGGTCTTCGATCTCAGAGTCCGTGTGTCCAGAGGCAGAGCACTAACAATCGTTTATATAGACGCTGAGCTGAGTCAGCCAAACCTTCCAAACGTACCCTAAGGAAGCAGCTCTTAACAATAGCATCAAGCATCTGTACCGTGCTTTCTAAATCGGGAAGAGCTTTTCTAAAATCTCCCTGGCTCTTTTCCACGCTGCTTCCTTCCCGCGACTCCCAGTCTCTGCAGGACGGTCTGGGACTCCCTCTTGCCTCCCGCGCGCTCTGGACTCGATATCGAATCGCGCGGGACTCAGGACACCGCCGGCGCGCACAGCAGACCCCATCCCCCACCCCGCGGGGCGACCCGCCCTGACCCACGCGCTCTGCTCGGCTGACAGCCCGCCCACGGAGTCCGCGCGCTCCCGCCTGGCCCGCACTCACATGCGCAGCTAGCGGCTCGGGAAGACGCCCGGCCGGGGGACAGTAACTGTCGGAGCGGCGGGCCAGGGCGGCCAAGAGGCGAGCGCCCGCAGCGCCGACGCGGTTATCCTCCCGCCGCAGGCTGGGAGAGCGCAGGGCGGCGGCTCCCTCGGGTCGGAGGAGAGGAGTAGCGCCGCCTGCCTGGCCGCGATAAAGCGCCCTATGTCCGCCGCTGAGGAACGCGCGGATGGGCGGCCAGGAAACGAAACCGGGCATTGGCTCGAGGGCCACCCTCTTGCGGGACCCAGGTCACGGAGCTGACGCTCCCGGAGCGCGCATGGACAAACCCCAAACTCCCGCCTTGCGGGGTCTGTACGAAAGGGACAGTGGTGATTAGCCCTGGTAATCACGGGACGCTACCGGGGCTGATGGATATGAGCTCGAACCTGGATGGATTTGCTCACGTGCCCCGCGCCCTAAACTCCGAGGGACGCTGACACCGAGGGTTTTGTTTTTTTTTTCCTATCAAACACGTTGCCCACCCCGAGAGCAAGTAGGTCTCTATAGAATGAGCTTCTAAGAAATTAATTAGGTGATTACTCCCCAAGACAATAACTTAAGGAATTGAATCTTAGACGGTGGGGGTGGTAGGGCGAGAGACGAGTTGAATGAAAATATTACTACGAAAGGTTTGAGTGTATTCTGCACACATTTTTTAAAAAGATTTTATTTATTTATTTATCAGAGAGAGAGAGCGAGCACAAGTAGGCAGAGTGGCAGGCAGAAGCAGAGAGAGAAGCAGGCTCCCCGCTGAGCAAAGGGCCCGATATGGGACTTGGTCTCAGGACTCTGGGATCATGACCTAATCCGAAGGCAGCGGCTTAACCACCTGAGCCACCCATGTGTACCGGCACACTCTTGTAATAAATACTTATCTGTAATACTGTTCGTGTGGGAAAGCTGGGAAGTGTGCATATTCAAGAAAAGGTTTGGTTAGGGCGCCTGGGTGGCTCAGTGGTTTAGGCCGCTGCCTTCGGCTCAGGTCATGATCTCAGGATCCTGGGATCGAGTCCCGCATCAGGCTCTCTGCTTGGCAGGGAGGCTGCTTCCCTCTCACTCTCTCTGCCTACTTGTGATCTCTCTCTGTCAAATAAATAAATAAAATCTTAAAAAAAAAAAAAAAGAAAAGGTTTGGTTATTAGGCTTTATGAGTGTTTATGACTTTCCCAAAATTTGCCTGTTGCAAATACCCTTGAAAATTAATACTTACATCTACTTTTTGGTTTGTGTTTACAAACAAAAATCAAATTATTTAAAGCAACACCAGGAATTAGAGTTAATTCTTTTTTTTTTTTTTTTAACTGTTAATTTTTAACCCGTTGCAGGAAATCTTTAGTCACAGGGCATCTGGCTGGCTTAGTTGGTGGAGTGTGTGACCCTTGATTTCAGGGTCGTGAGTTCAAGCCCTATGTTGGGTGTGGAGCCTACTTTAAAAAGGGTAAGTTTCAGGGGTGGCTCAGTGGGTTAAGCCTCTGCCTTCAGCTCAGGTCATGACCTCAGGGTCCTTGGATGGAGCCCCGCATCAGGGTCTGTGCTGGGCAGGGAGCCTGCTTCCCCCTCTCTCCCTGCCAGCTGCTCTGCATACTTGTGATCTCTCTCTCTCTGTCAAATAAACAAATTAAATCTTTTAAAAAAATAAATAAATAAATTTTAAAAGACACTTAAAGACCTGTACACAAATATATTTGTCATTTTAGGCCAGGACTGAGAAAAATTTTTCAGAGACGGCTCTTAATTACTGCTTGCAAAATTTAAAAACACCCACTAAAGAACAAAATTTTACTGATGTCAGTAAAGATTTTTTAAATTGCTAGCAAATTTTTTTTTTTTAAAGATTTTATTTATTTATTTGACAGAAATCACAACTAGGCAGAGAGGCAGGCAGAGAGAGAGAGAGAGAGGGAAGCAGGCTCGCTGCTGAGCAGAGAGCCTGATGCGGGACTCGATCCCAGGACCCTGAGATCATGACCTGAGCCGAAGGCAGCGGCTTAACCCACTGAGCCACCCAGGCGCCCCAAATTGCTAGCAAATTCTAAAGGCAATTCCAAGAGGGGACTTGTAAAAATGGGGAAAAAATATACATAAAATTGATAAAAAGCACATTTAGGAAAGAAACTGGACAATAGGTTGAATATAGTACTGTGTAATATGTAAAACAAAAACCAAAACCTTATGCATAGAAAATAGCTAGCAATACAAGAAAATGTTTTTTTCTGGGTTGTGACATTATGGTCCTTTTTTTTCCTTCTATTTTAGTGTAATTTTCTAAATTTTTTTAGTGCAGATATACAACTTTTATATTGGAAAAAAGAATCTTGTTTAAAAGTAAACCAGTAAGGGATACCTGGGTGGCTAGTCGGTTAAGCATCTGCCTTAGGCTCAAGTCATGATCCTGGGGCTGGAATCAAGTATCTGAGAGGGGCTCCTAGCTCAGCAGGGAGCCTGCTTCTCCCTCTGCCTACCACCCCCCCCATTTGTGTTATTCCCCCCAACACACAAATAAAACCTTTTTTAAAAAAGTAAATCAGGGGGCACCTGGGTGCCTCAGTGGGTTAAAGCCTCTGCCTTCAGCTCAGGTCATGATCTCAGGGTCCTGGGATCGAGCCCCACGCTGAGCAGAGAGCCTGCTTCACTTCCTCTCTCTGCCTGCCTCTTTGCCTACTTGTGATCTCTGTCAAATAAATAAAAATCTTTAAAAAAAGAAAGAAAGAGGGGCGCCTGGGTGGCTCAGTGGATTAAGCCGCTGCCTTCGGCTCAGGTCATGATCTCAGGGTCCTAGAATCGAGCCCCGCATCGGGCTCTCTGCTCCGCAGGGAGCCTGCTTCCTCCTCTCTCTGCCTGCCTCTCTGCCTACTTGTGATCTCTCTCTCTGTCAAGTAAATAAATAAAATCTTAAAAAAAAAAAAGAAAGAAAGTAAATCAGGGATGCCTGGGTGGCTCAGTTGGTTAAGCTGCTGCCTTCGGCTCAGGTCTTGATTCCAGGGTCATGATCCTAGGGTCCTGGGATCAAGTCCCACATGGGGCTCCTTGCTCGGCAGGGAGCCGCTTCTCTCGCTGCCTCTGCCTGCCTCTCTGCCTGCTTGTGTGTACTCTCTCTCTCTGGCAAATAAATAAAATCTTTAAAAAAAAAAGTTTAAAAAAGTATATCAATAAAATGCCAGTGTTTTAGTCAGTAAAAAATATATGACAATACCTAAAGACAGAACTTCACCTAAAATAGGGCTAAAAATCACTAAAAAAAATTTTCTACCCTATTTTTAGTAGAATTTTTAAAGGAGTTTGATTTTTTTTTCATATTGATAAATCAGGGTATATGCTCGCTAAAATTACATTAATTCCTATTCTCACTCTAATACTCGCTAAAGCTGGTCACTGCCATCAAATTCTGTTTGATAAATTCAGATTAGAGTCAGCCTTTCATGAATGCATTGCATTATTAAGAAATGTGTCATTATAGCTTGTAAGTTAGCATTTTATTTTGGGCTAATCATCTTCAAATGCCCTGTCTTCTCTTTTAGTGTTTGAGTGTTTTATGTCACAGAGTTTAGGGAAGGAGGAACATAAAGATGACCTTCCTCGGGCACCTGGGTGGCTGAGTGGGTTAAAACCTCTACCTTCGGCTCAGGTCATGATCCCAGGGTCCTGGGATTGAGCCCTGCATCGGGCTCACTGCTCACAGGAAACCTGCTTCCCCCTCTCTCTGCCTGCCTTTCTGCCTACTTGTGGTCTCTCTCTCTCTCTCAAATGAATAAATAAAGTCTTAAAAATAAAAAAGGTCACTTGTTCACCTGAGCTCTCACAAAAACTGAATAGAATAATAATTTTAATCTCTTCAAATCTGATAACAAATGGCAGTGTTTCAATTTACATCTCTTAGATTTAGTGAGAGTAAACTTTTTTTTTTTTTAAGATTTTATTTATTTATTTAACAGACAGAGATCACAAGTAGGCAGAGTCAGGCAGAGAGAGAGAGAGGGAAGCAGGCTCCCTGCTGAGCAGAGAGCCCGATGCGGGACTCGATCCCAGGACCCTGAGATCATGACCTGAGCCGAAGGCAGTGGCTTAACCCACTGAGCCACCCAGGCGCCCCGAGAGTAAACTTTCTTAATGCTTAATGATCATTTGTGGTTTATTTATAAATTTCCTATGTAAGGCCTTTTCCTATTTCTCTCTATGAATTTCTTAGGTTGCAGAACAAGGAAGCAGGAGACTGGTTCTCTGAAGAACAACGTTGATCTGCTGGGCGGTCTCCAAGCTAGTTGAAGTCACTGTCATATTTTACGAGCCTTCCAATCAAACCACAGAATTATCAAAAATAGGATTTCTTTACAATCTTAATGGAAAGCTCTAGAGCCATCTGGAGTCCACACCTGTGAAACACACGCTGAAGATCTCAAATGCACCCCTGGCAGGGGTGAGGTGTCGCCATGTGCTTTTGTAGGCGACAGGTATGGACAGACAAATAGGGAAGATGCCTCAGGGGAAGGGAGCGGACAGACTCATTCATGGAATCAATGAAGCCTCACTTCTTGAAAACTCCAAAAATAATGGGAAGTTTTTCTTTTCGGTGGGGAGGAGGGGGTGGTATTACACCTTTCCAATAATCACACCAGTGAGGGACTTGCCTGTGTGGTTTTAGCCAGGGTATTCATGTTTGGTGGAAAGTCAGCAACAGACACAGGCAAAGGCTACAAATTCGCTTAATGCTGATAAATAGTATGGCTTCTTATAAGAATGGCAACCAAAGCCAAATCAAAAACAGTATTCTCATTAAAGGAGCAAACCTCCTTGACTTGTAACTCCATGAAACAGTCACTCTACTATCAAAGCTCCCATAGAGACCAACGAGAAGCTCTCTTCCTCTTTCTCATAGTTTTAATACCTTCCTAGATTTTTCCCAGCTGTCCCGAGCTCTCGCTCTATTCTCCAGCCTGACCACCAAAGGCAAGTAGCTGGTAAGGACTCAGAACCTTCCTCAGCGCTTACTCTAAGTGGTGAATTTCTCAGGGTCAATTTTCCCCTTACAAATCCAGGTTTCAGACAGGGCCTGTTATGGACCTGGGGGTATTTGGGTTATGTATATAACATCTGTAATGGGTCCAGGTATATTTATTTTCACTTCTCCCAAATAAAAACCATTTAAAAAAAAAAAACAAAAAACAGTACAGGTGGCTGTAGGCCCTGTGTTCCCCCATGACTCTTTTCAGAGCCACTAGAGACCTTTGGTGAACTCCAGAAGAGAAAGATCAGCCTATAAAGGGCTTGAACGCTGAAGAGTAAGTGAAGGAGTAAAACAGGGTGTAGAGGGGCGCCTGGGTGGCTCAGTGGGTTAAAGCCTCTGCCTTCGGCTCAGGTCATGATCCCAGGGTTCTGGGATCGAGCCCCGCATCGGGCTCTCTGCTCTGCGGACAGCCTGCTTCCTCCTCTCTCTCTCTGCCTGCCTCTCTGCCTACTTGTGATCTTTGCTGTCAAATAAATAAATAAAATCTTTAAAAAAAAAAAAAAAAACAAAACAGGGTGTAGATAACTCTTACCAAAGGTTTCACTATAACAAGAAGGTAAGAGAAAGGAGCGTCTCTTAAAACTATCTTGGGGGGGCGGCGCCTGGGTGGCTCAGTGGGTTTAAGCCTCTGCCTTTGGCTCAGGTCTTGATCCCAGAGTACCAGGATGGAGCCCGGAATCAGGCTCTCTGCTCAGCAGGGAGCCTGCTTCCTCCCCTCTCTCTCTCTGCCTGCCTCTCTGCCTACCTGTGATCTCTCTGTGTCAAATAAAATTTTTTTAAAAATCTTTAAAAAAAAAATCTTGGGGTTCAAAGAGTATATTTCTTATTTGGTTAAGTTAGGCAGGCTGGAATATGTGTGCATGTCAAGAGGACAAGTCACAGAGAAGAAAAGGTAGTTAACTGGTATAATCAGGTCCCTTAAGAATGGAATGGAGGGGCGCCTGGGTGGCTCAGTGGATTAAGCCTCTGCCTTTGGCTCAGACCATGATCTCAGGGTCCTGGAATCGAGCCCCGCATCGGGCTCTCTGCTCAGCAGGGAGCCTGCTTCCTCCTCTCTCTCTGCCTGCGTCTCTGCCTGCGTCTCTGCCTGCGTCTCTGCCTACTTGTGATCTCTGTCAAATAAATAAAATCTTAAAAAAAAAAAAAAGAAGAAGAAGGGAATGGAAATGGAATCCAGAGGAATTAGCATTAGAAAAGGAATTTTTAAAAAAATTATGGCAGAAAAAAAAAATTAAATAAATAAATAAATAAATAAAAATTATGGCAGAAAGGAAGGGAGTGAGGACGAGTCCTCATGCAGATTAGTGTTTTAATAAGGGAAAGAAAGAAAATGGAAAGAAGTACACTTTCTCTCTGAAGCCGGAGGATCTGCTGAAGGTATCCTGTGAAAGCAAAGACAAGAGACTTAACCCTGGAATAGACCTCTATTTGCTTCCTATGGGTGCCATAACAAATTCCCACAATCTTAAGGGCTTAAGACAACAAAATGTGTTATTCTACATTTCCATAGGTCAGAAGTCCACACTGGGCCTGATGGGGCTAAAATCAAAGATGCCAGCAGGTCTGTATTCCTTTCTGGAACTTTTTCCAGATTTTAAAGGCCAGATGCATCCCTTGGCAAATGGTCCCCTTCCTCTAGCTTCCAAGCCAACAGCAGAGCATCACTATGACCTTGCTTCTGTTACCCTGTCTTTGTTCTGCTTCCCTCTTCTACTTTGAAAGCACTCTTGTGATTACTTTAGACACACTGGATAAGCCCTGATAATCTTTCTACCTTAAAGTCATTTCATTAGCAGCCTTAATTTCATTGTCAAACTTAATTCTCCTTTGGCAGGCAAACTAACACATTTACCTTCTGACTATTAGAACATGACATCTGGGTTGCCTGGGTGGCTCAGTTGTTAAGTGTCTGCCTTACGCTCAGGTCATGAGCCTGGGGTCCTGGGATCGAGTCCTGCATTGGGCTCCCCGCTCGGGCTCCAGGGAGCCTGCTTCTCCCTCTGCCTGCCTCTCCCCCTGCTTGTGCTCTCTCTTGGTCTCTCTCTCTCTCTCTCTCTGACAAATAAATAAATAAAATCTTAAAAAAAAAAAAAGGACATGACATCTTTGGGAGACCATTATTGTGCCTACTCTGCAAGGCCCTAAAAAAAGAGGATGCTAATACCTAATGTGGAAATGTTGGGGTTCAGAGCCAGAGGCCAAGAAAGAATTCTTGAGATGTCTTGGGTGCAAGAAGGTATTTTTATTAAGGCCCGGGGACAGGAGCTATGGGCAGAAAGGACTGCCAAGGGATTGTGAGGAACAATTGATTATATACTATGGAATTGGGAGAGGTAAAGCTAGGGGAAGTTTGCAAAAGGATTTTCATGCACTGAAGGATTTTAATGCAGACTCACAGAATCCTGGAGGCCTAGCTATTGTCAAGCTAAGGTGGTTTTTCTGTCTAGCAAGGCATTCACATGGGAGTTCCTGGAGGACTGTTGTACTCGGCCTGCCCCAAGTATTTCTCAGTGGGCTACAGGTTATAAGAAAATTTGATTTTACCCACATTTCTTTTTGCCTTTGTTCCCCACATCACCACCCAGCCCCACAGAGTTGGTATGAATATTATTTTAAACTGAACACATTTGAGAGACAACTGATGCTGAAAGCAGCCTTCTTGGAGTTTCCCTTATTTGACTAAAGGCAAGGCCTTCGGAGAGTAAACCCCATAAATCCCTTCTCCCGGGAGCTTCGCTGCCAGGAAAAAGACCAACCATTCACACCTGGATAAGAAATTGCATAAACAAGCACTATCACAAAAGGTCATACTTTCATTTGTTTCTCTAAAAGCCCATTAGTCTTTCCTAAAAGTCCTTTGTTATCCAGTGGAAGTACTCTTCCCTGCCCTCCTCTGCCCCAGTTTAGTTGGTATCTAAACCTCACAAACCTTATCTTTTCTACTTTAATCTGTTGTCAGGTAACTTTCAAGCTCCTCCCCCACCCCAGGGGATCTGAATAGGTGGAGGGAAAATTTGTCCCCCCATTAGTAGTAAGGGACCTGGAGGGAGTGCACAGCAACATCAGGGACCCCTAAGACTGAATTCTACAAATGTAGCAGGATCAAAACCACAAGTGGGCATGGCTTTCCCATTCACAAAGCATTCCCATTCATAAAGAGAGAGAGGTTAGAAGATCGAATAAATTTGAAAACATGGTTTGGCCAGGTGGCTAAGGCACAGAAAAATGGAGTAAGGACTTCAGTGTGCGAAATGATTCATCATAGTGAATAGTGAAGCCAGGAAAAGACAGGTCGAAAGGGAACCTATGGTGGGGGGGTGGGCAGGCTGAGGAGTTGAAACATGAGGGTGTGGTCACTGAACAGGAAATGGCATTTAAGGCTGGCAGTCCAGGTTTGACAAGGTCGCAGGGTTTAGACAGGACACTAGGATTAGGGAGGTGGAAGAGACGTGCACTTGTCTTCTACCAATTTAAGCATTTTTTTTAAAAAGATTTTATTTATTTGACAGACAGAGATCACAAGTAGGCAGAGAGGTAGCAGGGGGTGGGGGGAAGCAGGCTCCCTGCTGAGCAGAGAGTCTGATGCGGGGCTCAATCCCAAGACCCTGAGATCATGACCTGAGCCGAAGGCAGAGGCTTAACCCACTGAGCCACCCAGGCGCCCCAAATTTAAGCATCTTAACAGTCATTTATTATCTCAAAATTCTGGAAATCAGGAATCTAGGCTAGGCTCTGCTCTGTGTATCATGGGGCCAAATCAAAATGTCAGCCAAGTGAGTTCCTACCTGAAGGAAGGCTCTTCTCAGAAGAGTAAGTTGCTAAGGTCAGGTTATTGGCAGAATCCAGTTCTTTGCTGCTTTAGGAATGAGGTCCCTGTTTCCTTGCCATCAACCATCTCCTCCAGGCTGCCCACATTCCTTCTTATGTGACTCCCTTCATCTTTAAAGTAGGTCTTCTCAAACTTCAAATCTCAGACTTCCACTTCTATCTTTTAAAGGGTTTGTGTAATTAAATCAGGCACACCTTGATAATCTCACTACTTTAGACTCAACTGATTTGGGACTTTAATTACAACTTCAAAATTCCTCAGAGTAGAACCTAGAATGGTATCTGGTTAAATAACCAGTAAATAAACTGGAATCCTGCGGTTTACGGGAGAAAGGAATCTTTAAAAGTCTGCCTATCCTCAATGTGAGGTTGAGAAGATCAAAGAGCACAGAAGCCAGGGTGAGGGGGCTGATCATCTAAATAAACACAGAATTGGGGGCACCTGCTAGCTCAGTTGGTGGAGCATGCAACTCTTAATCTCAGGGTCGTGAGTTTGAGCCCCAT
Source organism: Meles meles (assembly GCF_922984935.1). NCBI lineage: Eukaryota > Metazoa > Chordata > Mammalia > Carnivora > Mustelidae > Meles > Meles meles. The sequence goes on along the minus strand of NC_060067.1, from coordinate 120,799,370 downwards.
GTTGGGTGTAGACATTACTTCTTGAAAACAAAATCTTTAAAATAAATAAATAGGGGCGCCTGGGTGGCACAGTCAGTTAAACTCCCAACTCTTGGTTTCAGCTCAGGTCATGATCTCAGGGTCCTGAGATAAAGTCCTGCATCAGGCTCCACACTCAGTGCGGAATGTGCCTCAGATTCTCTCTCCCGCTCTCTCTGACCCACCCTGCCCTACTCGCGTGTGCTCTCAAATAAATAAGCACAGACTTTGACAAGGTAGTGACTGTCTTAGAGAGAAGGGAAAGGCCTAAACCAGTTCTCAAAGTCTTGAAGTCATGGAGAAGAGAACGGAAGGAGGCATTAATACAGAACAAGACTCTGTGTGTATGTGTGTGTGTGTGTGTGTTGGGGGGCTAGAGGTGTTAAGAGCCCAAATGTGGAGCCAAACTACCTGGGTTCTTATACTTTGCTTTATATAGCAGACAAGCGACCAAACAAGAAATAATTCATTTGGGTATAAAGTTCACAGAGGTAACCAAGCCCTAAAAAATGAGCAGCAAGGGAAAAAATATGCATGATTAGGTACTGATAATGAACCTTCAGGGTCAGGAAGTGGGATAGAGGATGTAGCATTTGTCCCTGAAAAACATGCTAAAAGGTTAAATGTTGAGAGTTCGTAGGATGCCTGGGTGGCACAGTTGGTTAAGCATCCAGCTCTTGATTTCGGCTCAGGTCGTCATCTTGGGGTTTTGGGATCAAGCCCCACGTCCTCCATGCTCAGCACAGAGTCTGCTTGAGATTCTCTCTTCCCTCTCTCTCTCCCTCTGCCTCTGCCTCTTTGGCTCATGCTGTCCCTCTCTCTTTCTCTAAAATAAATAAATAAAATCTTTTTTTTAAATGTTGAAAAGGCAGCAACTAGATTTCACATATCCATAAAATCCTTTGCTTAAGTAAGCTTTCTAATTGAAGTATAACACGCACCCCGAATAAGCATGGAAAATCTCGGTAAACAGCTTGATGTCAGTTACAAAGTGAAAACACCTGTATATCTGCCACCTAGATCAAATATATGTCTGTTATATGTCAGTTATATCTCTACAAAAACAACAAAAAACAAATAAAACTCATACGTAGTGTTAGAAGTCAAAAGAGTAGTTACCTTGGAAGGGACGATGACTCAGGTGGAGCATGGAGACGTGGGGGTGTTGATAATAAACCAACAAATGTGTGTGTATATATATATGGATATATGTGTGTTTGATGTGGGCAGCAGATATATAGGTATATATATTCACTTTATAACTATACATTAAGCTGTTTACATCTAAGCTGTAGATGTTCTGTACTTATTCTGGATCTATGTTACACTCCAATTAAAAAGTTTACTTAGAGGTGCCTGGGTGACTCAGTCAGTTAAGCATCTGCCTTTGGCTTAGGTCATGATCTCAGAGTCCTGGGATCGAGTCCCTTATCAAGCTTCTTGCTTGGCAGGGAGCCTGCCTCTTCCTCTGCCTGCTGTTCCCCCTGTTTGTGTTCCCTCTCTCTCTGACAAATCAATAAATAAAAATCTTAAAAAAAGAAAAATAGTTTACTAAAACATGGGATGCCTGGCTGGCTCAGTCAGTAGAGCATGTGACTCTTGATCTCAGGGTTGCAAGTTCAAGCCCCACACTGGGTGGAGAGATTACTTAAATAAGTAAATAACATTTTAAAAAACATTCAGTTAAACAAAAGACTTTATGGATATATGAGGAATAGAAGGATAGAGAAATGCCAGATTAAAACAAGTTAATTAAGTAGATTTCATCATTGCAGAACATGTATACAACATTTACTCATGGAACCTATTTGCCAAGAAGCATCTCCAAGATTGTATTCTCTGGAACATACTAAAAGATATACAGGAGAATCTTCTGGGACCAAAGTGTGGATGTCTCGAAAGCCAAGCAAAGGACTTTAAACTTATCTTGAGAGTGAGAAATTAATGAAAGTTTAGTATAAAGGGATGACATTGTCAAAACAGTGTTAAAAAGATTGATCTGTCCAGATATAGAATGGATGGGGCTTATGGCAGAAATCAGTTTGGAAGTGAACCAAAAAACCACTAAGCTAGAACAAAGGTGGAAAAAATTTTGAGGGAAAGGGCATGAGGGAAACATTGTGAAGGAGGACTTTAGAGTACCTGGTAACTGATAGAATATTGAAGGTAAAAGACATAGGAGTTAGAGCTGACTTCCAGACCCGAACCTGAGAAGCTGAAGACCTTATGGTGTCAGTAATGGAAATTGTGAGAAAGTAATGCCCTCCCTGTTTGGGTATGTCCTAAACATTGCCTCTCTCAGAGTCTTGAACACAATAGGTAACTGATAAAAATTTATCGACTTAATAATAAAAGCAAGTTTACCATATGCAACTCAGGGGCCTCTCCACCCTTACCTGAAGTTGCCAGGCTGTAAAAATGGAAGAGGGTTTCATCAGTGCCTGACCCCTTTCACATGATACATTATTGACTACTGTAAACACTTTATTGCCTGCAGAGGGAACGATTTGTTCTTGGTTGTGAATGAAGTCAAAGTGTAATGAGCATTAAATGACTCATGATTCATTACACTTAGAATTTTTTCACATCTGCGGGTCATGCTTAATATTATCATAGATGATGTCAGCAAAGCCAAACATGTGTAACTTCGCCCATAACCCTTATTAGAGCAGGAAACATACACCCATTATTCTATGTGTAACAAAGTCATAGCCGATCTAGATGGACCCAAGTTTTATCTCACCTTGAGAGTTTTTGCTATTTGACCCTTTTGTGTCTCAATGTCTTTCTTCATATTAGGGGTGATAATATCCATGTTACAAGGTTAAATAAAGATAAAAATAAAATCATGTGTATTTGGAAAATTTTTTACCCAATGCCAAGCATAACAGCTAATATTTATTAAGTACCTGCTACTTGCTGGGGATTGTTCTCAGTGCCTTTAAGTTTTGTGAGGGTTATTGTTTTTGTTTTTTTTTAAACCTTGTGGTATCTTCATAACAATACCCTTAGGTGGATTCTATTAAAATCTCTGCGTTGCAGACAAAACTGAAGCATAATGAGATTAAGCAATTTACTCCAGGTGATAAAGCTAGTAAACAACTTCGGCTCACATTTTGGCTCTACATTAGAGCTGATATAAGAAACAATTACACCATTATTTCCTATAGAAACTGCTAAGAAGGGGCACCTGGGTGGCTTTGTGGGTTGAGCCTCTGCCTTCGGCTGGGGTCGTGATCTCAGGGTCCTGGGATCCAGACCCACATTGGGCTCTCTGCACAACGGAGGTCCTGCTTCCCCCTCTCTCTGCCTGCCTCTCTGCCTGCTTGTGATCTCTGTCGAATAAATAAATAAAAATCTTAAAAAAAAAAAACTGCTAAGAAAAAAAATTTGGACAAAGAAGGTAGAATGAATTTGCTCACTCTTCAAAATCCCCCTGAGCCACGCTTATCAACATAAAAGAAGAAAAACAAGAAAGTCTAGGCTGTTGCAAATCCAAAATAGAGATCTCCATGAAAGAAACCCCAAATGGTAAGAACTGTACTAAAGCTTGCAGGTTGAGGGACTTAGGTCTAGAAGCAGGGAATGGTGGTAAGGAGTTTGGTCAATGGAATTCAAACCACACAAAGCAGAAGACCAGAGTCAGGCTCACTGTCTGAAGCCCAAGGCCCAGATGAGGGTGGCCACTTCAAAAAGGGTGGAGGTGGTGAGAGACAGGGCTGTTCAGCTCTGCCTGGGGATGTGTGGCTGTGTTGTGTGAGGGGGATACTTAGGCAGAGACACAGCATGTAAGGACCTATTTTAGCCAGAGCACTTCCATCTGTTAAACAATAACCTTAAACAATAACCTTGTTGTTTAACCCTTAAACTGTCCCTGTCCCCCTTCCCCCAGGGGACTTACTTAAAAACAAGCCCGGGAAACCAGCCCCAGGTAACAAAGCCCAAATACAAGGGTGGGTCAGGCCAGGTGGAGACATCCGATCAGCGGGAGGATGCATACTGTCTCCCTAGTTACCAAGGAGTTGGACCCCGCCCTTTGGGGGGCCTTTTGGGCGCAAATTCTGACCAAGGTGATAGACTAGGTCAAATGTCTACTAGGGTAAATCGTAATTCAGTTGGTCACCTAGCATGATGGTGCAGCTTTCTCTGTGTGTTACAACTTCATTGGCCATCTGTGCATGGCCAGGCCCAACCGCATGGCCTTTGCCCTTAAAAGCTAGTCCGTAAAGCAGAGAGAGGTCGCCCTCTCTGTAAGAGGCACGGCCCTGGCCTGTCGGTTTGATTCTTGATGCTTGGCGCGAAATAAAGCTTTGCTTGACTTTCGCTTTGTATCAGTCTCGCTCCTTTAATCATGGACCCATTATTGGGGGACCTAACACAGCACATTGGTGGGGAAGCTCCTCCAGCCCACCTTGCCTCCCTAGTGCCTCTTAGAGGTCTCTGCATCTCCCCACGGTAAAGGGGGCAGTAGACACTGCGAGCCACTGAAGTGGCCCTTTGGCTGGGAAGTGCTTGGTCTCACCGGCTGCCTCTGGGAAGGTCTTCAACACTACTGGATAAGCTCTGTGCTTCTCCCGCTCCCTGCTCAGTAATAGGGCTTCCCTAAATTACATTTGTCCTCGACAGAAGTGTGTGAGATTCAAGCTACTATCCTGGCCTTCCCAAACTCAGCAATTTATGAGTGATTTTGGGGGTGCCTGGGTAGCTCAGTCAGTTAAGTTCTGCCTTCAGTTCAGGTTGTGATCGCAGGGTCCTGGGTTCCAACCCCACATCGGGATCCTGCCTCGGCTGGGAGTCTGCTTCTCCCTCTGTCTGCCCCTCCCCCTGATTTTGTGGGCATACTCTCTCTCTCCCCGTCTCTGTCAAGTCAATAAAATCTTAAAAAAAAAAAAAAAGAACTGATAATGAATAAAATCATGTTAATCCTACAAAAACAGTCACTACTAAGCTATGGCTAAGGCTGCTCCATTTATAGGAAACAGGAAGACACATGTACATGCTGATGGGCCTTTTTTCTACTCCTCCACGTCTCTTAGTCTTCACATATTTTCCACATCTTCATCTCTCTGTGTTGCATCTTAGATAATTTCTTCACAGATACATCTTCTCGATTCTCTGTACAATTGTATTTATCTTCTATCCAAATTCTTAACTTCAATGATTAGGGATCCTTTTCATTTCTAAAAGTAATATTTTGTTCTTCTTCAAACTAGCCTAATCATTTGATAGTCTCCTACTCCTATTCATGTTTTACATTTTTCAGCACTTCAAGCAGAATTATTTTTCATTTTAATTCTGATAATTATAATCTCTGAAGTCTTTGTGGTTCTGGTTCTGTTACCTATGGCTTGCTCACTGATGTTCGTTTTCTAATTTTTTAAGTTTTTTGGGCACTCTACCTGTAGGAATTTTTTGAGGCCTAGTTGAGTGTACATTCATCTGGAAAAGTCTGGATTTCCTTCTCTCAGACATCTGGGGATATTACCCATCCTCATAATTACATTATAGGTGCATGTTTTTGGATCAGGTAAAGAATATAGATTCAGCTCTTAAGTAGCTTAAATTACTACAAATTCTCAGGGGACTTTTTTTTTCCTTCTTTTTAAAATGTCCATTCATAGTGTAGGCCAAGATAGCAATGTTTTCTTGTGGCCTGCCTTTGGAGGGTGGGTTTCTTTTCTAGTTTGACCTTTCTGAAGGTATACTTCTCCTAGGTCTAGGCATTATGCTTCCATTTTATGCGAACTCAAAGCTTTGGCCCTATCCCCTCTGTGCAATGCAGTTCAGGTCACAAAGACTACTGTATACCTCAGATACCCAGGGGCTTCAGGAATTAGCTTACCTGCTTGGTCTTTGCTCCATTACTGAAGCTAGTGGACTTAATCATTTAAAAAGTTTTTTGTTTTTTTTTTAAGATTTTATTTATTTATTTGACAGAGAGAGATCACGAGTAGACAGAGAGGCAGGCAGAGACAGAGTGGAGGAAGCAGGCTCCCTGCCGAGCAGAGAGCCTGATGCGGGGCTCGATCCCAGGACCCTGAGATCATGACCTGAGCCGAAGGCAGCGGCTTAACCCACTGAGCCACCCAGGCGCCCCTCACAAATTTTTTTTTTGAAGAATGCTTTCAAGTTTGTATTTATTTATTTGAGAAAGCGAGCACAAGTGGGGGGACAGAGGGAGAGGGAGAAGCAGACTGCCCACTGAGCAGGGACCCTAACGCGGGGCTCCGATCCCAGGACCCTGAGATCATGACCTGAGCTGAAGGCAGATGCTCAACTGACTGAGCCACCCAGCTACCCTCCCACAAATTATTTTGAAACAAATTTCAGAAAGCAAATAATTTTATTCATAAATATTATCATATGTATTTCATAAATATTTTCATAATGCTCTCCCCACACACATAGAGGATGTTTAGAAATGTCCAGTAGCCTTTTTGTGGTCATGTTTGAGGGTTGTTATTGTCATTTAAAGGTCATGAGCCAAGGATGAAAAGCGTCCCGTAAAATAAGCAACAGTGTCAAATCCAAGAAATCATTGCCAAATCCAATATCATAATGACTTTCACCTATGTTTTCTTCCAAGGATTTTGCAATTTTAGCTCTTATCTTTAGGTCTGTGATCCATTTTGAGTGTTTTCTATCCATGGTGTAAGGAAAAGATCCAAGTTTATTCTTTTGCATGTGAATATACAGTTTTCCCAATACCATTTCTTTTTTTTTTTTAAGATTTTATTTATTTATTTGACAGATAGAGATCACAAGTAGGGAGAGAGCCAGGCATAGAGAGAGAGAGAGGAGGAAGCAGGCTCCCTGCCAAGCAGAGAGCCCGATGCGGGGCTCGATCCCAGGACACTGGGATCACGACCTGAGCGAAAGGCAGAGGCTTAACCCACTGAGCCACCCAGGTGCCCCCCAATACCATTTCTTGAAAATACTATCTTTTTCCCATTAAATGACCTTTATTCCCTTGTTGAAAATTGAGCATATAGGCATGGAGTTATTTTGGAGCTTTTAATTCTATTCCATTGGTCTATATGCCTGTCCTTATGCCAGTACCACACTGTTGTGATTATACTGGCTTGGAAGTAAGTTTTGGAATCAGAAAGTGTGAGACTTCTAACTTGATCTTCATTTTCAAGAGTATTTTGGCTAGTCCCTTGAGATTCAGATGCATTTTTGGGATCGGTTTTTCTGTTTCTGCAAAAAATGCCATTGGGATTTTGATAATTACACCCAATCTGTAAATCATTTTGGGTAGCACTGTCATCTTAACAATATTAAATATTCCAATCCATGGACACAGGATGTCTTTTCATTTATGTATGTTTTCTTTAATTTCTTTCAGCAATATTTTGTAGTTTTCAGTGTACAAGTCTTTCACCTTCTTGGTTAAATTTACCGCTAAGTATTTTATTGTTTTTTATGCTATTGTAAACATAATTGTTTTCTTAATTTTCTTTTCAGATTTTCATTGATGTGGTATAGAAAAGCCAGTGATTTCTGCAGGTTGATTTTGTAGCTGCAACTTTGTTGAATTCGTTCATTAACTCTAAAAAAATTTTTTTTGTGTGGAATCTTTTGGGTTTTCTATGTATAAGATCCTACTATCAGGAGCCTATGTGGTCAGTCGGTTAAGCATCCAGCTCTGATTTCAGCTCAGGTCATGATCTCAAGGTTGTAAGATTGAGCCCCATGACATTCTCTCTGCTGAGAGTAGAACCTGCTTGGGATTCTCTCTGTCTCTCTCCCTCTACCCCCCCCCCCACACCCCCATGTGTGCACATTCTTTCTCTCTTCTGGGTAAAGAAAGAAAGAAAGAAAGAAAGAAAGAAAGAAAGAAAGAAAAGATCATAATATCTGAATAGAGATAATTTATTTACTTGCCAATTTGGATGCATTTCTTTCTCTTGCCTAATTGCTCTGGCTAGAATTTCCAATACCGTGTTGAATAGAAGTGGAAAAGGGAGGCATCTTTGTCTTGTATCTGATTTTTAAGGGTGAAGTTTTCAGTCTTTCACCACTAAGTATGATGTTAGCTGTGAATCTTTCATATATGGCCTCTATCATGTTAAGGAAGTTTCCTTCTATTCCTAGCTTATTGAGTATTTTTTTTTTTATCATAAAAGGGTGTTGATTTTGTAAAGTATCTTTACAAAGATACATTGTGTATATCTTTGCTACATGAGATTATCCTGTAATTTTTTTCCCTTCATTCTAATAACGTGGTATAGTGCATTGATTGCCTTTCATAAATTGAACCATCCTCACACTTCAGGGTTAAATCCCACCTGTCATGGTTTATAATCCTTTTAATAAGTTGCTAAATTTGATTTGCTAGTATTATGTTAAGAATTTTTGCATCTTTATTCACAAAGGATAGTAGCCTACATTTCCTTTTTTCTTATAGTGTCTTTATGTAGTTTTGGTATCAGGGAATGCTGACTTCACAGAATAAGTTAGGAAGTATTCCTTTTTCTTTAATTTTTTGGAGAGTTTGAGAAGGATTGGTGTTGGTTCTTTAAATATTTGGTAGAATCTACCTGTGAAGCCACTTGGTCCATTGCTTTTCTTTGTTGGGAGGTTTTTATTACTGTTTCAATCTCCTTGCCAGTTGGTCTATTCGGGTTCTCTATTTCTTTTTTTCCTTTTAAGATTTTATTTATTTGTTTGTTTGTTTATTATTCTGTTTTTATTTATTGATTTTTTTTTTTTTTTTTTTTTGGTGGGCAGCAAAGCCAAGTTTGTTGAACAATAGTACAAAGCTCCTGAAGAAGAAGGGGACCCAAGAGGGTTGCCTTAAGATTTTATTTTTAAGTAGTCTCTACAACCAACATGGGGCTCAAACTTACGACTCCGAGATCAAGAGTAACATAGACCATCAACTGAGCCAGCCAAGTGCCTCAGCTTTTCGATTTCTTCATGAGTTCATTTGGCAGATTGTATGTTTCTGGGAATTTGTCCCTCTTAATTAGGTTACCTAATTTGTTGATGGACGACTGTTTATAGTTTTCTTTTATAACATGTTTATTTCTGTAAAATCAGTAGTAATGTCTCAACTGTTGTTAGTAATTTGAGTCTTCTCTCCTTGTTCTTAGTCAATGTAGCTATAGGACTGTCAGTTTTGTTGATCTGTTCAAAGAAACAATTTTTTATTTCATGGTATTATTTTAAACTTATAAATATACGTACTTATAAAATATGTCCATGATTTTATAAATGCTTCCGTAAGTATTTTCCTTAGAAGATTGTGAATTACATTTTAAAGTCAGTTTCTAGTTTTTTAATAGGTACTTAGTAAATTCACTGTTAAATGAACAAATGAGGTTAGTTTAATGAGGTATACAAAAAACAAATGTAGGGGCACCTGGGTGGCTCAGTGGGTTGAAGCCTCTGCCTTCAGCTCAGGTTATGATCCCAGGATCCTGGGTTCGAGCCCCGCATCGGGCTCTCTGTCTTGGCAGGGAGCCTGCTTCCTCCTCTCTCTCTGTCTGCCTCTCTGCCTGCTTGTGATCTCTGTCTGTCAAATAAATAAATAAAATGTTTAAAAAAAAAAGAAATGTATATAAATCATAAATGCAAAGGAAGCAGGGGGTGGTTTGAGGGAAATGTGCAAAGTTCACCCTTACACACTGAAAACAATCCAATTCCCTTAACAGCAAGAGTTTTTTTGTTGTTGCTGCTGTTATTTAAAACAAAAATCCTTGCAGTGGACTTCTATTATTAAAGCCCGGGTTTCTGCAGAGTTCAGTTCTTCCTCACTTCTCTTTGATGTTTAAATTGCTTTATCACGAGCCAGCCAATAAAACCCCAATCTTATCAGGAAATAATGACTTTCTCTCTTTGTTCTGTTGCCTTACCTGAACTTGATGACTCCCGATGGTTTTGTTTTTCTTCAATTTAAGCTCTGCCTCCAGTGCTCCAAAAACCTCTATGCAACTAAGTCATTGAGTTCATTTACAGAATTAAAAGGTGTCTGGTTGTAAAGTTGTAAAGTCCCTTTGACTCAGCTGGAGATCAGTTACTCAGCTTGCTCACTAGCAGTGGGTTTCAAATTGTGGTCTGATAATCCTAGGGTACCAAGGAAAGGCTTCAGGGACTCCACAACCTTTCATGTAAATGTTGTTCTTAAGATACTTTAGCCATTTAGAGAAAATATTTACAAATCTATCTGACAATTTGTATCCATAGCATGGATATTTTTTCCCCAAAATAAAAAAAAAAAATCATGCATTTATAGTTCCATTCTGTAGTGAAATTAAAAATGTAAATACTGCACATGCTTTTTTTTTTTTTTTTTTTGGAGCCATCCAAGTGCCCCTGGAACATTTTTATTTTTACTGGGAGGATTTCCTAATTAGCATTTCTTGCAGGGCAGTTCTTTTTCTTTTTTTCTTTTTTAGATTTTATTTATTTATTTGACACAGAGATAAAGAGATCACAAGTAGGCAGAGACGCAGAGAGAGGGGGGAAGCAGGCTCCTGCTGAGCAGAGAGCCTGATGAGGGACTCTATCCTAGGACCCTGAGATCATGACCTGAGCCAAAGGCAGAGGCCCAACTCACTGAGCCACCCAAGTGCCCCCTGCAGGGCAGTTCTAATGGTAACAAATGTCTTTAGCTTTTGGTTATCTGGGAATAGTCTCATTTCTCTCTCATTTTTGAAAGTCAGTTTTCCAGATATAAGATTTTTTCTTTTAGCTTTTTGAATATATCAGTACACTACTTCTGGCCTCCAAGGTTTCTATTGAGAAATCAGCTGAGACTCTTATAAAGGATCACTTACATGTGATGATTTGTTTCTTTCTAATTGCTTTCAAGATTCTCTCTTTGCCTTTCTTTTGACAATTAGAACTTGATGTTGGTCTCTGGATTTATTTTACTCAGACTTGAACTCCTTGAATTTGTACATTTATATATTGTATCAAATTTTGGTATTTTTTCAGCCATTTTCTTGAAATAGTCTTTCTGCTCATTTTCCTCTCTTCTTTTTCTTATATTCCTACAGTACGTATGTTAGTCAACTTGATGGTGTCTGAAGGTCCCTTAAGCTTACTTAAGCTTACACCATACACAAAAATGAGCTCGAAATGGATAAAAGACCTCAACTTGAGACAGGAATCCATCAGAATCCTAGAGGAGAACATAGGCAGTAACCTCTTTGACATCAGCCACAGCAACTTCTTTCAAGATATGTCTCTGAAGGCAAAGGAAACAAAAGCAAAAATGAACTTTTGGGACTTCATCAAGATCAAAAGCTTCTGCACAGCAAAGGAAACAGTCAACAAAACAAAGAGGCAACCCACAGAATTGGAGAAGATATTCGCAAATGACACTACAGACAAAGGGCTGATATCCAAAATCTATAAAGAACTCCTCAAACTCACCACACACAAAACAGATAATCATGTCAAAAAATGGGCAGAAATAAAAACACATTATATGTTTATTTAAAATTTTTTTTAAAAATGGGCAGAAGATATGAACAGACACTTCTCCAATGAAGACATACAAATGGCTATCAGACACATGAAAAAATGTTCATCATCACTAGCCATCAGGGAGATTCAAATTAAAACCACATTGAGATATCACCTCACACCAGTTAGAATGGCCGAAATTAGCAAGACAGGAAACAACGTGTGGAGGATGTGGAGAAAGGGGAAACCTCTTACACTGTTGGTGGGAATGCAAGTTGGTGCAACCACTTTGGAAAACAGTGTGGAGATTCCTTAAGAAATTAAAAATAGAACTTCCCTATAACCCTGCAATTGCAGGTGTTTACCCCCAAATATACTGATGTAGTGAAAAGAAGGGCCATCTGTACCCCAATTTTCATAGCAGCAATGGCCACAGTCGCCAAACTGTGGAAAGAACCAAGATGCCCTCCAACAGATGAATGGATAAAGAAGATGTGGTCCACATATACAATGGAGTTATATGCCTTCGTCAGAAAAGATGAATACCCAACTTTTGTTTCAACATGGACGGGACTGGAAGAGATTATGCTGAGTGAAATAAGTCAAGCAGAGAGAGTCAATTATCATATGGTTTCACTTACTTGTGGAGCACAAGGAATAACACGGAGAACATTGGGATATGGAGAGGAGAAGTGAGTTGCTTTTTTTTTAAAGTATAGTATAGAAGAACAATTTGTATCCAGAATTTATAAGGAATACTTACAACTCAATATTAAAAAAACAAAAAACAAAAACTAGTTTTAAAAATGGGCAAAAGAGGGTGCCTGGGTGGCTCAGTCGGTTGGGTGTCTGCCTTCAGCAGACAAGTTGGACTCCCTGCTCAACGGGGAGTTTGCTTCTCCCTCTTCCTCTGCCCTTCCCCTTCTGCTCATGCTGTGTCTCTAACTTTCTCTCAAATAAATAAACAAAATCTTTTTTAAAATATCTCAAATAAATGAAATCTTTTTTAAAAATGGGCTTGGGCGCCTGGGTGGCTCAGTGGGTTAAGCCTCTGCCTTTGGCTCAGGTCATGATCTCAGGGTCCTGGGATCGAGTCCCGCATTGGGCTCTCTGCTTGGCAGGGAGCCTGCTTCCTCCTCTCTCTCCGCCTGCCTCTCTGCCTACTTGTGATCTCTCTCTGTCAAATAAATAAATAAAATCTTTTTAAAAATAGGCTAAAGATTTATGTAGACCTTTCAGCAGAAATATCTGAATGACCAATAAGCACATGAAAAGATGTTCAACATCATTAGTTATCATGGAAATACAAAATAAAGTTACAATGAGATCCCACTGCATGTGGCAGGAATGGCTATAATCAAAAAGACACAATTAACAAGTGTTAGTGAGAGAATGTAGAAAAACTGGAATCCTCATACACTGCTGGTGGGAATGTAAAATGGTACAATTACTTTGGATAAATAGTTTGGCAGTTTCTCAAAAAGTGAAAGATAAATTTACCATAACTCAGCAACTTCACTCTTAGGAATCTAAGCAAAGGAAATAATAACATATATTCACACAAAACCTGTAAATAAGTATTAAGAGTAGCATTATTCAGGGTGCCTGGGTGGCTCAGTAGGTTAAGCCGCTGCCTTCGGCTCAGATCATGATCTCAGGGTCCTGGGATCGAGTCCCGCATCAGGCTCTCCGCTCAGTGGGGAGCCTGCTTCTCTCTCTCTCTCTCTCTGCCTGCCTCTCTGTCTACTTGTGATCTCTCTCTGTCAAATAAATAAATAAAATCTTTTTTTTTTAAGATTTTATTTATTTATTTGACAGAGAGAGATCACAAGTAGATAGAGAGGCAGGCAGAGAGAGGGAGAAGCAGGCCGAAGAGAGAGGGAGAGAGCCGAAGGCAGTGGCTTAACCCACTGAGCCACCCAGGCGCCCCTAAATAAATAAAATCTTAAAAAAAAAAGAAAGAGTAGCATTATTCGCAATACCCCAAAATTGGAAACAACCCGAATATCTGTCAACTGGCAAGAAGATAGACAAAATTTGGTATATCCATCCAGTAGAATACTGTTCAGGAATAAAAATGAATGATTCATGCTATAAGACAGATGGCCCTCAAAAACATGCTCAGTGAAAGATGCCAGGCAAAAGAAGACTGTAGGATTCCATTTAGCAAAATGCCTAGAGAAGGCAAAGGTATAAAGAAAGCAGGTTAGTGGTTGTCTGGGGCTTGGGTGGGAAAGGGGAACGACTGCAAATCAGCTTGAGGAATTTTTTTTTTTTTAAAGATTTTTTTTATTTATTTATTTGACAGAGAGATCACAAGTAGGCAGATAGGCAGGCAGAGAGAGAGGAGGAAGCAGGCTCCCCGCGGAGCAGAGAGCCCGACGCGGGGCTCGATCCCAGGACCCTGAGATCATGACCTGAGCCGAAGGCAGCGGCTTAATCCACTGAGCCACCCAGGCGCCCCGAGGAATTTTTTTAAAATATACTTCCTATAATGCATTCAGCATTTTCAGTTACATCTTCTGCATATTGGCTCAAAAGAGTTCAGCCATATGCTCGCATCAGTCCATGGTCCAATCCGAGATTTGTCTCCACCTCCAAACTAGATTTGGACTATGCCAGTGGGATACTCTAGGAACCACGCTAACTTGTGCCCCACTATCACTAAGGACTAATGGTGCTGACAACTTTAAGTGCTATCAAGTTCCCAACACACTTTGATCAGTGTCAGCTAGAGAAGGGGGTTTGAACCCCTGCCCTTGGTCCGTTCATTCTTTTTCTTTTTAGCCTTTGTTAGCATTAAGAACCCCCCTCCATGTGGCTTCAAGCTACCAGACACAGCATCCACTCCCATCTAGTCTCCCTGATAGATAACCTTCATCTTCTTAGCTCTCCTGTGAAGAATTTGGCCCTCCTGATAGCGGACTCCCTTGGGAGTTTTCCTTTTCCAGAACTTTGCAGTAGCCTGATTGCACCACATCACTGAAAGCAGCTGCTCCTGTCTTGTTTTCAGCTGCATTTACCTGCTTACATCAATAATCAATATCCACTGTTTATCAAGGTCAATAGTTGGGCAGAAGCTCTGGGTCCTCGTTAAGTGGTAATGCCACATACCAACCTTTCCTAAGTAACCTGGGTGGTCTCTGTCTTAATTGCTCCTGCAGTGATGATGCCATCAGCATCACCCATCAGCACTGCCCACCCCCGAGGGGCAAAGGGGGGCAGTCCTGGTGCTTGCAGATGCAGTGGTAGGGGTGGCTCACAAGGCTGCAAAGTTTCCGGGTCTTCCTCCATGTAAATGGCAGCATGGAAAAGGTACTTAGTGAGAAGCCCAAAGGGAGGTGGGGAGGAGACAAAGCTTGACGGTGTGCAAGGGGCCTAAAGACCTGGTCATGGAGGTCTTTCAGCAAAGCAGATGTTATGGACTTAACAGGGCTGTCTGGCCTCATCAGGGCTGCGTCAGAGTGCACCAGCCTGTGAGTCTCAGAGATCTGAACCTGGGTTAAGCACACAACCTCAGGCTCCTGAGCCCAGGCTGACCCCCTGCCCTCAGGCCCTCCATGTTGGCTAAGGCCCCTGGGGGGCAGGGCTGAGGGCATGCACGTTTGAGGGCCAACACAAGGAATAGAGCTTGTGGCTGGGCCAGCATTAAATCAGGGGCACATTAAGAATCTAGGCCTGTTTGTTCCTGAAAGGATAAAGGCTTAAGTAGGAGGTGGTACCGAACACATCAGGTGACAGCAGTCCACACTGCACAGATCTCAGCAAGAGGGTCTTTTCTCTTGGTCCCCCTGTTCAGCAGTATGGTCTTGCAAAGGAGTCAGCCACGGAGAACTGTGTGATCTCCACTCCTGGCCCTCCCAGACAATTGGCAGTTCTCCCTCATTTGCTAATTGAGGAAGAAGCTTCTACCCAAACCTATCCATATGACTTCTTTACTAGTAGGCCATGGTACATTTCAATATAACCAGCTCCCCACTGTCACCAAACACTTTATGAATAAGGTCTACTACTCTTAGAGTGCTTTTTCCATACTTGGCGTAGTCAGCATACCAGACAGATGTCACCTGCATTTTTTGGAAATAACCTTGTCACCTTCGCAGCTCCACAAAAAGAGAGTTTTAAATCCCATGGAGCCAGTCTGCCAAAAGTCCTGGATAGTGTTGCCTCTTTTGCTGAGGGACAAATAGGCCAACTTTTCCAGCAGTTTCATAGGAGCAACAAGGGTTCTCTCAGAAACAAACACTACTAGTTTGTGAAAGACAACAATTATTCTTTGACTACATGTGGGATTCTGTGTGTGAAACCACTTGCAGAAGTTTCAGTATCAAAACTGGCAAGTATGTCCTCCTTTGGGATTTTTAGTCTCCCTTCTGGTAGGCATCAAAGGCCATAGACAATGTCACCTGCAACTTGCCAATCAATAAGATTTCGTTAGATGTTGAAAATGCTGGACATCAGAAGAATGGTCCTCTGATACCACAGGAACATTCCAGTTCAGCATGTAACACACTTCAGCACCAGTTATACATTATTACACAGTGCATAAAATGAATTTGCTCACAGGCCTCCCAGTGACAAAATCACTTCTAGATTTTACCTCTCACTACAAGTTCTATAGCTATATTGGACACTTTTTTATGATTTTATTTATTTGTCAGAGAGAGAGAGGGCACAGCAGGCAGAGGCAGAAGAAGAGGGAGAAGCGGGCTCCCCCCCGAGCAAGGAGCCCAATGCAGAACTCGATCCCAGGACCCCAGCATCATGACCTGAGCTGAAGGCAGACATTTAATGACTGAGTCACCGAGGCATCCCTATAATGGTCACTTTTTTGGTTTTTTGTTTGTTTGTTTCTTTTTATTTATTTTTTTAAAAGATTTTATTTATTTATTTGACAGAGAAATCACAAGAGAGGCAGGCAGAGAGAGAGGAAGGGAAGCAGTCTCTCCGCTAAGCAGAGAGCCCGATGTGGGACTCGATCCCAGGACCCTGAGATCATGATCTGAGCTGAAGGCAGCGGCTTAACCCACTGAGCCACTCAGGCGCCCTTTGTTTGTTTTTAAATTTATTTATTTGACAGAGAGAGATCACAAGTAGGCAGAGAGTCAGGCAGAAAGAGAGAGGGAAGCAGGCTCCCCGCTGAGCAGAAAGCCCTATGTGGGACTCGATCCCAGGACCCTGAGATCATGACCCGAGCTGAAGGCAGAGGCTTAACCCACTGAGCCACCCAGGCGCCCCCCTATAGTGGTCACTCTTATAGGAACACAGACCATGGATATTTGTACCCAGACACTAGCACATCAGCTTCCAGGAGACCAACTACCCTTCTCACTGGAAGGTTGGGAAATAAGGGAAGGGAGGACAGGAGGTGTAACTGGCACCAGGAAGCATAGGACTGCAGCGTGGTTTTTGAGGCGATAGGAAGGTTCCAAAACTGGATTAGTAATGGTTACACAAGTCTATAAATTTACTAAATTCACTGGATTTTACAGTTAAAATTTATGGTATCTAAATTTCAACAAAGCAGTTTTTTAAAAATATTTTATTTATTTGACAGAGAGAAATCACAACTAGGCAGAGAGGCAGGCAGAGAGAGAGGAAGAAGCAGGCTCTCTGTGAAGCAGAGATTCCGATGCGGGGCTCCATCCCAGGACCCTGGGATCATGACCTGAGCCGAACTGAGCCACTCAGGCGCCCCTACAAAGCAGTTTTTTAAAAAGCCAATAAATGTGTTTATCCTAAATATAGGGATAAGTATTTCCTTATTTATTCAAAACATTTAAGAAAGTGTACAAAAATAAGCAGTGTTCTTTCATCCACTCTCTACCAAAGTTTAACATGTTGGAAGCCCTTGTGCTAACTTATGGATGCTTATGTGTATTTCAGAATACATCCTCTCTTGTCATCTGTTTAATCAAAGAAAAATCATAAAATTATTAAGATGGCCCAAACAATACAAAAACCTGAAACCATTTCTCACTACTGGTCTGCAAATCTTATTTTTCTCAATACGTACAACCAAAACAAATGCAGAAATGGATTTATTTCAGAGGCTTTGTGCAATCATAATAAACCGTTTTTACAACAATTTTACCCTCATCAAAAATACTGTTTTCATGACTAACTTCATAATAAGTGAATGCTATAATTTTAATATATAAATAACAATAAATATATTTTGTATATACTAGAGTTTATTTTATAAATACTATATGGACTCTTAACAATTCTTGGACTATCTATTGTTCAGTTTCTATTTAGACCAATCTGTTTGTGATAAACACATTTATTATTTTGGTAGGTTATTATAAAATTAGTTATAAATGATTCAGTTTTAGGGGCACCTGGGTGGCTCAGTCGGTTAAGCATCTGCCTTTGGCTTAAGTCATGATCCCAGGGTCGTGGAATCAAGTCCCGCATCAGGGGTCCTTGCTCAGCAGGAAGCCTGCTTCTCCTTCTGCCAGCGACTCCCCCTGCTTGTGCTTTCTCTCTCTTTCTCTGACAAACAAATGAATAAAAACCTTAATAAATGATTCAGTTTTAGCTTTAACCAGTTAATACAAGTGACTGTATAAAAATATTCATAGCATTTATTTTTAACCTTTAAAAAGGCCTCTGTTGCTAAAACAAAAGAAATCTGAATACTTCTGGGCCATACGTGACCCAAAAAGATCAAGCTCAACTACGTTTTTACGAGAAGGGTGATTAGAAACAAGTTTCCCTTAAAAGAGCACCGTGTAATTCCCCTCTAAGGCTGCCATGAAGGTAGATGGGATTCTCCTTAGATAGCAAGGTTTCATTTCCTCCTTTATCCAACATGTCATACAAACAGAGTGCTCTTTCCATCTTCCCCCTTCCTGTTGGCTAGAGTTCAAACATCATGACAGGAATCCCTGTGGCTGAACTGGGCTGAGATGAGTCTGAAAATGGAAAGCCACGTGTGGTACCAAGCAACAAGATAGAAGGAATGTGGGTTCTTTGAAACCGTGGACTTTATGCTATGTCTGGAATGTCTACCTCCAGATGTCTTGAATGTGAGGGATGAATAAGAGTCTATATTGTTTACAGCACTGTTTTTCCCGCTAAACTCAATCCTATGAGTATACTGAGATCAGAGTGGGGGAGATGGAGGGAGAGATAGGCACAGAGGCTCTGAGACAGGAAATGCTTGAGACCTTCAGGGCACAGCAAGGTGAGTGTGGCTGGGGTGTCAATAACTAGAGGGAAAATAGTCAGAGATGGTGTAGGCATAGTGGTTCACTGGTACTTCGAGGATGTATTTAGATGTGGAAAGGCACCACAGGGGTTCAAGGAGTGACCTGATTGATTTATATTTTAAAAGGATCTCTAGGGCACCTGGGTGGCTTTGTTGGTTAGGCAGCCAGCTCTTGGTTTCGGCTCAGGTCATGATCTCATGGTCTTGGGATGGAGCCCCACATCAGGCTCCATACTTGGCAGGGGATCTGCTTGAGGATTCTCTCTCTCCCTCTCTTTCTGCCCCTCCCCCCACTCACATGTGCTCTCTCTCTCTCTCAAATAAATAAGTGATCATTAAATTTTTTTTTTAAATTTTTAAAAAATATTTTATTTGGGGCACCTGGGTGGCTCAGTGGGTTAAAGCCTCTGCCTTCGGCTCAGGTCATGATCCCAGGGTCCTGGGATGGAGCCCCGCATCAGGCTCTCTCCTCTGCGGGGAACCTGCTTCCTCCTCTCTCTCTCTGCCTGTCTCTCTGCCTACTTGTGATCTCTATCTGTCAAGATACAGATAGATACAGAGATAGAGAGAGAAAGCACAAGCAGGGAAGGCAGCAGGCAAAGGGAGAAGTAAGTTCTTCATTGAGCAAGGAGCCTGATGCAGGGCTCAATCCCAGGAGCCTGGGCTCATGACCTGAGCCAAAGGCAGAGGCTTAATGGACTAAGCCACTCAGGTGTCCCCAGATTATTAATTTAAAACAACTTATGATTAATACAGTAAGCATTCTTTTTTTTTTAAGACTTAATTTATTTTAGAGAAAGAATGTATGTGAGCAGGGGGAGGGATAGAGGGAGAGGAAGAGAATCTCAAGCACAAAGCCCAATGTGGGGTTTGATACCATGACACTGAGATCATGACCTGAGCTGAAACCTAAGTACCCCAACTGGTAAGTGTTCTCATGAAGAAAGTAAACCTGATGGGACACCTGGGTGACTCAGTTGGTTAAGCACCTGCCTTTGGCTCAGGTCATGATACCAAGGTCCTGGGATCAAGCCCCACATTGGTCTTCCCTGCTCAGTGGAGAGTCTGCTTCTCCCTCCGCTCTGTTGCTCCCCCTACTTGTGCTCTCTCTCTCTCTGTCTCTCTCTGCCTCTCTGTCTCTCTCAAATAAATAAATAAAATCTTTTAAAAAATAAAAGTAACTGAGTGGCTTTAAATAAATATATAAAAAATAAAAGCCTGGGTGGCTCAGTTGGTTAAGCGACTGCCTTCAGCTCAGGTCATGATCCTGGAGTCCTGGGATCGAGTCCCACATGGGGCTCCCTGCTCGGCAGAGAGTCTGCTTCTCCCACTGACCTCTCTCCTCTCATGCTTTCTCTCTCTCTCTCTCTCAAATAAATAAATAAAATCTTTAAAAAAAATAAAATAAAATAAAAGTAAACCTGAAAGAATAGATAGGTAATGTAAACAGATGAAAATTCTAGGAATCAAAAAAAAAAATGTTAGGGCATAAAAACACTTCAAGAGAAATGAAGAGTGCCTTTCATGGGCTCATTGGTAGGCTGAACAAAACTGAGGAAAGAATCTCTTAATCTTAAGAATATGTCAATGGAAACTGGAAGTAAAGATAAAAAAGACTGAAAAAAAAAAGGGAACAGAATATCCAAGAACTGTGGTACAAATATAAAAAACACAGCATACACATGATAAGAATACCATAAGGAGAAGAAAGAGACAAAGATACAAAAGCAATACTTGAAGCAATAATGACTGAGAATGTCCCCCAAATTAAGGTCAAACCACATGTCTTAGTTGTCTGCTACAACAAATTACTACAGACTGGTTGACTTAAACAGCAAAGTCAGAGCAAGCTCTCATGTACCTTTTCATAAAAGCACTAATCCCCATTCATAAAGGTTCTACTCTTGTGACCTAATCACCTCCCAAAGATCCCCACCTCTTAATAATGAGGGGAATGCAAACATTCAGCGTATAACACCACAAAACCACAAGAAACTCAGGGAACACCAGGCAAGATAAATACCAAATAAATTACACTAAGCATATCATACTCAAGCTGCAGAAAATAAAAGTCTTGTGAGAAAAAGTCTTGTAAAAATAAAAGACAAAAGAAAAAGACAGAAGGAAAAAGCTATAGATAGAGGAGCAAAGATAAGAATTACATCCATCTTCTCTAAAACCATGCAAACAAGAAAGGAGTGGAGGGAAATATTTAAATTATTGAGAGAAAGGAACCTGGGTGGCTCAGTTAGTTAAGTGTCTGCCTTTAGGTCAGGCCATGATCCCAGAGTCTCAGGATGGAGCCCCGCATCAGGCTCCCTGCTCATCAAGGAGTCTGCTTCTTTCTCTCTCTCTGCTCCTCCCCCTGCTCCTTCTCTCTCTCCTTCACTCTCTCTCAAATAAATACAATCTTTAAAAAAAAATTATCAAGAGAGAAAAAACCCAAAACATTAACCTAGAATTCTGTATCCTATTAAATCATCCTTCAAAAGTGAACAAGAAATATTTTCTCAAACAAACATTCAGGGAATTTGTTGCCTGTTTACCTTCCTTGCAAGAAATGTTAAAAGAAGTTCTTTAGAGAAAAGGAAATTAATATAGGTCAGAAATTTGAAGGCAACCACTAAAAAAAGTAAAAAGAAAAAAAAAGACATAATTTATATATTAACAAAGGAGAGAAAATAGAATCATATAAAATGCTTAATTAAAACCATAAATGCCATAACTGGTGGGGGGGGGGGAAAGGTGGAAGACAAAAATAGGAACAAAGAACAAAGCAATAGGGGCACCTAGGTGGCTGAGTTGGTTAAGTGTTGTATTCACAGTATGGTACTGGCACAAAAACAGACAAATAGATCAATGGAACAGAATAGAGAGCCCAGAAACAGACCCTCAACTCTATGGTCAACTAATCTTCAACAAAGCAGGAAAGAATGTCTAATGGAAAAGAGACAGTCTCTTCAACAAATGATGTTAGGAAAATTAGACAGCCACATGCAGAAAAATGAAACCGGACCATTTCCTTACACGACACATGAAAATAGATTCAAAATGGATGAAGGACCTTGATGTGAGAAATGAGTCCATCAAAATCCTTGAGGAGAACACAGGCAGCAACCTCTTCGACCTCAGCTGCAGCAACTTCTTCCTAGGAACATCGCCAAAGGCAAGGGAAGCAAGGGTAAAAATGAACTATTGGTACTCCATCAAGATCAAAATCTTTTGCACAGCAAAGGAAACAGTTAACCAAACCAAAGACAACTGACAGAATGGGAAAAGATATTTGCAAATGACATATCAGATCAAGCGCTAGTATCCAAAATCTATAAAAAGCTTATCAAACTCAACACCCAAAGAACAAATAATCCAGTCAAAAAAATGGGCAGAGGACATGAACAGACATTTCTGCAAAGAAGACATCCAGATGGCCAACAGACACATGAAAAAGTGCTCCACATCACTCGGCATCAGGGAAGTACAAATAACAACCACAACGAGATACCACCTCACACCAGTCAGAATGGTTAAAGTTAACAAGTCAGGAAATGACAGATGCTGGCGAGGATGCGGAGAAAGGGGAACCGTCCTACACTATTGGTGGGAATGCAAGCTGGTGCAACCACTCTGGAAAACAGCATGGAGGTTCCTCAAAAAGTTGAAAATAGAGCTACCCTATGACCCAGCAGTTGCACTACTGGGTATTTACCCTTAAGATACAAACGTAGGGAACCGAAAGGGCACATGCACTCAAATGTTTATAGCAGTAATGTCCACAATACCCAAACTATGGAAAGAACCCAGATGTCCATCAACAGATGAATGGATAAAGAAGAGGTGGTCTATATATGTGATGGAATACTATGCAGCCATCAAAAGAAATGAAATCTTGCCATTTGCAACAACGTGAATGGAACTGGAAGGTATTATGCTGAGCGAAATAAGTCAATCAGAGAAAGACAATTATCATATGATCTCCCTGATATGAGGAAGTGGAGATGCAATGTGGGGGGTTGGGGGGGGTAGGAAAAGAATAAATGAAACAAGATGGGATCAGGAGGGAGACAAACCATAAGAGACTCTTAATCTCACAAAACAAACTGAGGGTTGCCAGGGGAGGGGGGTAGGTGGGGTTATGGACATTGGGGACGGAATGTGCTATGGTGAGTGCTGTGAAGTGTATAAACCTGGTGATTCACAGACCTGTACCCTTGGGGCTAATAATACATTATATGTTAATAAAAAAAATTTAAAAATTATTAAAAAAAAGTGTTACATTCAGCTCAGGTCATGATCCCAGGTTCCTGGGATTAAGCCCCTCTAGTGCTCCCTGCTCAGCGGGGAGCCTACTTCCTTCTTCCTCTGCCCCTCCCCCTGCTCATGCTTTCCCTCTCATTCTCTCTTTTGAATAAATATATAAAATATTTTTTTTAAAAAGGAAAGAGGCAATAAAGATAAAACAATAACAAGTTATATATTAATCCAAATACAACAATGAAATAATCATTTGAAACATCAATGGCCCAAATAATTAAAAGATAAAAATATTCAAACTGGGTCAAAAGAACTACACAGTATCTTTTTAAAAACCCCACTTTATTTTTATTTATTTTTATTTTTTAAAGATGTTATTTATTTTTCAGAAAGAGAGAGCAGAAGAAGGGGGAGTGGCACACAGAGGGAGTAGCAGGCTCTCTGCTGAGCAAGAAGCCAGATGTGGGACTCAACCTCAGGACCCTGGGATCATGACCTGAGCCAAAGGCAGAGGCCCAACCAACTAAGCCACCCAGGCATCCCCAAAACCCCACTTTAAATATAAACACACGCATAGATGAAAAATAAATGGACAAAGAAAGATTTATCATGGTAACACTAATCAAAAGACAGTTAGATTACTTATATTGATTTCAGACAGAGCAGCATTCAAAACAAGGAAAATTATCAGAATAAAGAGGGGCATTAAATAATGATAAAGGGGTCAATTCTCCAAGAAGACATAATAATCTTTAGTGAGTAGGCACCTAACAACAGAGCGTTAAATATATGAGGAAAAACTGATAGAACTGCAAGGAGGAGCAGATGAATCTGCAATTTTAGTTATAGACCGTAATACCCTTCGATCAGAAATGGACACATTCACCACGTAGAAAATAAGAACATAGTTGAACTCAACAACATCATCAATCAACTGGGTATAACTGACATCTACATACTACTTCTTCCAACAACAGCAGATTACTAAGGCTCACATAGAACAAACACCAAGAAAGCCACATCTTTAAAAATTTTCAAGGAAAAAAGTCATAAAATATAATGCATGCTCTCAGATCATAATGGATTTAAACTAGAAATTAATAAAGATAACTGGAAAATCCCAAAATATTTGAAGATCAAATATACTTTCAAATTACACATGAGCCAAAGAAGAAATCTCAAGAGAAATTTAATAACATTTTGAGCTAAATGAAAATGAAAATACATCTTTTTTTTTTTTAAGATTTTATTTAGTTATTTGACAGAGATCACAAGTAGGCAGAGAGGCAGGCAGAGAGAGAGAGGGAAAAACAGGCCCCCTGCGGAGCAGAGAGCCCGATGTGGGGCTTGATCCCAGCACCCTGAGATCATGACCTGAGCCGAAGGCAGAGGCTTTAACCCACTGAGCCACCCAGGCGCCCTGAAAATGAAAATACATCTTATAAAAACATGTCAAATGCAGCAAAAGCAATACTTAGATGAAAATTTCCAGCACTAAATGCATATATTAAAAAAGAAAAAAAGAACTAAAATCAGTCATCTGAGTTTCAATTTTAGGAAATTCAAAAAAGAAGAGAAAATTAATGCAAATTTAGCAAAAAAGAGAAATAATGAAATTATAGCACAAATAATGAAACTGAGAACAGGAACTTGACAGAGAAAATTATTGAAGGACAAAAAGTTGCTTCTTTTAGGGGCACCTGGGTGGCTCAGTGGTTAAATCCTCTGCCTTCAGCTCAGGTCATGATCCCCGGGTCCTGGGATCGAGCCCCGCATCGGGCTTTCTGCTCAGCAGGGAGCCTGCTTCCTCCTCTCTCTCTCTGCCTGCCTCTCTGCCTACTTGTGATCTCTGTCTGTCAAATAAATAAATAAATAAATCTTAAAAAAAAAAAGTTCCTAAAGTTACTTCTTTTAAAAGGACAACAGAGGGGCGCCTGGGTGGCTCAGTCGTTAAGCGTTTGCCTTCAGCTCGGGTCATGATCCCAGAGTGCTGGGATCGAGCCCCATATCCGGCTCCCTGCTCAGTGGGAAGCCTGCTTCTCCCTTTCTCTCTGCAGCTCCCCCTGCTTGTGTTCCCTCTCTTGCTTTGTCTCTCTCTGTCAAATAAATAAAAAAAAAATCTAAATAAAAAAAAATAAAAATAAAAGGACAACAGAGTTGATAAGCTTCCAGATAGGCTAAGAAATAAAAATAAAGAGAAATGATACAATGTTAATACTGATATTAATATATCAGAAAGGAATGTATGAACATTACTACATAACCCGTGGACATTAAGGAAATAAGAAAAGATAGCATAAACAACCTGTGCCAACAATTTGATAATCTAGATGAAATGTAACAATTCCTTGAATGACACAATCTTCCAAATCTCACACAGGAAGAAACAGACAATCTGAAATAGGCGTATATCTTTACAGACATTAAATCAATAACTAATAACTTACCAAAGTAGAAAGCACCAAACCCAGGTGGGTTCGCTGGGTAATTCCACAAAATGTTTAAGGAAGAAATTATACCCATTCTCCACAATCTCTTTTAGGTTTGTTTTTTTTTTAAGATTTTATTTATTTATTTGACACAGAGAGAGAGATCACAAGTAGACAGAGAGGCAGGCAGAGAGAGAGGGGGAAGCAGGCTCCCTGCTGAGCAGAGAGCCCGATGTGGGGTTTGACCCCAGGACCCTGGGATCATGACCTGAGCTGAAGGCACAGGCTTTAACCCACTGAGCCACCCAGGTGCCCCTCCACAATCTCTTTTTTTTTTTTTTTTTTTTTCCCACAATCTCTTTTAAAAGATAGAAGCCAAGAGAATGGAGTTGACCCTTGAACAACATGGGTTTGAACTGCAGGGGTCTACTTGTACATGGATTATTTTCAATAAATACAGCACAATGATTGTATCCTCCCTTCCTTATGATTTTCTTTCCTTTTTAAAAAAGATTTCATTTATTTATTTGACAGAGGGAGACAGCAAGAGAGGGAATACAAGCAGGGGGAATGGGAGAGAGAGAAGCAGGCTTCCCACTGAGCAGGGAACCCAATGCAGAGCTCTATCTCAAGACGCTGGGATCATGAACTGAGCTGAAGGCAGACGCTTAATGACTGAGCCATCCAGGAGCACCCCTTACGATTTTCTTAATAACATTTTCTTCTCTAGCTTACTTTACTATAAGAATACAGTATAAAATGTTATCAGTAAGGCTTCCAGTCAACAATAGGCTATTAGTAGTTAAGTGTTTAAGGAGTCAAAAGTTATATGCAGATTTTCAACTGTGCAGAGAGTAGGCATCCCTTGGCCTGTGTTGTTCAAGGGTCAACTATACTTCTTAACTCAGTCCATGAGGCCAACATTACCCTATGACCAAAACCAGACAAAGACATTACAAGAAAACATTTAAAGAAAAGACAAAACAAGAAAAAAAAAAAAGACCAATACTTCTCATGAATATAGATGCAAAAACCTTCAACAAAGTTTAATAAAATGAAACCAACAATGTATAAACATGTATATAAAGAATATATTAAAAAAAGAATATATATATATATTTGGATAATATCATCTAGCTATCAACAAGCTAAAGAAGAAAAGTCACAATCACATCAAGAGAGACACAAAAAGCTTTCAAGAAAATCCAACACCCATTCATGATTACAAACTCTCGGCAACCTAGGAGTACAGAACTCCCTAATTTGGTAAAAAAAAAAAAAAAAAAAAATCTACAAAAAGTCTACAGCTAATCTTACACTTAATCATGAGAAAATAGAAGCCTTCTCACTAGGATCAGGAACTAAGCTTTTTTTTTAAGCAGGAACCACTGCTTTTCATCTTAAAACTCAACAATAAGAAAACAAACAACCCGGGGCGCCCGGGTGGCTCAGTGGTTTAAGCCACTGCCTTCGGCTTGGGTCATGATCTCAGGGTCCTGGGATCGAGTCCCGCATCGGGCTCTCTGCTCGGCGGGGAGCCTGCTTCCCTCTCACTCTCTCTGCTTGCCTCTCTGCCTACTTGTGATCTCTCTCTGTCAAATAAATAAATAAAATCTTTAAAAAAAAAAAAAGAAAACAAACAACCCAATTAGAAAATGGGCCAAAGACCTTGATACCTCAAAAAAGAAGATATGAAAATGGCAAATAAGCATATGAAAAGATACCCCACATTATATGTCTTTATGGAATTGCAAATTAAAACAAGAATAAGACACCACCACACACCTATTAGAAAGGTCAGAATCTAAAATGCAGATGAGGACACCTGGATGGCTCAGTGGGTTAAGCCGCTGCCTTCGGCTCAGGTCATGATCTCGGGGTCCTGGGATCGAGTCCCGCGTCGGGCTCCCTGCTCAGCAGCGAGCCTGCTTCCCTCCCTCTCTCTCTGCCTGCCTCTCTGTCTACTTGTGATCTCTCTCTGTCAAATAAATAAATAAAATCTTTAAAAAAAATAAATAAATAAAATAAAATGCAGATGATGCCAAATGTTCTCATTCATTACTACTGGGAATGCAAATTGGCATAGCCACTTTTGAAAAACAGTCTGGCAGTTTCTTACAAAACTAAGCATACTCTTACCACAGGTCCAGTAATCATGTTCCTTGACATTTACCTTAATGAGCTAAAAACATATAAGCTCACAAAAATAGGAACACAGAAATTTATAGCAGTTCTATTCACAATGCGTAAACTTAGAAGCCTCCACTGAGATGTCCTTCAGTAGGTTGAATGGATGAATAAACTGTCGTACATCCAGACAATGGCATATTTTTTAGCACTAAAAAGAAATGAGCTATCAAGCCATGAAAAGATGTGGAGGAGACTTAAATGCCTCTTACCAAGTAGAAAAAAAGCCAATCTGGAAAGGCTACGTACCGTATGACATTCAGGAGAAGGCAAAACTGTGCAGACAGTTAAAACATGAGTGATTGGCAGAGGGAGGGGAGAGGGTGGGGAGAGGGAGGGAAATAGTTAAGGTACAGAGGATTTTTAGGGCAGTGAAACCCTTCTGCATGGTACTATAATGGTGGATACACATCATTGTACATTTTTCAAAACCCATAGAACTTTCAACACCAAGAGTGAACCCCTAAAATACCCTCAGGACTTTGGATGATAAGTGATAATGTTATCAAGGTATATTCTTCACTTGTAAGAAATGTGCCACTCTGGATGGGCATATCGCTAGGGCAGGAGGCAGTGCCCATGTGGGGGCAGGGGTTGTATGTGGGAACTCTCTGCACTCTGTCCCATTTTGCCGTGAATCTAAAACTGTTCCAAAAAAATGAAGCCTATTGAGAGGGAAAGTTAGACATACAGGCATCTAATGAAGAGACACGTGCAGGTTAACAAAAACACTAAAATGAAAATGACACAGAAATTGTCAGCAAGACTGGTAGGCTTCAGCTCTCAGTCCTACTCTGTCATAGTTTGTCACCTTGGCCAACTTCTTGGTTTCCTCATCTATCAAAAAAGGGACACCCATCTCTTAGGTTGCTGGGAGCCCAACATAAGTTAAACCATATAAAGTATTTAGAAAAGCATCTGGCAGGTAGTTAGTACACAATAAATGCAAGCTACTATTAATATTAAAAGAAAAAAATCAACAGTATTTTATAAAGTCCATCATGCCTGGAGATGTCATATCTGTCTGTTGGGGGGGGAAATGTATAGATTTTCTTAATACATCACAAGTGTGGGCCCTAAGATAAAGTAGAAAAGAGCATATTATGACAAAATATGATCTAGAGACCAGAAAATTTCTTTTTTTTCTAAGACTTTATTTATTTATTTGACAGACAGAGATCACAAGTAGACAGAGAGGCAGGCAGAGAGAGAGAGAGAGAGGAGGAAGCAGGCTCCCTTCTGAGCAGAGAGCCCGATGCGGGGCTCGATTCCAGGACCTTGAGATCATGACCTGAGCGGAAGGCAGAAGCTTTAACCCACGGAGCCACCCAGGCGCCCCATCACACCAAAAAGTCTTAAAACAGCAGCTACACCAAAGGTGTTTTAGTTCCAAACCTGAAAGGTTTCGCTCCAAACCCTCTAAATACAATTGTATTCTTTTTAATCACTTTGCAAATCTTCTCTTTTCCTCTTCTCTAGTTCCCTAGTTTTCTTCTCTTCAAGCAGGAAAGAATTTTCTTTCTTCTAAAAGACCCAACATTGGGGTGCCTGGGTGGCTCAGTCAGTTAGGTTTCTGCCTTGAGCTTAGGTCATGATCATCGAGGAGTCTGCTTCTCCCCCTGCCCCTCACCCCACTCGTGCTCTCTCTCTCACTCGCTCTCCCTGTCTCTCTCAAATAAAATTTTTTAAAAAATGAAAATAAAAGAGCCAACATAACCACTGCCCTGCTCGCCTCCCCCCAAAGAATTTAAACAAAGCATTCCTCTACTACAGGAACAACAGGTATGTAAGATTGACTACATTTGCTTAGCATAGCATTTGGACACAAAATAATTTTGCTATAGATGTTCA